>NC_141685.1:1527088157-1527700032 GCF_964263255.1 Lissotriton vulgaris | reverse complement strand
GTCTTGTCATATACTGACAATTAAGGGCAAAGCTGGGTGAAAATGTACATTGCTTGTAACACTAGGACTCCTCTTCTGAGAAAATGAGGTTAAATCTGTTCAATGTGATTGAAGTAATTGACTAGAAACTGCTATCTGTGAGTATTATCCTCTTGAATTCTGTAAGGTGAACACAGACTTGAGTATATAGGATCATCTATAATGCTGTAAGGCAATTGCAACACAACATGTCATCTGGTTCTATAGAGATAAAATGTGGAAATTTAAAGTAGGATTGTGATGACAACTATCTGTTCCTTTCAGTGAAGGTGTAACATTTATATCGTTTAATTGCAAAGTACCTGGGCCATACTACTGAAATGAACTAGGAATAGATAATACGTGTTGTAGGTTTTAAATGCCTTATAAATAAGAAAGAAATAAGAATGGGGAAATCTGTATACATAACAGCAAACAAAAATTGTAGGCTTGGACATATACATAAGTATGTATTGTATCACAAACTAGTGTTTGTTTTTAGGACATACACACAAGTATGTTTCTTATCACAAGTTTGTGTGTGTTTTTTAGGATTGGGGAATTTTGCAATTTATTAGCTGTTATTGTACTGGCAGTAAACTGCCAGGATGGAAGAACTGATATCTATATATATTATTATATATGTGTTTTTAAATGTTTTTACAGCCCTGACGAATTTATTTTGAAAGAAACGCGTTGGCTGCCTGATGAAATATGAATAAAGAAGAATAAAAGCAAATATACTTTGGATGGACATTTTTTCCTTAAATCTATTGACATTTGAGATATTGTTGGATGGTGGTGCAACCCACAGTGGGTGAAAGAGAGTGATATCTCTATTTGACCATGCCGAGACTACAGGAGATCCTATGGCCCTTATTTTATTGGATGCGGAAAAGGCGTTTGATAGGGTTTCCTGGAAGTTCTTATGGGCAGCTATGTCGCACAGCGGAATTACTATGGGCTTTATCAAGGCAGTCCAAGGACTCTAATGTTAACCCAAGCTCCAGAGTTGCTATAAATGGGACTTTATCCGAGAACTTTACCATTACAAGGGGAGCCAGACAGGGTTGCCCCTGCTCACCCCTCTTATTTGCGGTTTATATCGACCCCTTTATCCGCAAACTCGAAAACTACCCTCTTGTGCCACCTATTCGGGTTAATAATCATGAAAGAAAAATTCTAGCTCTAGTTACTACCGATCCTTTAGAGGCTATTAACATCATTGAGGAAGAGGCACAGCGATATGGTATTACCTCCGGATATAAACTAAACGCAAGGAAAACCCAGATTGTGAACAATGGTAAAATTCAGATGAGGGATAATAGAGTAGTGGATGATGCTGTCTATCTTGGCATTTGTATAAGTTCCAAGTTGGATAATATAGTGAAAATAAATCTTGATCCATTATTAGGCCGCACTAAAAAAGAACTGATCAGACTGGACAACCTGCATCTTACCATCGGAGGCAGGTGCAATGCGATTAAAATGCTGTTTTTACCTAGGTTCTTATATCTTTTTACAACAATTTGCCTTGAGTTCTCTCCACAATATTTTAAAACTATTGAAACTATGTTCTCCAGATTTATTTGGGGGTTTAAGGGACCCCGAGGGCTCTTAAATGGATTATGCTGCCAAAAGAAAGAGGGGGACTAGCTATGCCAAACTTTAAGCTATACTATTGGGCGACAGTGGCCAAGTACTGCATGAATATGGTCGCCAACGAACCTAGTAATGACCTAATTCCTACATCGCAGGAATTGATATTGGGGGGAAAGATCTGAGGGATGCTTATGGCGCCATGTCAATGATAATTACTACAAGAAAATAAAGCTTAAGACTATCTCTAACATATACAAAGTCTGGTTCAATATTCGTAAATTGCTAGGGCTGGGGAGATATTCTTGGTATACCCCGTCAGCTGTGACAATGATCTTCCAGAGATTTTTCAGGATGGGTGCATGACCCAGTGGATTGGGACAAGGATCAATCAGCTGGGCTGCTTCTACACAGATAATCGGCTGAAAAGCTTTTCAGAACTTCGTACAGAATACGATATCAGGCTACAAGACACAGCCAATACACCAGAACAATGTATCTGGCTTTCATGGACTTGTCCACAGCCTTTGACCTAGTCAATAGGTCAAAGCTGTGGACAATACTCCTTGAGATGGGACTGGATCGACCACTTGTGAATTTTCTGGCGCAACTTCACAGCGATTTAAGGGCGACTATCCGTATGTCCCAAGAGGGGAACTGTACCGCTTTCTTTAGATCTGGAAGGGGGGTGCGCCAAGGGTGCATCTTGGCCCCTATGCTCTTCTCTCTTTATATTAACTCACTGGGAGAGTCTCTAGAAGCGGCCTCTATTGACGTACCTCGCATGGGTGGCTCCATGATGCCGGTACTATTATATGCCGATGATACGGTATTGTTGTCAAGGACCCCTAAGGGTCTACAACATCTACTAAATGCATTTGGGGCTTTTATGCAAGATCTAGACCTAGTAATTAACGTAGAAAAATCACACGTTATGGCAGTGGGCAATCGCAAGAATAACATCAAAACCCTGACCTGTAATGGCTCCGTGCTCTCTAAAGTCAAAGTTTTCACCTATTTAGGAGTGGTGTTTGATGAGAAAGGGACATGGGCACCACAAATCCAGAACAAAGCCGCAGCAGTAAAAAGATCGTCTGCTGCTATTCTGGGTTTCGCAAAACGACTCGGTGGCAAACCAGCAGAGGCCATCTTATCTATCTATAGAGCTAAAACCTTGGCAATTGCCAGGTACGGGACCTCTATATGGGGTTTCAAGAACATGGCCTGCATACAAAGAGCGGAAAATGTGTTCTTACGATCCCTTATGGGTCTGCCGCAATTCACCCCTGCCTTCTCAATCCATATGGAACTGGGGTTAGGGTATATCGAAGATATGTTGTCCTTGGCCCCACTCCTGTCATGGATTAAAACATGGCTCAACAACAACTTAACCCTAAATCATAAGATCATCAGAGATTGCATGGGGCGGGATAGAGTGGCTGACTTCGAATGGCTAACATATATCAAAACAACAGCAGGATACCTGGGCCGCCCTGACCTATATACCAAGCCAGAATGTCTAGCGAAAGAGGACATTAGCTGGGTCAAGTCCCACTTTATAAAGAAAAGGGAAGCAGAAAGAGAGTCATGTGAAATAATGAAGCAAACTGTAAGGATGCATTATATGACAATTACAACTCTAGCTATCGAACCATATCTGACGATAGTAAATAAACCATACCATCGGTGGCTCCTTACGAAATTTCGTTTCAACCAGGCTCACTTTCTGCTGGGTGAATACAATAAGTGGTGTAGGCCCCATGAGAATGCTCCCTGCAGTTGTGATGATTTCTCCGATCAGGATTTATTGCATTTTCTGTTTTTTTGCCCTTTTTTAAAAAAAGCCAGGGAGAAGTTTATTAAGCCTATTTTGAAAGAACAAGGGTTTATACAAGTTAAACCGGCTTTATTGTTTCTGCAGCTTATGGAAACACCATTAATAATGTACGGGGTAGCCAATTTCTTGACAATGTCTATTCGGTCCAGACAAAAAAGACTTCGACCACCAATATCCTGATAGTTTGGGAATTGGCATTTTCTGTCCGAATAGTTCCTTGGCTATTACTATATTGACCTAGTTCTTTGAAAAGTCAGCATACCTTGCTAGGTTATTACTGTAAACTGATTGTAATATAGATTTGTAAATATAATTGTAAATAGATTGGCAGTAAATCATTTGTACAAACAATGTAAATCTTCTGGAAAATTTGATGAAATTTATAGTGAGTGAAAAAATGATGTAGCTGTAAAAAAAAAATTATATGTACAGTTATCTTGTTCACCATTGAAGATTTGTACATAATGAATCCCTGTTTTTAAAGATTTTATAAATTCTTTTTATTGTTGTGATCAGAAATGAATGTATAGCATACTTTTATGATTTTAAAATAATCGAATAAAGTGTTTTTGACTCTGACTCTGCAAGCCCAATTTTACAAAACATTCTTCTCTCAATACTACACTCCCTATAAAATTGCTAAATGGTCAACCTGACATGGAACCGCCTGCCCCTGCTGCTCAATGTTCGAAGCTGATATTATCCATATGTTCGCCACCTGCACTGCAATATTTAATCTGATAGGAAAAATATCCAATTTCTTATCTGGGATATTTCACTCAAGAATTTCTATATCAGCTGAAGAAATATTGCTAGGAGTGGCGGAAAGCAAACTGCCCAATCGCATGTAGGGTCTGATCTTTGTGGCCGTGGCGGTTCTCAGACTTACATTAGCCTCCTCATGGCTGGATCCACAACCACCGGCCTTTAACCAATGGAGGGCAAGATTACTCGCAACTTGCAATCTGGAGGTGGCCATATATAAAAATAAAGGGGTGAATAAAAAAAAGAAAGGCATGATGATTTGGGGGCCACTGCTGCAGTGGACACAAGATCACTCCTAGGGGCAGTAACCCTACTGCAGGATTTATTTTTCTTCTCTTCATTAAATAGCGTAGGGAGCTTAGGCCAGATCTAGAATTATATATATCTGTGTATCTAACTGTGTTTTTTGCTTTTCCACTGTAACTGCTATCTTGGCTCTTTATACTTCTTGTACCTCACACACCTTAAAATATGTATGTAATATTTTGGGATCTTAATATGGATTTGTATCGAGACCTTGGTCTTCGGGGGGTAGGGGGGAGGGTGCTCAAAAAGTAAAAAACTGTGAATACAATTTCTTTAAATAAAAAACTGAAATTGTGACCTGACAAGTGGGTAATTTAATGTTAGAAATCTTATGTAGTGTCGCTATGCCCACCTACGTCTTCTTGACATGCATAAAGGAAACGAGTAATAACCACAAGACACTGAACAACCTCTTGCTAGCACTACCTGGAAGGCATCACATCATCTACCACTTAACTCACTGAGACACATTTGTAGGTTAGAATACAGATAGCTTTAATTGTCTTGATAATCTAATATGGTCTATACCAAGACAGAGGCAGAAGGTCATCTGCTTAGAAACTGATTTTTATAAGCGTTATTCACACATTAAACAGCCCACACTCACAGCACCTGCTTGGTGGTAACACATTCACAATCAGGACTGTACCTCAGGCCCTTGCAGCTCCTGTGGCACAGGGTGGACTCAGACCTTCATGGTTCCCCATTCAGCCTTACAGAAATGAATATGGTTGAGATATGTGAGTCTCTGTGGGCCCTCTTCATATTCTGCAGGGGCTCCTTCATTTTGGTTACACCACTGTTCATAATGCATGGAGTTTCCTCTACTCACAGCATTTGGCACACTTTTCTTTAAGATGTCCCCACTTCTGCCGAGGTACAAAGAATGTGAAAAACTCTGGTGTCATGTTAGATTTCATCACCTCTGAGTGACAACAGCAGTAATGATACTCATTTGTGGCTGCTGTGCTAGTAAGTAGACAGCAATGAATGATTACTTGAGAGTGGCATGCTTCAGCACTGTGTTTTGCCTGCGAGTATGTACTAATGCAGTTGGGTCTCGGTGATGATACACTGATATGATCAACCTATCATACCCCTTCCGAAGGTATCAATAAGGGAGGAGATTACAAAGGAAAGGTGGGGAGAGCTTTGAAAGAAGCAGCATCCCATTGTTCTGGCTGGAGCACACCAAGCCCTGCAATCTGTACCTCAGGATCCCAACAGCATGACACCACCTTGTTGCTTGCTGTTGTTTTATTCTGTGTTGAATTCTGCCTTGTCAGCAGACAGAGGTATAACACATGATTGATGTTGCTGCCATTGCCGCACAGAACTGGTGGAATGAATGCAGAATATCAAAGTGGTATCCAAAACCATAGTCATGTAGATGTCTCACTCATCTTAAGCTACGAAGGGTGTCATTTAGACTGTGTTAGTGGCCCAACAACATTTCAGGTCAACATAGGTTCTGGCAGCTGCTCCCTTGGTGGATGACTGCCCACCATAGCTATGTTGTTGGTGACTTGGTGTCTGGAGTGTTTTCTTGTGGGGTCTGGTGTAGTTGAGGTCTTGAGTTTTCTACTGATTCTTTTAAGGTTGAGAACATGTTGTTGAATTTATCTAATTGGTTGTTGGCTTCATGTATAAGCACTATTCAGTTATTGTAGATAGTTATGCATACATCCGCTTTGCATCTGGGTGATGATGTGATCATAAGTTTTGTGCCATGTGGGATATTGTTTATAGTTTTAGTGTTGAGCATTTTTGTAATGGCATTGCACCATTTAGCTGTTCCTCTGGTGAAGAATATCAGGCCTTTGTCTGTGCTAAAGTAGGGGTCAGAGATCAGCGTGTCCGGGTTTTTCTTCATCAGATTGTGCTTGAATTTTTTGGATGCATTTTTGGATAATTTGGTTGGGTATTTTATGACATAAGCATTCATGCCTATTGGCTTTAAGTAGCTGTCATCCATGTTTGTTACTCGGCATAGCGTATTATTTGATGTGCAAACTCTTATATGTCTGTATCTGCTTCTGGTTGCTAGTAAGTTAATGTAGTCCTTGTGGTGTCTCTTCTCTACTTGCTTGCTAATATTTGCCAATTGTTACTTCATCTTCATTGCTTAGTTGCTACTTGTCCAGTTTGATGCTTGATGTGCTCTTTTGCTGCCCTGTCTGCCTGTATTTTATGTTATTGACGTTGTTCTCTCCTTGTACCTAATGTGCGGAATGTTTGTGAGTTCTCCTTGTTTTGAGAGGATTTGATTAAGTCTGTATACTATGGTTAAAGATGTATTACTTGCTTAAAGTTCAGCGTTCTTTCCCAATTCTTTCCTTGATAAAAGTCATTTTCAAGATGGCCGCCTTCGTAGTTGTTGTTAAGCTCATCTGACACCTGGATGCCCTCATCTCTTTCTATTAACCACATGCGCGCTGCTGTTCTTCTGCTGTCATGCTGACTTTTTAAAAAACCCATTGTTCATGACGAGCAGTGGTTGTAGCCATTGCGCACGAACGCAAGACGACGAGATTAGCTACGGAGTATAGAGAACGAGGTGAGAGCAGCTTTGCGCGCACGCTAGGGGTCAGGAGGTGAGGTCACATCTCCTAGCGGGATTCTAACACAACGCGTATATTTCTTGTAGAACCAACATCCTGGGACACCACGTTTTGGGAGAGACCGAACAGCTAATTAAGTAGGCGGTGGCCAGATTCCACATTTGTTTGACATTTAGAGTTTGAAATACGGTCAGGATAACCGGTGATTTTTCCGTTTTATTACTTAGGTTGTATTACCGAGATACAGTGCAGGACTTAATAGCATTCAGTCAGGTATCCTTTCTATATTTGTTATATTGGGATTGAGCACTAGAGGTGATTTTTTTACGTTGTCAGAGACACTGGTGGAGATATAGCTAAGCAGGGACCTGTTTTGACAAACTTGCATGAGTGTAATACTCTGTATGTGGTGGAGCATGGGGCTCCCGAGGTCGCAATTCTGATGATTGTCATTGTATCGATTCTGTTTGCAGTATTCCCCTGATGAAGGTATAAATATACCGAAATGCATTGGGACCTACTGAATAAAAGCAATGGATGTACATGAAGTAATGTACCAAGATTGAAGAATTAAACGCAAGAAAAGGAAAACTTCAAAGGCTTTCAGTTGAATGATTTACATGACATGTTTAAAAATTACAAAAATGTGTTTATAATTTGTATGAACATTTTTTGGGATCACTGTTGATTGCACTAGATTACAGTGGAGCACAGAGCACCCCACGGGGGCATGTGAAAAGTGCGTCGTTTTCAGGCAGTTTTCTGTTTGTGTTTCATATTATGTCACTGACCTAAGCCGGTCAGATTAAACGACAGCACCTAAAAAGATATAGTACTCAATTCGACTCTCAAAAAAACAGGAGTGCAGAGTGTCAACTCTAAAATACATATGAATAGCGAGTATGACATGCTGGCCCCACGTTTACCTCTGGCATTTGACCTAAAACCGTTTCTCTGGCTTTAGTGCAACCCATTAAACCCACCTCTATATTTCCTCTCTTTACTCCAGCCTGGCTGAAAAGAACATCCATGAAGGTCCACACTGCCCGTTTTGTATCCATTGGACATTTTTTCGTTTGGCTGGAGCCTTTGGAGCAAGATTTTTATGGCACAAGGGTGCTGCTGAAGCCTCTCTCACTTTCTCTGGATTCCCGGTTATTTACAACAAAATGGGTGCTTCAGGAGAGAAAGAGAGAGAGAGAGAGAGAGAGAGAGAGAGAGAGAGAGAGAGAGAGAGAGAGAGAGCAAGGAGGAATGGAAAGGGCTGGATTGATCATTTTGCTAGGACTGCCTATGGTAGTCAGTCTGGCTCTTTATGTATGACAGCCTAGTGTACTTCAGTAGTTAGTTCTGTGTATATCGGATAGTGCATGGGCAGGATGATATTGAGTTGATGCCAAGCTATTATCAAGGGAAAAACTCCCATTAACACATTCAGAATTTGACATACATGCATTGTAGAATATCCTGCTACTTCTGCAGAGCACCCACAAGACCAGACTGACCTTAGGATGCTTGACTTTCTGGACACTACTCCAGCAATATTCATGATCTTACTCATCCATGTAGTTTTGACCTATGGAGCTTGAGCAGTCTAGTGTGATCTTGGAAACAAAGGGTCTCATTTAGAGTTTGACACAGCCTTCCCCTGCCGTATTTAGAGTCAGGAGAAGTACACATTGTTTTAAAGGCTCTGCTGACTCCACCATTTTAAAACTCTGATATGATGGTCCATTCTTCGATGGGCCACCAAGTCACATTGATGGTCGTCCTACCATATAGAGGGCTGGGTATCTATCACTCATTTTCCATGCCTACGGACACTGTGCAAAGCACAGAGGGCTCAAGCAAGGAAAATGCAGAATTGGGTCCATGAGGATGGACACAAATTTGATTATTTTTTGTACAGAGTAAATAATCTCTTCGTTTGGGAATATGCTTTCTCTTAACAACTCTTAACTTTTCAACACAGCATAACAATTTCTTTTGGAATAGTTGTACAGGAGGCTGTACTCAATTAGAGATTATAGTCTAGCACTGTTTTTATTATGTACTATCCATCCACCTGTCCAGGCACTTACTCTGACATTGTTGCAGTCACAGTGTCTCTTCCTCCAGCATTGCCAACAACTATAGTGCCTTGTGAGGTGCCTTGTGAGGTGCCATGTTTCCCAGGGCTCAGAAGATGCTTCATGAAGCTCACAGCTGCAGGCTATGAGTTTCACTCACATGGGGCTGCTTCCCCTCATGTTTCTCAGCTCCTAGCTGCTGAGTGGATCTGAGTTTGCACAGGGGGTCAATATTACACACAAGGGGGTGTTCAATGCACTTAATACATTTATGGGTACAATGCATACATCAGACTTCATTACATTTAGGCAATATGGGCGCGTCGAAGACCTCACACTTCAATACATTTTGGCAGATTAGACCTACTGGAATTTAATAGGTAAAAGGTGTCTATTTTTTGCATACCATGTGAATTTTAGTGCACTAACCACGTAAATCCGCATGATGCTACCCAAAAACTTAGAATAGGTGTTATTTATTGTATCTGATAAATAAAGATCAGGAGCAAAAAATAGTACCTCCACTCGGAATCAAGTGCTTAGTGTGCTGTAAAGATAACCCAAGGGGATCCCTGCCCTGAGGCTGATGAGAGCCTCAGGGAATCCATGTGTTCTGTACATTATTGACTGCACCCATTACTCTGGGATCCCTGGGCCTCTTCACAGGGTGCCATGGTCTGCAGCAGTTAACTCCTTGGAAAACCTATAGAAAAAATAAGGGCACCTCTGACAGGTTCCGACATCTGCTCCCTCCTCGACCAAGGTGAAACCTCAGGCCTCATCCTACTGGACCTTTGATATCGTCTCCCACTGCACCCTAATCACAAGATTCCACAATGCAGGAATCTAGGAAAAGACCCTGGACTGGATCCACTCCTCCATTACCAGCTGAACACAGTGAGTTAGAATACCTCCATTCCTCTCAGAACCTACAGAGATCAGCTGTGGTGTTCCCCAGGGCTCCTCCATGAGCCCCACCCTCTTTAACATCTTCATGGCCCTCCTCGTTGTCATGGTCAAGAATCACAGACTCAGCATTGTCTCCTATGCCGACAACATGCAGCCGATCCTCTCCCTAACTAATTAAACCATGGCCACCAGAATCAACTTCCACAGCGGGATAAAGGTCATTGCCACCTGGATGAAAGATAGCTGTCTCAAGCTCAACTCGGACAAGACCGAAGTATTCATCCTGGGACCCACCCCCTCAGCTTGGGATATCTCCTGGTGGGCCTCCACACTGGGACCACAAACATAACCTCTGCATCATACGGAATGCCTCACTCACAATGAACCCCCAGACCAACGGTGTATCCTCATCTTGCTTCGACACGCTCCGCCTGCTTCAGGAGACTCAAGCACAACATCCAGCGGTGCAGGCAAGAATCCGGCACACAGGTGTATAATCCTGGTAACCGTATTTCCAATCTTTTAGGATGCGCGCCACTCTCAGTGGTCCCACCGCCACTGGACCAATTTTAAACACAATATAACCTTGATCCAAAAGGAGCGCTTTCATTCATAAAAAATCCCAGGTAGTGTGAAACCAGAGCACATCCTGTACCTTCACACCTATACTCATCTTTAGGTTCAAAATCATTGTTGTATTGTCATTTCTGTGTTACTGCACCCTTAAAATCCTTCCTCTTCCTTCATGTATTTTTTGTGTTTGGTTTGTTTTTATACCACATTGACCCTATACTACCCCAATTTAATCAGAAAAAAGAGTCTCTATTTGACCAACCCCAACCAAAACTTATCTATTTAAAAATAATTACTCAACAAGACCGGATCTCTCGGACACCTTGCGCGAAAGGGGGGCTTGAGCACACATCCTGTGGGCGGTTGAAAGGTGCCTGAGGGAACCAAACGTTGGTTCCAGAAGAAGATCCTGCTGGACGTCAGGGGAGAACGGATGAAGTTCGTCAGTTCCACCTGTGGGCGTCTTTCTTCCTGTTTCACCAATCATCCTCGAATGATGGACAATAAGTATTTTTCAATTTTTTGGTTTTCTTTCTCTTATTTTCAGGGGCTCTATTGGGGAGGGGGGAGGGTATGCGAGGGTGGGCAGGTTCCAGGTCCGGAGACGTTTTTGGTGCTGCATTGGGTGACCCCCATTCCAACAGGTAGGGAGCGTGAGTTATGATACTTCCTGCTAAGCAGACAGCGTCAAGCAGGGAGGCTTTGGCTAACAAGTGACACAGCACATAGGGGGGCTCCAGTTCCCCGTAGAATGACCCATGCCCCCGACTGAATTGAAGGTCCTAACGCTGAATGTGCGAGGACTTAACAACCCGGTGAAACGGAAGGCGATACTCTCCCTTCTGGAAGCCTCCAAAGCAGACATTTGTCTGCTGCAGGAAACCCACCTTTTACAGAAATATTGCCCCAGAATGCGGTCTCGCTGCTTTCCGCACCAATTCTACTCCTCATCCCCTACTAAGACGGCCGGTGTGGCGATACTAGTGGCCCAACGATTCAGGGGGAAGGTGCTGCAGAAGGGGGTGTACGTGAAGGGGCGGCTGTTGTCCTATAGATTCTCCCTAGGGGGGTCCACTTTCTCGGTATGCTCTATCTATGCCCCGAATGAAGGCCAAGAGAAGTTCTTACATTTAGCCCTCACGTAGGTTGCCGCATTGCTTGACCACCACATCCTGGTGGGTGGGGATCTGAATCTAGTGATGGACACTTTGCAGGACAGGTCAGGGCAGCCCTCTTCGCAGGCCGGTACACTATCTGTAGAGGGATTCACCAGACTAGGGGACATGGGTATGGTGGATTTGTGGCGTAGCTTTCACCCGGGCGAGAAGGGATATACATACTACTCTAATGCTCACAAGACCTATGCACGCCTCGATCACTTCTTAGTTTCTTCCCCTCTACATGCGCTTGCTACGGAGGTTGAAATCACAGCTGCATCCCTGTCCTACTATTCCCCCGTGGTGGTGGTGTTCGCCCTCCCCCCGATTGCCCGAACAACACGTTCCTGGAAACTGCGCGACACACTGCTGCACCGGACTGGAGCGGTTGAAAGGCTTAAGGGGACTATTAGAGATTACTTAATGCACAACAACACCACAGACACCTCTTTCGCCACTCGCTGGGCGGTGCATAAGGCAGTCCTCCATGGGGAATTGATTGCGGTTTCGGTAGCTGCAAATGCGGAGCGAGCACGCAAGCAAGAGGAATTGACACAGAAAACGCGCAAACTTGAGCTCATGCACCAGCGCACGGGGTCGCCAAGGATATAGAGACAGTTACGGCAGGCACGGCAGCAACTAGCGGCGCTCTACCAAGATCGGGCGGAATACGCGGCGGTGAGGGTGCGACACCTATATTACACGGGGGTGACCGGTGTGGAAGATTGCTGGGGCGTGCACTGAGGGAGGTGCAGCAGCGGCATACAGTTCAGGAGATTTCCACACAAGACGGGAAGGTAGTCACCGAAGACGCAGACATAGCTGCGGCCTTTAGCGTCTTCTATGCATCTCTGTATGCAGGATCTTCCTTGGACCCGGGGGAAGGCGAGAGGTTCTTGGAGTCCATTTCCCTCCCGTCCTTTACCCCTGAGTAAGCAGAGCCATTAGACCGGCCCATCCATCCAGAAGAGGTCATTGTGGCTATTTCTCGCCTTAAACTGGCCAAAGCCCCTGGCCCGGACGGTTTTTCCGCCATCTTCTATAAAACGTTTTGTGCGCAGGTCGTGCTGCTGCTGACCGCTCTTTTTAATTCCTTTGCTGACCCGGGATCGATCCCGGGGGATCTTCTAGACGCGACCATCTCCGTCATTCCCAAGCCTGGAAAGGACCGTTCGCGTTGCGAGGCCTACCGACCTATTTCCCTACAAAAGGTAGACCTTTAGCTCTACACTAGTATTCTGGCGGCGCAGCTCACGCCTCTCATGCCATGCCTGATTGATCCTGACCAGGCAGGTTTCTTTCGGAAGCGCCAACGGTGGACAACACGAAAAGGGCGTTGCATCTCATAGAAAAGGCCACGAGGATGGCGGGAGAGTAAATGTTTCTAGCAATAGACGCCGAGAAGGCATTTGATCGAGTTCATTGGCCTTACCTAGAGCAGGTGCTGGTGAAGGCAGGGCTGAGCGACAAATTTCGTACATGGGCCCTTAATTGCTACTCTTTTCCCACAGCGACGGTCAGAGTCAAAGGACATTCATCGCCTCGCTTTCCCATCGAGTGTGGCACGAGGCAGGGGTGCCCACTGTTGCCCCTGCTCTTTGCCTTATACATGGAGCCGCTGGAACAATCAATACGGATTAACCCGGGGGTGCATGGCATTAAGATCGGGGCCTACACACACACTATCAGTCTTTATGCCGACAACATCTTTTTGTCCCTCTCCTCCCAAGCTACCTCCCTACCTGCATGCGTGGAAAGTCTTGACGCCTTCTCTAGGGTGTCAGGATTTAAGGTTAATATGGCTAAGTCGGAGGCCTTGGATCTTTCTCTAGAGGCACACACCGATCCAACCTGCAGAAAAGTTTTCCATTTCACTGGACGCAGACTACTGTCCCTTACCTGGGAATCCACCTGGGCCCCACACTGCAGGACACAGTTCGGGTCAATTATGCGCGGCTGAGCCTTCTTATCCGCAAGCAGCTAAGTCGGTGGTAGCATTTGCCACTATCCTGATTAGGTAAGGTGGCCGCCGTCAAAATGACAGTCCTGCCGCAGATTCTTTATTTATTACGAGCCATCCCTCTCTGCCCACCAGATGGCTGGCTCCGCCAGACACAAACCGAACTGGCACAATTTTTTTGGAATGGCAGGAAGCCTAGAATGAAACTTAGAGTGGCAAGGCTGCCGCCTGAGAAGGGAGGTGTGGGTTTGCCGGTCCTCCTTTTGTATTATCAGGCAACCCAATTGAGAACTTTAGTCAAATGGAGCAGAGCTTATGAGAGTCAGAGAAACACTGGCTTTTCCAAGATCAGGCCATAGCGGGCCGTCCAATCCAGGAGGTGCATTTTCTCCGAAAGCAGCACAGACCCCCTAATCTTTACGCTTCCCACATCATGAGGGTACCTCTGGAGGTGTGGGATAGCACCAATTTGAAACATGACCTAACCACCTTCCCATCCCCACTTACACCTCTGCTGGAGAATCCTGATTTCACTCCCGGACAGGACGACGTGGCTTACGAGAGGAGGCGCCCGGCGGGATGCAGATCTCTGTTCCACATGTACATGGGTGACGGGATCATTCCCTTCGAAACATTCAAGCAAGACTACGGGCTGCAGGAGTCGGAACGCCTTAGGTATTTTCAAGTGCGGCATTAGGCTCTTAACGGTCAGGTACGGGAGACAGCGGACAGGCAATTGCGGCCTTATGAATATTGGTTGATCACGAGGAAGATAGATAAGCACCTCATCTCTGATCTCTATCGCATGTTGTTAGATCGCTACTCCCACGTCTATAACTCGGGCAGGCCCAATGGGAAAAGGAGTTAGGACGCACATTCAGCGCTAAAGAATTGGATGGTATATATTATCGCGCGCACCACTCCGCCTACCACATGGGCTTAACGGACACACTCACCAAGATAGCAACATATTGGTACTACACCCCAGAGAGGCTACATGAGATGGATCAGAGTAGGGAAGCAACATGCTGGCGCGGCTGCGGGGAAACGGGTTCCTTGGTACATCTTCTCTGGGACTGTTTGCACCTCCGGGGTTATTGGAAGTCAGTCTTAGATGAGGTCGATGCCCACTTCGACACTGAAATCCCGTGATTACCCTCCTATGTTCATCTAGGCCTCCCAAACCCTGTTACATACCCATTACGGTCACGCAGGGGCAGATTGATCGCCATCGCTATTGGGTCTGCATTGCAAAACATCTTGTCCCTCTGGTGCACCACACACACTCCTTCTCTTCACGGTTGGCTGTTTCGATTATTGGCAGTGCTGGGCATGGAAAAACTGTCCTTGATCAAAGCGGGGGATGGTGCGAAGTACGTGGACCTGTGGCAACCATTCCTGTCCCTTTTAGCCACGGAATTCAGAGAAGTCACGTGCCCTAGGTACTTGCGTATCTTGCGTCTGTCCCAAACTGAGGTCTGTTGAGTTGGGAGGAGGTTTACCCTGTACGGGGGACGAATCGGACCTGGACCTGGGGTGGGGGGGGGAAGGAGGGGAGGGTGTTGGAGTTGGGGTTCGGGTGGGGCGGGGTGGGGGGGTTCTCTTTTTCTTCACTTTTCTGATTTATTAGCTTTCTGTCGCTAAAGACAAGCCCACTCGGCCACATTGCTTATTCTGTCATAGCGGTCTGATTTAACGACACGGCCGGCCCCTCGGG
Source organism: Lissotriton vulgaris (assembly GCF_964263255.1). Taxonomy (NCBI): domain Eukaryota; kingdom Metazoa; phylum Chordata; class Amphibia; order Caudata; family Salamandridae; genus Lissotriton; species Lissotriton vulgaris. Next base: position 1,527,684,561 of record NC_141685.1, on the reverse strand, counting down.
GTTGTAGGCGGCTAGCTGTGTTTAACACTTGTTATACCACCATAGGCTTTGAATTCCATATACGGAATTACTATGCTGAGCCGGCCCGCTGGGTTGTAGGCGTTTTCTGTTCTGTCTATTGTGCTCAAACGTTACCAATAAACAGATTTAATACTAAAAAGAATTACTTTAAAACATTATTATTCGCAGTTAGCTTCTAACCCGGTACCTCTTTTGGCAGCATCTGTCTATCCTTTCAATTGTATGTGTGATCTGGGGGAAACGGGAACGTGGTATAACTGTCAGTGTAATGATGAGAGTGTCCCTCATTGCACTTTATCCCAATCACTCTTCATTACTGTCACCACCCTTGTTTAGAAAAAGTAAAAGCCATAAAAATATTCCAAAAGCCTTCCATCATATTCAATTAGTGAAGTGCGAGACCTGCCCCTCTCAATTCTTGGCACGCCCTCCTTCCCCCTCTGCGGGCCATGACTCAATCGTATATCAAAACTAACCTTTCAGTTCCTCTGTTTAATTTAAAATGAGGTCCATCTGGTTGGTGCATTTCTTCCCACCAAGTATTTTCACCACAAACTTGTCCGCTATTTGTACATTTACTCCTCAAATCAGGAGAGCAGATTTTCAAGCCTCCATTTTGCGAATCTCGGACTGCTCCCTCTCTGCTCCTCCCCATGTGTTCAGCAAATGATCATGCAGTATCAGAAACTAAGTAAACCGTCAGTACAATGCAGTTTCCTCTCAGGTCCTCAAAGTTGCTGGAACCTGATTGGATAAAGAAACTTCATGTATCTACCAATGATAACAGTCTGCCAACTCTCCATGACGCTAACCCTGCTGCAACCTAAATCTGTTGTGAGCTATATAAAGTACATGTTGACTGCAGGGTGAAGCTACTTCCCCATGCCTGCAGTGCATTACAATGAATACATTTGTTTAAAGAGTAATTAACTTGGGAATTTTGATGATTTAAAGCGCTCCTTTCAATAAAGTTATTGTGATGCACTGCATTCGGAGGAAGATCCTTCTCCCACCTCGCCTCCAAGACCTGGAACACCCTGCCCCGCTACCTCAGGCAATCCCCATCACTGATTCACTTCAGGAAGGATCTGCACTCTGCTAGCACCTTGAGACCCCTACGGATGAGTAGCCTAGCTATATAAACCCCTGATTGATTGACAGTGTGTAACCTAACCCCATGCTAAGTGCAGTCACGATTTCCCTAGGGATCTCATTAGCTCTAGTCTAAAGTGCCACCAAAAAAGAGGGGTGTTTGCTAGTATTGAAATTGTAGACCATCATGTTGTTTGTTTAAATTTGTTGCCGTCCCCAAGTAGGAGATTGGCTTTGGGCACACCCAACAAATCGAATACAGGTCGTGGGTGAATTGGAAATTCCCTGCTTTATATAGGGCACTCCCAGTAAAAAGAAGGTTGCTACCCATTGAGATTTCACCCGTACTGATTAAAGGGCATTGATGCCCCTTTATAATACCTACATTTCCCTCCCTGTGGCATAGCATATAATATTGCTCCTATTGCAGAATTTATGTAATGTGGTTCTAGTGTAATAACAGCAACAATATTAACAAGCATTTGCAATGCAATAGGTCTCGCATTAGGAAAGTTTGAGCTATTGGTATTGTAAATGACATTTTTTTTATTTATGTGTTCGTTTTGAAAATAGCCAAATAATTAGCTTTGTCATTTACAATGCCAATACTTTTACCTTTTGCAAATGTGACACCTATAGCATTTGTAATGCAACATGTTTTGTATTTACGTGATTTATCAAAGCACCGTGCAAGCTTTCACGCAGTGCCATAAACTGCTGGGACTGTCCCATTAACAGCACTACTAGCCGCCGTAAACAATAAACAGGGACATGCTGTGGGAGATGATAGCAGGGGAAGGGCAGTGCACGGACCGCCATAGTTAAATATAAACAGTGGCGTGGAGGGGGGCTGCGAGGGAGGTGACTCACGGTGTTGCTCACAGGCCGCTGCAAGGGAAAGGGTGAGAGCAGCAGACACAGCAAAGCGAGTTTCACATGGTGCCTGTCAGTGGGTTGCAAAGTTTTCAGAATACCTGGTCATTCAGTACTCTCTCTACGGAATGCAGGGAGCAATGCCTTGTATAATGATAATTGCGATTCCATGCGAAGCATTGTGAGCACTAGAGGGTAGCATAGAACCAATGCGTCAGCCCAGGGGTCCTCACATTGTAAATACTCAAGGAGCCGCGGGACAAGCCATGAACTGCTGCGTCTTAAGCCCCAACTCACTGAACTGTTTGTTTGGGTAGTGGGTGTGAGGATGGAGCATGGGGGGAGGGGGGGCTGGGATTCGAGAGAGGATGGGGATTGCATGGCTAAATATATATTTTTTTAAAGCACAATTGAAAATGTGTATTGGCACTTTTTAAAAATTATTTTTTGCCACCCTATACAGAATGACTACAAGTTTATGGCAAGTCTGCAATGCCCATTCTGTAAAGCATTAACAAAAGCATTGGTAGGTCTCAAAGGCACACCCTGTTGGCTTTGCCAATGCTTGTTTTGTTCTGTAGTCTTGCAAAAGTTAGGTGGTTACCGAAGTGACATTTATGGCAAGGGCGTTTCCACATTTTTGTAAAGATCACAAGACACGGACAGATGAGCATTTTTCTGGAAAGGAATGTTCTCCAGAGAACCCCGGTGACACCAGGGTCTCCGAGGCTGCAGATAACATTTTAAGATTAGCAAGAAAAATAAACGTTTGCTCCAGCAATAGAGGGCACACTGGATGACCGAACAATCCTAGGCATTCAAGGTCAGGAACGCTGCAAAGGCCGAGTGCGCCTTCAATTTAGAGAAAGATGGCTTCTTTATCACCCAGACTGATGTTATCGCCTGAGCAAGCACGGCGCTGACTGCCGCTTCCCCCGTGACCCTGGGCAAAACCATGAACCTCGCTCTGCAGATTTTTGCAATCAGTAAGCCTTCTTTAAAAAAAAATTTTTGTGGTCGAAGACCCCAGACTTATTTTAAGATGATTGAGGCTTTAAGTTTAGGTTTGGGCACCTCTGCTAAAACATTGTGGTGAAAAAAATGTGCTACGGGTTCAGGCTGTGTGTGGTGTGTTAACGACCTTAATCTAAATAGGCGCCGCCGCGCTGCCCGCGGCGACCCGGAAGCTCTTGGCCGGCCGGCGAATCCGCTCGCGGCCGACCGGAAGTCCCGCCTCCCGAGGTCCGCGAGCTGCCGGCGCATGGAGCGCCCTGCCGTCCGGGGTAGCCCGGGTCCCCAGGAGGGGGCCGGGGAGAAGGAGGAGTGTGGCGCCTGTTGCGGGGCTCCTCTGACCTGAGGGAGCCCCGATTTACATGTGGAGACGCGCCGCGCCGTGAGGAGCCCCGCCGGAAGAGCGCAGTCGGTGAGTGGGGCCCAGGGCTGATGTGAAGTGCGTGCGTGCCTGTGTGTATGCCTGGGGGGGGTGGGGGAGGGGGGAGGAGTGTGTGCGCGCGTGTGTGCGTGTGTGCGCGAGGGAATGTGTGTGCGCATGCGTGACTGTGTGTGATTGAGAGAGAATGCGAGGTAGGGGATAGTGTGCCTGTATGTGTGCCTGTATGTGTGCCGTATGCCTGCGTGTGCATGCGCGCGCCTGTGTGTGTGTGCGTGCGTGCATGCAGAGGGGTGGGGGCTGCCTGTGTCTGTGTGTGAGCAAGGGCTTTGCACCGCGCATGCGCAGCTACCAGACGCTCGCTCCCGAGGTGAAATCTGACCTCGTCAAAGCGCGCGTCTGGTAGCTGTCCACATTCCTAAATACGGGCCACAATAGGTCTGAAGCAGACACCTTCAATGCTCACGCATTGAGGGTAGGTCTGCTCGACCTAAAAACAACAGCAACCAGAACAACAATAATTGTTGTTATTAATATTTTTAGAAGTAGTAGTAGTAGTAGTAGTAGCAGTAGTAGTATCAATATTATTATTACACTCACATGAAACAAAATACAAAGCATACATCAATGATGTGGCAGCACACACATATATTTTAACTGTGTTTTGAGTGGTTGACATGAAAGTCTGTTATTTGGATTAAACCGTTACAATGGAGGGATAGAAGAGGGAAAAGTCTGGGAAGTGTTATTTGGGAGATCATAGTAGTAAGCTGAGGTTTGGTATGATTAAGAGGAGAGATGGAGGAAGAAAGAGTCTCTAAAGAAAGATTAGGGAGGTCATAATAGTAAAAGGAGGTTTGAGATGAGTAAAAGGAGGGATACACGAGGGAAGAATTTAGAAAGAGGTCTTTGGGAGATCAAAGTGGTAAAATAAGGTTTGAGATGAGGCAAGGAGGGATAGAGGAGGGAAGAATCTAGAAGGGGTTATTTTGGATATCTTAGCAGTAGAATGAGGTTTGGGATGAGTCAGAGTGCGGAGGTAGAGGATATATTGAGGGATGTATAGGGTGAGACATAAAATAGTGCATTAGCGAGACCCAAAGGTTTTTTTTCTTTTTAAATAAGGCTCACTAAGGCCCATGCATGTTCTTTAGCAAGGGACCCTGTAGCCACTATTGCCTATACCAGCTGTTCTTTACCTTTTGACTTCTGAGGACCCTCTGAAACATTACTGGAGTCAGGGGACGTTACTGAGTCATCGGAAATTGGGGACTAATGTCTTTGATTTGAACTTTAAAACAATATACAAAAATAAAAACAAAACTAATGTACACTAAGCAAATTCTCAAATATTGAATTTTTTTTATTTAATTCACATCCAACTACAGAAAAAGCCAATGTTGTTTTCTTTATTTGTATATACTTTCTTTATTTTAATGTATTAATTTTAAAAATATTAAATTTGTTAGCACAGTCATGGACACGCTAAGTTGGTCTTGCAGACCACACGGTTCCTCGGACCACAGGTTAAGAACTCCAGGCCTATACCATTGTGTGTGCTCCATAGACACTAGTATGTCTCTTCTGTTTCTAGCACTCATAGGTGTTTTGATTGAGACCTTTTAGTTACTCACCCTCCTCCCACAAAATGTCATCATTGAAGGCCGAACAAATTTATTATTAGCGTAGTACCTGGGCTTTGTAGTATGAGAGTGATGCCACTTCAGAATTATTGCTGTCTTTTACTGCTCAATGTGGGAGTGGGATATTTTGTTGTTGTTAGTATCAGGACCTACGGCATCCTTGACCCTTGCTACATCATTACTGTATGGATTGCTAGGGCTAGGGCTGTATAGCTGTAACCCCTATCATCCACTTGTGACAATCCCAAACATCCAAGGGATTGCATTATCATTAATTGTTTTGCCCATATGGAAGCATTCCTTTCTCAAATTAATATGATTTTTTTGCATGGCCAAATACTGTTCTGAAGCAATTCCTGTGCTTTCATTAGGATGATCAAAGATCATGTGATGTCACTTTTGAAGACATCATCAGTAGGTTACAGTGTGTGATATGGTGTCACAGACAGCATTCCAATAATGTGGAGCATATAATAAAAGAAAGAACTCAGGATCAGATGTTCTAAGGCATTTTGTGGTCTCAAAAGGCCTGATTTGCAAAATCAGACTCTTTGCAACCACAAATCTTTTGGTATGTACCATATCCAATTCCTAATTTGGTAGGGCATTACTGAATTGCAATTTAGGTCTGTATCTACATGCTGAATTGCTATTTGGAAGGGTAGTATTTAGGGCTTCGCATCATAATGTATTCATGGTTTGCGACCAAAATCTAGTCACAAAACACTAATATTTTACAGACTACTGGAAGGTACAGTAGCCCCTTTGAATATGGCAAAGAGTTTCCGAAGGACTTCTACCCCTTTGTGAATGTTTTTTTTAAGAAAAAATTCTTATGGGTAGGCAGTGGTCCACATGAGCACAGCTTACTGATAAAAATTGTTTGGGAAAGTTTTTGTTTACTTTTTTTATGCAGCCCATTTTACTTTTAGGAAATGGGCTGAAAAGATTGCTTTATTTAAAAGCAATCCCAGACATGGTTGTCAGCTGACCCCAGTAAGCCACCAACCATGTGATTGTAGCCAATCGTATTTGGTCTCAACTTGCGTCCGACTTCATGCATATTAGTGGGGTAGTTCGGATTGTGATACACTACAAAGAGTGATGATTTTGTGAATTGACCTATTAGAAGATAGGACAGTTCACATAATCAGAATCGATTTGGTAATAGTTAGTGCATAATTTGCATAAAATGATTCTTAGTACATCGGACCAGTACTTACCTCTGGGCTTAGACACAAATGGTCTGATTCACAAAAGCATTTTTGAGTAAGGGAAGTAGTACTACAGTGTTGGACTTGACCCATTTTGCAGGGTTATCCCCAAATGTTTTGCCTTCACCCTCCTGTTTTCTAAACCCAGTATTGTTGGCTGTTAGGACTCTGCACATTTTACCCTTGCTAACCAGTGATAAAGTGCTTGTGCTATCTTCCTAAAACATGGTAGGATTGGCATGTATCCAATTGGCTTTTATAATTTACTTTTAAGTTACTAGTAAAGTGGTACTACCTGTGCCCAGGGCCTGTGAATTAATGCTACAAGTGGGCCTCCTGCACAGATTGTGCCTCCCACGTAAGTAGCACTTTAAACATGTCTTAGGTCTGCCATTGCAGCCTATGTATGCAGTTTTAAACTGTCATGTCGACCTGGTAAAATAAACCTTTTCCCAGGTCCAAATCTTCCTTTATAGTACAGGTAAGTCACCCCTAGGGTAGACCCTGAACAGCACAGTAGGCAGGTTGTGCTGTATTTCAAAACGTTGGACATGTACTTTTAAGTTTTATATGTCCTAGTAGGGAAGAATTCCTATTCATTTCTACTGCAAGGCCTACCTCTCCCTTAGGATACATTAGAGTTACCTTATTACATTTATAAAGCTGTCATTTTTAAACGGGGCCATGTAGATAGTTTGTGTTTGGTGTTTCTGGAAATGCAATGAAACATCCTAACTTATGATAAAGTCGAATTTTAAATCACAGTTTTGAAAATGCCACTTTTGAAAAGTTGGTGTTTTCTTGCTTTAGCCATTTGGTGCCTGCAGCCTGTTTCTGGGTCACAAGACTGTGTGTAATTGACAGTAGGACTTTGTTTCTTCCTCCTAGACAGCCACATACAATGGGGACCTTACGTTTGACTGGACGGGTCATCACTGGCAGGATGGGAGGGAGAAGCTAGGTCCAGCTCTACTTACATTTGTATAGGCTGTGTTCTGTCTTCACACAAAGGGCTGCATACTCCCTGTGGTTAATCTGGAGTCAGGGCCCAAAAGGCAGGGCACTTGTGCAGTTCAAAAGCATGTCTCTAGAATATGTTTTCCACTTCAAAGTCACAACTGGGTTTAAAAACTGGACCTCAAACACCAACTATTCAGTACACTTTTGGACCTGTGGATACGCTGCCAGGAAGAAGGACTGCTGTGCTACTGAGAGGACTGTCACTCTGATGTACTACTTCTCTAAAGGATTGCTGCTCCGAAGCACAGCTGGCCTGCTGCCTGCCTCCCTCTTGCCTGGGAGAGAAGTACTGGACCTGCTAATCTGAACCCAGGACAACCATAGTGACTCCAAGGGCTAGTTGTCTGGCCTCCTGATCAGAAGCTTCAGGGACATAATAGGCTTCCAACAACCTTGTAGTCAGCACCTGGACCATGGCATCTGTGAGTCCTGCCCTCCAAAGTGGTGCCACCCCAGTGCTGGACACTTGGAAGTGGATTTGAAGGTGCTTTGCCAAGCCCAGCTTTGGTTGCCAACAGGACCAACACAAAGCAACGCCAAGCCCTGAAAAGTCTTGCCGCACAGCTGTCAGCCTCAACAAAATCAACGCAAAGTGACATAAAGCCAAGCTGCACAACTGCCAGCTCATCAGAACCAATGCAAAGTGATGCAAGGACCCAACAAACTTTGCAGCAGAGCCCCCTGGAACCGATGCAATCAGATGCCAATCCGGGCAAAGCCTCACAGCACAGCTTTCTCTGAACCAATGCCGGACAACGAGAAGTCTCGCTAAGCATCGCTGCACAGACCATGCACCAGTTTTTAAGGTATATTTCTCAATGAACCTAGGTGGGTCCTTTTGGCCGGCCGCACCTCATCATTGTTGGACTGAACTTGTGACTTTGTCCAGGTCTAGTGCGAACAGATATTCACTGCTGGTGCTTTGTGCTTTTATGGGCTGTTTTCACTAAAATCTTTCAAATTGCATATCTCCAGTTCTACTGATTGGACGTTTGTCATTTTGGTCTTATTTTATTTAATTAAAAAAGTTCTGTTTTTCTATTATGGTGTGGGATCTGTTTTGTGTTATTTTGTCACTTTATTACATGCTTGAAGTGTTTCACAAATACTTTACACAGCACCTCTAAGTTAAGCTTGACTGCTCAGTGCCAAGCCACCAGAGGGTTGAGTACAGGTTAATTTGGGGTTTGTTTGTGCCTCACTCTGACAAGGATTTTGGTAGCTGCTTGAGTTGGCTTCACCCCCCTCAACCAGTATCCCAATTTCACACATACTGGAATAGCCTTTTTTGTTCTGCTACATGTATTTGAAGTTGACCCCAAAACGCCCAGCTCTCTATTTGGTAAACATGCCAAAAGGACACATTCCTTTCTATTTGCACAAATAGTTTATGAATAAGTCTATAATATACCATTTTATACCCATTATTCAAGTGTTTGTGACAACACAAATAAATAAAAAAACATTTATATGGTGCTATTTTACAAACGTGTGGGCAGCACATCTACAATGTTTTACCTGTATTGACAGACAATCAAGAGCTATTTGAACTATGTACACCTGTGAAACTCACAATGCATAATATCCCATTAAAACAGTTAATAGATGCACTAAATGCAAATATTATGGGGCTGATTAAAAAAATAATTTATGAGTACAGGAAGTAGCACTTAATTAGTACTTTTTTGCATACTCTTACATGCCTTTGTAAATTATCTCTGAAAATTCCAACATTCTATTATAAAAAGTGCAAAGAAAGCTCAGTCCTTTCTATTTGTATTATTTTATATGAATATTCCCTGAATATGTACATTTTGTTCACATGGTAGATGTTTTGGAACCTATTTGCAAAGATGGGCACAATTATGTTAAGGGTACTATATATTTAAGTGTTTCAAAACATCTTTGTGAGTAGGCCCCAAATTTAAACAACAAAGACCATTCTTATTTTTCAAGTATTAGATATAACTTGGAACTAGCTCCAAGGAACAGTGTTGTACTTCAGAGAGAAAATAAATATTACGAATGTCTGACATAATATCGACAGGCAAAATATCTACATACAAAAATATCGAGACAAAAATATCGAAATCAAAAATATCGGAGTTATATCTTTATAAAGGTAAGTACAAAAATATCGGAAATAAAATATCGTAGTACAAAAATATCGAAATTAAAAATATCGTTTTTTAAAATGTATTAATAATAATGTAAAAATTATTTAAAAATACATATAATTTTACAGATATTAAATAAAAACATTAAAACATATTTAAACAATAATAAGTAATGCATATACATTTAAAATAAATTAAAAAGTCTACATATAAATTAATATATATACTTACTCCACATATTGCAACAGTAGGAAAAGCGTTGGATAGCATAGGGGTTTAAATTACTGTTCCCACTCCAGAGGGTGCAACAGTAGGGAAAACGTTGGATAGCATAGGGGTTAAAATTACTATTCCCACTCCAGAGGGTGCAACAATAGGGAAAGCGTTGTATAGCGTAGGGGTTTAAATTACTATTCCCACTCCAGAGGGTGCAACAGTAGGGAAAGCGTTGGATAGCGTAGGGGTTTAAATTACTATTCCCACTCCAAAGGGTGCAACAGTAAGGACAGCTTTGGATAACGTAGGGGTTTAAATTACTATTCCCACTCCAGAGGGTGCAACAGTAGGGAAAGTGTTGGATAGAGTAGGGGTAAAAATTACTATTCCCACTCCAGAGGGTGCAACAGTAGGGAAAGCGTTGGATAGCGTAGGGGTAAAAATTACTATTCCTACTCCAGAGGGTGCAACAGTAGGGAAAATGTTGGATAGCGTAGGGGTAAAAATTACTATTCCCACTCCAGAGGGTGCAACAGTAGGGAAAGCGTTGGATACCATAGGGGTAAAAATTACTATTCCCACTCCAGAGGGTGCAACAGTAGGGAAAGGGTTGGATAGCGTAGGGGTAAAAATTTCTATTCCCACTCCAGAGATTGCAACAGTAGTGAAAGCATTGGATAGCGTAGGGGTTTAAATTACTATTCCCACTCCAGAGGGTGCAACAGTAGGGAAAGCGTTGGATAGCGTAGGGGTAAAAATTACTATTCCCACTCCAGAGGGTGCAACAATAGGGAAAGCGTTGAATAGCGTAGGGGTTTAAATTACTATTCCCACTCCAGAGGGTGCAACAGTAGGGAAAGCGTTGGATAGCGTAGGGGTTTAAATTACTATTCCCACTCCAAAGGGTGCAACAGTAAGGACAGCTTTGGATAACGTAGGGGTTTAAATTACTATTCCCACTCCAGAGGGTGCAACAGTAGGGAAAGTGTTGGATAGAGTAGGGGTAAAAATTACTATTCCCACTCCAGAGGGTGCAACAGTAGGGAAAGCGTTGGATAGCGTAGGGGTAAAAATTACTATTCCTACTCCAGAGGGTGCAACAGTAGGGAAAATGTTGGATAGCGTAGGGGTAAAAATTACTATTCCCACTCCAGAGGGTGCAACAGTAGGGAAAGCGTTGGATACCATAGGGGTAAAAATTACTATTCCCACTCCAGAGGGTGCAACAGTAGGGAAAGGGTTGGATAGCGTAGGGGTAAAAATTTCTATTCCCACTCCAGAGATTGCAACAGTAGTGAAAGCATTGGATAGCGTGGGGCTAAAAATTACTATTCCCACTCCAGAGGGTGCAACAGTAGGGAAAGCGTTGGATAGCGTAGGGGTAAAAATTACTATTCCCCCTCCAGAGGGTGCAACAGTAGGGAAAGCGTTGGATAGCGTAGGGGTTGAAATTACTATTCCCACTCCAGAGGGTGCAACAGTAGGGAAAGCGTTGGATAGCGTAGGGGTTTAAATTATTATTCCCACTCCAAAGGGTGCAACAGTAAGAAAAGCGTTGGATAGCGTAGGGGTTTAAATTACTATTCCCACTCCAGAGGGTGCAACGGTAGGGAAAGCGTTGGATAGCGTAGGGGTAAAAATTACTATTCCCACTCCAGAGGGTGCAACAGTAGGGAAAGCGTTGGATAGCGTAGGGGTAAAAATTACTATTCCCACTCCAGAGGGTGCAACAGTAGGGAAAGCGTTGGATAGCGTAGGGGTAAAAATTACTATTCCTACTTCAGAGGGTGCAACAGTAGGGAAAATGTTGGATATCGTAGGGGTAAAAATTACTATTCCCACTCCAGAGGGTGCAACAGTAGGGAAAGCGTTGGATAGCGTGGGGCTAAAAATTACTATTCCCACTCCAGAGGGTGCAACAGTAGGGAAAGGGTTGGATAGCGTAGGGGTAAAAATTTCTATTCCCACTCCAGAGAGTGCAACAGTAGGGAAAGCGTTGGATAGCGTAGGGGTTTAAATTACTATTCCCACTCCAGAGGGTGCAACAGTAGGGAAAGCGTTGAATAGCGTAGGGGTAAAAATTACTATTCCCCCTCCAGAGGGTGCAACAGTAGGGAAAGCGTTGGATAGCGTAGGGGTTTAAATTACTATTCCCACTCCAGAGGGTGCAACAGTAGGGAAAGCATTGGATAGCATGGGGGTTAAAATTACTTCACACACTACTCCCCCTTTAACACACAACACAGTACACATACAAATAAACACAATTAATATAAATATCAATTAATCAATTAATAACAAGTAATATTATTAAATTAGTTTTTTCTCACCTGTTGCCTGTGTGGACTGAAGTGGGAGCTTTGGACTGCGAGCACGCTGGAGCTGCTCTTCCTGTAATCTCCTCAATCAACTCCTCGCGGAACCCGCTCCGCGGGTCCCGCTTCGCCTCTGGTTCTCTGTTAGCGCTGCTGGAAGTGCGCTGTGACTGTGAGGACTTCATCAGACAGAGCCTCTGTGGCGGTGGTGTGGGCAGGGCTGCGAGCGTGGTCAGGCGAGGACTTCAAGTCCCAGGAGCGCCTGACCCTCGGCATCACCAGCAGCTGACCCGCTCTCCCTGCTGGCTCCTCCCCCGCCTCAGCGCGGCTATAAACCTCCTTTGTGACACCGCAACGCGGGAGCGCGCCGGGAGAAGCCCGGGACAAGGGCGGGACCGTCTGAGGCCGTCAGAGGCTGAAGAAGGCTGGGCTGGGCCCCCTCCCTTGGCTCTCCGGTATTAAGTTTGTGCGTCGTTGTTTCTATAGTCTTGTATTGTATTTCAGGGTTTTGTTTATTTGGCTTCATATTTTACAATTGTTATCATTTTATTTTTACTCCCCTTTTAATACAGTCTCATGACGGCTAAAAAACTACGCTCAGGGCGAGTGATTGTGGGGAGATCTGGGTCTAAAACCAAATCCAACCCCCTACGGAATAAAATTGCATCTTCCATGCAATTGAAAGGTCAATGCCAGCTTTTCAATTTATCGGACAAAGGGAAAGATAAACCCACTGATCTGCAGTCCCCGAATGAAATCCCAGGTTCTAACGATTCGGTGCCTGTTAATGGGGTCATTGATGTTTCCTCTAGTTTAAGCTTGGTTGCTAGTCAATCTTTGCCTATTCTAGTTAGTCCTGAAGTACTAAGGGGCTCGCCTTCGGCGTCAAACAATGTACATCTGAAACAGAGTGTTCCCCTTGAATCTTTGGGTAATATGCCCTCAAAATCTGATAAAATTGTCCCCTCCCAAGTTGCACTAATGGATGTTCCCAAAGTTTCAGTGAATACTGATCTTTTGTCAGCCGCGTCAGTTAAATCCCCTGTAGTAGGGAATGATTTTACACTGCCTGACATTGATTTAACAGCTCATAGGGCGCGGGTGGGATCGTTTCAGGGGAACCCTAAAGGTGTGCCTTTAGAGGAAGCAATAACTATTTCAAGTACCGGTCCTCTAAGTAGCACACCTTCTAATAAATTAGATTTTTCCCTTCCACAATTAAATTTTACATCTTGTTCAGGTCCAGTGTTGAACAATTTAGCTGAGGGTTCTCCAAATATTAATGGGAGGCTAATTTCTAATTCTTTGTCCTCTTTGGAATCAATTCTTTCTTCGATTTTAAGTTTACTTGAAAAGTTTGTGGGAGGTTCGGAATGTATTTTTGACACTGTAACGCAAATTCTGCAAGTTCTCTTGTTAAGTAAAAATGAGTTAGTGTCAGATCTTCCCATACCATCGGCTTCTCTGTTGGTGCCCCCGAAAATAAGCGCTCCTTCCGCTTCGGCAGTTTTGGATTCAGCTCTATCTTCTCCTTTGACAGAAGGTCAAAAGGATAAGAAGCCTGTAGTTCTCCCAGCTGTCCCCAATCCTTCCAAAGTGGCTTTGGCTGGCGCTAATTGTATAGCCCCAATCAGTGACAAGATAGAGGTAATAGCAACATCTCCTCTCATTCCCAAATTTGAAATTCCATCCCTCTTTCCGATATTCTCCTTGCCATCAAGTAAAGAAGAGGAGATTCCTAAAGTAAATACGGATTGACGGGAAAAGTGAGTCCCCTGAAACACAAAAAGATTAGAATGAAGAAGAGGAAACCCATCCGAAGATTCGCTAAAAAAAGACAGAGGAAACTTCTTTTTGATAAGAATGCTGAATTAAGTCTAGATGATTCTCCGCAGGTGGAGCAGTCTCCTACCTCTCATGTAGAAGTTAGGGTTGTCTCGCCTAAAGAAGACGCCCCTTCCTCTGGTCTAGGTCCTATAAGCTTTACTAATCCTTTCCTTCCCAAGGTTTTCCACCCTTCCGCCAATCCTTTTTCATCACATTGTAATGTTAAAGCAGGATCTTGCCAAGTTATTTCTAAGGTTACCTCTCCTTCTGTTATCCCGTCCCCTACTGCCTTGAATCCTTCAGCAAGACCCTTTCAGGTTCCATCTTCAATGACAGTCATTCTCCCAAAAAAAAATAAAAATGTGGATACGTTATATCTTGATTTTTCTCCCTTATTTGAACCAGATTTAATTTTAAATAGATCTGCCCTACTGATCTGTTTTAAAGAAATCGAAAGTTTGAAATTAATTCAAACGTCCGATTTAGATATTGTATTTCTCCTTAACTCCTACGTGGGGAAACCAATAAGATCAACAAGGGTGAAATTCTATTCGAAAGTTGTGTTAAATCTTGTTCTACAGTGGGCAGAGGAATTACAAGTTAGAGGGATAGATGTCATGCCACACTTTGGGGAAAAATGTACTCAAAGTATTTTCGCCAATTCTTCACTATCACTTCCCTCTAATACGGGTGTGCTGTTGTCGGATTGGTCTAATCTCAGATCAGAGGACCTAAAAATTTGTGTGGCTAGGAATGAAAGGCTAGTTTCATACAAAAACCCTGCCCTTAAGCAGACAGTGAAGGATGATCAATCTAAATGGAGTTGGTTACCTGGAGTTTTAGCGAGTAAATCCGCTCCCTGTTCTAAACAACATTCCAATTTTTAACAGAGAGCTGAAATTTATCTCATGGAACACTGCCGGATTCAAGGATTATAAGGAGAAATTGGGTTTCCTACATTCTCAAAAGGCAGATATAATCTGTTTGCAGGAAACCTGGGTTGAAGGAAGATTAGCTTTGGAAAAAGACTATTTTGTTTTGGATTACAGCGCAACCAGCACTAGAAGAGGCCATGCTAAGGGAGGGTTAGCATGCTTGTTATCTAACAGATTGCAATGGAACTATTCATACTATCTAGATCCAGGGAAACTGTTTCAAGCAATAACCCTAAAAGATGTATTTGAGGATTGCCCTAATAGATTGTTGATTGTGGTAAACATTTATATTCCCCCCAATTGTAGTTTTAATGCTGGTTTAAAAACTTTGTTCACTTTTTTAACTAAAGCGTTGGATATCTCCCCAACTCCGCATGTGTTAATGTTTGGGGACTTAAATTGTAATATATCTAGCTGTGGGTTGGAGTTGTTTAGAAATATTCCATTGGAAGAGTCTTTGAATATACCATCAGCCCAGTTTCCCTCCAAAATTAAAACTAACAAAAGAGGTAAACTTATCTTAGATGGCTTACTTAAAGTTGAATGCTTAATAGTAAATGGGAGGCTTCCATCTGACATCCCGGCAGCTTATACTCGTAAATCTAATAAGGGAAAATCTATTATTGATTTTATCATGGTAGATTATGCCGGTTTTCACCTATTGAAGGATATGAAGGTCATTGAGTCTAATCTTAGTGACCATAACGCGTTGATGCTTTCTGTCTCCGTTAATCTTCAGAAAGTGGATCCGTGGAGTCTGGATATAGATTCTGTGAATTTTGATTCCAGCTCAGGGAAATGTTTTTGGAACCCTTGTACTGTTGAAAATCTGGCGCCTCTTTTGTATTTTACTGTCGAGAATTTACCCCGCTGGGAAGGGAGAGAGCTGTTGTGTTTTATTAATTTTTTAGATTCCGTAACTGCTAGTGCAAAAAAGAAACCAGGTGTGAAACAATCCCTCGTAGTCCCTCATCCTCTACGGGCTATAAATAGAGAAATAAACAAAGTTGTAAGGGGGCAATTTTTATTCTTTACCCAAGAAGCTAAGTCTAAGTTGTTTATCTTAAAAAGAAGGAGAGTTAGGCTTAAGGCCCGCTTAAAACGTTCTAAGGAAGATGCCCTCTGGATTCAACTGAGGGAAGCTTCTTATAATGGCCAAGCCAAGACATTCTGGTCCTTAATTGGCAAAGGTTGTGGTACTAGAGCCAGTCCTACGCCTATTGCCATTGAGGAACAGGTGTGGGTTCATTATATCGAGAAGTTGTACAGTAACAATAATTCTCATGTTTTTAATGTTGAATCTGATAATGTCTCACGTATACTTGACTGTCCAACGGAAAAGGAAATTGAATGTGCCATTAAGAATATGCGCTCCTCTGGTGCGATGGGTCCTGATAAAATCCCAATTTCAGTATTAAAACACCAGAGTGAACTTTGGAGTAAAATACTCTTTCCAGTGTTTAAATTTTGTTTTTCTAGCGGAACAGTCCCCCCCTCCTGGAAAGGAAGTATTATTGTCCCTTTATATAAAAAAGGGGCAAGAGATCTACCACAAAATTATCGTCAAATTGCCTTGCTTGACGCCATTGGTAAGGTCTTTGCAAAATGTGTGCTTACTTTAATGAATCAATGGGTATCTGAACATAAAATCCTTCCCATGGAGCAAACAGGTTTTAGACAAAATCATGGAACTTTAGATAACCTGACTGCATTGCAAGTTATCAATGAAAAATATGTGAAAGTCCGTGGTGGTCAGGTATATGGCGCCTTTATTGACTTCTCCACCGCCTTTGATAAAGTAGATAGAATTTTGCTGTGGAGAAAGTTATTTAACTTAGGTATGCCCTCATTCCTTATTAAATTAATTCGCGCCCTTTATTCTGACACCTGGTGCAGAGTTCTACTTGGAGGTGAACGTGGTGTATCTAAATTAATTCCCACTTACAATGGGTTGAAGCAAGGTTGCCTTTTGGCTCCATTGCTATTTTCCTTATATACAGTTGATTTACCCGTCACTCTCTCTGCTTGCGCCGGTATTGCCCCGTCGTTGGGTGGAGTTCCAATTGCATGCCTTATGTATGCAGACGACATCCTGATTTTGGATCTCACCCCAAAGGGCCTGAACAATCGGTTGCAAGCACTTTCTGAATATGCTGAAAGTAATTTCTTATCAATAAACACGGCAAAAAGCAAAGTGATTTGCTTCTCCGGTAGAAAGAAGCCTAAATGCCTTAACTATCCATGGGTTGTGGGGGGGAAAAAACTGGAATGTGTGAAATCTTACACCTTCCTAGGTAAAATTGTCACTTATAATTTAAGTGACAAATTACACATTGACAATAACTCTCGGAAGGCTATTTCTCAGGGAAAGAGTTTAGTTTCCCTGTATAAAGCCACAGGTAGAAGGCATTTTTCTATTCTTTTAGATGTTTTCAGAGCGAAAGTTCCGGCCTCCCTGTTATACGGAATTGAGTTAGTTGATCTAAAAAAGTGGAGTTTTTTAAACTCTGCGGAAGGGAAAATTTTACGTAGTTTAATGTCTGTAGGTACAGCAAATTCGACTGCCTCCTTGAGACAGGAAATGGGTTTACGTAGCAGCTGGGTTCAAGGTCTGGCAAGTATCATACGTTGGGTAGTAGCTTTATCTAAAGGTGAACCTAATACCTTAAGAGATCTTATAAAAAATGAATTATTAGGATCTTTTAATGATTTCTCACTGATTGTAAAAAACTTCAGATTTGCCGTGCTACAATTGAAATTGGATGAGGAGACTTTATTTCTATTGTCCTCTCATCAATTAAAAACTGTTCTGAAGTCAGCCTCCTGGGAATTGGGGTTTTGTCAGGATAGAGACTTCTGTCTAGCGAAAAAAGGTTGTACGCCTGTTATTGAATCTTATACCCTGCGGAAAGCTCAACCGTATATGTATTGGAACATCTCCCATGGCGTCAGGCGCCTTGTGTTCTTATTAAGACATAATTTGCTTCCGCTGAAAGTTCTACATGCCAGCTGGTTTGGTCATTCGGCATGCTGTGATCTTTGTCAATTGTATGATCAGGACTTAGATCACGTCATGTTTGTTTGTCCTACATTGATGTCTTGCAGGCGTAGATGGTTAAGACCAATTTGCTTACAACTCAACATATTATCTGCTTCTTCGTTTAAGGCAGCCTTGATTAACCCACCTAATGAAATGTTTGCTTTTAAACTGTACAACTTTTTAAAATGTTTTTTGGACCTGTATTAAGATGTTTCTTGTAATTGTGATGGAATAATATTTTAAGTATTTCTTGTTTTGTATGTATATGTTGTTTTATGTGGACCTCATAAAGAGTTCCTTATCATAATAAAATAAACTTGAAACTTATTAAATTGATGTAATTTTAATTAAACTAATTAACACATATTAATTACCAATTAATTAACAATAAATACCAATAAAGAAATACAATCTATTTAATTATTTACATTTAATTATATGACACCCTATTACCCTATAAAACACACAACCCACTACACATAAAACATTCTTATCATTTAATTACTTAATGATTATTAATTACCAATTAATTATTACTTAACAATAACAAAAAATTAAATATATTAGCACATCAACTCTAACTAATGTAATTAAATAATTAATATTCTTTTATTACTACTTAATTATGAATTAACAATAACAAAAAATACTTTTATTAACACATTAACTCTAATTATTGTAATTAACTAATTAATATTAATTAATTACCAAGTAATTATTAATTACCAATAAAAAAAATTCAATATATTTGCACAACAACTCTAATTAATGTAATTAACTAATTAATAATTATTAATTACCAATTAATTATTAATTAACAATAAGAATAAATTAAATATATCAGCACATTAACTCTAATTAATTTAATTAACTAATTATTATTAATTAATTACCAATTAATTTTTGTCAGTCAGTACATCTTTATTTCGGTGAATAAAAACCATAAAAGCAATACACTACAAGAGTTCATTATATACACATTAAAATTTGTACAGAAATAAGATATAAACATGATTACAGTTCAAACAATCTAAAACAGTTAAAATCCTTGATTCAAAGAATAAAGAAACAAAATCTATATCTTGAATATAAATATAAAGGCCCAACCCTATTTGAGAAGATCCTCATTCAGTTATGTGTTCTCCTGATAGTGAATTCATTAGGGTGAGTCTGATTTTATTCATATGTGCTGCCGCTACCAAAAAACTGGCTACACTATGCGTAGCCTGCATAGAATCAAGCATTTGTAAATGTAGGAGGGCAGGCCTCACCTGGACGAATTTTAGTTCCCTAAGAACAGGGTATAAAAAAAAATTACGGGCTACCAGAAAGTGCTCACAGAACATCACCAAGTGGAGCGTGTCCTGTGTAGAGAGACTATCACAGGTGCAGGGTGGGGTATCTTCAGGGGTCCCCCACTTCAGATAGGTGCCTAGTGTGAGGTGGATGAGGTTGAACCTGAATCTAACTAAAAGGAAACGATGGTAAGAGTTGGTCACGTACTTCAGATGTCCTGCCCCCGCTCTCATCGTCCTAAACAATACTTTCATTAAAGGTTTAGTTCCCACTGCATTTAAATCGGCCACCATCATCCCCATTTTAAAGAAGCCTGGGGCTGACCCTTCCTCCCTAGCCAACTACCGCCCCATATCCCTGCTTCCCTACTTGGGCAAGGTGGCGGAAACGCATGTGTCTCAAATCCTGAGCACCTTTATCGAGGACAGCAATTATCTGGCCCCATGTCAAGCTGGTTTCCGACCTCGACATTCTACCGAGAAGGTGGTGATTTCGGTCATGGACCAACTTAGGGAAGGACTCGACGCCAACACCCCCAAGATCCTGGTCCTTTTGGACTTATCCGCCGCCTTTGACACCGTGGACCATAACATCTTGCTATCACGGGTCAGGGCGGCGAGGATTGGGGGGCTTGCATTTGCCTGGGTCAAGTCTTTCCTGAAGGACCGTAATCAGACAGTCCATCTAGGCACCTTCTCGGCCTCCCCACGTACTGTCAACTGTGGTGTCCCTCAGGGTTCTGCTCTTTCCCCTTTGCTTTTTAACCTTTACATTTTCCCACTGGTATTTGCTTTACAGAACATGGAGGTCACTGTATATAACTATGCAGATGATCTCCAACTCATTTTTGATCTCTCCTCCCCCTCAGGGGTTGGCAGTTTCCAGTCCGTCATGCTATTTATCCGAGACTGGATGAACACCAACCAGTCTGGCCCTCCTCACTTGGACCCCCTCCTCTCCCTTCTTGTTCAGTTAAAACCCTCGGGATCATGCTTAACAACCAATTAACTCTCCACTCACACATTAATTCGGTGGTCTCTTCTTGTTTCTTTACACTTCGAGTTATCCGGAAAGTTGCCAGATTCTTTTCCACCTCTGCACTAAATCTAATCCTGATGGCCATGGTCCTGTCAAAGATTGACTACGGCAACATCATTTATAATAGAGCCCCTGCTTATGCTTTGCAGCGCCTACAGTTAGTACAAAACCAGGCTGCCCGCCTGGTCTTTGGCCTGTCTAAGTCCCATCATTCGACCCCTTTGCTCAGGAGCTTACATTGGCTCCCGATAAAACAACGAGCCAGGTTTAAGCTAGGGTGCTTGACTTTTCAAGCAAGAGCGGGTACAGCCCCTGCCTTCATCAATTCGGCAATTTCTCCCTATGTTCCTTCTAGCGACCTCCGCTCCTCTAGCCTAGCCTTACTTACTACGCCCCGGTTCAAAAAGAAGCGGGCCGGGGGGCAGAAGTTTGCCGTACTTGCACCCACCTTCTGGAATGACCTCCCCCTACCTCTAAGACTCTCTTCCTCCTACATGGAGTTTCGGAGGTCACTAAAAACGTTATTATTCCAGCAGGCTTTTGGCACCTAGCTCTCCTATTTTTTTTTATTTTTTTTTATTCTCCCAGGGACCTCACCAGCGCCATGAATCTGACTCAGATTACGTGCGCTCTACAAGTTTTTTTAAATTCAAATTCAAATTCAGATAGGGTTCCATGACTGGGGAGATCGTGAGTTGATAGATTGATCTCACCATAGGTTTCCTAAGTTCAACTTCCTCCCTTTCCAGCTCAAGTGAATTGAGGAAGTTACGCTTGATCCACCCTAAATCCTCATTCCTGAGGCCCTGTGGTGACAGATACAATCCTGGACGCCCCAGCCTCACGCATGCCGCTCTAACATACGCGAGCCAGGGTATTCTGTTTACTCTGTCCAGGGCCAAACAATCCTTGAGGATTAGGTTGTTAAGCGTGATCTCTTCATTTAGCCAGGTTTTAACCCATCGTAATAAAGGGGCCATTTTTAAGTGATCAGAAATATACCCCAAGCCTACTTCACAGTGGATGGAATATGTGGGAGATGATTGAGGGAGTGACAGGAGGGATCGTATAAACTTATTTTCTATGATTTGGATCCCTGTTGTTGTAACATAACCCCATATATCAGCCCCATATGAGGCAATCGCAACGCATTTTGATTTATAAATACGGATCATAGCCTCCATGGGTCTTGCACCCAGTCTTTTTGAGAAGTTCATAAGGGCTGTGGTAGATCTTGCAACCACGCTACCCTTAAGTTTCAACTGGGGTCCCCAATTCCCTCTTTCATCAAATAATACCCCTAAATAACAAAAGGAAGGTACCCTTGAGATTGGCGTTCCATTGCATCTAAATGTTTTGATCTTCGTGGTTTTCCTACGTAAACCAGCCACCATTACGTGAGATTTCGAGGTGTTGATTTTTAAGTCCAAGGCCTCCATGAAGGAGCCAAAATGATCTAACAATCTTTGTAATCCAGTACCAGTTCGAGCCAGTAGGACGGCGTCGTCCGCGTACAGGAGGACCGGTATAGCCGACCCTCCCATATGCGGCACGTCCATGGTGGCCAGCTCTAAAGATTTACCCAAAGAGTTAATGTATAGCGTAAATAGGAGAGGGGCCAGAATGCAGCCTTGTCTGACCCCTCTTCTAGATCTAAATTGCTCGGTACATCTGCCCTCCCTTGTTACCCTAACAGAGGCCGGCAAGTTTTGGTGGAGATCATTTAAAAAATTAACCAACGTGATGTCCAAGCCCATATCCCGCAAAATGATCCATAATTTAGAACGATTAACCAAATCAAATGCGGAAGAAAGATCCATAAAACCCAAATATAAAAGCCCCTCCTTCACCACTGTGTACTTTCTAATAATGAAATGAAGGTTTAGGCATTGATCCATGGTCCCCCTATGTGCCCTAAAACCGTACTGGAGATCAGAGAGAACCCCACTCCCCTCAAGCCAATCTCCCAATCTCTGTAAGATAACTCTGCCTAGGATCTTTACGGCAGAGTCCAGCAGGGAGATTGGCCTGTAGCAAGCGGGGTCCCCCCTGTTCCCTTTCTTGAAAATCGGAACAATAATAGAGGTAGACCAGGAGGATGGGGCGCCTACGGTGAGTATTGCGTTAAAGACATTTGTTAGAATTTTGGACCAAAATTGTGGGTACAAAATATAAAGATCTGCAGGGACCCCATCCGGGCCGGGGGCCTTATGTTTGCTAGTATCTTTAATCGCATTTAATTAATTAATTTTTAAAAATATTTAAATAAATATATAAATTAATTAATTATTATTAAATTACTTCCCACCCTATTCCCCTATAAACCCACAACCCGCTCTGATACTAAAACGCAAAATGTAAACTAAATTACAAATTTTCAAACATACATTTAATAACATATTTAACAAACATATAAACAACATAATAAAATACATAACACTAAACATAATTTCGATATTAGTAAATTTCGATATTAGTAACATACATAACATAAAAACGATATTCTGTCTGTCGATATTTTGGACATCGATATTCTATACCATCGAAATTTAAACTTCGATATTATTGTATATCGATATTTAAATTTCGATATTTTGTCTCCCTACCAAATATTACACCAGAATCACCCCAAGCATCGGGTGCTGTGTACTTGAGAGCCTGCTGTGTTGTGTTCTTTTGAGAGCAGTCTAAAAAAGTCCAGCATGCAATGGCAAACATTTTTATGTTAATGCTTTTATTTAATGCCTTTGATTGATTTGCTGAAAATCAAAGAATTTTTTTTAAAGTGTAGAAGCCAAAGTTCCAAGGTCTGATCATTGGTCACTAATGGCCTGATTTAAATGATGGCGGGTGGTGTTACTATTGTCACCACAAAGAAGTACTCTACTCCCACCACATTTAGAGCTATCTGCTGGCCCAGCGGAAATCTCTTGCATTTACAGGAAATGCTGGGCGATATTATCAATGCCGGCAATAACATTGTCGCCGCTTTAGCGGCAGGAAACTGCTGCTAAAGCGGCGATAATGGGCTTGATAATAAACCCTTGTGAATTCCCATAGAAGCCCAGTTTCTTGTGCGAACCTAGACTTCTATGGGAATTCACAAGGGAATATTATCAAGCCCATTATCGCTGCCTTAGCGGCAGTTTCCTGCCGCTAAAGTGGCGATAAGTTTAGCGCCGTTCTTGAAAATATGCCCCTTCCTTTCAGTGGTTCCTGTAAATGCAATGAAAGAATGCATTGCTCCTCGATCAAAATCCCGCATGGCATACTTCCATTTTGTTTCTTTCATTTTGTTTTTTATTTTAAAAAACAAAGTCCCATAGTGGGATTATGTTTTTGAAAATATAAAAACAATGACACCCTCATTATGGGAGTTTTGTCCCATGGGGAGAGGGCCATTGAAATGTTTTTACTTTTATATACCGCCACAGTTTAGGTACTGATTTGTAAAAGTAAAAACTGGCTAGGTGGGTGAACACATGGCAAAACTCCAACGTCCCTTATTCTCCTGGACCATCAGATAGTTATGTCAGTCTGCATACTGAAAGTACATACAGTAGGTCTACCTGTCTCCTAATGAGGTGGGCATACCTTCAGGTTGGTGGGAAGGGCACTGTTGCGAAATACCCTTTCTGTCAAAAACATCTAAATCAGGCCACAAAAGAGGTATCTTCCCAGCTAGGAACATTGACCAAAAACACCATTACATTTTAACATTAATATTACAAAGTGGCCTTGTCGACATATAGGCCCTGTACAAAGCTACAAAATACATATAGTTAGGAATGTATATCATACTGTCTACAATAATCTATAAAATATGCATATAGGACCACATCATATGTACTAATTAAGGTTTGCAAAATGCTGGTCACAATTTTTGACCAGGATTTTTGTGACCAGTAAAGAATTTTAAGAACTGATCTATGTCTTAATAGGTTGGTTCTTAAAAGTGTGAATCATAGTTGGGCAGAATCTGACCCTCCTGACGCACAATAATGAGGTAGGTTGCAAATTCCAACTCTCTACGATTAGAGGTAGTCAATGGGAAGATGGCCTGCTGGTGTCAGCAGATCAGCAATTTTTTTTATTGCAGTCCATTTTCCCTAAAGGAAACAGGACTACATTTAAAAACAAAGTTTATTTTTCTTTAAAGTTTGTTTAAGAGGAGGCAGTCCTCTCTTGGACCAATACCTGCTCTTAATGAAACTTTTTTTTACATTTACCAAGGGAAAGGGGTCTTTAGGAGACCCCTTCACTTTTGAGATTGGATCGCCACCTCCTCCTTTGAGCTGTTGATCAAAAAAATCTCAATTTAGCGGGTGGATGTCAATCACAAAACCTTGATACATTAGATACTGATTCAGTATATTTAGAAAAGACACCTACAAAATTCACCTTTCAAATACCAAATCTGTATCCATTCAGAATCCCATTTAGAAGTTGGAAAAGCTTTTAATGCTCCAAAAATGGGACTAAAAAATAAGAAGAGGCTTTTCATGGTTGCAAACACTGATTTGTGACCACTAAATTGCTTAGTACGTCTGGCCCATAGTGCAGTATTTCTGCCAAGATTAGGATTATTTAATAGCTGGTAATACCTTCACATCAAAGTCATTTATGAAATGTTTGCTGAAAAATTCACACACATTTCGGTTCCATATTACATGCAACACCTGTAGCAGCTTAATTTCTGCAGCAGATGCCACAGAGCAACATTTTAAAGTCAGACAATGTGCGATGTAATTGAGTTGAATTCATATTATGCGTGATGAGCTGGCATATGACTTCTTGGCTGTCATTGATGAGATTAGTTACTTGAACAGCACAATCACTACACTATCCAAGATCTTTGGCTGCCTCATTACCTGATGCATATGCAAGTCGTACTTACAAATTTCTATATGAAAAATATGCTTCCATTAGTGGCGTACATGCTGTTCTTCAATCTGGTTTCCAGTGTCATATCATTATCTTCTTATAAGTATTTAATAATATATATTCAATTATTCATTTATGCAAACAATTTTCTATTGCACAGTCATTGAAATGATCCCATATATCACACTCCCTTTATTTGTGGTGTCAAAATTCTTGACAGATAATATGTTCTATATTTATAATTAAAAATTAATTGAACTGTGTTGCATTTACAAATGCAGTTGACATGTATAGCGTAACCGCAGGGCTAAGTATAGATATCATTTGTAAGCATGTCACTCAGGTACAGGAGCGTACAGCCAAATATGTGCTTTTCCTGTATGCTGTTGCAATACATCTGGGATCCATGCACTTATAGAAGTATTATTGTACCAACAGGTTTTGGTTAACAAAACCTTCTTCATTCCCAGAATGCGTTTTGTCTAAATTCGAGTTCACCAATATCACAAAATAAAACAATCAAATGGTTATCCTTTAACGCCTTAACCGCTGCGGTTTTTCTGCCGCGGTGCGGGCGTTCTAAAGGGTGGGCCGGGTCACGTCGGCCGTTGGACGTGCGCAGCACCAGGGAGGTAGCGGTCGCGACATCCAACGGCCGACGGCAGCACGCAACGGGTTAATATTATTGCATATAAGCCAAAATGCTGTATAACTACTATTCATGTCATTTAAAGGCCTGATCTTCACATGAAATTCTTGAGTTTCCACTGACAGAAAGAATTAGTAATAATATATTTTATTAAGCAATTTGCGCTCAGTTCATCAAAGATGAACCTCTAGTATATGTGGAATATCCTCTTATCTAATGAGGTAAAGGAACCTGAAGTTCTGCCTGCCTCATTTAGAGTAAGCACGTCTGCGACAGAGACTACTCTATTGCTGCTGCTGACATAATCCTCTGACAGCCAAATGGACAGCCCAATGAAGTAGGGGCTGTTGGAGGCTTGGTAATTTTGTCCATCTGCCCTATTTAGAGAGGACAGACAAATGGCCAGATTTTACGTTTACACCTCACCATCCATTATGTGGAGAGAGAAAAGAGCAAGAACACTTTATTGGTCCACCAATCCTGGGAGAAAACTTCCATGGAGAGGGGGTCACTGCTTTTTATATTTTTAAAAAGCAAATCTCGGGGCGTGTCCAAGATGGCACCGACTAAGTTGAACTTACATGTGCTCCCCTGAACTTCAAAGGCCTAGCAGGGCATGTGCCATTCAGTGTAGTTCTGCGGTCTGACTCTGATCCCAACTGACTGTGTGTGTAGGGTGCCTATGTGGCCCCTCTGAAGATCCCGGCGTTCGACTTGCTGACCAAAGCTGCTAGCAGACTCATCGTGTGTGGTGTATTGGGACTCAGACTTTGCCTGAGTGACTCAGGGGAGGATGGCCCTGACCACCCTCGATTGCATCGGCAAAGGGGGAGGTACTAGTTGCCTGCTGGTGGGGGAAAGCAAAGGAGCAGAGTGTGATTAGGCCAGACCCAGCCCGACCTGCGGTGCACTACTGGGGCCCAGTGGACTTTGTGGTGAGCATGTAAAGGAGCATGGGTGGACCACAGTAGACCCATCAAATCCACGCAACTCCTGGATCCTGCTCCCCTTGGCCTGGCGCTGGCTCTGTGTGCTGCCATCCCTGGGGAGAGCAGACTAGCCAAGGGGAGACATCCCTCAGCCACACTCAGAGGAGCAGTCAGCCAACACCCGTAGCTGGGTTGGTGTGGAGTGATCTGCGCCCCTGGTGAACCTATTGACTCATCAGGGAGGCCACAAGGCAAGGGTCACACAAGTGTCCTTCTGCAACCCATGCCTAGTGGGTTGGTCTGCCTTCAGAATATAGGTGCCTCCCCCTTGCCCTCTGTCATTCCAGGCACTACTTGTGGCCCCATCTTTGGTGGCGGCCGCTGCCCTGGGTTCTCAGCTGGAGTGAACTACAGTCATATGGATACAGCAAAGGCTGGAAAGTTGAGTGGTGCCCCCCGGTGGACCTGAACAGCAGGCCCACTTGAGCCTAGACTTGATTTTGGAACGCTGCACTGTTGGCCGTGGTGGGTCCACGTGACTGCAGTGGTTCACGCTCATAGCACTGGGTGAGTGTGAGTGGTGGACTTGGTGGGGTCCTCCTACCTCACTGCACCATATCCTCTCTTTGGTCCAGGAGGAAGGAGCCCTCAGTGAAGGCCATTTTTGTCAAATCTACATCTAAGAATGGCGAAGACACGGGCGGCCCTGTGACCTCGAATCCACATGAGGAAGCTGCTGGTATCGGGAACATGAACAGGGATGACTCCCTCATCACCAAGGCTTTTTTGGAACGCCTGTTTGGGACACTGCAGGAGGATTTTGCCAGCCTCAAGTGGGACATCGCTACCAACCTCAATGGACTTTGACAAGATGTGGAAGCGGTGGCATTGAGAGTGGCTAACCTCATTGTCAGGAACTGTTAGCTCTGCGCGACCAAAACCTGGACATCCGTAATCGCCTTAAAGACCTAGAGAAGAGATCCTGCTGCTCCAACATACAGATTAGGGGTATACCTTCGCAGGCGATTGCAGGTGTCCTTGAGGACATTGATACCTGCCTCTTCAAGCATGTTGTGCCATCCTCACAAGATCAGGATATCATCTTGGATCGAACGCACCATGCCGGTTGGCTAGCCACTGCGCCGGGCCAACCTGTAGACATATGTGCCTGTCTTCATTTATTTCGTCAGAAGGAAGTGATCATGTCAGCCACACAGGATCAATCCTCTATCAGTTTCAACGACAACCACTGTGGCTCTATCATGATATTTCGCCAATGTCACTACAACGTACGACAGTGCTCAAGACTCTCACTGATCTATCAAGAGGCAGGTCCGTTAAATATAAGGAGGTCACCCATTCCATCTTGTTTGTGTGGCAGGAGGAGGTTTGAGTGGTGCGTTCACTGGAAGACAAGCAGGCCCTCTCTGGAATGCCAGATTTGCACTCCCCCTCTTGGACGTCGTTCCTGCTACAAGAACCCCCCACCATAGTAGCTTCCACATCACAGCGTTCCAGATGGTAAAGGGCTACGGTCTTGAGCAAGCCATCCGAGGCCAACAGCCATGAAGTTCGCACTAAGCTACTCCTACAACTTCAGTGAGATGGTGACTCTGACCAGGCATCCGGGGATCATCGAGGAACCAAAGTTGTTTTGCCTCACCTTCCACCCTCCCCTTGATCTCCAGTTATCCCTCCGGACAGTGAGGGCTGGTCCTTACTCTCAGGTGCAGCATTCTGGTTGAGGACTCCCAAGCAACCAGTAGAGCTCCCCCCATGCGGATAGTGCCTCATCGGAGACCTAGCCAGCAACATAGACCCAAGTAAATGCTTGTTGTTTGATCCCAGGTGGGGTAGATATTTGAGTTGTTGTTTTTCTTCTGGTTTCAACATCTTCTCTTTCATCTATGGTCATTTCCCCTGTTATTTTCCTATTACCATCCACTTCAATTCCTCTTTCGAGGCCAGCTGTGTACTCCTAGGGATGGTATACCACTATATTCTCGCTCAGGTTATGGTGTGGAGCTAAATATCCTTCGCCTTAATGTTCAAGGCCTTACTGCTCCGTCAAAAGCACTCCTTCCATACCTTAGGGACACTAAATGTGATATCTGCATGCTTCAAGAAACCCACTTACTTCAGCGTGATTGGCGGCTACACTCTCAGAGGTTGGACCAACCATATTTTTCTCTTCTAGGGGGTCTAAAAAGCAGGGGTCACAATTCTGTTTGCTACCAAGTTCCCGTGGCCGGTGGAGAAGGTTTTCCTGGACATACCAGGTAGATGAGTAGCTATACAGCTCTCCATCTATGACACTGGATACAGTATAGCCTCAAACTATGCTCCAAATGACGGCCAGGAACCCTCCATTAGGCATTCCTTTAGCCAACTTCTGATCACATCCGACAAAGATGTGCTTGTGGGAGTGCAATAGACACACAAAGGGACCAGAAAACCCATAGGGTGGGGCATCCCGTGGGGCTCACTACGGGTATCAAATGGTGGATAGGGGAGGCAGGTTAACTGATGTTTGGTGACATATGCATCTCACATCTCCAGAATACACCTTTTTCTCAACTGCACATCAAACATACGCCTGCATTGATTACTTTCTAGCCACACCCGGTCTTACTGATGAGGCCGTTTCACTGGGTTTTGGTGTGGCCACTCTGTCTGACCACTCACCCATCAAGCTGCAACTGGAACTATGGGGTCAAGCAAGGGCTGCGCCAACTTGGCACCTTAATTTAAAACTCCTCAAATATAACCAAATACACTCGGACACCGTAGCAGTTTTAATTACTTTTCTGGACATCAATGACCAACCAACAACCTTTATGGCCATACTATGGAAGACGCTGAAGGTGGTGATTAGGGGCCACTCCATTGCAATTGCCACAGCCCTTACCAGAGAGAGGCAGATGAAATATCACCAGTTAGAAATGCATGCTAAGGACCTTGAAGAGAAACATGTGCATTCGGGCTAGGTTGCAGCCCACCAGCAATTAACAGCCACCCGAAAACAACTCCAGGAGATTGACACTGCACCAAACTGGCCGCATTCAGTGCTGCCTCTGGATTCAAGGCCAATCTGCAAAAGTCATTAGCTCATGGCATAGGCATCTAAGTGCTGGAGAAGGCTTGATTGGCACTCTTTATGCACTTTCAATGGGCAGAGAATGGGATCCCATATTTGGCACTGCTAGCCCACACAACGCACCTGGCTCTGGTAGCTCATAACTGTGGCCCCCTCCTGACTACACACGTTCAACTCTCACCACCTAGAGGGTCTATAACTTGTTCTGGCTCACGCGTACATCGCTATTAAAATGACATTATAACCTGGGCTCCTCCATATGATGTACACCCACCCATTCGAGCCTCCCCAACACTTCTGGATAAATTACAGACCCTAAGCAAGAGCAGGGGATGCAAAAATACAGGAGGCACAACATGTGTCCCCCTGCATGTATTCCTAGGCCCAGAGTCAAGAAACTGCCACCATCCTTTCCATTGCAGGCTCACCACCATGGAAATTATGTTGGTGAGGCAACTACTAATATGCTTGGTGGTGATGCAGTGTCACCGCCAAGCATATTGCTTTCTCTGACCGTTGCGAACTGCTACAGGATCACAAATCCCTAGCTGTTGCAGTAGTCTTGTGGCGCTCGAACTGCCAAAGTTGTTATACAGCAGGAGGACCGCCACCATGACTAGGGAGGTACTATGGATTTCCAGATTCGTAATAAAGCCCAAAGTGTAAAAAACTAAACATAGAAGCAGCCCTTTTCCAACTATTCATCCAGGATCTAGAACAACTCCCCACATCCATCAGTACAGCCACAATGCTGCCCTAATTTAGGAGTTTAGGACTCACCTCTTTAAAGAAAACTATCTCGCAACACATTAACCATTCACAACCCAGTTGTTGACTATATGCTTATCTTTGACCCCCTGCAGTGCTTCGGTGTCTTTTGGCCCAGTTTAGTGGACAGGAAATGTAAGAGAGATG
Organism: Lissotriton vulgaris; assembly: GCF_964263255.1. Lineage (NCBI taxonomy): Eukaryota > Metazoa > Chordata > Amphibia > Caudata > Salamandridae > Lissotriton > Lissotriton vulgaris. Next base: position 1,527,654,050 of record NC_141685.1, on the reverse strand, counting down.
CTGCGGTAACATGAATGGGACTGATATTGGGAGAGGCAATAAGTAATGCCACCTAACAATTTCATTCCCTCACCATGTGAGGATGACACATGGTGGTGACCAATACATTATGACTACATACTGATGGCGCACGGGATTACCAGCTCAGTTTATCATACTCACCTGGGTCCATGAAACTTGACACATTGAAACAGTAATCCAGCTTAACTTCCTGCCTATCAGAATTGTATTCACCTTAGGACTTACATCTGTACACCATGACTTACCAAATCATTGTCACTTGTGCTTTAAATCCTAAATCTAAGGATCAGGGAGTTAGAGTAATAGGTAGCGATTTGACATTTACCTTCATAGACAATAACTACAGACTCAGGTAAGTTTTCTGGGTAAATCTGTTTTTATTTTTCAATAGAAAGAACAACATAAGGGTCTAGGTTTATACAGCGTCAGGCATACAACCCTACACAGGGCCTGACACGCGCAATTCTAAAGAGCCTCAGGGGGATTTGGGGAGGCTTAGATGAGCATTTGAGACACAGCATGTCACCTTCAACCCTTATTGGGCCGGCCGAGTGACACTTGAAGCATAGCAGTGAAATACGATTGTGGGTAAATTCAAGACCCTTGATAAACAAACTTAATATCATATTAGAAAGAGAAACAAGAAAGTGTACGCAAGAGACCTACAGGTAGGTTGCAGTGAAGAGTAGACGTAGAAATGTCAGGGAAGAAAAGAGAAGGTAGGGGGAAGAAGGGCCCCCATGTCAGAAAAGCCATCCTGTAACAAAAGTGCAGAGGGGTGCGTGGGCGAACAGGGTGGGAAGGCTAGATGAACCAATAATATATGCTAGTTAGACCACGAGTCCGAGTATGTATCATTTGCGGTAATGGCAGAGTTAGTGTGATTGTGGAAGTAATCTGTTCGGATCAGCAGGGATTAATGCATCTTCAAATAGGCATAATGCCCTGAGTTTCGTGGGGAGGTAGCGTGCATGTTCTACTTTATAAAGATATGTGATTAGTGGCTTCAAAATTGTGCTAAAGTGAGTGTCTCGAGACTGCAGTTGTGACGTGAAAAGTTCCATAGTCACTACATGCCATAGGCGCACAAACCAGGCAGCAATTGGGGGGTCTCAGCTCTCTTCCAATATAACGCTATGAGTTGCTTAGCTGCTCCGAGCATATGAAGAGCTATGCACCAATCTCTACGGGTGACTGCTTTTAAGTTGTCAGGTTTAAGGCCTAAAAGGACAGTGTATGTGGATTCAGGCAGAGGGAACAGAGGGAAGCCCAGCGCCACTTTATGTGGCTAAGTACCTTCTTCCAGAGCAGGGTCAGAAGAGGACATGTCCACCAGATGTGCATGAAGTCTCCAGATGGATTTGAACATCTCCAGCACAACAGAGAGGTTGCAGGGAACGTTTTATGCAAATGAGAGGACGTGTAGTACCACTGCGTCATGATCTTGTACGCAGTTTCTCGTTGCGATATACTGCGATAGCCCATTGGGATGTCTCACCACAAGCGACTCCACTGTACAGGCGTGATTTCAGTGGGGGATGTCAACTGGCACTGGCACTGATACAGATGAGTGGTTACTAGCGGGAGATGCTGCAAAATCCGGTACGTCCGGGAGATAAGGCCCTTAGATTAATCAAAGGAACAAACCAATTGCTCAAAGGGGGTGAACAGATGAGTGGCCGCCTGCTGCATCTCTGTCGAGGAGAGCCAATGTCGCAAATTTGCATATTGGAGCCCAGGATATGCCTGTAGTTGGAACTCCTCTCTGCATTGCGTAAATAAAATTTACCGGACCATTTTTCATGCATTAAATAAACAAGAGGGATAGCTCAATCAAATGAGAGGCAGAGTCCGTGGTATCTGAGTCATACGGGCTTTAATGGGATGCCTCGAGGCAGGGGACATCGGGTTCCATCACCACTAAGGTTCAGGAAGGGACAATCTCATAGTTTATTAACATCACACAATATATATAGTAAAACAGTATAATTGCATTGAATACAGTAGGCGTGACAGGTGAAAAGTAAGAGATAAGAACACATGTGCGTAGCAGAAGGCGTGTAAGAAGGGCATACATGTGGGCGTGCACTTGACATGTCAAAGAAACGTCACAAGAAACGTCATAAGTGGGTGGATGTATAGGAGGATTCTGCAGGGTCAGCAGAAACTTATGACCTGGATGCGCGCGCAGCTGGCATGACGTGCAACTGGGGAGAGCTGGGGGCTTTGACTTTAGTTCTAGTAGAAGAGTCTCGATGTCTGGGATGTCAGAACGACCTATACCTATAACCTATCTGATATCTCATGTTTGGAGGATGTAGTGTCTGGAGTGAAAGGTCTCTCAGGCAGGGGCCATACATCACTGACTGCTAGGGAGAGTATACGTGTCTTGGTACAATGCACGGGGGTCATGGGCCTACCATGGTAACGGGCGCTGTAAATTACTTGCATGGAGACAGGAAGGCAGGGCCCTTTACTCTGCAGCCGGGAATATGTTTACCTATTTCACTAGACTGGAATGTGTTTTCGAGGAGGCTGAGCAGATAACTTGTAGGCAAAATACGGTTTTGGCAGGCAGGCAGGCAGGCCAGGCCAAGCCGGGCACCGCTTCGCTGGGCAGGAAGTAAGGCAGAGGTCATGGATGCATACCAGAACGGCAGCTTTCAGAAACAGAAGAGACTTCGGAGCCTCAATTCAGGGCCTAGCTCGGCAGAGCCAGGAAAACATGGCCTCGCGTTAAAAGTGCACCATGTAAAGACGTTGGCAACATAGGTTTTGAAACCAGATTAATGTTGCTTTCTTGGAGAACTTGGTAGATAACATGTTAACGTTGGACGCAAATGCATTTGCGTCTTCATTTTCGGCCATGGAGGGAAAATGCACGGAGATCATGCATAGACATGGGACGTTGGGGTACACGATAGGGGACATACCTGGTCATATAAAAATCGATTGACCTCATTCCCTCCTTGTCCCCTATGTTCCCTTCAGGATATATCTATGTTCATGAGACCATCTATCTGTTCATATAACATCATTTGCTCGTCCTTTCTCATTCGAGCTCGGGATCGTGGACTTGGATGGGGAACACAAGATGTGGCGCACAAGCCGCAAATCGCTGGCCCACATTGTAGACAAAGACAACAACTGAATACTATAAGGAGTATTATTCCTAGGAATGACAAAACTTTCCATCCCTAGGCGGAAATCACACTCCAGAACCAACCGGACCAAGTCCAGGTGCCTGGATTCTGGTGTATCAGGTGGGCGATCTCATGAAGCCTTGTGATGGCTTTGTATACTGACGGTGCGTTATTTGGAATAAAAATGCAACAACTAGATCCGATGACTCTACAAGCCCCGCCCCTATCGGCCAGGATGACGTCAAGGACAAGGCAATTTTGAAGAACAACAAGTCTCATAGCAGACTGCTCTTCAGTCAAGTTACCTAGGGCAAAAGTAGTTTCATTCACTACTGCTTCAAGGGTACGTGTCAATCTACGTATTATTTTACTATTTTGGACAGGACCTACAAACCAGAAGTAACCTTTAATGTAATCCTTATACTGATCCCATGCTGATTCGGAATTATCGATAACAGGAGGAAGATCTCTCTTATGTCTTACATGTACAAGACGTGAATTCCGATGATAATCGGGTGGGGCTAGAAAAACAGGTGGCAGTAGGAATGCAATGTAACATGTTCCATCCCAATCTAAGGGCAGACGGACATAAGCTGTGGACCCACAAATAAAATAAGAATGACAGGAGGCTTTGAAAGTAGACTTTCCCTTATCACTGAATTCGACCACAGTACTACAATCACTGTGTCCTAGAAGTACTGAACCATTCTTTCTAATGCATAATTCACCTTTCACTGGTAAAACTGTAATAGATTGACGTAAATAACAAGGACCCCCTGTTTAGGCAACTGAATATGTTATACAGGGAAAATAGACAATGTAAGAAAAACCAGCGATTGAATGACATAACCAGTGAGAGAAAGCATATAGGAAGCACAACAACTAATTAAAAAGTACAAAATTGAATTTATTCATGGATATACATAATCATAATAAAAACATGTTAATTCCAGAACATAAACATCAGATATTCAAAAAAACAGTTAATTTAATGCAAAATTAAAAAGTTTTATCTCTGACACAAATGACCAAAATTCATAAAAAGTGGCGGGCAGAAATAGTAATCGACGCGCGTTTCGGCGTTATTAACAAAATGCCTTCTTCAGGAGCCACATTAAAATCTGAAAAACATATGTAAAGTAAATTAAAAACAAACAGGGGAATGTCACTTCACTCATATTGCACATGTAATGGTTCACATACATAAAGATATGCTTCAGGTTGTGCTTCCAAATACATTTCTCCCTACTTATGTAGCTAACCAATATAACTACACAAGGTACAAACTAAATACTTTATATTTGAGCAGTGTATTCATGAAATAGGGGGGAGGGGGGTTGGGCCGGGGGCGGGGGCAGCGGGGGGGGGTTTCACGAGATATGGCCTCCCAATTTACTCAAACAGATACAATGGACTCCTAAGAATGGAAGGGCCTTGTAATATTTCTACCTGACAAGGGAAAATATAGAATACAAACTCCCTCTGTAGTCTTTTTGACACTGTCTCAACAGATAGATGGACATATAAATGGACATATCTGTTCTTATTTCCTGATCTATTGACAGTTCTGCAATCTGGACAGGTGAGAACAGTGCTGTAAAGAATACCCCGCAGTGCTCAATACCCTGTTGATGTAGTGCCCATGCGTGTGAATCTATATTTCTTACCAGGACGCTTGATATATTCTTGATATTCAATGAAGAGAGCACTCTAAGATACCTCCGAACTTACAACCTTGTCAATCAATCTACGGGGTCTCAGTGCTGGGAAAAAGGTTGAACATAGATAAGGACATTCGTTCGTTTATTTCTAAATATTATCACTATGCCAAACTTTTTAAAGATACATATATCCGAATCTTACCAAAACATGCAACAATGTTGAATAGTACGCCTAGGACAACGAAGAAGCATCTGTCAATCTTCGGTACTATTAATAAGAGACCAGATGAGGGTATTTAGTATGTGCTGGCGTAATAGAGTTTATTTAAGTAATCATGTGCTTGAGGGCAGCAAAAAACTTACCGATTGTACGCCTACGGATAAGTGCTGATAAAATTGGAGATGGGCGCCGAGTGCAGGAAATTCAATGACGTCCCTTGGCTTCGAACTGCAGGATTAAAACGAAATAACGCTTTGAGGTAAATACTCAAATGCCGAGTGCCAATGCGTTATACTAAGTAAATGTAAGCACACACAGGCTTACATTAGAACTGCCTAAGTATAACGCACTGGCACTCGGCATTTGAGTATTTATCTCAAAGCGTTATTTCGTTTTTATCCTGCAGTTTGAAGCCAAGGGACGTCATTGAATTTCCTGCACTCGGCGCCCTTCTCCTATTTTATCAGGACTTTTCCGTGGGCGTACACTCGGTAAGTTCTTTGCCCATGGTTTGCAATTGATAAGTTACGTTAAGGCTTATTGGAACATTGCATTAAGCTCTCACGCAATTCCGCTTGTGCGCATAGACAGTTCCGTTATCTGTACTTATTTCACTATCAGCACTAATTGATTCGAAACTCACAAGTAAATGTAGGCACACACAGGCTTACACTAGAACTGCCTAAGTATAACGCATTGGCACTCGGCATTTGAGTATTTACCTCAAAGCGTTATTTCGTTTTAATCCTGCAGTTCGAAGCCAAGGGACGTCATTGAATTTCCTGCACTCGGCGCCCTTCTCCAATTTTATCAGCACTTATCCGTAGGCGTACAATCGGTAAGTTTTTTGCTGCCCTCAAGCACATGATTACTTAAATAAACTCTATTACGCTAGCACATACTAAATACCCTCATCTGGTCTCTTATTAATAGTACCGAAGATTGACAGATGCTTCTTCGTTGTCCTAGGCGTACTATTCAACATTGTTGCATGTTTTGGTAAGATTCGGATATATGTATCTTTAAAAAGTTTGGCATAGTGATAATATTTAGAAATAAACGAACGAATGTCCTTATCTATGTTCAACCTTTTTCCCAGCACCGAGACCCCGTAGATTGATTGACAAGGTTGTAAGTTCGGAGGTATCTTAGAGTGCTCTCTTCATTGAATATCAAGAATATATCAAGCGTCCTGGTAAGAAATATAGATTCACACGCATGGGCACTACATCAACAGGGTATTGAGCACTGCGGGGTATTCTTTACAGCACTGTTCTCACCTGTCCAGATTGCAGAACTGTCAATAGATCAGGAAATAAGAACAGATATGTCCATCTATATGTCCATCTATCTGTTGAGACAGTGTCAAAAAGACTACAGAGGGAGTTTGTATTCTATATTTTCCCTTGTCAGGTCTAAATATTACAAGGCCCTTCCATTCTTAGGAGTCCATTGTATCTGTTTGAGTAAATTGGGAGGCCATATCTCGTGAAACCCCCCCCCCCCGCTGCCCCCGCCCCCGGCCCAACCCCCCCCCCCCTATTTCATGAATACACTGCTCAAATATAAAGTATTTAGTTTGTACCTTGTGTAGTTATATTGGTTAGCTACATAAGTAGGGAGAAATTTATTTGGAAGCACAACCTGAAGCATATCTTTATGTATGTGAACCATTACATGTGCAATATGAGTGAAGTGACATTCCCCTGTTTGTTTTTAATTTACTTTACATATGTTTTTCAGATTTTAATGTGGCTCCTGAAGAAGGCGTTTTGTTAATAACGCCGAAACGCGCGTCGATTACTATTTCTGCCCGCCACTTTTTATGAATTTTGGTCATTTGTGTCAGAGATAAAACTTTTTAATTTTGCATTAAATTAACTGTTTTCTTGAATATCTGATGTTTATGTTCTGGAATTAACATGTTTTTATTATGATTATGTATATCCATGAATATATTCAATTTTGTACTTTTTAATTAGTTGTTGTGCTTCCTATATGCTTTCTCTCACTGGTTATGTCATTCAATCTCTGGTTTTTCTTACAAAACTGTAATAGATGGCAGGTCTACATTAGTCTCAGACTGGACGTTCAAAATCATGAGATTAAGTGTGAAATTACCTAATCCATACACTTCATTTTCTAAATCGGTTCCTGTTCTTTGGGGAAGACCCTCCTTGTCTGGGAAACATGCTTTATTCATAACTGTATTCAGATCTCCCCATATCCAAGTACCTTGGGAAACTTTGGACTCGCTGTCTAATGATGACATTAAAGTGAACCATGCACCACATGTACCATTATGTGTGAACGGGTAGGGAAAGAGGGGCAGAGCTCCCTTGTATTTCTGATAGGGAGGGAGTCGGCCACATACCCAGCAATTGGTGGCATTGCTGGTCTGGTGAGAATGGTGTAACATACTGATAAAAGTGTTGTTGCGCAGCGCAAGTCGATAGGACAGTTCATGTGGGGGCAGGTCACTGAAAGTGTGCTCTACAGTATCATTGGAAGAAGTATGTACATGAGAATCAAGAGGAAAGAAAACATGTAGCATTAAACTTATGCATATGATCGTAAGACTCAGAAGAAACATGAAAATTAAGGCGATAACGCATTGACTGTGTAAATTTTTACTATAGTGTTTTCTCTTTTCGATTCGCCTATCTCTCTGACTACTTGGGTCTATCTTATACATGTCAGAAACCTGTCTAACCGCTTCACCCGAGGGGGACTTAAACAATTAAACTCTGTCTGACTTACTAGACCTCAGTTTGGAACGGTACTCCTGTTGGGGAGTTTTCTCTAGCAGGGGAAGTTTAGAGTCAACGTCTAAAAGGGGGCAGTCCTTAATCGAAGTCCCTGGACACAGTCCGTGCACTTTTTTAATATGGCTGGAGTGTAGCCATCCCTTGCGACCTTCTAGCTTTACGGCGGTCCTCGTTGTCATCAACACCAGCTTTGGCTGCTTCCATCTGGGTTCCAGCGGACTTGATCTGTCGAAATTTCGTACATATTCGAACTCTCCTGGAATGACTTCATGCGGTTTTACTTGGGTGTTGTCCGGGAAGGCAGCCGCGACCTGTGAACGACAAGATTGTAGTGCAGACATCAAGGAAGCCAAGTAATCTGTCAGCATATTACTTTCAACATCTGTTATCTTTCTGGGCATAGGCGTACCCCACATATTTGGGGGACGACCGAAAATAATTTCATAAGGTGACAAACCAGTTCTAGAATGGGCTACCATTCGCATATAAAAGAGGGCAACCGGCAGGGCTACTATCCAATCTACGCCTTTTTCTGCACAGACTTTTGCTAAGCGTGTTTTCAGAGTCTGATTATGTCTCTCAACGAGACCTGCTGCTTCAGGGTGTCGTACGCAATGGAATTTCCACTGGTAACCTAACAGGAGTGATACCTGTTTCATGAGCTCGGACGAGAATGGCTGTCCATTATCAGAGTACACGACACGAGGCAAACCGTATCGTGGGAAAAATTCACGAACCAACTGTTTGGCAGTGGTCGCGGCGGTGTAATCTGGGACGGGATATGCTTCTGTCCATCGGGAAAGGGCACATACAACTACGAGGACATACTTGAATCCTCGGCATCTGTCCATCTGGATATAATCCATCTGGAGGACTTCAAAAGGGTGGTCAGGAGGATGAAATCCACCTTGTTCCACGGGAATGCCTTTGCCTGGATTGAACTGACAACAGATCATACAGGTACGTACTTTCTGTTTCGCTGCTGCACGTAAATGCTTGTTGAACCAAAGATTCTGAATGCTGTCTAACATGGCTTTCTCTCCTAAGTGTGCTGGACTATGTGCTGTGTTAATGATAACTTGAACCATGGAGTCTGGGAGGAACCATGTGGCTCTTCCCTTCGTCAACCATCCCTGATCTGTCTGGATTCCTCCTAGTTCAGTCCATTTCTTGATTTCATCTGGAGTGGCATGTGTCTGTATGTCTATTACGTCCTGTGTGGGATCCTTAACTGTCATGCAATGTGTCAGTGAAGTTACTTCAGTCTTTGTCGTGTCAGTCGGTATGTCACTTTGGGTCTGAGCTGTGAGTTTAGCTGTTCGATCTGCCAGGTCGTTACCCTGGGAAATAGTGTCAGTAATTTTAGTATGTGCTTTGCACTTCATAATGGCAATGGCTGTAGGCAAATGTATTGCTTCTAACAGAGCTTGAATGAGGGGACCGTGTTGTATCTTGGTACCGTGAGAAGTTAAAAAACCTCTTTCTTGCCAGAGAACACCAAAGTCGTGAACGACTCCAAATGCATACTGTGAGTCTGTGTATATGTTAACTTTCTTGTTCTTGGCTAGTATACAGGCTTGAGTCAGAGCAATGAGCTCTGCTGCTTGAGCAGATAATGTGTCAATACAATGGGTTTCTATGACGTCAGTTTCAGTGGTCACTGCATATGCGGCCACTAACTCTCCTGTGTTTGTTCTCATACACGAACCATCCACGTAAAGTGTCAGGTCTGGGTCGGACAATGCAATGTCTGTCAAGTCTTGTCTGGGCTTTGTCACGGTATTAATGACTTCTACACAGTCATGTGGTGTTGGATCAGTTGTACTTGAGGGTAACAGTGTAGCAGGGTTGAGTATGTTGCAACGTCTGATTTCTATGTGTGGCTGGAACAGTGTCAGTTCGTAACCTGTCAGTCGTGCTATGGTCAAGTGCTGAGTCTGGGTTCGGTTTAGAAGAACTTCCACGGAGTGTGGAACTTGTACTGCCAGGGGATGTCCTAACACTATCGAGTCGCTTTGTCTGATAGCTAGAGCTGTCGCTGCAACTGATTTTAGGCACGCAGGCAAGGCCTGGGCTACTGGATCCAATGTACTAGAAAAATAAGCACAGGGCTTGTGTTTTCCTGCTTGATCTTGTGTGAGGACAGATAATGCTGTGCCATCACGTTCTGTGACAAAAAGTGTAAAAGGTTTGCTGTAACATGGGGTCGCTAAAACAGGTGCTTGACATAGGGCTTTCTTCAATTCGTCAAAAGCTTGTGTATGTTCCTGAGTCCAAGGGAGGACTGTCGATGTCGCTGCCTCCTGTGTTGTCAACTGTATGAGCGGCTTGGCAAGATATGCATACTGAGGAATCCATTGTCTACAGTAAGAGGTAAGGCCAATGAAGGCCCGTACTTCCTTTTGTGTCTTGGGCTGTGGCAGATGTGCGATTAACTGGATGCGGTCTGGTGTTAGCTGTCTCCCCCTCTTGGACAGCAAGTGACCTAGGTATACCACTTGCTGGGCACAGAATTGGAGCTTCGAAGGGGATACTTTATGCCCCTTTTCGGCCAGAAAATACAAGACTGTCAGTGATGCGCGTTCGCACTCACGTTCGGTCCGTGCGGTAATCAACAAGTCATCCACATATTGCAGCAGTGCAGTGTCAGTAGGCATGTGAATATTGTCTAGTTGTCATTTCAGGGCTTGACTGTAAATACTAGGACTTTCCGTGAACCCTTGAGGTGCACGTGCAAATTTGAAACTTCGGCCATTTAAACAGAATCCGAAAAGGTACTGGCTTTCCGGATGAATGGGGACACTAAAGAAGGCGATTTTCAGATCTATTACGGTGAAAAACGCAGCTTCGGAATCAATGGCAGTCAATAGTGAAGAAATGTCTGGCACTACTGGGTACTGTGGAATGATACATTTATTGAGTTCTCGAAGGTCAATCACCAGTCTTTAGACTGGAGGTGCATTCGGGTCAGTTTGTTTAAGAATCGGAATGATTGGAGAATTACATACATTGGAGTCAGTTTCTACAACTACTCCTTGAGCATTGAGCTCGTCAATAATTTTCAGTAAGGCTGCTACAGCCTCAGGTGGCAATTTGTATTGTCGGATTCGGGGCAGAATAACACCTTGTTTGAGAGTGACACGATAGGGAGTAATGTGCATACAACCTACATCAGTTGGACCTTGCGCCCATAAATGCTGTGGTACATTCTGCAATCTCGGATCAAAATCTCTCAACACATAATGACCTTTGAAGTCACGTAAAAACAATCTCACTCCTTCCGGAGAACAACATATCACTGCTCCCAGTGCTTTCAACGTTTTAATACCAAGCAGATTTTCTGGACATGCTTTCGTAAGTAACAAGTCAGTAGTACGGGATAACGGACCAATTTCTAGGGAAACTGGCTTTGATACTTCGTTAACAATAGGCTTTCCTGAAAAACCCAGGGAAACATTCTGTGAGCCTGAGAGGGGTGCCCCTGGAACCTCGTCATGACTAATGGTAGTTCTGCTCGCCCCTGTATCAATCAAAAATTTTCGGTCTTTCCCTAATACCTGACTATGTAAATAGGGACCATCTTGATCTACAGGAACCTCGATAGAAGGCAAGCCAACCTCCCTCTCTAGGCTGTTTCATGTATACTGCTGATAATCGGGGTAATCTGACTGTGCATACTGGTACATTTGCTGAGTGACATGTTGCGTGGCAGCAATGGGTTGGGGTTGTGGTACAGCTACTGTTTGCTGTGTATTCTGGGGATGTTGCGTATTCTGTGGAATATGCTGTGGAACGTGTTCTTGTCTAGGAGGACGCGGTCTTTCTTTCGTCCTTCCTGTAGCAATATTGTGTTTCAGAACCAGACATTCATTGATGTAGTGACCTGGCTGTTTACAGTAGTTGCAATTCCCTTTAACAGGAGCTGCAGAAGGACTAGTCTGTGTCGTACCCCTCTTCTGGCTGTCTGCTGGGACGGACTGGGCAACTAGCACTTTCATTTTCGTATCTTTCATACGTCTCTGTTCATGGTCGTGTTCCTCTCTAATTCGGTTTTGGTGGTACTGTAACATTTGTAACATTTGGGAAGGGGTATTTGCTTGCCATGTACTTTCAACTTTCAATACTCTGTTTTTAACTTGTGGTAAGGAATTCTCGACTAATTTAGTCACGAACAGATGTGGATATGATTCGCTACTTGTTTTCAGGCCACTATTAATAATGAAACATTTCTCAAATCTGGAATAAAAATCACTAGTGTCTTCATCTTGTTTCTGTTTGCAGGCTGAGATCGCATCCCAGTCTTCCTTTTTGACTGTCAATAACCTAGGCAAGACGTGTACTAATAATCCTGGTAATGCTTCGGCTTTATCCCCAAGACCTATACCTGGGGTTCGTCCCTTTTCTTCGTCCTCTAATTCAGTCCAATTAATCTTTTTATCTCCCACCTCCCATTCTTTTTCTTTAAGTTTTTCGTAAATACCAGCCGGCAACAATACCTTTAACATGTTAAGAATATCGGGATACGTGTAATCTCCCATGAGTAACATGTCTTTTAATTCACGGTGAAACCCAGCTGGGTCTTTATCATGACAGGGCACTAATTTCTTCATTTACAATAATTCCATTTTGGTCAGGGGGGTGTATACGAATACTCGTTGGAGCTCACCTCCTGTGTTCAGGACGGGATGTACTTCTCGCAAGGGATTCTGTCTGTCTATGTAAAATGGTTTCCTTACTGGGGGTGGAACAGGAACAAAATGTGGAGTTAGGAAAGTTCTGTATTTGTGACGTTGTTCTAGAATGATATTAATTAAATCGGTACCTAGGCCTCTCCATCTCTTTAGGAGTAATTCTTCCAGTACGTTATATAGGGGACCTGGATCAGAATGCTGACTTTTATATAGAGTAATGAGATGCTGGATCATGTACATACCCGCCAAACGCTGTTCGTCTGGGGTAAGACTCAAAAACGTCTGCGCTACTGAATCATCTTTATATATATCATTATTTCCAGCCCATTGGACTGCTGATCATGCTAGTTCCTGATCATGCATAGTACTAAGTTCACTGTAACCTATTCTTTCTTTCATTATTTTATCGGTGTCTTGGAATACATGTTCAAGAGAACATTGTTCTGGTATGGGAAAAAGGAAACATTTCTTGCTTTCTAGACGAATGGGTCTATCAAAAGGTCTGCCAAAAGAATACGGTTTAGGGAGTCTTGCTCTACCTACGTACGCTATTCTATCTGTGTCTTCTACAGTATTGTCTATATCATCCTCCTCTGAGGTTTCATTCTTGTCTGTCTCGGCTCCTCTAGCCGCCTTTTCTCTTCCACGTATTGTCATTATTTCTTTACGGATCTTTCTGTACATGGCTTCAATGCAATTTTGTTTATCATGTTTACCATCAGCTATATTGTTACTCCAATTTAACAGTATGTCCATCTCCTCTTTGCTTGTACTTGGCCGATCTCGTTCCCTTATCAAACAATTAATCAGGAACCGTAAGATCATACTTTGTGTTTCAACCTTTTGATGTGCCATGGCCTCGCAAATGCATTCTGGTCTCTCCCCTGTTCTAATAAAATGATATATATTGTCTAGATGGTTAGTCATTTCTGGTAAAAGACTCAAATAGTTTGTAACACGTCGTAGACGTAACGAATATAACATCATGTCTTCCTCGCCAGGTACTGAGTCATATCTACAATCTGTAATGTACTGTCTGAGGGATTGGAAAGTCGCTGCTTTGGGCGTACGCTGTAATGCTATTTCTCTGAGTGTCAATCGTTTTACTTGAGGCGGGGTGATAGGCTGACCTCCTACGGCGCCTCCTGAAGCGGAAGCGTAACCATCAATTAGATGTGTTGATACTGCTGGTGTCGTAATTTGAAAAACAGGTGCCGGTAATGTAAGCGGACTCTGGGTTGTCGGTGTAGCGAAAGGATTGTAAGGACTGACAGTAGGAGGAACAACAGTAGTAGTAGTGACAGGAATAGTTGTGACCGGGACAGTAGTGACAGGATGGGAAACGACAACGGATGGAGAAGTCGAGTCTGGAGGGGGTGGTAACGTATCTTGAACAGGCTGATGTACGTTCTGAACAGGCTGAATAGGCTGCTGTACATTATTAACAGGTGGTACGCGTACATTGGTATATGCTGGAGCTACATCATCTAAATAGGAAGAAAGGAAAATATCCGCTGCGGTCTGTTTGTGACGGAGTTTAGTCGGGACCAATGGTGGCGGTAAATTACAGGATACTTCCGGGGTCGCCCTGGGCAGGCCCTCGGCAAGAACAGGATACATGCCTGTGATGAGTGCATTTCTTTGACGGTCTAATTGTTCTAATCTGACTCGTTCTCCTTCTTCTAGTAACTCTCTTTCTTTGGCTTTTTCAGATTCTTCTCTACTCTTTTCCGCTTTTCTGATTTCTTTCTCTGTTCTCCTATGCGCTTCTTTACGCCATAATTCTATGGCATCTTTCTGGGATTGTCTGGCTTTCTTTTTCCATAGTGCTTCTTCTACTCTCATGATGCAATCAGCATCCCATGTCCCTGAGACAGGCCATCTATACTTCTCTTCCAGATCCTTAGTATAGTCCACCCACAAATCTAGGTACAATATGGCATCTAAGCCGTGCTTATGGTACATAAAATGTCCAGGAGTGTCCCTAGGCGGGACGGGAACTGCTTCTTCGAGTATCCCTTTCCTAGTTCCTATCTGACGTAACTTTGAGAACAGCGGCATTTTTGAATTGACTTAAACGCGAACACAATGAACACAGTAATGAATAGCAAACAATCATTCATACCACGATATTAAACACATTTAAAACATTTCAGACTGATATTACCTGGAACATAGAAAACACAAATCTCGAGAAACGATACTGGAATACTGGATTACTAGATTACTAGATGCACTGCTAAAACAGTACAGACAATACCGGTCCCATTAAGAGACACGTCATACCGCGCTCACCTAAGTGAACACGTCCGGACCAGGTCTGTGTACCCAGACCTGTCTTGACCGGGCACAAATTAATGAACCCGTCTAGATGCGTTCCCAGCAACGGTACTCACCGGGAAACAGAAACTGAAGGCCTCGGAAACTGGACTGGACTGGACCACGTCAGACTGCGACTTCCTACGCATGCGCTTCGGAACAGGTGGGCCTCTGGATACCTCAGGCCTTGCTCTCTCGACTTGGGGCTCTGGTCGGGATCCTCCACATTCCTCACCGCCTTGTCTGGATGCCGGACCGCAGTCTCCGTCTCCTCCGTGGGCCCGAGGGAGATAGCAGGAAATCCTGCGGATGCATGCAGTGTCCGTCGCGGCTGTAGAAGGGGTCAAGGCCTGCGTAACATCGCCGGCGAGTGGGGAAGGGGGGGGGTCCCTATTCGGGCGCCAGATTATGTGGTAAATAAAATTTACCGGACCATTTTTCATGCATTAAATAAACAAGAGGGATAGCCCAATCAAATGAGAGGCAGAGTTCGTGGTATCTGAGTCATACGGGCTATAATGGGATGCCTCGAGGCAGGGGACATCGGGTTCCATCACCACTAAGGTTCAGGAAGGGACAATCTCATAGTTTATTAACATCACACAATATGTATAGTAAAACAGTATAATTGCATTGAATACAGTAGGCGTGACAGGTGAAAAGTAAGAGATAAGAACACATGTGAGTAGCAGAAGGCGTGTAAGAAGGGCATACATGTGGGCGTGCACTTGACATGTCAGAGAAACGTCACAAGAAGCGTCATAAGTGGGTGGATGTATAGGAGGATTCTGCAGGGTCAGCAGAAACTTATGACCTGGATGCGCGCGCAGCTGGCATGACGTGCAACTGGGGAGAACTGGGGGCTTTGACTTTAGTTCTAGTAGAAGAGTCTCGATGTCTGGGATGTCAGAACGACCTATACCTATAACCTATCTGATATCTCATGTTTGGAGGATGTAGTGTCTGGAGTGAAAGGTCTCTCGGGCAGGGGCCATACATCACTGACTGCTAGGGAGAGTATACGTGTCTTGGTACAATGCACGGGGCCATGGGCCTACCATGGTAACGGGCGCTGTATATTACTTGCATGGAGACAGGAAGGCAGGGCCCTTTACTCTGCAGCCGGGAATATGTTTACCTATTTCACTAGACTGGAATGTGTTTTCGAGGAGGCTGAGCAGATAACTTGTAGGCAAAATACGGTTTTGGCAGGCAGGCAGGCCAGGCCGAGCCGGGCACCGCTTCGCTGGGCAGGAAGTAAGACAGAGGTCAGGGATGCATACCAGAACGGCAGCTTTCAGAAACAGAAGAGACTTCGGAGCCTCAATTCATGGCTTAGCTCGGCAGAGCCAGGAAAACATGGCTTCGCTTTAAAAGTGCACCATGTGAAGACGTTGGCAACATAGGTTTAGAAACCAGATTAATGTTGCTTTCTTGGAGAACTTGGTAGATAACATGTTAATGTTGGACGCAAATGCATTTGCGTCTTCATTTTCGGCAATGGAAGGAAAATGCACGGAGATCATGCATAGACATGGGACGTTGGGGTACACGATAGGGGACATACCTGGTCATATAAAATTCGATTTACCTCAGTGCCCCCTTCGTAGAGATCACTGATTGTTCTGCAACCACCTTTTTACCATTTTAAAAATGCCTGGGAATGAAATGCCGGGGAAAGAGCGGGTTGCCCGCAATGGGGGTTTGAGGGGAGGGGAAGGTCGTGAGTCCCTTGTGTACGGCTACTTTGTCCCATACATCCAGCACTGTCTTTGTAGGGACTGCAATATAGGTGCTGCGAGAGCGTGCAGTCCGGTGCAGCGAAACAAGATCCCAGATGGTTCATCCTGTTACAGACCTATCCATATGCAGCCAGATCTTTTCACTCACAGTTGTTGTCCACTCCGAGACAACACAGAGATGGGCGGCCCAATAGTACTCCAGGAGGTTGGGGCATGCCAATCCTCCTCTGTCCGTGGGAGCATGAGGATTTTATGGGAGAAGCGTGGTCTACGCCTGCCCCATATGAAGCGTGTGAAGCGTGTGGCCAGTGTTAGAAAAGTACTGGGATTTTATTGAAAAGCCCTATGACCGTAAACTGTATTTCCTATTTAGGGTGGGTACTCTCCCAACAAGGTTATTCACTGGTAAATGGGTGGGGTCAACTAATGACAAACTCCATAGGTGCCTGGACCAGCAAGAATCTGTAAGTCACATCTTGTTCTTCTGTCCTTTATATACTGCACCGCGCTCTAAATGGATAAAACCATTTTGTCGACTTATGGGTACTCGAAGATATGCTGAGGCTCTGAGAATACTAAGTTCAGACCCCAATCCCCCTTTAGATATCACTGTGGCGAAGTTCTTGAACTGGGCTTGGGCAATACGATCAAAAATGAAGCTCCCGGCTAGCTAGAAGTCGGCCCATCTTACTATCTTTTTAGTCTTAAGTCACATACTAGTAACAATAATCCCTTGTACAAGCAAGGGGGTACGTGTTTTCTGCTTACGTGCTTGATGCTGTGTTTTACTGAATCACCTCCTATCCCATATAATGAATTAGTAATATGGTAATAATGTTTTCTTTTAAATTTGATATATCCAAAAATAATTTTATGCTTAAAAATTCTTTTAACCAGTGTATTCGATAGTCGTCATATGGAATTTAATTGCATCTTAACTTTTTATATTGAATGTATATCATGTGTGTTTTTAGACCGTACTGTATATTGATGATTGGTTTTATGCTGTGCTTTAATGACTTAACTGTCGAATAAAGTTTATGATGATGAAGCGTGTTAGATCCAGTTGCAGGCTTTGAATCTGCTGTTGCAGGATAGGACTGGGTAGACATTGAAACAAATACAATACTTTTGGATGTATCGACGTTTTAATAGTGTTGAGGTGACCCAGCCAGGAAGGAGTCAGAGATTTCCATCACCTCAGATCCTCCAAAACTGTCTTTCTGGATTCCTGCCAATTTATTTGGGTCCAAGTGTCGAGGAAGGGAGTCCGCTGGAGTCATAGAAATTGAATATGATTAGCGGCCCTTTGATAGGGGGCAAGTGCTTTAAGAACTGGTGTCTCGTCTTCAGGGATTGTAAGATTCAGAGCCCAAGACTTTCTGTGGTTCATTTTGAGGCCTGAGGCCCGCTCAAAGGACTGCAGTAAGGAGTGGAGCGCTGTGAGAGATATACGTGGCCGTGACAGAGTACAGATGAGGTCATCCGCAAAAAGCGCCACCTTATTCTGCCACCCCCCAAGGGAAAGGCCTTGTATATCCACTGCTTGCCTAATCAGCACTGCAAGAGGTTCTACCACGAGGGCAAAGAGTTGAGGAGAGAGGGGTCAACCTGCCGCGTACCTCTTTAAATGGTGAAGCGGTCCGTAGGCTGTCTGTTGACCCGTACCCTAGCCTGTGGAGAAAAATATGGGGCCCTGATCTTAGCAATCATGTTGTGACCCTGCCTGATTTTTTGCAGCGCTTCCTGGAGGAATGACCAGTCCACCCAGTCGAACGCCTTCTCTGCATCAACCGATAGAAGGCATGCTGGTATCTTCCAGTGCTGCGCCTTCCCCACAAGTTGTGCGATTCTACAAACGTTGTTCGCTCCCTGCTGGCCCCGAATGAAGCCGACCTGGTCCGGTTCCACAAGGCCAGGCATGTGGGAATCAAGGTGTCTGGCCAGCATCTTAGTATACATTTTAATGTCCATATTTACCAACGCCATGGGGTGATAGGATGCACACAACGTAGGGTCTTTCCCCGGCTTGGGCATAAGGGCTATTTCAGTCATGCCCATGGAGGGCGATGGCCCTTCCGTGGCAGGGAAAGAGTTATACAACCTCAAGAGGTGAGGCTGCATCAGAATTCAGCGATAAAAGACCAGCAGAAGGCTGTCCGGTCCCGGGGATTTTCCTAAGGGATGGTATTTTAGCGCTGCCACCAGTTAGGGGTTCCTCCAGTTGCTTGGCGTGATGGGGGTGCAGTGGAGTCCAGGAGCATTGATCTAGAATATCACTGATCTGGTCTTGGGACGGCTTGTCCGCCATATACAGGGCAGAGAAATAGGCCTGGAAAGCTGCATGCTTGGCCCTTTCTGTGATGGCCCTCTCCCCGTCAGGGAGCTGAATGTTGGCTATATGGGCTTTTGCAGTGCACGCTCAGAGGCGTTTCACCAATAGTCTGCCGACCTTATACCCCCTTAAAAATACCATTGTTTAGGTGGTAACAGGGTACCCTCAGCCTTATTGGTGAGGAGAGAGCTGAGTTGTCCCCTGAGATTCGCAAGCCATCACTTACATACGAGTGTGGGGCGTTCCTGATCCTGACTATCCCAGCATTTAATATCTTTGGTGAGATTATCCTCCAAAAGATGAACCTTGTGTGCCCGTGCAATCAACAGGGATGTCATGTGACCGTGGATGGAAGCCTTAAAGGCATTCCACACCACCGGGAAGGGTGTTTCAGGGAGATCGTTACTCGCAAAGTTAGAGTCAATGGCAGTCCGTATTCTCTCCACATCTTCTGGGTCCCGCAGGATGTGTGGTGGCAAACACCACTGCGAAGTGTGGATGGGGCAAGCGGCCGGATCCTGCAGGAGAAGTTCAACATGGGCATGGTCGGAGAGCGATATGGTGGAAATAGAGACAGTCAGCGTTTCCTTCATCAGGGCGTGAAGGAGAAAAATATAATCATTGCGGGAGTACGAATGGTAGACATGTGAATAATATGAAAAATCCCACCCCTCAGGGGAATGGTAATGCCAGGAGTCCAGCAGACCAAGATTTGCTATTTGTCTCCTAAGTGCAAAGGACATAGCCCCCACCCCGAGTGCGGAGGCCTCACTACGGTCCTTCTTAGGGTCCCGAACCAAGTTAAAGCACAGAACCATCCTGTGGTACATGTTCCCGCAAAGTCGTCCGGAGGTAGAAGTCCTGCATCTGGTTAGGTGCATACACATTACACAATGTGAAGGAGCGTTGTCCAATCCGTACCTCTGCCCTGACGAAGAGGCCATCCGAGCTATGGAGTCACCCTGCCTGATACCAGCTCTGCAAAGGATAGCCACTCCGGACATTTTAGTGGGCACCGTAGCCCAGAATTGGAGAGGATATTTAGGGTATGCCATGCGAAGAGTGTCTGCTTTTAAAAGGTGGGTTTCTTGAAGGAGAATAATGTCAGGGTTGTGTTGTAAGAGGTAACGCCATGTTTGTTGCCGTTTGTTGGGAGAGTTAAGCCCCTTAACATTAAGGCTACTAATCTTTAAGGGGTGGGTAACAGCCATATTTGTATCCAGACCCATATTAGTCCATCATGCAACCGTAGAGAGTAAGCTGGGGTAAGAGGGAAAGGATGCAAGGGGTTGCCGCTCCCGTCTAGGGAAGAGTATTGTCAGATGGGGGTCCCCCATCCGCCACAGTCAGAAGAAGGAAACAAGTAGGAAAAGAAGAACAGAGAAGTGGAGATATGTATAGACAGAAAACAAAGGATCAACATTGGCCAACCTGGTTGCATTATTCTGTTCCAGTCATAGGTCAGCCCACACCACAGTGCCCGGGTGATCCAGAGATGTCACTCTCCCAAGAACAGACAGTGGGTGGGTCGCTAGTTGCGCCCAAAGTCATCTGGATGGGACTTCTGGCTCCACCAACACTGTAGCTGGGGTGCGAACCAAACCTTGGAGCGAACAACAGAACCGACTGGCCAGGGACATATTCCGAGAACGGTGCTTGCAGACAATTGCATATGTGGAGGTCAGGCCATCAAGGAGTCAAAAATCGCAAGCTTGCTGTTGACTGTTCTCCTTCCAGGGACTTGATGTGTTGTATGATGTCATGCTTAGATTGCGAGGTTGATTAGTCATCGGGATATGGTGAGTGTCTGTGACGGCGCACTGTAGACCGGGAGGCTTTGGCAGGTGCCCGTGTGAGAGGCGGGATATGCGTGGGGCTGGCAGGTGGTGTTGAGGAGAGGCGAAGTAGTTGCGCCGCTTCTTTATAGGACCGTATCACGCTTGGAATCCCACTGAAAGAGGAGGGTGAATGGGTGGCCCCACTGGTAGGAGATGTCGATGCTTCGCAATTTGTTTGTCAAAGTATTGGGCGTGAGATCTTGAAAGATTTGTATCTTATTTCTGCCGTAGATGAGGTCTGGTTTGGCACGTGCTGCCTTGAGTATACCCTCCTCGTCTGTAAAAAAGTGAACCCTAGTTAGAATGTCCGGGAGGACACCTGGCCTGCCTGCATGGCCTGAAACCCGGTGAGCCCTGTCCAGGGCCAGCAGGGATGCATCATTGTCCCCCCCCATATCTCATGCAGAAGCTGTTCCACGTAGGTCATAATGTCCTTCCCCTCCGCCCCAAGAGGAGCCCCCCAGATGGGGAGGTTATTTCGGAGGTTCTGATTTTCCAGGTCCTCCTGCTTCAGTTGTAACTCTATGTGCTGCTCTTCCAGGGTGGCCAGGTGCTGCCAAAGTTTTTTCCCGGTCCTTGGTTCTGGCATCTACTGTCTTTTCCAACCCGTTAACATGTTTACCCAGATCTTTGACCTCCTTCCGAAGCTCCCGGACACAAAAGTGGACCTCAGTGCGGTGAGAGCCGATCTCAGTTTTGAGCTCTGTCAGGAATGTGGCCATAAAAAGCTTGTGTGACAGGTGGCGAATCCCCTCCCGTCTGCAAAGCCACCTCCGTAGGGGCCGATGCACCTGCCTGGCCCCACTTAGCGGCCACAGGGTTGTCTTTGGGAGCCACCGTTGGGTCTTTTCCCACTTTGGTGCGTGTCATCTTCTAGTGTGGTGAGTCCTTCAACAAGGCCAACTGTAAGGGCCAGTGGGTGATCGCAGGGCTGCACGTGAGTGCGCCTGGGTTCCAAGTGTACTTGCCTCAAAATATTGATTGAAAAACCGGGCAGGTTGCCTCAGGATTAGCAGCAATACTAGGGTGTCCGTCGACTAGATGGGTCAGATCCCTTCTGGCTTGTGTAGTCCCAGCGATGCTCCCCTCCCCTTCAAGGGGAGCACTGTCCCCCAGGTCGATGGAGACCAAGAAGGCCATACTCTGGAGCGATGTGAGATCATATGCAGCTATTCCAGTGCTTAAGCAGGAGGCGACAGACTCAGGGACCAAGGGCCCTGTGCATCAGCCCGTCCCACCCAGGGCTAACCGATCACAGTGGCTCCCTCTAGCCCTTCTCACATCTCCATACAGTCCATAGGACTGCCAGTCGTCGGGGACCCCCAATGTCCTCTCACTCGTTTCTTCAACAGAGCAGCCCAGGGCTGTGCAGAGCATATGTGCCTTATGGTGCAGCTGGGAGCGGAATCCAAGAGTGAGGCACGGATGGTCAAACCTGTAGCAGAAGTCCCCGCCCTCCACACTCTCCCCGCGCAGTATGTCCACTTTTCAGGCACACCGCTGCAGTTCAGGCCGGAAGGTGCCACTTCAAAGCTCCTGTGGCACTAGTGCCGTCACACTTCCTTTTTGCCCCACGCCAGCTCCATAGATCCCAAGCAAAGCCCAAGGCGATGTTTCCAATCACACAGAGTGCAGCGCTCTACAGGGCAGTGGGGATGCTTGTTCCCTGAAACCCCCACTGAGCCCACAGTGCCTCCCAAGAGCCTCACGCCTCACCCCACGTTAAGTTCTCACGGGGTCTTTCTGACCGCCTCAGGCAAAATGGGGGTAACTACCACGGTGGGCTCCCAGTGAGACGTGTCCCGCAGTCTCTAATGATGTCCTGCACACCGTCCTCCACCATAGTCTAAGCGCCTCTGTTGCCTGCTATGTCCGCTGAGGCAGCCACTAGGCCAGGCGTCCCCTCAGGGCCCGTTGCAGGTCGTTACTCACTGAGGCCGATGCCCCAACACTCTGCCGTCCACCCTGACACCTTGGATGATGTCCAGAGAGACCCCGAGCACACAAGGCCAGCCCCTACTACACACCAGGGGACCCCAGCCCGATTGTCGTGAGTCAGCGGGTGCTCCCTCCGGCAGGGCCCTTCACTGCGGTGCCCTCACCTCTGCCACAGCCTCTCAATGGGCCCCAGCTCTGCAGGGGTGCCACCTTCCGATCGCCACTTCCTCATAATCCCCCTTCTGAATCCAGGTGCTGCCGGCTCTTAAGAACTTGAAAGAGAGCTCCCCAAGGCCGGAGGAGGCAGCCCGAGTTGTCCTGGTCCGGGATACCTCTCTGTCACGGTTGGGGAAATGGCAGGTATCCTCAGCTAAATGCAACGCCAGCGTCACATCCATCTCTGTGGCTAACACTCAGACCCCGACTGGGTCAATTGAATCTTCTCCCCCAGTAAAACTCCTGATTCTTCTATCAGAGTGCTCGACCAACCCTCTGCTCTCCATTCTCCTTCAGCATACGTTGGGTCAGTGACAGGTCTGTGACAAGTCGGACAATCTAACTGACTAAACCTACCTTAGTGTATTCCCGTCATTTGATTGGTCAGAAAGGCAAGGAGAGGTCATCACACCATACCAGTATGAAATCATTGTCATTCCATGCTCAATGTTCCTGCTCATAATTTACTTTCCCAAGATGTTATTCCACCCAGCAATAATAGTTTCAATTTAATATACAATGTTTTAACAAATTTGCAAGTTGTCTTCCTTTGTCCAGGTCATGGGGTGAGCTTCCCAGGTGCATCACGGGTAAGACGGTCTTTAACAGGGTTTCAATGCCACCGCTCGAGGTCTCTCAGTGCTCCCAGCACATGCGCAGAGGGATTTCAATATGGAGATTCAAGACACCCTTTAGGCCCAAATACGAGCTATCAGCAAAGTTAAAGAAAGACACATTAGAATACAAAAATAAATGAATGCACTGTATACCACTTATTTCTACTCTAACCCTATTACTGTATTTTAACTATAGCATTATTATGAGCAGGACATACGAAGTTTAGTTCAAGCAGGAGCATGTGCATTAGTATGTGAAACATGAAGCGGCAATCATGGCATTAGTGCGCAGCTGCAAGAATTTCCCACCAAGTGAAAGATACGTCATACCACGTAGACGTGGCAGACGCATGCGCAGAAAGGTTGCCGGGTTTTCAGCGGCCATATTAAGTCACTCAGGTTACTGTTAGTAAACGCACATTGCCAAGCTTCCCCTAGATACTAAAATGTCGTGAAATCCAGGTTTTAGTTTACACAAAACATGTTGATTAATACGTTACATGTTATTTCAAGAGGGTTGAATCCGAGTAAGTTTCTTTACGTGTGAAACCTTGCTCCAGCACTACTATCCTGCTATTTTAAAGATAGTGACTATTGCTTAAAAAATGCTTTCCCCAATTTTTCTCCTGTGGCTTTTCTCCCTGAGAAGAATAACTATAGAAAAGCAGACTGAAAGTACACGTAGTGAACATAGTTTACTCAGCCTGGGGAGGGTTCTTCTCTTTTGTGGGTGAAGCTGACCAACCATCCATTGCATTTTCTGCCCTTAACTCCTCCTTTGTCATTCTGTTGAAAATCGATTTTGTGCAACTTTTTGGGGAAAACCCTGGATAAGCCACTGCTATACACAATTATGACTATAATATGTACACGGAGCACTTACTGACAGACTTACATTTGATAAGTAAACAAACTTTATACATGCATGCATTACTACTTATTTCCGTTCCACGTTTACATTAGATTGGGAAACAAGGTAGTTATGACTAGAAGGAAAAATACTTTCTGCCTGCAGGCCGAAAAAAAAAGGGCGGAGGTCTTGCTCTAATAACTAGACCTGATCAGTCTCTCAATTTTTACAGGGAATCGGCTGTTCTTTTATCACCTCTACGTTATGTGAAATAATGACTCAGTGCAGAAGCAGTTCACAGAAGTCAACTGGGCATCTTGACATTCCCCGCACTGAAAAAGAAAAAGAAACTTGATTAAAAAGAAATTGAAACACTTACTAAATGATACATTCTCACAATCAATTCCACCTGAACTAGCTGAAACTACAGTCGGGAATGCTTCCTTCTCTAAGAGAACAAACACCATCAGAAAAGGCTTCACATTTTTGAAACTCTAAATTACACAATAATAGTAGAAAACTAGAAAACAGTGAAATCTGAATGATGGATGGGACATTCAAAACAACACCCTATCCATTCACCCAGATTTGCACTGTTCATCGTACAATAAATAATTGTACAATGCCTCTAATTAATCCATTGCAGCCAAAGAAACAATCCTCCACATATACTGATTTTTTTATAATTTGTAAAAGAAAAAACAATACAGAAAAGCCATAGGAAAATAATAATTGCCTTTGAGCTATCAATAATTTTCCAAAGCACATTTGAAAAAAAAGAAAGCCTTGGCAGAGGACTATATGGCTAACTGCAAACTATAATGTAGACCAACTGAATTATGTTCTAATCCTCATGAACATGCTAAAAATCCAAGGGTCGAACACTGCTCCACCCACCAGCGGGTATACCCCTGAGCATTCTGGTAAATGCAGTCGTTCAAGCGTGTGTGCTTATCGGAAAGTCCCAAGTTAATATGCATAGTTGCAGGCCATCTCTGGACACCAGTGTTTCAGGAGTGTTATCCTTCATCAGCAGAGTTTAGGCTTATCTTCGGGGTTTGCTGCGTAGGCTGCCAAGTGTTATCGGGTTCTTGTACCTCTCACGGCGCGCAGGTGTGTAACCGGAGCTCATCAGCTCAGTGGCTCAAGGGAGCCAATAAACAAAATTCCAAGGGTCGCACACTGCTCCACCCACCAGCGGGTATACCCCTGAGCATTCTGGTAAATGCAGTCGTTCAAACGTGTGTGCTTATCGGAAAGTCCCAAGTAAATATGCATAGTTGCAGGCCATCTCTGGACACCGGTGTTTCAGGATTGTTATCCTTCATCAGAAGAGTTTAGGCTTATCTTCGGGGTTTGCTGCGCAGGCTGCCAAGTGTTATTGGGTTCTTGGACCTCTCACGGAGCACAGGTGCGTAACCGGAGCTCGTCAGCTCAGCGGCTCAAGGGAGCCAATAAACAAAAATCCAAAGGTCGAACACTGCTCCACCCACCAGCGGGTATACCCCTGAGCATTCTGGTAAATACAGTCGTTCAAGCGTGTGTGCTTATCGGAAAGTCCCAAGTAAATATGCATAGTTGCAGGCCATCTCTGGACACCGGTGTTTCAGGATTGTTATCCTTCATCAGAAGAGTTTAGGCTTATCTTCGGGGTTTGCTGCGTAGGCTGCCAAGTGTTATTGGGTTCTTGGACCTCTCACGGCGCACAGGTGCGTAACCGGAGCTCGTCAGCTCAGCGGCTCAAGGGAGCCAATAAACAAAAATCCAAGGGTCGAACACTGCTCCACCCACCAGCGGGTATACCCCTGAGCATTCTGGTAAATACAGTCGTTCAAGCGTGTGTGCTTATCGGAAAGTCCCAAGTAAATATGCATAGTTGCAGGCCATCTCTGGACACCGCTGTTTCAGGATTGTTAACCTTTATCAGCAGAGTTTAGGCTTATCTTCGGGGTTATAAAAAACAATGCAGAAAAGCCATAGGAAAAATAATTGCCTTTGAGCTATCAATAATTTTCCCAAGCACATTTGAAAAAAAAGAAAGCCTTGGCAGAGAACTATATGGCTAACTGCAAACTATAATGTAGACCAACTGAATTATGTTGAAATCCTCATGAACATGCTGATGGGTTTATACTTCTTTTTCTATTATGCACTCTGAATAATTTTCTCAAAATGAAGGCAAACTAGCATCCTTACTAAATTATGTTAAAGGTCATCATAGAAGAAAACAATGGGGCATATTAGCAAGGACCGGTGTTAAAACTATTGCCGTTTTATAGGCAGGAAACTGCAGATAAAACGGCGATAATGGGCTTGACAATACGCCTTTGTTAATTCTCATAGAAGCCCATGTTCTGATGTTAACATGGGCTTGTATGGGAATTAACAAGGGCGTATTATCAAGCTCATTATCGCAGTTTTATCTGCAGTTTTCCTGCCGATAAAACAGCGATAATTTTAACCCCGGTCCTTGATAATATGCCCCTATGTTTTCAAATTGAGTGTTACTCAATCTGTTTAGAGGGATGTGTAAAAAACTAAAAATCACCTAGAGGGTTGGCAAACTTGAAAAATAAAATAAAAAAATAAAACTACTGTCTTAACTTTTATAATTTCCTGGGAACTTTTAACAAGCATTTGCAATGCAATAGGGCTCGCATTTATGAGAGTTTGAGCTATTAGCATTGTAAATGACAATGCCTTTTATTCATGTTTTTTTTAAAAACAGATAAATAAAGGGCATTGTCATTTACAATGCCAACAGCTCTAACTTTACCAAATGCCACTAGGACCTGCAATAATGCATGACAGTGGTACTGGCTTTTTTTTCCACCGCAAAGTGATAACTGATATTTATTGACAGTTGGCTTCTCAAAACACTCAGTGAAAGGTCATTCAGGACTTACAAATGCAATAACAGCTTTTACGTGATCTAGGACTGCATGTCAAATCAAATAACTGTCAATACAATCGAGACTTAAATCTGGTTAGGGACACTATGTAGTGTCTCCTTCGCAGGATAGCACAAGAATAACCTCCTACAGGCAATATCATCCAATCATCAGACAAGACTCATCTCTTCTACCTTCCAACAGTGTTTTTCTTGGTATGAGTCACTAAAATTACTCATGAGACGGGGGGAGGGGCGTGGGGCCCAAGGTTATCAGTGGGATTTGATTTTCATGAGCCAAGTACCCGTGCAGTCCCTCCAATGGAAGTGTTAAACGACAACATGATTAAATATGCAATTCCAGCAACCCTCAAAGGAAGAAGCCACTGTAACTATGGTTTGGGGGTCCCAAATTAAAGGTCTTTCATAAGAGCAACAGTATCACATCAACAAGCTAGAAATGACTGCAGTCTCTCACACTAAAAAGGTTCCTCAATTCTCTGTGTACCAAGGAGCATTAAAGTAAGGCCATTCTATGGACTCTACCTTCAGAGGTAATCTAAAATAGCTGATGTAGTAAGAAGCCTGGGACTTCATAAGATCCTGGAGAACCTCAAATAGGAGGTTATGTTCCTTATTCCATTTCAGGCACTCAGATCACATCAAAGGTAGGTCCAATCGGCTTGATCTTTCCTAAAACGAACACTCTACTGGCCTCCAGGCCAGACCACACAACATACTGTTACACCACTTCACTCAGCATTCCAGACTCCAGCTAAAACAAAGGAAATGGGGACACACTAAATATTATGCCAGCCTCATGTAATAAAACAAGCACTGCCAAAACCAATAGGCCTGTTGGCCACAATCTGTTCTACTCTTTTGCACACTTCTTTGTTGAATAAGCTACAGTGTCCGCACCAATTTAAACAAGTTTCAGCTCTTGACATTGCAAATAACATTGCCTTTTATTTTTCTTGTTGTTTTAAAAACATAAATAAAAGGCATTGTCATTAAGAATGCCAATAATTTAAACTCGAGTAACTGCGAGACCTATTGCATTGCAAATGCTTGTTGGAATATGCAGGTGTTTTTAACTCCTTGCAATCATAGTTTGTGTGCTGTTCAAAATCGGTGTGGTTAGAACTGTATGGAGGGGGTACCTGATTAGTTGCTCGGAAAGACGGTGGTTGTGCAGTTTCGAATAGGTGGCTGTTAAGCCGTTTATGGTTAAGGAGGTGGGAGCGGTTGATCGGCTGGAAGAGGTGGAGTGAGTGCAGAAGGATGTTCCTTCTAGTTTACTCCTACCTGGAGATGTGCTCCTACATCTGGCAGATGTGAGAATCCTGCAACGCCCCGGTGCCGCGGACCAGAGCCTAAGATGGCGGTGCCCCGTTGGTGGCGGTGACGGAGGTGACGAGACCTGCCCTGCCCTGGCTGTTGCTGATCGACGGTGGTAGGGGCCGCATCTGGCCCAAAGGTGGCCCCCTCCTACCGTCAGATTTGGCTCCTGACGTCACGCTGATGTGGACTGCTGTGGGGGGGGCAAAGAAGGCCCTGCACCCCCTTCCGACATGGGCCGCGGATCCGAGGAGAGCCGGTGAGTTAGCCCCTGGCCCCCCTCCCCACGGGGGCACAGTAAATCGACGGGGGCCACTGCCCCTTAGGCCTGACTGACCCCAACATGGCGCCCAACCCGGGACATCATTGCCTCGATGGACGCTCCTGACCCATGCGAGCATCGTGGGTCGCCCCTGATGGACTGGGCCCCCTGCTGGCACACGGACAGCCACGAATGCTACTACCTGGCCCTAAGATGGTGGCCAGGGTCGGCTGATCTAGACAAGTACCAAGCTCCGCTTCCTGGTCTCTACGCAGCGGAAAGAGTTCCTGTGGCTACTCCGACCGTCCCACTCGGACCGACACCCAGCAGCTCTCGGGGGAGATCCCCTGCCCTGTTTGCAAGAGTGGGCACGCAGTGAGGACTGGGATCTGCCTGGTGTGGTAGGCCCCACATACCAAGCACGACTGGCGACGCGGTCCCCAATGGGGTGTGGGCAATCTCAGGGCGCATCACTCCCCCTTATCTCAAGAAGGCGGTGAGCCACACGACAGCGGCGCCAGGGAGCAACACCTCAACCATGCTTCTGAGCCTGAAGACGACACGCACGGACGCTACCCCCCGGATCATCGCCATGGGGAAGCCAAGACACACGCAGCAGACGACGGTCCCCGAAACTGCGCCGGAAAATCAACCCCACACCAGCGCCCCCACCGAGACGCCCTCGCAGCAGCCAGACCCTACCATATCGGACAAACTGGACAAGGTCCTGGCAGCCATTGAACTCTCCAGGGTTTCCATGGAGGAATGCCTGGGCTCTCTCACCACAGACATCAACTTACTCCGCGAAGACCAGCGGAAACTGGCGGACAGGGTCCTTGAGGGAGAGAAGACCTTGGCGGATGTGCGCCCCACTTTGAAGAGTCAACAAACGACTCTCCGTTCAGCCATGAACCATCTGGCCACGGTGGGGGATCGAGTGGACGAGTTGGAAGGCGCTGCAACATATGTGTGGTAGGATTGCCGGAGGGGGTCGAGGGAATGCACCCCTTCGAATATGTTGAAGCCTGGGTAAAATCCTTTACTCCGACGAAGGATCGCACCGCCTTTTTCTCGTTGGAACGGGCCAACCGGGTCCCAACAGGGAGACGGATACCCAGCCGCCCCCCACGTCCCCTGCTGGCAAAATTCCTCCGTTTCCAGGACCGGGATGCAGTATTGCGGGCTGCCAGGCGTGCGGGCCCTCTGCAGGTTGAAAACCAACACGTAATGATCTTCCCGGACTACGACAAGGCGGTGCAAAAAGTTAGGGCGTCCTTCTTGGAGGTGAAGTGGTGCCTACGAGAGAATGGCGTGCAGTACTCTCTGCTCTTCCCTGCCCGCCTGAAAGTAATTCACGCAGGCTCCACACACTTTTTCGCCACAGCCGAGGAGGCGTGCGACTGGGCGGATCTCCACTGCACGGGCGGATCAGCTCCGACCCAACCACAGCAACGTGGCCACAGAACACCCCGTAATAGGAAGAGAGCCACGCAGCAAAGGCAACAGCAGGGGCAACAGAACTAGAGATATCCTACTAGACGCCAAGATGTTGAATCCCCAGACCTGGAGCAGCTTATGCAGGAGCGGCGCAGTACCTTACAAGTCATAGCTGATCTCGGGGCACCCCAGTCGGAGGAAGACGTAGAGGGAATTCCACACCTGTTTTCGTCAAGTGGTGATTAGGACAGCAACTCCCCCCACCCCACTGCTGACTCCGTCACACTGCCCCCGGTCACCCCCCTGATCACCGACTCGGCCCAGTAGCGATATCACAGACTACCCACAGACAATATGCTTGGCTGGCAGATTGCTGCGAATGGACGACCTCCCCCCCTCTGGGGTCCAATCACAACCCCTATCAAGACACGATGAAAACAATTTTCCCCGAATTGACAACCACTTCTCCTGCAAGCGCCCGATATGGAACTTGCCCAGCAGGCCTAGCCGGCCACCCCCTAGCTTTAACTGTTCGTTCCCTGACTCTTGGAGAGCTAGTTTGGACGCATCGAGCTTGCCGATTCGCCCCATGTATTGGGACAGTTTCCCCATCCAGTTGTTAGCTTTGTTTCCCCTGTTCTCTTTACCCCAACGCCCCACAGAATAAATGAGCACCAGGGCAAATGATGTATATAGAGGAAGGCACACAGGAGATATCCCCACTCTCCGTGCCACCACTCACATGGGGGCGCGCATGTATTCCATACTAGAGAAGCCGCATGTCGGCGCAGGCCACCCCTCTTCTAACAACCAATGCAGCACACAGATCGAAGCATACTCACCCTGAACGTGCGGGGCTTACACACACCACGTAAAAGATACACAGCCTTTGCCTACATTAAGCGCCAACAAGCCCAAATCGCGTTTCTTTAAGAAACGCATCTCACAGCAGCGGAGACAGACAAAATCAGATCCCGCTGGCGCTGACTTATTTGCGCCACCACCTATTCGGCATTTGCGCGCGGTGCGCTTATCTGGGCTCGCCCTGGCACCCCTTTCGGTAGACGCGTAGGGTGGTGGACAAGGAGGGAAGATATGTCCTGTTGGAGGGTCTACTGGACGGGCAGCCGGTCCTCTTAGGAAGCATATACGCACCCAACACTGAGCTGGATAGATATTGGGACTCCCTCTCGGGCGCACTTGCTCAATTCGCCACGCTCCCGTGGATACTGGGGGCGACTACAACTGTGACCTCGACATCACTCTTGACAGATCCCATCCACCACCTCCACATTCCCCAGCCCACACATGCTCTGGGAGGTTCAGACGATGGGTTACACACTGGTCCCTGGTGGACGCATGGAGGGCACATCATCCCGTAAGTAGGCTGTATTCGTTTCACTCCATCCCACATAATCTACAGACCAGACTAGACAGGTTTCTATGCACCCGGTCACTCATACCCAAGGTCCAACACACGGATTACTTAGGCCACGTGATCTCAGACTATGATGCACACGTCCTGCGGCTCTGGTGGAGACCACCCCACCCTCCGGTGCCCACTGGTGCCTCCAGAGACACTGCCTCACGGATCAGGTATTTAGACACGATCATTCGCAGATGATCTGCAAATATTTCACTTACAACGCTGGGACCGCCGCCTCTAGACTCGTGGAATGGGACGCGTTCAAAGTAGTGACACGGGGCACCTGTATTAAACAGATAGCGGGGGCCCGTCGTACGCACACTCGCTGACACAGAGCAGACGCTTGCATCCCTCACCAAACAGGAGGATGCTCAGTCGGCCACAGCGGCCCAGGTGGCTGAGGCCAAATTGAAATATGCAACCGATGTAGCGGATATGCGCAAATTTAACTTATGAGCCTATGCCACTCGTGTCCACAGGGAGCGGGACAAGACGGGCACACTACTGGCGTGGCTGGCGCGTCAATATTCGGACGCAATGCCAATTACCAAAATTCGGACCCCAGCGGGCACTCTGGTGCGCTCCCAACAGGTTTTACTTGATGCATTCCAGCACTGTTACGCTGCTGTGTACAGCACCCGGACGCACCAACGGCGGGAGATGATCCCCCAATTCCTGGATCCATTGCCACTTCCCCACATCGCAGAGGCAGTCAAGAAACCCTGGATGCGAAAATCACAGCGGCCGAAGTCTCTAGTGCGATACGCTCCCTCGCTCGGAACAAGGCCCCAGGCCTGGACGGGCTACCTCTCGAGTACTACAGTACCTTCTCCACATTGTTGACTCCCCGTATAATGGCCATGTTCGCCGAAGCTCTCGAGCATGGAGAACTCCCGGGTTCTCTCAGGGAGTCGGTGATCGTATCCTTTCTCAAACCGCATGGAGACCCGCTACTGCTATCCTCCAATCGCCCCATCACGCTCCTCTCAGCGGACTGTGAACTCCTGGGGAAAATCCTGGCCACCCGATTTGAACAAATACTTTGTCCCCTCATATACCCAGATCAAAACGGCTTTGTCCCTGGTAGAAACACCTCCCAGAATATCAGACGGGTCTTTCATATTCAGGATCAGGTTGGGAATGCCTTTCCACGCGCGGCCTGCATTATCTTAGATCTAAAAAAAGCCTTTGACACAGTAACCTGGCCTTACCTCTTTGCTGTTCTCCATCGAACGGGCATAGGCCCCTCTCTTCTGCAATACACTCGGCTGTTCTACACTAACCTAACGTCCCGGGTCAGACTCAGCAAATACACCTCGACCCCGCTGCGAGTTGAACGGGGCACAAGACAGGGCTGCCCCCTTTCGCCACTGATCTTTGCCTTGGCCGTAGAGCCGTTGGCGATTCATCTGCGCCTGTAAGGTGCAGTGTGGGGCATCCTCCTAGCAGATACGGTCCTCTGTGTCTCTATGTACGCGGACGATCTTCTATTGTATGTCCTGGACATCACCGAGGACCTAACCCCCATTTGTACGATCCTCTCCGAGTTTGCAAAGGCATCGGCCCTCCAAGCGAACTGGGAGAAATCAGTGGTGTACCCCCTACGGTATGCAGACCCTCCCCTGGGCCATGGGCGCCCCTTGTAATCTAGGGGTCCGCCTATATCGCTCGCCCTCCGACCTTTACGAGGGCAACCATTGTAGAGTCCTAGGCAGTATCCGCGCCTCAGTGGGATTCTGGAAAAACCTCCCACTGGCCCCTATCGTCCAAGTGGCACTTGCTAAAATGGTCATCGTCCCCCAACTGTTATACTACTTTACCAACCTTCCGGTTGTCCCTCCCAGGAGTATCTTCTGGGAGATAGACACGCTGCTGCGAACACTCCTGTGGGGAAACGGCCGTCCCAGAATATCCCTCGCCAAACTTCAACTACCCCCCACACAAGGGGGCCTGGGTGCCCCCGCCTTCGAGTCGTACTTCTTAGCGGTGCAACTTCAGTGGCTGTCCTACTGGACTGCCGGCAGGCACTCCGGGGAAACCCATACGGTACATGGCCCTATTTCCACCCCTGAACTCAGGCGCCTACTGCACTAGGCCCCACCAGACGTATCCCTTACAGGTGTCCCTTGCCCGCCAGTGCATGTTACGTATACACCGCATGGCACCGGGAACTCCTTGCTACTACCCGCGGCTACCACTGGCGGGCTGGCCCCGAAGGGACTCATACTTCACAAGCGCCATGGTACACGCATGGACGGACTCTGAGATCACAGAGGCGGAGACATTGTTTGCAGAGGGACAGCTTCGCCCGTACGTCCAACTCATAGAGGACCATGGCCTCCCACCGGGACAATTTCTGACGCATCGCCGGCTCATTGACTGCTTCTGCCCACACAGCGACCTCACTGCCGGAGAGCCCGCGACGCACCCGGTCATTCACACCATTTTCCACACGGGAAGCGGCAGACATCTCGTCACCTGGCTTTATAGGTCGATCAGGGAACTCACACACACCCTTATTCACTCTGAGGGCCACCTGAGAGGACGAAATAGGACGTCCCTTACACGACCGGGAATGGGATAGGGCACTAGAATTCCCTAGGAAAGTCTCACGAAATGCTATGTTCAAAAATATACAATTCAATATCCTACACTGGGCCAATCAATCCCCAGCGCGTCTGCAGCGTTTCTTTCCTGACACACAGTTCTTCTGCCCCCGCTGTAAATTACCTGACACTCACTTTTTGCACATGTTCTGGAGCTGCCCAACCCTTCAGGCCTACTGGTCGGCAGTTCTAGACTCGATTTCCATCCTCACCGGCCTCGCAGACCTACGTTCCTGGGAGACAGTTGCGATAGGAACCTTCCATAGGCCAAAGACACATAAGGTGCAAGTCAGATATGCTGCACTATCCCAGCTTTTAGCCAAGAGGAACATAGCCATGCACTGGCGGGTGGCTACCGGACCCTCCTTCGAGGCATAGGTGGGTGCGGTGAAAAAATGGGCAATGGCGACGGAGGACGCACTGCGGGAGGAGGAGGCAAGGGGCCAGCGCAAGCGTCCCATATACTTGGACTGGGCCACGTTGTCCCACCAATTCAAGCTAGCCCACCAAAGTGACACCCCGAACACCTCAAAACGTGCTGTGCCATCCCAGACAGCACCACTGCCTCTTTAGCGTGCATAGGGCATCGCCCCCTCCTACCTTCATCACACCTCGCCACTCCCCCGCTGCTCTCCCCACGTCTCCCCTCCTCCTTTCCCTCCATCATCCCTCCCTCCATCGCCTTCCTCATGGATGCGCCCTGTACAATCTGCGTAATTCTTCCCCCCCAGCCTCAGTCTTCGCCCCCCCCCTGATCCTCTCTCACCCCGGTTCTTCATCCCCCCTTGGGGTGATTCCCCCCCTATCCCCCGCACTTCACAGCTCACGCTCTCCATCTCCTTCTACCCACAAGGGGTTCCTAGTCCCCCCCCTGTTTTTCGCCCAGTGTTTCCCCTGTTCTCACACTGCATCAGTCACTAGCGTCCTCATGCCCCCAATCCGTAGATCCACAGATCAATGTCTACACCCCATAGGCATGACTGCAATGTTGTATCACCTTTAACTGCTGATGATGTACTGAAACTGTTTTTTCATATGACATAAAAGTCAATAAAAAAAGATTTAAAAAAAAATAACTGAACAACTACCAGTTCTAAGTCTGTTGTTATTGGTATTAGGGCAATTTAAACAAAGCAACAGTTTATTAAGGTAGTGGCACTTCAGTTCTGAAAGGTTACAATATTTTTTTTCTCTACTAAATTAAAAGGTTAACAATGACCGATCTGACTTTAAAGGGAGTTATTCTTGGTTTAGAGCATTTTGTCTGAATAGACCAATCTGCACCTATTTAAGGCTAACTGAATGTCTTAGTTTTTATCAGAACATTGTTTGACTTTTTTATTTTTGGAACCATTTTCCAAACATGTTGTTTAATTAGGGCTTTTGTTTTTCTTAGTTATAATCTGAGGCCTCTGCTCTTTTTTTGCTTTGCTCCAATGCGTCGTCACACTGTTTCCATGGTTATTTATGGTGCAAAAGAGGTACTTGTGCCTCGGGTCTCTCTTTTCCAACATCAGTGTGTTTTATGTGCTTGTTAGGTGTGACGTGAAGGGGCTTTTACAAATCATGGTAAACTGCAATAAGAAGGGACCTGTGGGACCCCTCTTTAGAACTGCTTTGCAATTGGTTAAGAGGAAGATGTATGTAAGCGTCATGGCCCAGGAATGGCTTTTACATTTTCTACATGATAATTCACTACTGTGACTTCAATTGGTTGACCATTTGAACTCACAGAAAAAAAGCTATGGGGCATATTATCAAGACCAACATCGCCGCTTATGGGCCGGGATGCCCGCCACCCCTTCCACCACCAATCCCAATGGGAGGAGACAGACACAGTTTTGAACTTTTGGAAGGCAGGGGGGCCTCACGACCCCCCCGGCCGTATTTATTAAAATATGAAACAAAATTTAAAAGTTTAAATTAAAACGTTTCTTGTATCATGTACAAATTCAACTTCAATTACATTTGATGAAGACAGGTATTCAGGCTAACCTTAACAAATCTCTAATACAAAGATTTCCTAGCCGAGTCTAACATCATGACAAATGCATTACATTTGAATTTGTACATCCTAACATTAAGGGCCAATGCAAGGTCTTAACCGGCAAAAAACGATGGATTTAGGCCCAGATCCTTGTACTGGGGTGAATGTAAGACATTGATCTACATTCTGTCCATCAAATTGTTTTTTGTAATTTTCTCCCTGAGTGTACTGGGGTAGCTCAGACGTGGGTCCCAGAGCCTCCACACCACTGGAGTCAAGCTAGCCGGGCTGATGAGAGGTGTTACCTCGAAACCGGTCCGGTCCTCTGATGCTTGATTCCGGTCTGGGAAAGATATGGCTGTTGTAGTTCGGACTGGACTGTTCCCATGGGGCACAGGGTCAGAGCTGATTTGCATAAAGCCATTATCTGACCCAGGGTGGTGTGGAGTGCAAAAAACGATGGATTTAGGCCCAGATCCTTGTACTGGGGTGAATGTAAGACATTGATCTACATTCTGTCCATCAAATTGTTTTTTGTAATTTTCTCCCTGAGTGTACTGGGGTAGCTCAGACGTCGTTCCCAGAGCCTCCACACCACTGGAGTCAAGCTAGCCGGGCTGATGAGAGGTGTTACCTCGAAACTGGTCCGGTCCTCGGATGCTTGATTCCGGTCTGGGAAAGATATGGCTGTTGTAGTTCGGACTGGACTGTTCCCATGGGGCACAGGGTCAGAGCTGATTTGCATAAAGCCATTATCTGACCCAGGGTGGTGTGGAGTGCAAAAAACGATGGATTTAGGCCCAGATCCTTGTACTGGGGTGAATGTAAGACATTGATCTACATTCTGTCCATCAAATTGTTTTACGTAATTTTCTCACAAAGGAAAAAAGGTCCTAAAGCACAGAACAATCTTTATTGCATCCATTACTTAACATTTCTACAAAGGAGAAAAAGGCCTATAAGCAAGTATTCAATTACATGCATACTCTTGTCATCAATTCACGATGAAAGCAACGATTCCAATAACCATGTTTTATTACAATCAAATAGCAACAACGACTTTATTCGTTCCCAATATTTTGCAACAGGGGCTGGTGGGTGGGTCAAAAACTGCAGCTTGTTCTCTTGAGGGCTCACGAGCGACGAGTGGTGCAGCCTTCAGAGCGCAGGAACAAGAGGACGCTTCCATGGATTCCCGCGCCTTTTATCCAGCAGCAGGAAGGCGGGTCGCGCCCCCATCACGCCCATCGGTACACGGACTTCCGGGCGGGTGTTTTAGGACAACCCTTTTTGGGCAGTAGGGGCGTGCTCCGGCCACACCACTATGGGCATACCGGCCGGGACACACCCCCTGCCCGCAACGGTTTCCCGGGGGATCGGGGCATCCATCCATACGTTCGGGGTGACCGAGTGGTCTCCCCTTTCCATATGGGCCGGGATGCCCGCCACCCCTTCCACCACCAATCCCAATGGGAGGAGACAGACACAGTTTTGAACTTTTGGAAGGCAGGGGGGCCTCACAACCCCCCCGGCCATATTTATTAAAATATGAAACAAAATTTAAAACTTTAAATTAAAACGTTTCATGTATCATGTACAAATTCAACTTCAATTACATTTGATGAAGACAGGTATTCAGGCTAACCTTAACAAATCTCTAATACAAAGATTTCCTAGCAGAGTCTAACATCATGACAAATGCATTACATTCGAATTTGTACATCCTAACATTAAGGGCCAATGGCAAGGTCTTAACCGGTGTCAGATCCCTATCACCAAATTCCCGCCCTCACGTGTGAGTGGCGCATGCGCAGAGGACTTTACCCTCGCAGCCAACTGTAACTTCCCCTGTCGTGGGCCCCCTTTCACTGGACACCATCTTTAGGTTGTCCGAGTTCGTGGCACCCCCCCTAGGGACCTTGAAATCACTGCTCACCGA
This sequence comes from Lissotriton vulgaris, assembly GCF_964263255.1. Classification (NCBI taxonomy): domain Eukaryota; kingdom Metazoa; phylum Chordata; class Amphibia; order Caudata; family Salamandridae; genus Lissotriton; species Lissotriton vulgaris. Next base: position 1,527,615,803 of record NC_141685.1, on the reverse strand, counting down.
TCATGACCTTACCGCCACAGGCCAGATAGTTGACCGACTATCTGGCCCCCCCACACCTCCTATAGGTCATGTGTCCTCAAACCCACTAGCCAAGCTATCATGTCTCCTATCAGTAAGTCATTACCCACCCTGGACAGGTGTACCCCATCATCAGAATAACAGTGATCACCCCAGGTGCACCCATGAGATATGCTTTGGAGATGAGCAGAGCAAAACAATTTCTCCATTTTATTGTTGACCCTCTTTACCGAATGGTTCAACGCTGTTGTGGACAAACCACCCCGCCATACCCTCCTCGGAATCATGTGGGACCAAGCAATCGTACATCCCGGGAGCCTTTTCGCTAACCAGCTAACTACAGAAAGTATGTGCTCAACTAAATCTTGTCTGCCCAGTCTTACCAAGTCATTGCCCCCAATGTGCACTATGATTACAGATGGAGGTGACCCGTGCCGCCCTAACAATTCCTCCACAAAACTTTGCAGTCGGTCAATACACAGGCCGCCCTTCCCATGGAAGGACACCCTGAACCCATATTCCTCAGATGTGTGGATCGCATCACCTGTCTTGAATATGTCCCCGGCACGCCTCACGTATGAGTGGCCCACGACCCAGACCACCCGTCTTCCATTCCGTAATCCGGATGCGGTGGTTAGCTGATACTGGGCCGGTCCCAATTTCCGCCCTGCGTCACAGGCTTGTGAAACTGTAATCCAAACAAAGGACAACAAACGTGAGTGCACTTCATCAGTAACTTACAACATGTGCAGTCGCACGTACCTCTTGAAACAATTCGAAGACCAGCGGCCCAACTGCTTCACCTTGTCTGCCTGCAGACCTAGAGCCGTAGCTTCTGTAGCGGCCCCTATCCTGAATGAATGAGTCCCAAAATCACTCGGGTTCAAGCCCGCTGCTGCAATCGTAATTGCCAGCACCCTCTAAAACTGAAACCTCGTCAACGGGGTGCCGTCCGTATGTCGCAGAAAGGCCCCCCCCCCACGTTGTCAGCCTCTGTTTTAGGTAGGCCTCAACATGCCTCACTGGACAACCGGGACTAGCAGGAGCGCGCTGCAACACAACACTACTCCCCTGGGCCTCCTGGTCGGTCTTTGACCTGGCTATCGAGATCAGCAGAGGATCCCCCCTTACTTGGATGTGATCCCTGCACAGACCTCCTTCCGTATCTCTCTTATTTGCCGCCACTAGTCCGCTCACCCGCAGGGCCCCATAGAACGCTAATGCAAACGCCACCCGGAATAGGATTGGTGTCAGTACAACGCGTTGTATTACAACGCATTCCGTTACAACGCAGATTTTACAACGCGGGATCCATTACAACGGATGTCATTACAATGCATGGCATTACATCGCAGATGCTATTACAACGCATGGCATTACATCGTAAGTATAGGTAAGTATACCTTTTTTTAAAAATGTTATTTAGTTTATTGTAATTAATTTTTTTAAATAATTTAATTAAAAGACATTTAAAAATTGTCATTAATTTAATTTAATAAAATAATATCTATTTAATAAATGTAATTTTATTAAAAATTGTAATTATTTTAATTTAATTAAAAAAAATAATTAGTTTAATGTACATATTTTTAAGATGAAATTAAATTAAATTAATAATATTAATTTATTTAATTTAATTAATTTAATTAAAAAATGTAATTAATGTAAAATAATTAATTTAATTTATTAAATATATTTTAATTAATTTTAAAATGGTAAATATAATTTAATTATCCCTAAACCCAAACCCTGCCCTAAAACCTAAAAACACCCCTGTACCCCAAAACCCAAACCCTGCCCTAAAACCTAAAAACACCCCTGCACCCCATAACCCAAAGCCTACCCTAAAACCTAAAAACACCCCTGTACCCCAAAACCCAAACCCTGCCCTAAAACCTAAAAACACCCCTGTACCCCAAAACCCAAACCCTGCCCTAAAACCTAAAAACACCCCTGTACCCCAAAAACCCAAACCCTACCCTAAAACCTAAAAACACCCCTGTACCCCAAAACCCAAACCCTACCCTAAAACCTAAAAACACCCCTGTACCCCAAAACCCAAACCCTGCCCTAAAACCTAAAAACACCGCTGTACCCCAAAACCCAAACCCTGCCCTAAAACCTAAAAACACCCCTGTACCCCAAAACCCAAACCCTACCCTAAAACCTAAAAACACCCCTTTACCCCAAAACCCAAACCCTGCCCTAAAACCTAAAAACACCCCTGTACCCCAAAACCCAAACCCTGCCCTAAAACCTAAAAACACCCCTGTACCCCAAAACCCAAACCCTACCCTAAAACCTAAAAACACCCCTGTACCCCAAAACCCAAACCCTGCCCTAAAACCTAAAAACACCCCTGTACCCCAAAACCCAAACCCTGCCCTAAAACCTAAAAACACCCCTGTACCCCAAAACCCAAACCCTGCCCTAAAACCTATAAAAACCCAAACACCCCAAAACATATACCTCAGTGCCCCAAAACATATACTCCTATACTCATACTTATTTAAAAAATCACTTAAATTAATATATTTAATTTATAATATTTAAAAACAAAAATACATTTTTTTTTTATAATTAATAATAATTAAATCAATTAAATAATATGAAATAAAATTAAAAAAAATGTAATACTTACCAATACTTACGATGTAATAGTATGCGTTGTAATAGCATCTGCGATGTAATGCCATGCATTGTAATGACATCCGATGTAATGGATCCCGCGTTGTAAAATCTGCGTTGTAACGGAATGCTACGTAAAAGTTGCGTTGTAGGTGTAACATACCCCCGGAATAGTATTACCTCGCTAGGTGAGGAGCATGTCTCTTCTAGTTTAGCCAGCAAGGTGGTCAACGTATCAAATCCTATCGGGTGCCTGTTATCCTTTCTGCACCCTTCTAGGCGCTGCCAGCCGCGTAGAGCCTTCCTGACTAGAAAGGAGTCCGTCGGGTCCCTGATCCTATGGAGCTGAGCCATAAATGATATGGCGGCCTTATACCGACTTGCGGTTGCCGCCGACCGGCCTTCCTCATGAAGTGGCACAAAAAATCAGACAAAGGATTCCTCCTGCCCCCATCTATGCTCCCCTGCCGGACCCAAAAAGGCGCAGTATGAGCGGAACGCCCCTTCATAAGCTTTCCTTGTCCTGGGCGCTAAACTGGCTGCCACAAGGTTCTGTAGTCCGGGGCACCGATTTGCCATAGTGCTTCGGGAAATGGTGCCGCCACTAGCTCCGCTGAGGGTAAACAATCCCTGAAAGCCTGCATTTTGAAACGAGAGAGCGCATCAGCTGCATTATTCAGTACACCCGGCACATGTTTTGCCCTGAATTGTACGTTTAATCTCAAGCATCGTAACACAATTTCTTTCAACAATCGCAATATCCATTTGCAGCGTGCTGCCTGCTGAATAATGCACTCAACCACAGTCATGTTATCGGACCAAAATACCACCGAGCGGTCTCTGAAAATCCTCCGGCCATGCCGACAGAGCCACCCAGATGGGGAAGAGTTCTAGAAAGCCAATGTTACTCGTCAAACCGCTTGTTGCCACCATGCCTGCCATCTTATTGCCGACCAATGGTTTCCAAGGATCGCACCAAACCCCACGCTGCCCGCCGAGTCGGTCCATAAGCCGAGTTCCGCCGACGAGGCTGGGGGTTTGCTCCAGACCACCCGGCCATTGAAGTCCGCCAGGAATGCCAGCCAAATGAGCATGTCCTGGCGAACCTCCGCCGACAGTCTCGTGCGGTGGTGCCCTTCCTTGAGGCCTACCATGGACTGGGCAATGGATCGAGAGAAAGGGCGAACCATCGGTATCACCCTTAATGTAAAGTTAAGCTGACCCACTGTCTGCTGCAATTGGTGCAATGTCACTTCCTTGGTCCGGAGACACTGCAACAAGGAAGCCCTGAATTTGGCGATCTTCTCCGCTGGCAGGCAGAAGCACCCCTCCACGGAGTCTAGTTCTACGCCCAAAAACTCCAGGGAGGTAGTCGGCCCCACTGTCTTACCTGGCGCCAATGGAATTCCGAAACCCCGCATGAGCACGCAGAAGTCCTGCAATGCCAGTGCACAGTCCTGAGTGCCCGCTGGGCCGAGAAAGAGGAAATCATCAAGATAATGCATCACATGTTGGTGCCCTGTGGCCTTTGTGAACACCCACTCCAGAAATGAGCTAAACATTTCAAAATAGGCACACGAAATTGAACAACCCATTGGCATGCACATATACATGTAGTACTTCCCCCGAAACGTAAAACCCAACAAGCGCTGATCTTGGGGATGCACCGGAAGCAACCTAAATGCAGATTCAATGTCTGACTTTGCTAACAATGCACCGGGGCCTAAGCGATTCAACAGCACCACTGCGTCATTGAAAGATGCATACTTTACACTGCAAATCTCAGGATTGATCGCCTCATTGACAGAAGACCCCCTTGGTGCCGACAAATTATGAATGAGCCTGCACTCCCCCGGGTCCCTTTTAGGCACCACCCCCTATGGGGAGCATACAAAATCAGCCGTTGGTGGGTCACCAAAAGGTCCTGCCACTCGCCCCAAGCTAACCTCCTTGGTGATCTTATTGGCGGCAACCGCCGGGTTGTGCTGAACGGACAGTTGGTTCTTACAAGAGGCGGTCCCTCGAAAATCACCCGCCGGGATCCTAAAGCCATATGAGAAGCCATCTCACAGAATCCCGGCAGATGCATGATCAGGGTATCTGTTCAGCCAAGGGGTCAAAGCCAAGATATCTACGGGCGAAGATGTGGACTTCTGGGGCACCGTATCAATCCTGCTTGGTACCCCCTTTGCCTCCAGTGCCATTGGCCCTGGATCGGCAGCTAGTTTCAGGGTGTGAGGTGTTCCCACAACCGGAGCACGCATGCCTGAACCTACACATTCCTTGCGGCCTGCCACACGTTCCCTTATTGAAACCTCAACACACCCCTCGCTTATTTCCATTCCCGCCCGATCTAGGCTGTGACTCCCCCCCGTAGTTCTGACGAAAGGGCGGTGACTGTCTCTGTGGAAATGCCCTGGAGCCATTCGTGCTTGACCCCGAACCACCCGCTGATCCTGGCAAGAGCTGCGCATGCCATGATACCGTATCCAAACAATCCCAAGTCAATGCTTCGTTAAACTCTTTCGCTTTTCTAAAGGCCACGTCATACCCTTTCCACTCCTCACCTCCATACTTCTCATGGAAGCTCGTGATTCTGCTCTGATAACAAGCCAAGTCACTCAACAGTTCTGGGGTACGTTCCGCGATAATTGCCACAAATATAGAAAAGGCCCTGATCCAGTTCATCATCGACTCCTCAACCCTGAATTCCGCCATTTTTGCCCGCCATACACTGGGGTGCCACAAATCTTTCTGTGTCTTGGCATATTCTAACTCACGATGATCAGTCAACAGTGAAAACATAATAATGTATTTGTTGGCCCACACCATCTCCTTAGTAACCATGGGAACATGTTGCGCCAAGCTTTCCCGCCTTGAGGGTACCGCGCCCTCCCCCATCATTGGTAGCTATCTCTTACCGACTTCAGCCGCACCTCCAGCCGTGTCCGTTGCCTTATCCTGGTTATCTGCCGGGACCACCTTTGCCACCTGTGGGGAAATAGAAGGCACGTTCGCTACCCCAGCCCCCCTTGTCTGCCGTAACTGTTCAATAATCAGTCTAGCTTCCTCGGCCGGGTCTTCCACAGCCGCGGATCCCCCCGCTCCCTTTTTCAACCAGGGTAACACAGCCGCTAACTGAAGCGCTAATTCAGGAGGCATTTGATCGTCTTCCAATAAATATAATTAAAAAAATGTTAAAACAGAAATTAATTTAATTTAATTTAATTATTGTAATTTAATTAATATGAAAATTGTAGTTAATGTAATTTAATTAATTTATAAATAGTAAATCATGTAATTTAATTTATTACAATAAAATAATTTAAATTATTGTAAAATAATAATTAATATAATTTAATTAGATATAATTAATGTATTTAATTAATTTATAAAATGTAAATAATATTATTTAATTTTAATAAATTAAATAAATAAAAAAAAGGAATTAATTTTATTTTATTTAAGTAATGTAATTTAATTAATTTTATAATTGTAAATATTGTAATTAATTTAATTTAATTTAATCTAATTATTTAATTAATTTAATTTATTTAAAGTCGTAATACCCCTGTACCCCAAAAACAAAACCCAGCCCTAAAACCTAAAAATACCCCTGTACCCCAAAAACCAAAACTCAGCCCTAAAACCTAAAAATACCCCTGTACCCCAAAAACCAAACCCAGCCCTAAAACCTGAAAATACCCCTGTACCCCAAAAACCAAACCCAGCCCTAAAACCTAAAAATACCCCTGTACCCCAAAAATCAAACCTATCCCTAAAACCTAAAAATATCCCTGTACCCCAAAAACCAGACCCAGCCCTAAAACCTAAAAATATCCCTGTACCCCAAAAACCAGACCCAGCCCTAAAACCTAAAAATACCCCTGTACCCCAAAAACCAAACCCAGCCCTAAAACCTAAAAATACCCCTGTACCCCAAAAACCAAACCTAGCCCTAAAACCTAAAAATATCCCTGTACCCCAAAAACCAGACCCAGCCCTAAAACCTAAAAATACCCCTGTACCCCAAAAACCAAACCCAGCCCTAAAACCTAAAAATACCCCTGTACCCCTAAAACCAAACCCAGCCCTAAAACCTAAAAATACCCCTGTACCCCAAAAACCAAACCCAGCCCTAAAACCTAAAAATACCCCTGTACCCCAAAAACCAAACCCAGCCCTAAAACCTAAAAATACCCCTGTACCCCAAAAACCAAACCCAGCCCTAAAACCTAAAAATACCCCTGTACCCCAAAAACCAAACCCAGCCCTAAAACCTAAAAATACCCCTGTACCCCAAAAACCAAACCCAGCCCTAAAACCTAAAAATACCCCTGTACCCCAAAAACCAAACCCAGCCCTAAAACATAAAAATACCCCTGTACCCCATAACCCAAACCTAGCCCTGAACCCTAAAAATACCCAAAAACCCAAAACATATACCTCAGTACCCCAAAACATACACTCCTATACTCTTACTTATTTTTTTAATTACTTAAAATAATATATATAATTAATTTTATAAAAATACATAAATTTATATTTTAATTTATTTTTAATATTAATTAAAATAATAAAATAATGTAAAATAAAATAAAATAAAAATGATATACTTACGATGTAATAGCATGCGTTGTAAAAGTATCTGCTATGTAATGACATGCGTTGTAATGACATGCATTGTAATGGTACCTGCGTTGTAAAAGTTGCGATGTAATGGTAGTGCGTTGTAAAAGTTGCGTTGTAACGGGTGTTTCCCATGGATTAGACATTAACAACATTCCTTCCACTACCTATTGTTTGGGTCCAACAATTAACCGATACAAACCCATCAACTGTACAGCTGTCCTGTGTTCTTTTCATTCAAACCCCTATGTTTGCTGCCTCCTTGTGTGAGTTATAACCATGTACGTCTACTTTAGGACTATTATTGCGCTGGTGCATTTGTTGTCCATGTGTGCCAGACTCTCTTACTTACCTGCAAAAGGTTTGCTTAAGTTTATATTTTCGGTGGTAATGAATATTGAGTATTCGTGATTTTTATGATGGATATGATATGTAAATTCTGAATTGATAACATTTTAGCTGAAACGAGTTTAATGTAACTTACAGAAGTATGTTTATCAATGTGGTTTAATTGTGCAATATTTTTACAAAGATGCGATATTAACTAACCTGGATGCTGTTCGGATGCTGTTCATCTCACTTCTGCTCATTCCCCCTCCTATCTCGTCCCCCTGTGCATCTTCTCTCCGGACAGGCTCTGCAGAATGGAGACACAATGTTGTAATGGATTTTTCCTAGTGTGCATGTATTGTGAATGACCTTTCTCATATTCCCAACGTAACACATTGCCACTGTACTACTGCTGGTGAGGCCTAGCAATATTCACCTGTGTATGGGTTATTGTTTGCAATGTTTTAAATTGCGCAAATCCGTAGACAACAACAACTTAGAAGCTGCTCAATGTTTTCTATAACAGTATGTTAGTGTTATAGCTATTAATTGAGAGGTATGCTCTGATTTGCCTAAAATGTCTTATCTTTAATCATGCCACCATGAAACTGCAGTTTCTCTCATTTTCTATGCAACAATTACATATGAGAATCCCTTGGTTTTGAGTGTTAGCCAAATTACATTTCTGTTCTACTGGAGACTGTCATTTTATTTTGGAGAAAACTTACCTTTTCTTTTTTGATTTCTGACTATGTTCTTTGCATTTGAGCTGGCATGCCATTTAACATTTATTCTGTTTTGCTTATTTTTAAGTTTTTGAATGAAACCCTTCAACTTTTCCTTGATCTACAACACAGTTATTGAGTGTTCCCAGTTACTTATTTGCTACTTTGCTAAGCTAATTCTAGGTCAGATGCTGGGGACTGTGCCTTTTAGTGAAATACCAACCCTGGAGCAGAACCGCCAGAGGTAAATGTTAGATGATTTGAATTTTGGAGTGACCTGAATTCTTGGGTGCAGTGTTCTTCCCCACACACTAGCATCTCTCTAAAACTCTACTGTTCCTAACTCTGCCACACCTAATTTTGTCACGTTGTTTGCCCCCTTTGACTTATATCTCCTCCCCTCCCCTACAACTTCTTGGGCTGATGATCTTTCTTTCCATCTTCCTTCATCCAAAGGCCTATGTTCACCTACTACTCAGCTAATACTTTTCGTAGAATATAGTTCCATTCACAAAGTTCTCCCTTCTTAGCATCTCCTTTTCCCCTTCGAGCAGTATAGAGCACTATGCATGCAACCAACATTATTTAATTCATATCTATTAGTCTATATCAACGATGGACTACATGCCAGGAGGTGTATTTGTAAAGGTGCCTGTAGGGCTCTGCATATTGGTGCTTGTTTGTCTGCAGGTCTATATGTGTGTGACTGCTGGTACATTGATTTGCTTGCATACTTTTGTCTGGAGGTCTACGTGTATAGGTGGCTTCAGGCCCATCGCTCTGTCTACATATTTGCAAAATCTCTCTCAATGTGTATGTGGATGATGTGATTTATGCAATTCCACCGAAACGTTTTGTATTGATTCGTCAAATGGCACCAAAGCTATTAGCAACCAAAGGGAAGGCGAGTTTAAGGATAAGTAATGATTTGCTGTCGCTGACTATCAAATAAGTCTATGGGTCTGAGTAATCGTGTCTATTTCTAATATTAATCCCTTACTATAAATATACATATACTTAACTGGTAATGCAATGATATATGATATTGTGGCATTGGCTTTAGAAACCTGATTAATGTGTAGGGGGTTGATAAAATGGTATTAGTATTTAATGGAGATAAGATTGTTGAGTTCTCCCGAAATATAAATGCAGAGGCGTCATCTGTCCAATGTTGCATCCGTTCATCATTAAATAGCGATACTTTTAAATCAATTTTCGCCTTGGAAGCAATGTATAACATTAGACCACCCCAATCCAAAGTATGAAGATAAAAAGAACTGTGGCTACACCTGAACATGTGATTGAGAGACAACTTAGCTTCTAATAATATAATTTACTGATATTTGCTTAACACGGTACATCAACAAACAATAACATTTTATGGCAATATGGGGTTAATTTTCTTATGCTTTTATTCAAAATTGTTGATGAATGTGAACTGGATGTCAAAGTTCTCCCCATAGGTCAGAAGTTTCTGTATCTTCACCAAATGCATCCTGAGTTTTAGTGTGGTAGCTCTAGTGCGGGTTGGTTATATTTATTCTCCTCATAGCACCCTACCAGGAACAATTAAATAAGACCTATTGATAAAGAAACATTTTCACTTCAGCCAACTCCACACCTAGTTAAGCCTTGATAAGAAATTCTAATCATTGGGAAATAACCAATCTCTGTTTCAGTGAATAAATATTTTTCAGAGCATCAAAAGCTCTTCAATTATACAATGGATGGACTATTCTTTTATTATGTGTTGTGATACCTATAATGCCCTGCTTTACCATTTAATTTGCTAAGTTCACTAGGTTTCTGACAGATTGGTTCCCAAAAATTCAAATTAGTTACTCCCCCTATTATTTAACATCATGATGCAATTTAAGGCCAAGATGGTAGCATGCCTGTTTTCCATAACTGTACTATCTGAAATATAAGAACACAAAAAAAAATGAATTCTGATCAATTGTAAATATATTTGCATCAATCACCTCACTGAAAAAGACTGATAAGAAATCACAAGACACCAGCAAATTGCTGAAGGAGGCATAGAGGGTTTTTGACTTTTTGGTTGTTTCAATAATCATGGACAACCTATCAGGAGAGTTATAAAGTCAGAACAGAAGAAATTAATGTGTTTTTCTTAAATGTGCTGCTTTTAGTACTTATTAAATAAATAATTTGGGTTTAATTTTTAAGTGGGAGTTTCAACTACACCTCCGACTTATATACGTTTCAGTCTATGTCTTCAGAATCAAGAAGAAAATAATGCATCACTAACCGGAATTTCTTGTTGTTGCAAAGATCATGTGTATCTTCCTCCACTTTAGTACTTTTCCCTTCCCAGTCTATTTCCTAAAGTTGCTGTTCAGTTCTTTTAAACTGAGACCACTTCAACTGCGTGAAGTCAGTTATGCTCTAGATAAAAGTCTAATGTCTGTAAAAGGACTGCATGACAACTGGGTATGGAATCCACCTCTGCTTTCCAGTCCAACAGGTCTCATATCTCCTAAGGGACAACATTTTAAGTAATTGTGGAATTTTTAAATGCCTAACTATTTCACACTAACATTCTCACCAACCTTCTAAAAACCTTAAACTAATTAAGTAATGATCGAAAAAAAATGTTTTAAAGCTGATCTTAGGGATTGTGAAGAAAAAAGTGTAGCTAATGAAATCAGTATAGAGGCCTGGGATTCCACTGTGTAGTTTAGAGTATGCATCAGTGTTGACCAATGGCTTCTTAGTATGACCCCATGGTGGTCTTCATGTACATGAACGTACACCACCTTTTTCAGCCTAACTGTTATCATTTTTACATTAATATTAGGATCGCATTTCAAAAGCAAAATTGGGAGGTATTAAGAACCCAATTGGGGGGGTCATTCCCTGGTGTGTTAAACACTGCTATAAGGCAGAAATAAATCACAACAACCTTTCAGTGGAAGGAAGGAATATCAAAGAGAGTTATTCATATACCTTTACAGAGATGCCTTCTGTACCAGAAACGTTACCTTTACATTGACTAAAATGGGTCCCTCTAAGTTTCTTTTGTGAGATACACAGCACAAAACTCACATCATTCGTCCCTGTAAGACCCAGAGATACAGGATTTTCATGCACAAGACCTTTTTACATTCTGAAACACTATTCACCTTCCAATACAACTAAGATCCCTCAAAAGAGGGTGTGTGTCTTGGATGAACAACATGGCAGCCGCAATCGAACAGTGCTCTGACTGGAACCCTACCGATCTGCCTATAATCCCGATTAGTAGCTGCCATCCTACCCCTTCCAGCTGCTGAACCGGCCCTGTAACTGTGGGGACACGTCCATGTCTCGGTACCCCTGGAGAGATGCCCCTAATCCCTGCCAGTGTGGTGGTGCCTGCTGGGTTAAGACCTGCAGTGTTGCTCTCGACATCGCTAAACTGGGCCCCACCCTTGATGGTGACGGCTGATCGAACCCGCTGTGATTCGGATAGAGGCACCTCGGGATGCCTAGTGGGAATGGCCTGGGAGGCTCCCTTCCTCCCCGTAGTGCACTGATTGAAGAGTGTAATGATTAAACATTAAGTGTTTTGGAAAAAGAAACAAGATGAGAAACTATGTTATTTGGGGTGGTTGGATGATGTGTAATTTCAAATTGGTATATAGGCAGAACCTACAGGGGTATTTTAACAGCGATTTAATTTTACCTTTGTATGTAGGTAAAATGTATACTTGTTTTTGTTACTTAAAAAACTGGATTGTGATTTTCTGTTCTTTACTTTGCAGCCCTGATGAGGTCCTAAGGAGGACAAACGTGTAGGCTGCTTTTAACAAAGGCTGTTTTGTTTGTGGAATTAATGATTTGGATAAAATAACTGTCATATTGATTGGATCTATACATTAACGAACATTTTTTTGGGAATTTGGACTTGGCTTCCTGAATTTTCTTGCTTTGGATTATGGAGTATTATAATTGGTGAATAAAGAAATCGAATAAGAAAGACATTGATACGGACTTCAATATTAGTTTTTTTCCTTTTTTTAATCAGACGCTCCTTCCATTTACATTTTTTATTTCTTGGACATGAAATTGAAATTGAAATTGTTTATTTTATTGTTCAGTTATTTAACACCATAACAATATACCAAATTCTAATTTAAAAAAATCAGCGTCACACATAAATGACATCTCTGTAAAAGCATAAAATCCTAGAAAGTTATATAATTGTAAAATGCTTATCATATTATTACTTTGATTCAACATTCAGTTTGTGCTCGTGGATTCGTAAAAATGTAATCAATTTGCATTTTATTTGGGGGTCGTTGGAGTCTAGACCACATATGATAGCTGACCTGCACGATCTTATGCCTCTGTCCTGAAATGCTCGCCGCAATATTGTGGATCAGGCTGGTTGTAATGTCTTGCAGGGGCATACAAGATGAATCAAATCTTTTTTATAACCACAATGCCGGCAATTATCGTTTTCTTTTAGTTTCTAGTGAGAGGCTTCCGCAAGAGTAGGGAACTGCCCGAACCTTAACATTATTAATTTCCTCTTTACATAGATGGAATAAGTAGAGTCCAGATACGCTGCTTATTTCAAGGTTTTATAGGTGTTGATCAGGGTCCATGAGTGACTTCTTGTACGAAAAAGATCTATATCGGTCAGTAATGAGTGGAACCTTGCAGCTTTATTTATTATTAATTTGAATGCTTGGTAAGGCATTTGTTTACTCCACAGCTCCCTTGTGCGTGTGATCTTTAAGGAGTGTTCAAGAAATTTGTGTGCTGGCGAATATTTATCTTGATCCATTTCCTGCCATTGGGATATTAAGTTTGTTTTTTCTACATTTTGTTTTATTTGATACCATATTTTAATGTATGAGTAGAGCCTACCCAATGTTTCATTCATTAGCCCAAACTCCAAGCGTATCTCAGCTGGTGAGGCAATCTTTGGAAGTAGAAGAACCTTTTTGTAAATGCACGTTATTAGGCTGTTTAGGCTTTCTGCGTCATTTCCATGCATTGCAGCGCTGGCATATGATAATGTTGGCAGAGCTTTGGCTGACATTATCGTTAGTAATGGTTTCAAGGATGGACCCTCCAACTTCTTTGCCAGGGTTTTGAGGGCAAATGTTAGGGCCCCTTCTCGTTGTTTTGTGTACTTTTGGTGATCACGAAACGAAAGTTTGTCGTCAATGAATAATCCCAGATATTTATAGCATAATACTTTCTCCAGAAGGTTACCCTTTAGTCTAATTCGTTGAGTCTTAGCTGTCCTATTTGTAATAGGCATTGTTTTGTTTTTTGAGAGATTTAATTCTAGGTTGTTTGCCAACAGAAATTCGGAGAGTTCATTTAATAGTCTTATCAGACCTACCTTAGTCAGGCTTAAGAGAACAATATCATCTGCGTAGACCAGGTGTGATAATAGAAGTTTTCCTAATTTAGGTGGGTCTGAGTTAATTCCATCTAGTTTTCTTGAAAGGTCTGAAATAAATAAATTAAAAAGGTGCGGAGCTAGTATGCACCCCTGCTTTAGACCCATGTGGGTGTACACTTTCCTTGATAGTCTGGCTCAGTTTCCAAGTTTCATTTGTACCCAGGTATCAGTATAAAAAAGTAGTAGACCTTTCAATATCCTTTGAGGTATTCCACAGAATTTTAATTTGGACCACATGAGTTTCCGATCGACACTGTCATAGGCAGCTTTTAGATTGATGTGAAACAGATGGAGATCTTGTTTTCTGTTTTTACATCTTTCTGCGATCAACAAAAGCGGCAATATAGTTGTAGTGGTTCTGATGCCCTTTCTAAATCCAGCACATGATTGGTGGCATATGAGAGAGAGCTGGGCCTTGCTGCTGACCCTTTGACTGGTCCTGCTTTAAGTTATGTCTGGAGCTGAGTGATGGTGATTTGCCCTGCCCTGCTCTCTTTAGTATCCTGGTGTGAGGTATGAACAATTTGGTGCTCCTGATCACTACGACAGGATGTTTACCTGAGCCCTTCCTGTGCTGAACACTTGTGTCTGACCCTTCCAGCTGCTGCTGCCTGGAGCTACCTACTGTGACTTTAGGGTTGGGGGCATCCTAGCTGCCCTTTCTCCACAGCACTCCTCCCCCTATCTACAGGTGCTATATCTGTCTTCCATTTCCTGGACCACTGCTCCCCAATGTGTTATGATGCACTCCTCCACCATTGTTATTTTCCTGAGTGTTGCTTTGCGGAGGTGGCCCCAAGTTTGCCGGTGGAGGGCACTGTGCAGATGCTTGACCCTTGATCACATTTTGCGTCATCAGCAGCAGAGGTGGGTGTGCTTTCCATCTCGGGCTGGCTGCTTATGCTACTATATTTTTGGTGCCAAATGGTCTGCTCCTTCTTCAGTGCAGAGCCTCAGAGATCAGCGACCCCACTGTTCTGGGCAAAGACAGACCTACTTGATGCGCTACAGCACAAATTCTCATGGACCAATACACTACTGGCCCCACCAATGCACCAGTAGGCCAGCCCAGGGGAGGGACAGGTTCACTCTTCAATCCAATGACATTGCCACTATCCTTCAAGCTATCCAAACCTCCCACATCACTCAGCTGGAGGCCCATGCTCTCCTTCTAGCATCTGACCCCTAGGAAAACAATTTTTGTCAACTGGCACTTCTCTATGAAGAAATCCGTCATCACCTCCTTGAGGCAGTCTAGCATCTGTGGTCGGCCATGGGAAACTGCTGTATTGGCTGGCCTCTCATCAGCAGATAAACAGAATCATCCCAGAAATTTTAGATGACAGTAGCCACTCCTGTCGGGTTCTTCCGGAGATTACGCAGGCTTTCGCTTGCTACTACCAATGTTTGTACACGGCCCCCACATGTTTTTTGGACCATTTTCTGGTAGTGGTCCCTCTCCCATGCTTGTTGTCTTCTGGGGCACGAATGCTAGATTAACCTTTTACAGCCAAGGAGGTTGAAGAGGGCCAAATATGGTTGGAATCTGGGAGAACCCCTGGACCAGACAGTTACCCATGGACTAATATACCGCCTTACATAACATACTGATCCCCACCTGTTGCCTTTGTACAAAGAAGTTTGCCACATGAGCGCCTTCCTTCCAGATCTGGACCTAGCCACCATAATAGTGATCCCTAAGACGCCCCCCCGCACTACATCATGTTCAAGGTACCATTCCATTTAATTCCTCAATGGATAGGTTAAAATCTTTGCCTCCCTGTTGGCTAACTGACTCAAGCACATTCTGGCCACATTAATTCATCCAGATAAGTGTGGCTTTATGCCGGCTTGTGGCACAAGGCATTGCCTCGGTTGGCTTCATATGGCCCTGGCTCACCGTCATCGCTTAACATCAAACCTGGCTCTCCTTCGTACTGTCTCTGAAAAACCCTTTGATATGGTGGACAGGGCCTACTTTCAATCAGTGCTGTCATGGGCCAGTGTCAGGATTCGTTTGTATGGCATAGTCCGTGCTCTATACTCCAACCCCACTGCACGGGTCTAGATTAATGGGGTCCTCTCTGCTCCCTTTCCCATTTGGCAGGGGATGAGACAGGGCTGTCCCCTATCCTCGGTCGTTTTCACACTCACAATTGAGCCTTTGGAATGGCTTGTTCATGTGGATGTCCACTTTCTGTGATGGAATTGGAGTGCTCCTCAGGAGGACCACATAGCTCTATATGCAGATGATGTCCTCCTATACCTGGCGGACCTTGCTAATTGCGGCCCTCTATGTCTACATCTGTTGCGCTGTTTTTGAGTCAGCCTCAGGTCTCAAGATGACCTACCCTCCCCTCACCAGGTCTGTGTTGGTGCCCTTGGTGCCTTCCAGAGACTGTTTGTAGTTGTTGTTTTCTGGCACTCTATAGGTTTTCAAGTTGTAGATTTTTTCTACTGTAGATTTTTTCTTTTAGGAAGTCTATGTAAAAAAGATAAAAGTTAGAGAGAGTGTTCATATTTATTTGCTTTCTTACATTTTTAAGTTTAATGACAGTTACATTTTAAAATAAATATCAGTATTACTTCAGGCAGTCATATTCACTTTATTTGGTTAATGAAAACCATAAAAGTACACTACAAACATCTTATACAGCCAATTTAAAACATATACAACAGTCATATTAGAATAATCTTAGGCACCACAAAAAAAAAAATTCAGCACGAAAACGGCCCTCAGCCTTTTGAGAGTTTTCAAATAAGCATATGCAAAATTTCATTAAACATTTACTCTAGAACCCAAAAGACAATCAATTAAAAAACATTTAATCTCAAAATTAAACAAAAAGGTACTGTTCAATAAAAAAGACATCACATTTTAAAAACCATTTCATTTGAGACATTGAGGAACAAAAACTTTACTCAACATAGAGGTCCTTCTTTTCCTTTTCCTATTGGCAGCAACTAAAAAACTAGCAATAATAAAACGTTCCTATGTATTATTCAGCTTCTGTAAGTATACTAATGCAGGCCTTACCTGCATAAAACCTTTAACCTTTAAAATAGGCACTAAAAATGTTTGTGAATGTGAAAATAAAGTGGTTGCAAAACACGGTATGTGCAAGTGTCTTGGGTAGAGAAATTATAACATGAACAAGGGCCCAAATCTTTTACCTTTCTCCAACCCTGAGGTTCCGCCAGTATAAAGTGCAAAAGGTTGAGTTTAGATCTAGTTAAAAGAAAGTGGTGATAAGGCGTTGTTATAACATTTAGATACAGTTCTATCGTTGGAACTGTTTTCAGTAAAAAATAGGCTTGTACCGTGGGTTTCAGTAGCTCTTTAGCCTTCCTTTCAGTTTGCATCATATTTAAAAAGTGTATTTTAACCCAAGGTAGGTCCTCTTTCTTAAGATTGTTTGGGTACTCAAAAAGTTTGGGGCGCCATCATTCCTTTGTTAAGTTATTCACATAATCTAACCACGGGATGCTACTTGCTCTGTCCACGGATAAGCAAACTAGGGTGATCTCACAGTTCTCCACCAATTCTGGGTTAATCCAGATTGTTATGCAGCTCAGGTGCGGTGCGAATCCTATCAGGTCTGAAACAAAGCCTTTACCAACTTCTTGATAAATAATAATAGAGGGAACGGATTGCGGGACCAAGAGCAGATTTCTGAGAAACTTATTCTCCACTACTTGTAATTCCTCAGCCTCCTTGTAGCTCCAGATTTCAGACCAATACTTAGAGATGGCAATACATTTAGCTCTGTATATATTGGGCATAGCTTCAATTGTCTTGGCCCCAAGCCTTCGCCCAAAAACGAGGACCGCTACTATTGATCTTACCATAGAGTTCCTTTTTACTTTCTTTTGCAGTACCCAAGAGCCTCTATCATCAAGCAGTACCCCTAAGTACGTGAATGCGGTCTCCCTTGTTATTTCAGTTCCTTCACATAGAAACGTTTTTGACTTTTTCGGTCTAAGGCCCATTATCATAGTATGGGATTTGGGGAAGTTAATGCTTAGGTCCAAGGATCTCATAAAATCTACAAAGAAATTTAGGAGGTTCTGGAGCCCAACTTCTGTGCGTGCTTGTAAAATTTCATCGTCTGCATATAAGAGAGCGCGGATGGACCAGTCCCCCACTCGAGAGATGTCTTTACAGGCTGTACACAGAGCGGTGTCAAGATTATTTATATATAGAGTAAATAAAAGGGGAGCCTTGTCTAACTCCTCTTCCAATGCAAATGTGCTGGGTATGGTTACCCCTCAAGTCATATCTCACTGTGGCAGGGAGATCCCTGTGCATATCTGACAGAAAATGTTCAATGCACCGGTCCATAATCATTTTGAATAATAAGACCCATAATTCCGATTTGTTTACTCGGTCAAAGGCCGAGGAAAGGTCTATTGAAGCCTGATGTAGTGTTCCGGTTTTAGCAGCTGTGTATTGCCCAACTAACAGCTGCAGATTTAAACATTGGTCCTTTGTACTCCTACCCTTCCAGAAACCATACTGCAAATTTGAGAGTACACAACTCTCTTCTAGCCATTCTGTTAATTTACTAAGGCTCACTTGCCCCAATACTTTAACAACTGAATCGATCAGTGATATGGGTCTGTAACATTGCGGATCTTCTCTTTGCCCCTTCTTAAAAACAGGTATAATAATAGATTGGGACCAAGACCTCGGCAGACCATTGTTGACATGCCACATTAAATACACGAGGTAAGATTTTGGACCAAAGTGCCACGTTCATCTTATATAGGTCAGCCAGATCACCGTCCCGACCGGGAGCTTTATTACTAAGCATCTGCATTATGGCCTCCTCTACTTCATCTGCGATAAAAAAACAGGTTGTATGTACCAGTATTTGATATAGGGGGACATGGGTTTCCAACATCATCCAGATCATCATATATATGTCCAAAATGAGTGAACCATTGATCCTCTGGCACGTTACATTCAAGCGGGGAGTTGCTGATCCCAGTAAAAATACGTTTATTTACAATCTCCAAGAACCTAGTACTGCTCTTGAGGACGTCCACAGAGAGTAAATCATTAGAGGCTTCTTGTTTGATATCAGCTTTACACTTATCTATCACAAGCTTGTATGTTTTTTCTAAGAACAGCTATTTGGGGTTTATCTTGGAGTGCTTGCTTTAGGGCATTGAAAAGGTTTTGGTGGGCTTCAGTACATTCATGATCAAACCACCTCTCTCCTCCTTCCTTAAAATCCCTCCTTGGGTGTGTGAGAGCTCAAGCCACCTGTTTGCAGATCCTTTCAAAGTTTGTAAGGGTTTCTGCCCCTTCTTAGTATTATCAAGACAAAGACCAATATCCTCCCTTGATAGAGCATTAAGAAAAAGGTCCGGGACTACCTTGCTCCATTTCAACCTGTGGCCTGTGCCCTGGTCTTTTAGCTTTAGAGATTTACTAGTAGTGGCCTCCCCAGGTTTTCAAACTACACCGGTACCCCTACCCAACATAAGATGTATAGAATTATGATCGCTAAAATGTGACCACTGTGCTGTGTAAGATACCACCTGGGATAACAGGCCTGTGGTAATGAAGATATAGTCAATTGTGGAATTTATTATTTATTCATTTATTTATTAAGGAGTTTTATATGGCGCTAGCCAGACCCGAAGGTATCAAGCACTTTACAACACTTTGTAAAGAGGAAAACAACACATATTATAGCAGTAGTGACTAGGAAGCCACAGGGTGCAGTAGGGGACTTTGCGCATTGTATAACGATAAAGGGAATGTTATATAGTCTTGGAATAGTGAACATAGTAGCTTGAGCCGCGCATCCTTCTGATCCAGGGGGAAAGTGGGGAGGAGTCGGGCTAGGTATGAGTTAGAGGTCTTGGTTTTAAGGTGTCATAGTGCTGCAGTGTGCACACTTGTGAGTTTTGGTTTCAATCTATCCATTTAGGAAGGAACGGTTGAGCTAGATGTCTTTGAGCTGCCTTTTGAATTTTAGAAAGGAGGGTATAGTCCTGATCTGGACTGGGATGGAGTTCCATATTTTGGGCGCATTTCCAGAGAAGGATCTGTCTGCGATTTTTTGTTTGGGTGTTTTCAGCGGGACGAGGAGTAGAGTATTGGAGCTACTGATGCTACTTGTCTGACCGGACCTTCGTTAGTTTGGAGGCCTGGTAGGCGGGTTTCACTGTGTGGAGAGCTTTGTGCGTGAGGCAGTACGTTTTGAAACTGGCTCGCAATTCAGCTGGGAGCCATTTCAACTCTTTGAGTGCGGGCAAGATATGGTCATATTTTTTTACTCTGGTGACCATTTTTGCAGCTGCAATAAGAGTTGATCAGAAGGTAGCTGGGTCTGATTTTGCTGTGCCTGTGAGGGTTGCATTCCTGCAGTCTAATCTGGAAAGTACCAGGGATTGAGTCGCTTGTTTGAGGTCGTTGGTCGGGATGAAGGGTTTTATCTTGTTGAGCTGTTGCAGGTTGAGGAAAGCGCTCTTTGCACTATTGTTGATATGTTTGTCCATGCTTAGTTTAGGGTCCAGGGCGATTCCCAGCGATTTGACGGAGTCGGCAAAGAAGAGATTGTCGTTGAGAGCATCAATTGCTTTTAGCCATTCTGCGACTTGGGGGTTCTCCGTTTTGTTGGAATTGAGGAGGATTTCTATTTTGTCTTGAATCAATTTCAGGTGGTTTAAAGAGAGCCAGTGTTGGACTTCTCTAAGAGTGTTGTTGAGTCTCTGGATGTCTTCAATGGAGGAGGTCTTGAGATAAATCTGGGATCCGCATAAAGGTGGAAGGGAATGTTGGATCTTCTGAGTATAGTGTTGAGGGGTTCCATGTATATGTTGAAAAATTGCAGGGAGAGCACTGATCCTTGGGGCACGCCTCCGCTGACAAGGTGAAGGTCCGGCGAGAAGTTTTTGATTTTGACTCTTTGAGAGCGATTCTGGAGAAAGGAGCTGAACCATCGTAAGACCACCTCATCAGTCTCTAGCCTTTCTTGAAGTACCTTAATGAGTAATTGATGGTCCACCGTATCGAAGGCTGCCGATAGGTCCAGGAGGATAAGTAAAGAGCATTGGTCTGATTTGAGGGACTTGTACATATCTTCTATGATATGAAGGATCGCTGTCTCTGTGCTGCACCCTTTTTTGAAGCCTGATTGGTGGATGTTCCAGAGGTTGATGTTGTCCATGTGTTGAGTCAATTGAAGGAGAACACACTTTTCCATAGTCTTGGCCAGGAGACGGAGATTGGAATCGGGTCTGTAATTGTTCAAATCCTTGGTGACCAAGCCTGCTTTTTTCAGTAGAGGAGTGACTTGGCTAACTTTGAGGCAATCCAGAATGACTCCAGAGCTCAGGGAGCTGTTTATGATCCTGGTCCAGAGCGGTGCTAGGGAGAATTTTAGCTTCTTGGCCAATTGGGCAGGAATAGCGTTCAAGGCGTGTGTAGAGGGTTTAGAGGTGGAGATCAGTTTGACTATCTCTGTTTCAGATATGGGGGTTGAATGATTTCCACTGATTGGGGGGGGTGATTGGTTGTGTTGCCCTCTGATCTTGGAGCTGGGCTGCTATTGACGAGTTTGCAATTGATGACCAAGGAGAGCTCAATCTTGGAGATTTTGTAGGCTAAGTTCTGGCACAGGGCATTGGAGGCCTGTGTTGAAGATACGGGGGGCTTGGAAGTTTGCTGCCTGATGAGGGTGAAGAGCTCTGTGGGTATGTTTTTGGCATTTTCAAGGGCCCTGCGAAAGAAGGGCGTTTTTTCACGATTGATGTGGATTTTGTACTTCTTGCGTTTTGCTTTGAGCTGGTCCAGGAGGATTGGGGACGGATTGTTCTGGCAGAGTATTTCTGCTGCTCTGAGTTGTCTCCTTTCGGTGTTTATGTTTGTGTTGAACCAGGATCTGGAGGGAGTGGTCCTGACTCTTTTTTGTTTTAAGTGGGCTAATTGGTCCAGAATGTTGATCATAGTGGAGTTGTAGTGAGAGGTGGGTTCTGTAGTGGATAGGTCGCCAGAGGAGATGGGGAGGAGAGAGCTTATCCTTTCTTCCAAAATGTCTATGGGAATCTGATTAGATTTCTTGCCCAGTGGGAGTTCCTGATCCGGGGGTTGTCAGGGGATAGATTGGTTGATGTGGAATAGGATGATGTGATGGTCAGACAAGTCGACGGGCATGGTGCGGTCAATCGCGAATTCAAGCCTCTCCCCTAAAAGGTGGGGATCATGGACTCCCCTGGGTTTTTACTTAGCCGTGATAGGTCAAATTCATCCAAAAAGTCATCAAAAAACCCACATTGCTGTGTATGCTCAAAATGCAATTTTCGGGGCCCAGAATATCAGTGACATGACAATTCATTGTGCACAAATTTATATTAAAAACACCTAAGATTATTACAGATCAAAACATGGATTGCTTCTCCCTTTAGGAGTCTATAAAACATTTTAAATTACATAAATGTTCATTTATAAAAATACTTTCAAAAGAATTATAAACATTAATGATAAGTAATTTTGTTGCATGGACAGGCCTTATTTCAATCACTAAACAGTTACAGGAGCCAGAGTCCAATATCCAATGGGTGCCTGAAAGGGTAACTGAAATTAAGGTTATTAAATTCCCATTTTCCCTCCCTACTAGGGAAGGCTGTACGGGTTCCCAAGTAGGTTGTATACCCATCCACTCAATAGGTGTTTTCCATTTCCCATGTTTCTAGTAGGCCCACCACGTCATACTCCCTTCAAATATCAGACCACCTGGGATCATTTCCTTTGTTTCTCAGTCCTGCTATATTCCAGCTAAAAACCCTTAGATGTTTGTTTAATCCCTCCTCATTCCTTTCAATGGGGCAAGGGGTGACAGTTGTTGACTTACCCATGCTCTGGTTCAGGTGTGGAGGGGATGATACCAGTCACTCACTATTATTCAGCTGGCTCAGGGGATAGAATCAATTTGTAGTTTTTGGTCTGTTTTCCCTTATCCACCCCCTACTTAACTCCTTATTTTGGTGGTGGAGTAAGGACAGTAAGAGAATCAGCCAAAAGAGGGAGCCCCACCCTGTTTCTTGATATTTTAGCCATCTCCCCCTTGAAGGCTCCCGGACTAATCTCCACAAATCGCTAGAGCCTTTGACTTGAGAACCCTCTGTCAGGGTATATAAAAATCCAATAGGCAGTGCTTTAATACCCCCTGGGTCCTGGCTTAGACCTCCCTTACACAACTTCCCTGCCATATCAATCTTGTCAAAATTAGGATAATGCAGTCACCATCTCCTGATTTTTCTCTCCAGCCTACCCACCCCACCCATCTGGTATTGATAATATGGTTGGACCGTAGAGCCCCATTTTGTGACAGTTGTTTACACCAAAAATCTCATTTTGCACATGAGCTCTTCAGTAGATTCAATGGTTTTATCTTTGAGTGGGGGTACTCCAGTTAATACTGCTACCAGAGTAGTGGCTTCAGGGGGTAGATGTAACCTACAGCTATTACCAATCATATTTGTGAGTATTTTACCATGCCCTGTATGAAGTTGATTATCTGAAGGAAGATGTGCTCCCACATAATTGGTATTCGAGTCTACCACCCAAACACCTAGATCTTCGTCAGCCTTAACCTCAACCTGGTTTTCTAAGTCAGAGTGTTGAGTGCTCTGACCTTCCTGACTCACAGACCCCCCCCTTTTCTAATGTGGGTGGTATTTGACAAACTATGTGCATCGACCTTATTTTTTTATCACCCACTAGTGTTCAAATCAACCAATTGAGTCCCTACTTGTGCCATTTTCCCTGCAAGGCCTTCTACCATTGTCTTGACAAGTTTGTAGTATTTAGTTGTTTAAATTAGTATGCCTTTTATATTGTTGATTTAAATTTCTGCTTTATTTTATTGCTTATTTTGGTATAGTATGAATTGTTTTTATCAGTTGAATCCTTCAATGGTGACCGCTAATTTAGGTTTTATTTTTGATGTATGATATATAGTTTAATATTTGATAGATAGATAGATAGATAGATAGATAGATAGATAGATAGATAGATAGATAGATAGATAGATAGATAGATAGATAGATAGATAGATAGATATTTTGTCAGTAATATTGTAGTTGATATTGTGTGAATCAAGATTTTTGATATATCGGTTTATTTACAGGTAATGATATTTTTGTTTGCGATTTTTGTGTTTTCAATATATGAAACTTATTTTTAGCAACGATATTTGTGTTTTTTATATGTTAAATATATGGAGTTGATGGGGGCATGGACTGGCTAGCAAAGATGGCTAACGTGTGAGTGGCAAGCTCCCACTGCAATACTCAGATCCAGCACCATACTGCGACCTTGGGGCGCAATCTGGGCTGCTGCTCACTTGCACTGGCCACTTTGAGCTCTCCAGTGACCCTGGGATTGAGCCTGTGGGGGTTGGAGGCCCAGCTGCCATACCATGCCAGTTCTGCTCTGCTCCTGGGACTGTACTGTGGCTGTTGCCGTTGGCAGTGTTGGAGTGCCACCCCCAAGAGGGACATGATAGGGGCTTGTAGGGCTCGGAGGGGGCATACACTGGGCGACTCCAGCAACTATGGGAACCATACAGTGTTTGGTGGGTGCTCCAGCAACTGGCAGCCATAAGGGATCGGAGGCAGGCCTGTGCTTGGTACTGGGGTTGAGGCTGCCTCTCTCCCCTCGCAGAGGGCACCCCCTGGAGGAAATGCTTCCCCTGGCATAATGTGGATGGGGGTGATCAACTGGATGACTGGGTCATAAATTCACCACAAAGGGAGTTGATCTTTCGGTGGTCGAGGATGTCTACCTGAAGGAGAGTGATGAGGAGACCTCTGCTGGGGGAGAGGTCTGAAAACTGAGTGGATGAACTCTACCTCCACCATAACTCCTCAACTGACATCGGGCAAGGACACTGAAGAAAACACATGCAAGGTTCAGTAAAGCAAGAAGCAGCAAGGGGAGGGCCCTGTGTGCTTGGCCATAGAGGATGGGGAGGCATGTGAGGACTTTAGAGGGCCCCGTATTTGCCGCACGCAAAACAGGCTGCTGCTGATTCCTCCGTCTGACCTGGGGGTGTATCACTTCCCCTGCCATGTATCATAGGAAATCTCACTGCCAGGATCTCCTGAAATGGTGGTTCATGGGACAGTTCTGCTGAGGCAGTGGGTGCGGCTGACCTTGAGTCAGTGACGTGGGGTGCCCAGCTTGGGGAGCCCCCCAGGGACAGTTCAGCAATGATAATGCAAGCCATATGAGGCTCTCAAACAGTTCTTGAGCAGAAAACCAAAGCAATTACCCTCAATGAGGGCCTTTTATCGGCAGATCATGGGAAATTGACAGGGTGGGGGAGGTGGTGGCAGCCTTTGTCACTATGCCACTGTCAGTGGCCCCACTCCAACTACAGGTTGAAGGAACTATGAGATGAACAGTGAGCACTCAGAGATAGGGCAGATGATTCTGAAGTCCTATCCCACTGGAATATCACAAGGGTGGTGGGGCAACCTGAGTGTGCTGAACACCCCTCCCTGGAGCTCTTTTTAAAGGAATGGTTGCTAACGACAGTGAGCATGAATACTCAATCCAAATTCTTTATGAAAGAGAGGCCACACAGGGTATACTCCTTTGATCACAAGGAGCCTCAATTATTGTGAACGAGAGGATATCCTGCAGAGAGCCCATGCTCATGGCCCAAGGGACTTTGGACATCCCCAAATAGACATATTCCCTGATTACATGACAGAGGACAAAACAAAATGGCAAAGCTTCTTGGTGGTCAAGCTTACAGTGGGCACTCTGGTATTGTCTAATGGTCTTCTGTATCCTGCCAAATTACGAGTCATCTATGATACCCTGATGACATTTTTCGCTGAACCTAATGAGGTTGAGCATGGCTTGACAGAGAGGGCCATGAAGTTTCTCACCTGCAGGCCATGGAGTCTATAAAACTAACTGAGAGGGAGGCCTGATCGGTAACCCAGTTGCCTGACAGAAGCTTCCACAAAAGAGAGAGCAACAGAGAAACTTGAGTCTCTTCTTACAGACATTCGCACCAGGAAGAAACCACACGTCCAATCTGGATCCAACAGCATGAATTGGACTGAAGGTGATTTAGAGACTTCACTGTTGGACCCTGGGAGAATGTTATTTGATAGCCCTACGAGGTTTTTGTGATTTGTCTGCCCTAAACCTTGTCTACGGATTTCTGCTTTTATAGAGTGAGTCCTCTTTTCATCTTGCTTAATCTTTATCTCGTTTTTTTAAAAAATCTTTTTTGCCACAGCAGATATATCCCCCATCTATTCTGTTTGACTCTTATTTCTGTATGAAGGGAGCGTATGATGTGTGTTAATAGCAGCTTTCATGCATGTGCTTTAGTTCTTTTGTGCAATTTTATTGTTTATTTTAAACAGATCAGCTTTAGTTGTCATTTACTATACTGTTATGTCAGCAAACTTATGTGTAAGTTGGTATGAATACATTACCAGTTTATGGGTTTTTATTTTTTAAATTATGTTTGCTGGCTTTCCTTACTATAGAGTGGCTTGGTTGCCATTAGAAACGGTTATTATGACAGATCTTTGTACATTTTTATACAATTGTCATAATCCTTGGATGTACCTAGTCGTTGTTGTTTATTTTGCTATAAATCTGCTTATTTGGTATTTATTAGGTTAAATCCACTCGCATTTGGAACTAAACTTTAGCATTAATCATGGAGGTTTTTAACCCTCCAACATGGTGCCCGCTGGATTACCGCTAGTTTCTTTATTCAGTTGTTTTATGCAGCATCCTTGATATTGGAAGGCACGTTTCTTAACTGGGCTACATAGAGCTTTGACTCTCGTATTTTTTTGCACATTATACTGGATTTGGATACATTTAATATAACAAGAGGGATTCTTAGTTTTAGCTCTCTTTTATATTTATTAAAATTGTACTGTATTCGCGAATATGTATTGTATGATGCACTGTACTTTTATGATCTTGTTACTTGAGTTCAAAAAAAGTTGAACTGATTGATTGATTGATTAACTCTGTCCATACTTTTTTTTAGTTACTGTTATTTGAGACCTCATGGCGAGAAGTCAGGTGACGTGTACATGCACTCGTTGCTAACTTCGGTAAGTTTCTCATCCATATAGTACCTGTTTTCTTTATTTACATGCTCGTATTATGAGCATTGTGTGTATCGCCATGGCATTTGCTATTTCCCTCTCTTGGGTGATGTTGGAGCCGCGTAGGCACCCTTAGGCTCGTATGTCTTGCTGATGAGGGACTATACAGGGTTTCTTCTAGGCATGGGCGGTAAATTCCATTCCGTTCACAGAATTTGTGTAATTTCGCATTCTGCGGAGAACGAGAAATTCTGCTTTCCGCGACTTCATGAAGTTGTTTGCTTGTTCGCGTTCTCAAAATGAGTGTTCGCAAGATATTTCCCCCGAGCACGCAAACAGCTATTGCGAACAGGAAAAAAGCATCGCGAACAAGCAATTGCGTGTGTTCGTGGAATTTCTGCGTGTTCATGGAGATTTTTTACCATTTTGCGGAGATTTGCGTAACGCGATTCCGCGAATTCCGCCCACCCCTAGTTTCTTATTTTGTGTATAAGCCCTTTTGATTGTGTGGTTATTTGCATATGCTTTGTTTTGTTTAGTTCTTTGGCATATTCATGGAAGTTTGTGTTTAAAAGCAACTTCTATTGTTTTCTTTTTCTTAGTTTATTGAACCGCTGATCCCGGAGGACCTGGAGGGTGACATTATCTATATACCTTCCTTCAGTCTAAGCTGTTGCTTTCTATCTCTCTTTTTAAAATCTTGCAATTCAGGACTGGGTATGGTTCCATACCTATGCTCCCTTACATCTGAAAGAGGTACTGGGTTTTTAATGATCAGGACAGATCTTGATATTCAAAAAATGGGTTAGCTTAGTTTCTTTGTTTTTTTGTTTCTCCAGGAACATTCGTTGAGTTGTGGATACAACATTGTTCTTATATATCCCTGTCTGTGAGTCATTTTCATCATTTATAGTGATTGTAAGTAAGTCCAGTACCTCTATTTAAGTGTTAGCTTTTTGGCTCTATTCTTCTTTTTCTTCAATTCCACTATGGTAGACAAATGAAAATGTTTTTTGTAGTGGGTTATAAGGTATAATTATACGTTACGTTACGTTACGTTAAAAAATATTTATACCGCGCACGTTCACCAGCGGTTTCATGCTTACAACATTGGTATTATATATATTAACTACTTTTCACAATTTTTTCACACATCTGTGTTTTGTATCTTCTATGGATTTTTATCTCTTGCTCTTTTTTACTTCTTCTTTCACATTTGTTGCCATTTGTGGATGTTTTATGCACTGGTCAAGTATTCATTTTTCTACCTGTACAGCACTATGTATTAAACATGTTTTAGCCGTAACATGTGTTAGAGTCTATATATATATATATATATATATATATATATATATATATATATATATATATATATATATATATATATATTATTTATATATATATATATATATATATATATATATATATATATATATATATATATATATATATATATATATATATATATATTCATGTATCAACATTGTGCCTTTTAGATATAGCTCTAGGGGGTGCCCCTTGTTGTCCGGGTTTTATGTTTTTAGTGCCCTGAAGAAGGTGTGACCAAGATTGTGGCTCTTCACTGAATTGCGCGTTGGCGCACTGCCAGGAAACAAGAGGTGAGTACTAAGATATTTGCTGGATGATAAATAATTAAAGTATTTTGATAATTCTTTACATGTTATGATTGTATTTAAAAAACAAATCCTCTCTTTCTATGTAGAACAAATAGTCTGTACTCTCTCAGTTTTTTGTTATTTGTCGTCTTTTTCTGTCTTGTTTTCGTGGGTTTTGCAAATTTGAATGGATTTTAGATAGAGAATAATTGTGGTGTGAGTGCTATGGGTGATAAGCTGAACGTATCAAGGGGTATTTAGTGTGTTTTCTAGAGCCTTTAAGAATTCCTTTAGATTTTTTGTACAGATACATTTTAAGATATTTGGATGTTTTATGAGAGTAGATGTACATATATTTACATGAATATGATTACAATAAATCCATTTGACATGGAAATTGATTTCCCATGCTTTTTCTGAATTATTGTAATGAATATATATATATATATATATTCACTGAAAAAAGCATAGGTTTCACACCAGTTATGAATGAATGAATGAATGAGGGGTTTCTTATATCGCGCAAACTTTGCTCAGTGGGCGTCAAGGTGCCTAAATCAAATACAGAAGCTTACACCCTACCGAGTCCTATTCTGTCATAAGTAGGCCTTCTTAAAGAAGTAGGTTTTTAGAGCCTTTTTAAAAGAGTCGATGGAGGGGAGAGTTTTTATTTCCGTGGGGATGGTGTTCCACAGCTGCGGAGCAACCACGGAGAAGGCTCTGGCTCCCCATCTGGCAAGTTTAACACGGGGGACAACCAGTTGGCAGAGTCCCGCAGAGCGAAGACTTCTTGTGGGGACGTAACGGAAAAGAAGGGAACCAATAGCACTAGCAGGACCATCCATCAATGCTCTGTGAGTCAGGCATAGAATTTTGAAGGCGATTCTGTGCTGCACAGGGAGCCAATGAAGCTCCTTCCTGGCTAAGGTGGCAGAAGAGGCTTAAGGAAGATCCAAAACAAAACGCGCTGCAGCGTTCTGAAGAATCTGCAGACGGTGAATCAGACCTTCGTTGGCTTCCATGTATAGGGAGTTGCAATAATCCAGCCTCGAGCCTACCAGGGCGACTGCAACCTGTTTCCGCGCCTGGGGGGACAGGTACCCACGGATTTTATTGAGTACCCGGATCACACCACAGCAAGTGGCCATGGTCCTGTTGACTTGAAGGGACATTGAGAGCAAGGTGTCAAATACCACTCCAAGATTTCTGGCAGATGGAGAAGGAGTGGGGCAGATGCCAAGAGAAGAAGGCCAACACTCACTCAACCATAGATTTTGATTCTTCCCAAAGATCAACACCTCCATTTTTTCGCCATTTAGTTTCAGGGAGTTTATAGTCATCCAGTCTGCCACGCACTGTATGCATACCCTGAAACTAGCGGCCGATGTACTCACGGAGGTGTGAGCTAGAGATACCATAATCTGGGTATCATCTGCGTAGGATACCACCTCCATCCCCTGAGATTTAACTAGTCTTGCAAGGGGGGCCACATAGATGTTGAACAGGGTCGGGCTTAAGGCCGACCCTTGTGGCACCCCACATTGCAAAGACTTGGCAGGGGAGAGGTGGTTCCCAAGCATCACTCTCTGTTCCCTTCCAGTCAAAAAGGAGTTAAGGAGGCTCAGGGCCGGTCCTGTGACACCAGCTTCCCTCAGCCGAGATGACAGAATGGCAGGGGACAGGGTGTCGAACGCGGCCGTGAGGTCTAACAGAACGAGAACCGTGGTTTGGCCAGAGTCCACCTTGCGTCGGATGTTGTCGACCACATAGGTAAGGGTGGACTCTGTGCTGTGGTGTTTTCTGAAACCATGTTGGGTGTTGTCAAGGTATTCAGAAGAATCGAGGAAGGCAGACAGATGGAAGTTCAGATGTGTCTCGAGCATCTTCGCGGGCGCTGGAAGGAGGGAGATTGGCCTGAAATTTTTCAGCATTGCCGGATCAAGAGACGGCTTCTTAAGCAGAGGTTTCACAATTGCCTTCTTCCATATCGGAGGAAAAGATCCTTGAGTGATAGCCTTGTTTAGAACCTCAAGCATGGAGGGAAGAAGGCAATTTATGCACTCTTTCAGTTTTTTAAGTGGTATCGGATCGAGGGGGGAGGCCGATTTAGTCCTATCCAGTATTGAGTTCAGTGATTCAAGGGATAAAGAAGGAAAAGTCGTGAGTAGGCAGGCAGGATCATGGCTTAG
This sequence comes from Lissotriton vulgaris, assembly GCF_964263255.1. NCBI lineage: Eukaryota > Metazoa > Chordata > Amphibia > Caudata > Salamandridae > Lissotriton > Lissotriton vulgaris. The sequence continues at coordinate 1,527,585,133 of NC_141685.1, read as the reverse complement.
CGAATCAAGATTGGATATGAAAGGAGGAGTGTTTCGATCAAGAGCAAGACAGTGGGCTTCAAGAGAGACATGTATATCGTGTATTTTTTTATGAAAGAAATCAGAAATATCATTGCAAAGTTGTTGAGAGCTGACTACGGGATCGGGGAGTTGCAAGGAGCATAAGGTGTCAGCAATTTTAAAAAGCTCCCTTGAAGAAGAGAGAGAGCTGGTCAGATTAGAAAAATATTCCTGTTTCTCAATTATCACTCGCTGTTTATAAGCCCGTAATGCAGATTTATGAGCCTCTCTGTCCTCTATATCCCAGGATTTCCTCCATTTTCTCTCACTAGTCCTGCAGCCATGTCTCAGCAGTCTCAGCTGATCGGAGAACCAAGGTGCCGTAGGTTTCCGGCGTGCTACATAGCACAAGGATGAGGGAGCAAGATGTTCCACTGCGTTAGAGATGGAGTCAGTCAGAGTTTGGGCTGCCTCTGCTGCATCACTAGCAGCTAAAAGTTCCGGAGTGGAGATCAAAGGGGCAAGGGCCTCATCAGAGAGATTCCTTAGGTTTCTCCTGAGAATAAAAGGAGGGGTTGTCTGATTGGTGGTGCAGGTGACAGGAATGCGAAGTTCAAATGGCACAGCAGAGTGATCAGACCAAACCACCTGTATTGGAGAACCGGTGGAAAGCCTGTCATCATTAGAGAATAGTCCATCAAGAATATGTCCTGCCTTGTGAGTGGAACTTTTTACATGCTGGATGAGGTCAAATGCTTTGAGGGTTTCAACAAGAGAGATTGTGTCCTTTGAGTTGGTCTCATCTAGGTGAAAGTTAAAATCACCCAAGATGGTAAAGGCTATTTTTCCAATATAAGGTTCAAGGATGGTCATGAGATCGGAGGGAAAGCTAGACCTAGGGCCTGGGGGTCTGTAAATAAGAATCCCAGAGAAGGAAACTGAAGGAGATAGAGAAATGCAAAAATAAAGTGCTTCCAAGCGAGATAGGGGAAGCGGTAAAGGTTTGATCACACAGAGAGAGGGGGACTTTACAAGAATGGCAATGCCACCTCCTCTGTGTAAAAGTCTATCCTGCCTATGGAGGGAGTAGCCGTCAGGAATGGCCATAAGCAGATCATGTCCAGAGGTGTCGGAGGCCCAGGTCTCCGTAATGAACACCCAGTCTGGTTGTCGGCTATCGACAAAATCGTGAAAGGCGAACTTGTGCTTGATAAGAGAGCGGGCATTAATTAAAAAGCCAGATCTCCGATGTGGGGCAGGCTGTGTGGGAGGGGGAAGAGTAGTGAAATCGGCAGCCCTAAAGAATCTGAAGGAGGCCGAGCAGGCCCAACACCTATAGGAATGCAGGATCCCCTCAGGGGAATAGCGGTGGGAGCAGGGCAGGGATGCGGGACGGAGGGCAAGGAGATCAGAGTAGGAATATAGTCCTGAAGTCTCATTGAACGAGGTAGATATAAGAGATGGGTCCAGCCCGACCTGCAGACGGGCTGGACTCTGGCGTGACTCCGGCGGGCATCCGCCGGAGTCATAGTTATAGTTAGGAATTAGCATTTAAAAAACCTATTAAATTCACTAAAAAAACCATAGGTTTCACATCAGTTATAGTTAGCTGGAAATTTTACTGACATAAAACCATTGAAATTCCACGTTATAGTTAGTTGGACTCACTATAACTTGCGCGTGCAATGCACTGCTGATGACGTCTCATATTACATCACTCATGACATGGTCAGTGACATCACTCATGACATAGCAAAGGCACATCGGGCTACCAGTCCCTACAATTTTGGCAAATTTGGTGGAAATCCATTCGGCCGTTCGGGCTAAAAGTGAAATCGACCGCCCTATGGAAATTAACATGGGTAAAACGCGTTTTGGGACCCCCCTTTTATCTCGGCCCCCTCTTGATGAATCCCCCCCAAACTTTCAGGGAAGGACCGAAACGCCGGGAGGCCATTTTGAGGTAATTTTCAGTCAGATTCGTCAACTGGCGCCACAGTTATTCCAAATAGAATTTTGAAATTTAACATTGAAAAAAATCCTAACTATAACTACCTACTGGCGACCGCCAGTAGGTAATATATATATATATATACATATATATATATTCACAGAAAAAACCATAGGTTATAGTGGATATATAGTTAGGAATTTGCATTTACAAAACCTTGAAAATTCAATGAAAAAACCATAGGTTATAGGCCATATATAGTTAGGAATTAGCATTTACAAAACCTTATTTTACTCGCATAAAACCATTGAAATTCCATATATAGTTAGCTAACTATAAGCGCTAACTATATATCGCGCACCCGCAATCCACTGCTGATGATGTCACATATTACATCATTCATGACATGGTCAGTGACATCACTGATGACATCACTGATTACAACATCCAGTGACTGTATGTTTCTGTAAAGTTAAAATATGTTTCACATATTGAAGAATGAGTGGATGTATAAGTGTCTGGATGAAGAATTTAGTAGGTGCATGACTGACTGTATGAGTGAGTGATTAAATGTGTCTCACTGAGTGCATGGGTTAGTGACTAAACTGTCTTAATTCGTGCATCAGTATGTTTGTTGTTGTGTAAACTGCTGCTTGTGTTGATCAGTAGCTATAAGAGTAGCCATATGGGTTATTGATTGGTTGCCCAAATATTTGAATGGGAGGCTGAGTGTGTGTGTGGGTGGCTGGGAGGTGCGTGACTCTGTGCATAGATGTGTAAGCAGTTGATTCACTAGGAGTATGAGTTCAAGAGTGCATGTGGAAACAGCTATATGAGCGGTTGACTGTGCATGGGTGTGTTGGTGAGTGAATGGATTTCTCATTGCTACATGTGCAAGTAAGTACGTATGTAAAACACAATACATGTGAGAGTTGAGATATATAAATAACTGAACATAAGAGCCAGTGAATGTGTGAGTGGCTGTATCGATCACTGTGAGCTTGTATCAGGGATTATATAAGAGAGTAAATATGTGTTATTATATGTTTGAATAAGTAAGATGTGTATAACTGTATAGTTGAGGAAATGGAGGTGTGATTGATTCTTTGCATGACTGACTAGGTGTGTGAGTAAGTCCATGGATGAGTGACAGTCTGTGAGTGTCTGTTTATACTGAGTGTATGTAAGGTTATATTAGAGTCTGAAGAGGTTCATTGTATTATCACATGAGTGATGTGATCAGTGATGACAAATGAGATGTCATCAGTGATGTCATTTGAGTTGTCATCAGTGATGTCATTTGAGATGTCATCATTGATATCATTTGAGTTGTCATCAGTGATGTCATTTGAGATGTCATCAGTGATGTCATCAGTGATGTCACTGACCATGTCATGAATGATGTAATATGTGACATCATCAGCAGTGGATTGCGGGTGCGCGATATATAGTTAGCGCTTATAGTTAGCTAACTATATATGGAATTTCAATGGTTTTATGCGAGTAAAATAAGGTTTTGTAAATGCTAATTCCTAACTATATATGGCCTATAACCTATGGTTTTTTCATTGAATTTTCAAGGTTTTGTAAATGCAAATTCCTAACTATATATCCACTATAACCTATGGTTTTTTCTGTGAATTTCATTGGTTTTTTAATAGCAAATATGAAAAGCTTTAAAATGTCAAGTACGTGATAGATAAAAACATTTTCGTATTTATGCACGCTGATGTGCTTTGAACGCTGCCCCCCCCCCTCCCCTCTTTTGCCTTTGTTAGTACTCTCTCTTTGCAGATACAGAAGGGTAGTTAACGCAGGCCTTTACCCCCGTTGTAATCCGTCGTACCTCCTTGTCTCTCCATTTGATTGATTGTTGTCCAAGCATTTACTGTTTTAGAATTGGTTCTCTTTGGATCATTCTCTATTTACAAACAAGCACAAAGTCGCAATACTCTGTTTAGTCTTTGCAGATAGTGAAAAATCGTGTAAAAAAATAAAAGTAATCGAGCAAAATCAGTAGGCCACTAATTGGATCTCTTTTTGACCTCGCTAAAATAGAAATATTAGGAACAACCCTTCTTGAGAAATACGAAAATAGTGAGATGAACTGAGCTCCACACCATGAGGGCTGCAAGACAGCTCGGCTCCATCACCCATCCCGCACAAAATAATGACAAACCCTATGCAAATATTAAAAATATAGACAACACACCAGCAAAGAAATAGGGTAAAACATTTTATTAAAAAACTATTTACATAACGTTGGTTTATAAGATGATGTCAGTAGTGGACCGATGTGTGAATAGATCGAAAACAGCACAAGGCTCCAAGATCCGGATAGCAAGCTCCTGGATGTTGGGTGCCATAGTTTAGAGTTCTGAATTTCAGCCTTTTTCAATGCCTGTGCTTTGTTGAATCAAAATGGCGGCTTGACACAAAGCTGACTCAAGCGTTGTTACTGATGCTATGCAGACCAAAACTGGTTTTCAGTTTGTACATTTTTCTAGATTTTTCAATCCAAGTTTGGTTGACTTTGTAGAACGATGGCTTCAGATTTTCAACATACGGTGTGGTGGCGCTGACTGGGAGGGGGCGCTTCGCTCCTGCCCCCTCCCCAAGTAAGATTTTCATACGTGAAAGTACGTTAATGGTTTTGGTCCCCGAGATGCTTCGATGTCACTACCATTCTCAAATAGCATAAGTTCTGGATGTTGGGTGCCATAGTTAAGAGTTCTGAGCAGCGCTTGTAACACTGTCTGAAGCTTATTTCCTCCTACTGCAGCTTCACTATTCTCAAAGTAAGTGAGTGTCGTTTGTGGACCTGACTGCATTAGAAAACAATATGATATGTTACCTTCCTAAACAGCTTGACGGAGGCCCCTGAGGGCCGCTGTGATGGCCATGGACTCGGAGAAGACGCTTGGCTCCGACACCCTCCCCAAGTCTTATAGCACTGGTGTAGCCTGAGATCGCCCCCGACATAGGCGGCCGGCTCCCGGGGTCCGGCGGTACTTTTTGCCTTTTGATGACTCTTCAATTCTGGACCTTGTCCCACAATCCGTTTGACCTGAAGACAAGCTGTAGTGAGGCGCCCCTTTATCGTTTTAGTTGCCATTCCGCCCGCTTTTGCTACACTGTGCCTCTTCCGCCATTCAGCTGTTTTCCGCCCGCTCTTGCGACTACAGCGTCTCGCTCACCATGTAGTTGAGATGCGCCCGCTCTAGCGGTGCAGCGATAGGCGGCTGCCACAGGACTCTCAAAATGGCGGCCGGCTCTTCGGTTTTGGGCCTGGTCCACTAAAATGGCCCTGGGACACCTTGGAACTCGGACGCTTGTCTGCTAGGGCTTGGATCCCATTCTCGAAAAGCGTCCCCTCAGCCGTGAAGATTCTACAAAAGTCATGGGGGCCTCCGACTCCCGCAGGCTTCTGGTGGGGAGCGGCTGCCATGATTGCTCGTGGAATGGCCACGACGGAGCTACGAGATGGTAGTGGTCTCATGCTGACGCCAGCTTTAGTCTGAAACATCCAGAAACACTGTAGACTACCAATTCGATCAGTTCCGGTAGCGCCCCAACATGACCCGGAAGAGAAGAACTTGCCCTCCCCTCTTTGACTGATGGTTCTTGTTGCCTGTCCCCTCTGTTGTCATTTAACAGAACTTTTTGGACTGCTGAAAGGGGTTGTGTTCTGAACGCTGGTTGGTGGAGACATTTAGACTATATTCTTGACCTACGTTGTCGCGTAATGCGTTTTATGACACGCCGCGTTAGCGCACCCGGAAGTGATCCGAGGCGCGGCGCGCAGCGCGTAACGTAAGCATAACAGGTCATGTGACTTGTTAATAAAACTTTTCATTGGTTCATTTTACTTTTGTTAATTTAATGATGAAAAGCTTGGTCATATGACCTAAAAATTACGCTTTTTATTATTTTCGAACAATATTTTTTTTTCAAACATATGTTATAATATTCCAGGCTAATGTACTTTCCCGGAAAATTTACAACTGTCTGGCAAGTAAAATATATTCCTTTTTCGAGAAAAAGGGCGTTTCTTCCTTCCATGACGGAGCCGTTGAGTAAAAGAGATTCGGCCTGCTGTCTTAGTCGCCGATGCGCCTGATTATCAGATTCTTATCGATCACTTTATGTTGCAGACATGAAAAACACAACTGCCCTTGACCATTTATCTTTACTGCGTTCTTACATATTATACCTTTTATCCGTCATGTAATTGGACTGCTTTATTTCACTTGCCTTTTACTGATTCGAAAACAGTCACTAAAAGTAAAAACTTTACAAATGAAAATACTACTACCGTGTTTTGTTTTAAAAACCTTTATTGTGAAAATGTCAGTATACAAATACGGGCCTATAACCACGTGGGCCGGCCACGGAGCAAACTCAAATCGTATATGATGAGGAGACATTTACACTGTAGAAGAACGTAACGAGCGGGCCATTAGGTGACAAGAACAAAGGTGTCTAACAGTTGCGGTATCGGTGGACGTACATTTTGTAATTAAAATACGACAGGGCCACTTACAATAACATTTTCTAGATATACATTTGCGGGCAAAGAGTTACGAGTCCCATTTATACCGGCGCCATTTTGGGCGAGGCCGGGCAGGTCCAAGATATAGTCAAAATGTCTCCACCAACCATCGGCCAGACCAGAACCCCTTTCGGCCCTTTATGTTACAAGATGATGTCTTCCATTCAGAAAATATTGGTGGCAGCATTTTGAAAGGAAACAGAAACAGCCGTTCTCCTAGTGAGTTTCACATTGTTACATTTAGGAAGAATGTTGAAGAGTAGTATGTGGAAAATCTGAAGCCATTTTTCTACAAACTCTCAATCAGACTTGGATGGAAAAAAAAACCTGAAGAATGTACAAACTGAAAACCAATTTTTGTCTGTATAGCACCAACAGTAACGCTTGAGTCAGCTTTGTGTCAAGCCGCCATTTTCATTCAATCAATAGCGTCCCCCTGCACACATTCAGGGACCTGGTCGTGTCTTCAGATGAAACGCATTGTAGGAAAAGAAGCAGAAAGGAAAAGGAAAAAAGTTCCGCCGGACCTAGTGAAGCTGCAGCAGGTGCAAATAAGCTTCAGACAGTCTTACAAGCACTGCTCAGAACTCTCAACTGAGGCACTCAACATCCAGGACTTGCCATTCGGATCTTGGCGCCTTGTATTTTTGTTTTGTTTTTGATGGAAGGGAAAGAACAAAAAACAGACATTGAAAAAGGCTCAACAGTGCAGGGCGCCTTGTGCTGGTTCCGACCTATTCACACATCGGTCCGCTACTGACATCACCTCATAAACCAACGGGGCACCCCACGCCGACTTTCGGCGCAGCATTGTAGGATGGACACACCAGTGCGGCAATTTGATGGACACCACCTCGGTGCCATCCAGATCTCGGCGCGTTCATTCATTCAATAGCGTCCCCCTGCACACATTCAGGGACCTGGTCGTGTCTTCAGAAGAAACGCATTGTAGGAAAAGAAGCAGAAAGGAAAAGGCAACAAGTTCCGCCGGACCTAGTGAAGCTGCAGCAGGTGCAAATAAGCTTCAGACAGTTCTACAAGCACTGCTCAGAAATCTCAACTGAGGCACTCAACATCCAGGACTTGCCATTCGGATCTTGGCGCCTTGTGCTGGTTCCGACCTATTCACACATCAGTCCACTACTGACATCACCTCATAAGCCAACGGGGCACCCCACGCCGACTTCCGGCGCAGCATTGTAGGATGGCCACACCAGTGCAGCCACTTGCTGGACACCACCTCGGTGCCATCCGGATCTCAGCGCGTTCGAGTCACTGTGCCGGAAGAGTGACCGGAACTCAGCTGAACACGCCGTCTTTCGGCGCAGCATTGTAGGATGGCCACACCAGTACGGCAATTTGCTGGACACCACCTCGGCGCCATCCGGATCTCGGCGCGTTCGAGTCACTGTACCGCAACAGTGACCGCAATTCAGCTGGACACGCCGTCTTTCGGCACAGCATTGTAGGATGGCCACACCAGTGCGGCAATTTGCTGGACACCACCTCGGTGCCATCCGGATCTCGGCGCGTTGTGCTGCCTTCGGCCTATTCGCACATCGGTCCGCTACTGACGCCGCCTCACGTGCCAACGGATTTTCTACGCTTTTTGTAGCCCTATGTCGCATAACAGGTCATGTGACTTGTTTATAAAACTTTTCATTGGTTCATTTTACTTTTGGTTTCCTAAAGATGGAAGGCTTGGTCATATGACCTAAAAATAACACTTTTCATTGGTTTAGAACATTTTTTTTTCCCAAACGATGAAAGCCCCACCTTGTTTCTGGATCATTCAGACTGAAGCTGGCGTCAGCATGAGAGCACCACCATCTCGTGGCTCCGTCGTGGTCATTCCGCGAGCAATCATGGCAGCCGCTCCCCACCGAAAGCCTGCGGGAGTCGGGAGCCCCCAAGACTTTTATACAATCTTCACGGCTGAGGGGACGCTTTTCGAGAATGGAGCCCAAGCCCTAGCAGGCAAGCATCCGACTTCCAAGGTGTCCCAGGGCCATTTCAGTGGACCAGGCCCAAAACCGAAGAGCCGTCCGCCATTTTAAGAGTCATGTGGCAGCCGCCTATCGCTGCACCGCAAGAGTGGGAACAACTCAACTACATGGTGAGCGAGACGCTGTAGTCGCAAGAGCGGGCGGTAAACAGCTGAATGGCCGCCACCTGGGGAGGCCCGTTCACGCCGCCTCCCCCCCCCCCCCCCGGGCCGCCGCACGCCAATTTTCGGAGCAGCATTGTAGGATACCAAAACCAGTGCGGCAGTTTACTGGACATCACCTGGGTGCCTGTCGTACATGTTGTGTCAGCCATGTGACACTGGACACAGACCGCTACTGACGAGGCCTCCCCCCGCACCACCCGGGACGCCCCACGCTGTTTTTCTGTGCTGCATTGTAGGATCCCTAAACCAGTGCGGCACCCAGGCGACATCACCTGGGTGCCGTCCAGAACTCTGCACGTTGTGCTGCCTTGGGACTATTCGCACAACAGACCGCTACTGACGAGGCCTCCCCCCGCCCCACCCGGGACGCCCCACGCCAATTTTCGGAGCAGCATTGTAGGATCCCTAAACCAGTGCGGCACCCAGGCGACATCACCTGGGTGCCGTCCAGAACTCTGCACGTTGTGCTGCCTTGGGACTATTCGCACAAAAGACAGCTTCTAACCATTGTTGCTTTTTGTGTTAATAAATGTTTAAATGTTTTTAGTTTTTGTTCTGTTCATTATCGTTAAAAGTTAATAAAGTTTTATAACCTTACTTTGTTGGAGTGTTATCTATTTTTTGAAAAACGGGTGAATGGGGCCTTGAATCGGGTTATTGTCATGTGTGGGCTTTGGAAGTGTGCTGCTGCAGGATCGGACATTTCAAACTCAAATGCACGTTCTTTTTCTTACCTTTCCGAAGCATGGAGCGCAATAGCAAGCAGAGAAAGGGTGATGCACGTGTTGAACACTACCTGACCTGGCAAGTTGCTGGCAGTGCCCCCCCGCCCGCTCCTGAAAGAGGGCACACACACACCGCCGCCCCGAGTACTTCAGAAATCTTTAAAAGACCATGCGCTTGTTCATGAGGCTTAAATGGTTTATCACCTCTTCTAGAACCCCTACATCGACCCTCTGACGTTTCATGGAAAAATTACCATGTAACACAATACCAAGCCCTATCAGCTGAAACCCCCAAGGAATCGTGGGGCATATTAGCAAGGGGGTTTATCTCCGCTTTTTTGGCTTTAAAAACCATGAAAGCGGAGATAAAATTATTTCCCTATTATCAAGCTGTCGCTAACACCAGTTAGTGACACCTAAAAGGAGATAGCGACCATCTTGGGCCCGGCTTTGCATGTCAGTGATACTTATCACTAATGACATGCAAAGTGGCGTGCCAAGATGTTAGCGACTGGAAACAGTCCCTAACATCGCTACCTTCTATTACCAACTTTTGGAGATATTCGCACTAAGCGCGAATATCTCCAAAAGCTAACACCTGCCCTGAGCAGGTCTTAGCCATGTTATCCAATGGGAGGTGGATAACATGGCTAAGAGCATTAGGTCGATAATACATGAATATCGCTGACTTTTCTGCGATAATAGCAAGGTTTATCTGCGATAAAAATCGCCGATGTGCGGCGATAATTTTTGTCTCTAAACAAGTTATAGACAAAAATTATCGCTAGTTGTTAGTAATATGCCCCCGGGTTTTTGCTTGCAGAAATCGGGAGGCGGGAGACTAGCACTGAAATCAGTACTCACACGCCTGAATCAGGAGGATTGGCATGTCTGAATTCTCTACAGCTGGGGCCATAAACTACATCCGCAGGGGTAAGTGATAGCCTGGGACCAGCCTGGCATCTAAAATGGCTGCCGTGCACGACAAAATTGTGGCATTCGAAAAAAGGCAAGATGGCGCAGCCGCTGGAAGAGATATATAAACATATATCAGCCTCCTCAGCCACCCTCAGGAAACATAGGGGATTAGGATATGTCTCCCGCACCCCCTTATACCTAGTACTTTAATTAACGAAGCACAAAATGGCGAATTCCCGTTTCGCTACCAGTTTGCGGCCCAGTTCGCGGCCCGTGAAGCGCTTCTACCGTGAAAAATCATTTTTTTTTTATTTTCCCCACGGGACCCTTTAATAACCCCAACAACATTCCTAGGGGGTCAAGAGGGGGATACCTTGCCCCCTTTCATTAAATTCCCCCTTAGTTTTTCACCTTTTCTTCTCTCTCGATCCTACCGAGAGACAAGATGGCGGCCGCTCCGGACTGTCACGCAGCAAAAAAAAAAAAAAAGCTCACGCACAGCCGCTGGAAGAGATGTATCAACATATATCAGCCTCCTCACCCACCCTCAGGAAACATAGGGGATTAGGATACGTCTCCCGTACCCACTTATAACTAGTAATTTAATTTACGAAGCACAAAATGGCGAATTCCCGTTTCGCTACCAGTTTGCGGCCCAGTTCGCGGCCCGTGAAGCGCTTCTACCGTGAAAAATCTTTTTTTTTTTCTTTTCCCCACGGGTCCCTTTAATAACCCCAACAACATTCCTAGGGGGTCAAGAGGGGGATACCTTGCCCCCTTTCATTAAATTCACCCTTCGTTTTTCACCTCTTCTTCTCTCTCGATCCTACCGAGAGACAAGATGGCGGCCGCTCCGGACTGTTTAGAATGTTGACAGACACCGGAGAGCCAATCAGCTTTCTGCGCGCAAAGTTCCGATAAGCGAAAAGTAAGCGGACCGGATCGCTGCCCAGAGCGCTGTTACAGATATATATCTTGATTTAAACGTTAATTTCTCAAAAACTACTGGAGCACATATATTGAGACCTAGCAAAGGCACATCGGGCTAACAGTCCCTACAATTTTGCCAAGTTTCGTGCAAATCCATTCAGCCGTTCGAGCTAAAAGTGAGTCCAACCGCCCTATGGAAAACTCAATGCAAAAAACGCGTTTTGGGACCCCCCTTTTTTCTCAGCCCCCCCTTGACGAAACCCCACCAAATTTTCAGGAGCTGCTCAGAAACAAAATGTGCCATTTTCCTGAAAATTTCAGCCGATTCCATCCACAAACGCCAAAGTTATTAGACATAGAATTTTCAAAAGTCCCATAGGGAATTTATCCTAACTATATATACCTACTGGCGAACGCCAGTAGGTAATATATATATATATATATATATATATATATATATATATATATATATATATATATATATATATATATATATATATATATATATATATATATATATATTCAATGAAAAAACCATAGGTTATAGAGAATATATAGTTAGGAATTAGCATTTACAAAACCTTAAAAATTCACTGAAAAAACCATAGGTTATAAACCATATATAGTTAGGGAATAGCATTTTCAAAACCTTATTTTACTCGCATAAAACCATTGAAATTCCATATATAGTTAGTTGCACTAACTATATATCGCGCACCCGCAATCCACTGCCGATGATGTCACACATTTCATCATTCATGACATGGTCAGTGACATCACTGATGACATCACTGATGACATCTCAAATGACATCACTGATGACATCACTGATGACAACATCCAGTGACTGTATGTTTCTGTGAAGTTAAAATATGTCTTACATATTGAAGAATGAGTGGATGTATAAGTGTCTGGATGAAGGATTTAGTAGGTGCATGACTGACTGTATGAGTGAGTGATTAAATGTGTCTCACTGAGTGCATGAGTTAGTGACTAAACTGTTTTAATTTGTGCATCATTATGTCTGTTGTTCTGTAAACTGTTGCATGTGTTGATAAGTAGCTATATGAGTAACTATATGGGTTATTGATTAGTTGCCCAAGTATTTGTATGGGAGACTGAGTGTGTGTGTGGGTGGCTGGGAGGTGTATGACTCTGTGCATAGATGTGTGAGCAGTTGATTCACTAGATGTATGGTTTCAAAAGTGCATGTGGAAACAGCTGTATGGGCGGTTGACTGTGTGCATGAGTGTATTGGTGAGTGAATGGATATCTCAGTGCTACATGTCAAAGTAAGTACATATGTAAAACACAGTACATGTGAGAGTTGACATATATAAATAACTGTGCATAAGAGCCAGTGAATGTGTGAGTGGCTGTATGGATCATTGTGAACTTGAATCAGGGATTGTATAAGAGAGTAAATATGTGTTAGTATATGTTTGAATAAGTAAAGTTTGTATAACTGTATAGTTGAGGAAATGGAGGTGTGATTGATTCTTTGCATGACTGACTAGGTGTGTGAGTAACTCCATGGATGAGTGACAGTCTGTGACTGTCTGTTTACAGTGATTGTATCTAAGGTTTTATTAGAGTCTGAAGAGGTTCATCAAATTATCATATGAATAATGTCATCAGTGATGTGATCAGTAATATCAAATGAGATGTCATCAGTGATGTCATTTGAGATGTCATCAGTGATGTCATCAGTGATGTCATTTGAGATGTCATCAGTGATGTCATCAGTGATGTCACTGACCATGTCATGAATGATGTAATGTGTGACATCATCGGCAGTGGATTGCGGGTGCGCGATATATAGTTAGTGCAACTAACTATATATGGAATTTCAATGGTTTTATGCGAGTAAAATAAGGTTTTGAAAATGCTATTCCCTAACTATATATGGTTTATAACCTATGGTTTTTTCAGTGAATTTTGAAGGTTTTGTAAATGCTAATTCCTAACTATATATTCTCTATAACCTATGGTTTTTTCATTGAATTTCAATGGTTTTTTGAAAGCTAATATCTGTAGCTGTAAAATGTATTCTTTTTTAAATCTTAAAATATATTTTACATGTTTTTAATACATTTTTTAAAAAAATATTTTTTTGTTCCGCTCCCAGTCCGCGAACCGGTAAACGTTCTTTTAGCGTAACTGTTACGTTAGAATGACGTTTTGCGTTGTCGCGTAATACGTCATCGGACGCGCCAAGTTAGCGGACCCGGAAGCGGACCGGAAAGCGGCGCAAAGCGCGAAACGTAAACACAGCAGGTCATGTGACTCGGTAATAACACTTTTCATTGGTTCATTTCACTTTTGGTTTCCTAATGATGTAATACTAGGTCATGTGATCTAAAATTAACACTTTTCATTGGTTTAGAACTTTGGCTTTTCCCAAATGATGAAAACCCCTCCTTCTTTCCTCACTCTGACTTTCATCTTGGTGAGAGAAAGACCCTTTTACATTCCAGAGAAATGGCTTCAGTTGTTGCTTCTGGTAGTGTTCCCCCACCACCACCTCCACCTCCTCATGGAAAGAAAGGACCACCTACTCAACCAATCTTTCAAGAAGAGGAAGATCAGGAAGAGGAGGAAGAGCCTGAATATTTGCCAGAGGAGCCCAGGAGGTACAACAGGAAGGAAAATTTCATCTGGCAATTTTTTTAATTTCCACCAGGGCAAAAGAAAGTGAACGCCAGATATGTCTTTTGCCGTATCTGTGATGATCGCCTTTCAAGGGGGACGGACAAAAAATATAGTTTTGGGAATTTTACAATGCACAGGCACATGAGTAGGTGGCACCCAAATAATTATAGTGCTGCTCAGCTTCGGGACGAACAACAAAATTTCCCAGAAATAGCCAGAAGATCGGTCGTGCCAGAAGTTTCGGGACCAGAAGCAAGGGAGTTGATCCCGAATATTCAAATGGACATGGGGGAAGTGAAACAAGTTTGCGTGAGGTGCAATCAAATATTATGCTACCGCGAAAGTAGCATAACTCTTATAATAAGAGCAATCAAAAATCATGTATGTCCAAAACGCCCCCAAAAATAAATTCTTCTTTTTTTTGTTGCTCCTGTTGAGCCCTCTTCGATGAATCATTTTTGTTTCCCCCCTCCCCCCAAAAAATAAAAAAAAATAAAAAATGTTCTGAAAAAATCAAAAAAATATAAAAAATGTTCAGAAAAATAATAAAAAAAATTTAAAACAACAAAAAGCCAAAAAAAAGTTCTTTTCAGAACTACCTCCCCATTATAAAAAAAATTGGTAGAATTCTTTGAACTCTGCCAAGCTCTATTTCTTTTAGTTCGCTCCCAGTTCGCACTCCGGTACGCGAACCAGGAGCGAACCAAAAAATTTTTTTAAAAAAAAGAACAGTAAGTATAAGGAAAGGAAACAGACAGTTATGTTACAAAAAAGACAGCTATAGGGAGTAAAGAAAAGATACTGTTACCCGCAATTCACTTCTGATCATGTCATATAATACATAATTTTTGACATGGTCAGTGACATCATCAGCAGTGGATTGCGAGTAACGGTATCTTTTGTTTACTTCCTATAGCTGTCTTTCTTGTAACATAAATGTCTGTTTCCTATCCTTATACTTACTGTTCTTGTTTTAAAAATTTTTGGAGATCATTCAGAAACAGTAACATTAATAGAGACAGAATTAGTGAATATTAATGAAGAAGTATGAGAAGAGAGGGAGTGAGAAAAATACTGGAAGGAGTAGAATAATTAAGTAATAGAGAAAGGAATGAGAGAAGTAGCAAACACAGGAAAGTAAAGATTAAAGAAATGAAGCAGTAGAACTAATAGATGTTTAATGTGATAGATTAAATGATTGATTGAGGGTGACGATAGGGTGTGTCCTCTCTAAAAGTTTGTTTAAGGTGAACCGTACTCAGGGTTGCATATCAAATTTATGCTTGTTGAAGAATACAGAGGAGATAATAGATGTGAAGACCTACCATTGTAGTAAAACATGCCCACTTATTACATCATTCATAACATAGTCAGTGACATCATCAGCAGTGGAATGCGGGTTAAAAAAGTAGAAAACATTTACCTTATAATTCTTGTTAACTTTTAAAGAAAATTTTTCATACTTTCAATCTGTAAAAGAGAGAACAAACATTTCCAAAAATATTAAAACATGTATTTAAAAATTAGAAAAAAGAAGGGAAAAGGTTCAAGAAGAAACAGTTTTTAAACAACTTTGACACTTACAGAAGCCTCTGCTTCTCTACGACCCGTACACAATCCTAAAGATATTTATTTTAAACAAACAGTATCTTCATGCTGATGAAATGAGGCCTATTTTGGAACATGATGCTTCTTTTGCATTGCTGATGTCTCACAATAGTGATGCAATAGCAGCGCAAAAGAGATGTAAAGCCATCATAAAATTGTGTCTAACATTTTAAATGATTGTTTCAGGATGCAAATAAGATGTGTGCTTTCAAGAGCTTTCTTTGAGGTGAGGCCTATTTCTTTTTTTAAAAAAAAACAGTACCCAGAAGTACAGCACTGTAAGCATTAAAATTGACACTTACAGAAGACTCAGTTTCTCCATATCTACCTCACATTTCTAAATGTATATCATAAGTACAAAAAGCAGAACATTAATTATACATGTTAAATGGTTTATTTTTGCTGTTCTCAGAATGTATCAAATTTCACTTAAATCAGTGACTTGAAGGTATTCATCATGTAACAGCGGGGAAAAAAAAACACAATCAAAATGATTGTGTTTAAAAAACCCATACAACCTAAGAAATCTGAATTCAAAACTCCTTAAAATTAACTTACTTTCAATAACGTCGAAGGATCTCCTATGAACAGCGTCCACTCTGTTGTGCTATAAATATTTTCAGCCCGCCACTTTCTGAAAGAAAACCTCCATCGTTTCGAAAAATATGTTACATACAAGAAAAGACTTCTCACATTCTATCACATGTTTCCACTAGGCCAAATCATGTTGCAGCGATTCGCAACTCTTGTAATTCTTCCAATCAAATCCCGTCATTTTCTATTTTCGCAACTTTCAAAAAGAAAACATTTGAGATTATTTTCACAATCCTGGACTACTAATATCTTACTCTTCTTTGTCACTCATGTTCTCCTTTTCCTTGCTTACTATGAAGCAGACTTACTTGCATCAGGTTTATATAGTTGGATTTTTAAATTGACATTATAATTAAAAGTTTTGGACCAATAATCTAGACAGCATTGCAGACTTACATTCCCTCTACTTGATGAACAATTTGCAATTCCTCACAGGAAATCCCAAAATTCTTTCTTAAAAATTTTGGTTTTAAAAACACCAGGTAAGAATTTTTAAGGTCAAAGGGCAATTTTTTTTTGAAAGTTACAACGGAATCATTGCAGAATGACCAGCCGTTTCGAGACTTTAAATAAGCTGTATAATGTCCTGATGTTGTTGAAGGACCATCGTGATAGATAATTGCTACAGTTACAAAAGTCCTTCCTGATATTGACAGCTGAGAAGCCACAAATTTTTTTATTAAAGTTGACAATTTTGATCCATCAGGCCTACATCGTTGGATCATTAAAATGACATACTGGCCATATCTACGTATAAATAATGTTGACATCATATCACATTTACATTGGCTACACTCCATGTTGTGATCCGCTGCATTTACTAGCTTATTAAAGGACACTGATTTACTGTCTGGCAAAGTTAAATATATAAATCTTTCTGAGTCTACACTAGTAGTACTTGATACCATACAGTTCTCGCAGTCATGCTGCCATTGATAAGAAAGCCCAAACAGGTGATCTACATCTACACCCTCATCTTGCAATACATCAAGCATATACATTAAAAACTCCTGACAATCTTGCTGATTATTTTCAGAGAAGTCTGTTTGACCTGAACATTCATCTAACAGATAACGAACTTCAGACACACTTTCTACTTTTGTTCGATCAGTGCTACATTTCTCGAAAACAGAATTCAACAAACAGCATAAAATTTGTTCTGAATTCAACAGAATCTGTTCTTTTAAACTCTCTAGTGAAAAGAGAACATTAACCACTACATTTGCATAGCAGTTGACACCAGAACTGTTTTCAAATTGAAAACCGACAACATCTTCAACAGAATCCACTTTATTTCTGCTAACAATTTTCGGTCATTGACTTTTGGTCTTTTTGCTACAACCTCCCTACTATTACTGATATTTCTACGTTTCCGGCCTACCACATGTTTCTCAAACAAAGGATATTGAGGCAAATGTGGCGCATACTCTCTTCTTAACCTATTGTATTCCTTAACACAATCTAGATCCGCACAAATGTTTGTGACATCACAGTCAATCATGTACAATCCCGATAAAGTTCTAACTCGTGACAATGCCACATATGCCATACCCTCCTTGAACACAGAACTGCCAATATTCACCAATGCACTGTCTACACTTAAACCTTGCGATTTATGGATTGTCACCGCATATGCCAAGCAAACAGGAAACTGTTTACGGCGAACATATAAGTCTTTAACAAGCAAAAACCTAGCAGAACAACGACCAATTAGCTGTACTTCCTCAATGCCATCAAATTTAATTTTTAAAAATTCTATTCCATCTCTATTTCTGTATTTCTCAAAATCAACAACATTATCCATTGATCCATTTACCAGACCTCTTTCAACATGTAAATTCCTTCTCAAAATGATTCGGCAATTTAAGCACACATTCAGAGTCTTTTCAAAACCCGCAGTTTTAGATATAGTCTTCTCTAATGAATCCAATTTTGATTTCAAATTCTCTGACAAAATAATTGTTGATCCCATATGCTCTATTTTGTCGATAGCTTCAAGTTTCACAATCTCTTGCTTTTCTAAATTCAACATTTTGTTGTTGAAGATGGCACATTCTGCAAGAGTTGGCATCAAACATATTCCGGATTTCTTCTCAGTAATTTTCTGAAAAATATTCTCAGGCACAATCTCTTGTTTGGGATATAAATTTGACAGTAATCGTGCATTTAAAGCTTCTTTCCCATGCTCGGTCACTTTTCCAATTCTAATATCTTGTAGAATATTCTTGTAATCTTCATCCTTTGCCTGACGCATATTTTCATGCAGTTCAGCATAATTGAAGTTTAACCATATATTGACGTTGCCAATGCTCCCTAGGCACTTCCTGGTATCTTCATGCGTGAGTATTTTGAACACAGGTTGACCTTTTACTGGTGTCAGCTGCAGAAGATCTCCGAAAACAATGATGTGTTTGCCACCAAATAACACATCATATTCAGTTTTAAGTACTTCTTGCATTCTCAAATGCACAAAGGCAAGCATGACATTGGAAACCATGCTTACTTCGTCAATGATAAGTAGTTTCATTTTCCTCAAGACTCTTGAAACTTCACAGCAAGCATCCCCAGATAACTTGTGGTATTGTAATTTGTTGTCATGCTCCACTGGCAGCATCAGTAGACGATGCAAAGTAATACCTTTAATGTTATGTGCTGCCAGTCCAGTAGGAGCGGTGACAACACAAGACAGCGATGACTCAGTCCTTTCCTGCAAATAACAAGAAATTGCTTTAATGAGGAAACTTTTTCCAGTTCCCGCTTCTCCACTCACGTACAGTCGGACAGGCTTCAACGATGTACATGAGCACTCTTTCTTCTCATGACTTAATCCGTGCTCAATTTGCTTGGTAACTTCATCATATATTTTCCTCTGCTCAACGTTGAGTTGTTTTTCCAAGTCTTCTAAGTTAACTGAATCCTCCTGAGCATGTGCCATGGCTCTTTCCACTTCATTCATAGCAGTGGCAGCTTCATTTTCGATAATAGGTCCGCCAAGTGGATCTTGACTCAATGAAACAGAACTCTGACTGTCCTGAGAACTGTCTCTGGCAATCTCGGCTGCAATCGTTGCTTCCTGCTCAATTTCCAAAGTTAGCATTTCTTGATATTTGGGAAAAGCAGGACATTCTATGGCCTCCTTAGCAGCAGTGAAAGAGTCTTCGTAACAGAGGAAATCTCCAAGCAGTTCCTCTTCTGCACGCCAAGGCTTGAAAAGTTGCAAAAGTGCTAAATAGAAAAACTCCTTTTTTTCTGGAGATTCACCACTCAATTTTCGATGGTTTACTAATTGGCATTTTCTTTGCTTGACCAGGCATCCCTCACTTCCAATTACAGCATACACTCCTTTCTCAATATCTTCTTTGATGTTCCTCTTGAATATATAATTCTGGAGAACCTCATATAGACAAACATTCTCAAGGTGACTGCTTCGATTTGGATAATATGTATCCAACATGTTGGTCTTCAAAATGTCGGTACTGTTTGGTTCCTTTTCTGCCAAATACTCAATTTCCCGGACAGGTTTTAGAACTCGATTTCGCGTTGCAGCAAGACCAAGACTCGCCCAAACGATACTCCTGGATTTGGCATAGAGACTTGCTGAAGACAATCGATCAGAACATTCGTAAGCTCCGATTTCTCGATGCGACAACATCTTCAGACTGAAACTGTACAACTTCTTGCTGAGGCTCTTTTCATGGGAAATGTCCTCCCACATATCCTTCAGTTCTGTCTTTTCTTTTTTGGTGATGTAAGATGTCACATACCGAGCCACAGCCATACAGTTGTCAGCCACAAACTGTATATCCATGTTAGCATTCCACATGGACAAAATCACTGGGTTGTAGTCATTGATGTACTTGGACTCTTCGTTCCTTTTCAAATTGTATGTATTCTTGGGTGATTTCCTCGTCACATTATGTCGCAGCGAAGACATCAAACTGTTCACTCTTCCTTTAGAAATCACCGGTCGTGGAAAGTTGAAACGACATTTGGTGTAGAACTTGTCCTTGTTTCTGAATTTACGACGACAGTACTTTCCACAACGATGGCTTTGGAAACGTAGAACTTGTTCTCTTAGGCTTTTCTTCTCCGTTGCGTTTGGAACAGCACACGTAGAATACTGTTCTATGAAATTCATCACTAAGTCATCCATATCTGTTCCAAATTTAGGTGCATCCTTGATCCACAACAACATATGTATATGAGGAGCACCTCTTGCTTGGTACTCCTTTCTCCAGAAGAAATCCAAGACCTCTCCAAGAGGTGGATTCTTCTTATTTGTGATGAAAGACATCATAGCTTCAAATCTATGATTGAAGTACCTGCATACATTCACTGGATCCAAAGAACACAGTTCTCCAGGTGTCTTGAATTCAATGTTTTCAATATTTCCATTTGCCTCTCATAGAAATTCAAGTAAGTCTTCCCAGCCATACTCGGCACAGCTCAGAGTGAGGAACCATGTCGGAGTTCCTAAGTTCCTCAGCATACATTTTAAATCACCATGACGACGGTACCAGTACTCATTAGTACCACGCTGACACGCCATGAGATTAATTAAGTGAGAATCCAAAATACTGTCTTGGACATTGATTTTATGCATAAAATCACTTGCCGAGATGTTTCGCATCTGTATACCACTTTTTAAGATGTGGTTCACTGCATATGACAGTCCAGACAGATCGCTTTCAAACAGGAGATGAAACAAATAGGGAATGCATTGACGAAACCTAGGATCTTCTGCATACAATCGTAAAGTCCGGTATTCAGACGCAGGAATTTGATGAGGTCGCTCATCATATCTTCCTCCTTGACCTGTGGGAAATAGCTGTGGGAAACACCGAGCTTCCAAACTTTCCTCCCAAACACTAATGGGACTCCCTTTGGCTTGTTTCATTTGAAACAACTCAATAGCATTACCCATGACTTCCTTGGAATGCAAAGGATGAACACTATAATGTTCATATATTTCTTCACTATTAGACGCCTCTACTTTCTCAATTTGGCCAGCACACAAAACACTATCCTCTTCATCACTTACTTCCTCTTCTGCAACATATACATTCTTATAGTACTTATTATTTTTCTTCAAATACAAAGTTGCATTTTTCACTTTCCTAACATCCACTAAATCTTGCCATATTTTCTTATTCTTTGTCGGAACCCCATTAACCAAGATAACCAGAGGTTCCTCTTCCACTTTTTCTACTCCAATTGTGTTAATGTTTTTGTTCAAATCTAGAGGCAAATAAACAACTCTTCCCTTTAATCCTCTCTGTAAATCTGTTGGAGGCAACTTCCCTGTCTTTGGCTCCATTCTTACAATAGCCTGAAAGGGATGGATACTTTGAATCAAAATAGATTCATAAGTATTTAAATCCTTCAATTCTGAAGGAATCTCAACCAATTCCAGATTATTATGAACTGCCCTAGCAGGCATCTGGTTTTGGTTTAATTTATTACAACAATAAGTACACACACGTTGGTCCACTCCCAAATCAAAACAATTTTCTACCATCAAGTATGTGGCAAAATCCTTCCATTCACTATTATTTTCCCTTTCAGTTTTTGCATATAAATCCACTAACTTAGTCTGATTCTTATAATAAGTGCGTCGACAACATACACAAGTGAAATTAGGCCTCTCACTTGATTTCATCTGAAACGTGGCAATTTCCTTCTGAAAATTATCTGAACTAGAAACCTGTATATTATCTTCAACATAACCCTCTACTTCTGTGTCAATTTGAACTTTCTCATCTCTACTACCAAAGTAACAAAACTCAATTTCTTCACAAATATTCTTCACATCTATTTCAGAACCATGCAAAAGAGCAGCACATAATTGTTTAAGCATAATTGCTGGACTCTTAGCATAATACAACATTCTCACTAATTTTCTCACTTTATTATGATGCACTGCTAGCATCCTGAAATGATGAAAAACACTCTGGCATACTCTCCTGGAAAGACAAGCCAGTGAATGACCACGCAAACCTGTCATTTGTCTCACTCTGCAAGGATCTAAATCTTGCAACAACTTTATTTTCTGCTTCAAACTTTTCTTATTAAATGTCCGTATAAAATCACAAAGCAAATTGATGGAAACCTGTCGCACACTGCAAATAGAACTACACTTCCAAATGTACACAGGACCCTTAGGACGTCTTCCTAAAACCTCATCACTTAGCGCCTCTTCTGTCTCTGTTGTCACAAGTTGTTCTTTTTCAACTGGACAACCATCCTTCACTTCATAAGCTCGACCACTGGTGTCAACTGCAAACACCAAATCATTATCCTGAAAATAACTCTCCTCATTAAAAAATGCCTCACAACTTGAACTATGCATCCATTCTCCGGAAAAAACTTCACAAAAGTTAGTACGATTTACTACTCTCTTCCATCTACTTTTTGTTTTGAAATCAGAAATTACCTTGCTTAGTTTCCTAATTCTATTGAATACCAAAATAAACAACTTTCGCTTAATTTCAAAAGCATGATCAATAATTTTCTCTACATTTTTCTTCTTCTTATAAAATGCCGCTTTCTGTTGGCCTTTTTTTTAAATATTTTTCAATAAATTAACTATTATCCTGTTACGGAACATTCGATTTCGAATGTCCCTAAACTGTTGTTTCCTTCTACTATCATGCACAGAGTTATCTCTTCCTCTACCAGTAACATTTTTGATGGGTCTTTCCTTTCCATTTAAATTGCTTTTCTTTTTCTGAACTGAAACATTTTTGCGATAAATACTTTTTTTACTAAAAATATTTCTTAAGAATGATTTTGTGCTCTTACCCGGAGCTTTCTTGGTGTTTTGAAAAGTATTTGGGGAAGAGGACTGCTGCAATAAAACATCATCCTGCTGTCTTTGACGTTTTCTAGCCTTTCTAATACGATTTTTCGTTGGCATTTTTCAAATTAAAAAAAGATCTGCAGTTGAATCTGTGGAAAAATATAATAAAAAATGTTATTAACCACTATTACCAAACAGTAAATGAATAACAGTCATCTAAAACGTAATGCCCTACTTATTATTTAACATAGCAAATCTTTTGCACCAGCACTGCATCACAAAAATGACACTCAATGGTACAAAACAGGCATAGAACAATCATAAATCACTCCCTAATATTTTAAATGATTAATTCAGGATGACGATAAGATGTGGCCTATCTAAAGGTTTGTTTAGGCCCAGATCTTTGGACTGGGGTGAATGTGTGTCATTGATCCACATTCGGTCCATCACCTGTTTTGTTTATTTGAGGTGAGGCCAACACATGGTTGCAGATAAGATTTTCACTGAAGAAAACAAAGGAGAAAATACATGTGAAGTCCTACCAATGAAGTAAGTCATTATTTGAAAACAATTACATTTCTGGATATGTACTGCTAGTGCTTCATAGGTTGTTTTGGGACATATTTATAAGGCATTTGAGTGTCTATTATGCTATTTTACCCTTTTTAAATGGAAAACGTTCTTCATGGTGCAAATTTCTTGTAAATACGCTCCCACCTGCGGTTGGCAAATTTAGATTTTGATTATGCCCTTACACCATTTTTGGGAAATTATTAACATGCCTATGTAACTCCCATAATCAAAATCTAAATTTGCCAACCGCAAGTGGGAGCGTATTTACAAGAAACTTGCCCCATGAGGTACGCTTTCCATTTAAAAAGGGTAAAATAGCATAATAGACACTCAAATGCCTTATAAATATGACCCAAAACAACCTATGAAGCTCTAGCAGTACATATCCAGAAATGTAATTGATTTCAAAAATCGTTTTTAAACACAGCATATAAATCAATTGTATACCTGTATTCAAGAGGAAATAACTGAAAATGTCCTTGAGACACATGAAAGCGTTTTCTTGAATGCCCTAGCACCATTGTTTGGACATTATTAACATGGCTATGTAACTCCCATAATCAAAATCTAAATTTGCCATGCGCAAGTGGGAGCGTATTTACAAGACACTTGCAAACACAACAAGTGATGGACAGAATGTGGATCAATGTCACACACTCACCCCAGTCCAAGGATCTGGGCCTAAATCCATCGTTATTTTGCACTCCACACCACCCTGGGTCACATTCGGTCCATCACCTGTTTTGTTTATAAGACACTTGCCCCATGAGGAACACTTTCCATTTAAAAAGGAAAAAATAACATCAAAGACACTCAAATGCCTTATAAATATGACCCCAAACAACCTATGAAGCTCTAGTAGTACATATTCAGAAATGTAATTGATTTCAAAATTCATTTTTAAACACAGCATATAAATCAATTGTATACCTGTATTCAAGAGGAAAGGACTGAAAATGTCCTAGAGACACATGAAAGCGTTTTCTTGAATGCCCTACCACCATTGTTTGGACATTATTAACATGGCTATGTAACTCCCATAATCAAAATCTAAATTTGCAAAGCACAAGTGGGAGCGTATTTACAAGACACTTGCCCCATGAGGAACACTTTCCATTTAAAAAGGAAAACATAACATCAAAGACACTCAAATGCCTTATAAATATGACCCAAAACAACCTATGAAGCTCTAGCAGTACATATCCAGAAATGTAATTGATTTCTAAAATCGTATTTAAAAACAACATATCTGTTTCAGCTTACATAAGAGACCATGGAATGGGCTCCATGTACCACAATAACTTGTGTTACTGCATGCCAGAATGCTACACCGAATATGCAATTACAATTTCTCAAAGAAACAAATTCTATTTGTATATCACTAGAGACAAAACCACATTTTAAAAACACAGCTTTCTTCATCATTTTCTCCTTAAATCATACTATTCTCTATCTAAATTAAATAAATCTTTTCTCACCTTAGCAAATATTTTTTGAGTTTTGAAAACAGTCTCAGAAATACACCAAATTGTCTTCAGCAGAAGAAAAAGGATGCACTCCAGAGGCTGCAGCTATTGAAAGCACAGAAATACAGATATTTATTTCACATATCTCTCATATTAGCCAATCATAACTCTTCCCTCACTTTTTTCAAATCAAAACCCTTCCCCCCTCTGCCCTCTCTGCCTTTTTTCCATAGCAACCACCTCCTGGAAGACCTCTCATGTTTGCAAATTCACACAACAATGTTTCAATTGAACTCTGAACTCTCAGTGCACCTGCGTATCCAGTGCAATCTTTCATGAAATGTTTCTTCCTTGACCATTCAAATTACATCTTTCAAAGAACACATCCATGCACCCTAACTTTCTGTTTTCAGAAATGGAAATGCACCAATCACTGCTAATGATTCATTAGCATTGGAAATCCACAGTTTCTTTTCTTTACAAACTCCTACTGTTTCAACTGCCCTTTCATTACCACACTTCATCTGACTGCAGAACAACCTTCTCCCACCATGTTTAAGGTCTGGATTGTTGGACATAGTTACATCCACTGGGCTCAAAGGTATGCTGAGAACAGAAATTTACCTAACCTCAATTTACAGGATGTGGAAATTAAGTGGTTGGGCCAAAGAGGATTAAAATGTCACCAATTGATACCATTGGTGAAAACCTTTATGCATTTGCCAAAACCTGACCTGTTAATTGTGCACTGTGGAGGTAATGATTTGGGCACTTTGACAGGGGTAGGTCTGGAAATGCTTTTAAAGGACACCTTTGAGCAATTAATGGCACTTTTTCCTCAAACTGCCTTGGTATATTCCAATATATGCCAAAGACAGAAATGGAGGTGGTCCAACCAATTTTCTCCACAAATTGAGAAAGCGAGGAAGCATGTAAACAAATCTGTTTCAGCTTTCATGAGAGACCATGGAATGGGCTCCCTGTACAACAATAACTTGCGTTACTACATGCAAGATATCTACAGAGGAGATGGAGTTCACTTCTCAGATGAGGGCAACAGAATTTTCATTCTGAATTTAAGACTGTGCATTGGTACCTACTTATAAGTACCTAAATGTACCATAAACCCAAAAGCTCTTCTCAGAGCTACCCTTCATCTGATCACACACTTTTATTTTTTTTTTTCTAACTTTTTTCTGTAATTTTCAACAAACTACGCTCAAAGAGCGCTATCCGGTACGCAAACTGGAAGCTAACCGTGCAAAATTTCCCAAAAAATGTTTTTTCTTCGCACATATAGTCCTCCTCAGCCACCCTCAGAAAACGTAGGGGGTCAAAATACTTGTACCATGCCCCCTTCTACCCATTCAGAACATTATTTACCCTCCATTTTATACCTTGATTCGACCGAAACACAAAATGGTGGACTCCCGTTACGCTCCTAGTTCGCGGACCGGACCGCTTTCCGGAAAGCGGTCCAAAAAAAAGGTGGGAAAGTAATTTACAGAAAAACGACTAGAGACACTCTCACCAAATATAGATTAGCTCATACTACATAACAATCCCTTTCATTCTCACAAATTTGATTGAAATTTCATTTAGCCATTTAGCCTGTAGACCTCTCTAAGTACCGTGAGGTAAATTACTTCACAAAACACATCTGAAGTGTTGGAATTGACAACCAATGAAAATGTTACTTTCATTTTCTACTTTTATTACCTGACATTTGATTGGTTATATACCTGAATATATATAAAGGAAGAGAAGAAAACACAGCCATTTTGACTGCTACTTCTTGTTGTACATCACATTTGAATAGCTACCAAACACCTCAACTTGTTTCTAAAGGTAAGTTGTTATTTTTAAAACTGAAGTATATTGTGCACTATAACTTAATATGGTAGACTTTTTCTGATAGATATATACTATCCCGATGTAGTAGTAATGTATTTAGATAGACTTCTCTGTTATAGTTATGAATGGAGTTAGGCTTGTCTTGGTTAAATCACATACACTTTTTTATAGTCCTATTTCCACTCTGATACTATACACTGCCAAAAGATAAATTCACTGATAAAAACTGCCTATCTAAAATTAATCCCAACAGTGCCCTATCTCTACTAATATATATTTTTTTAATCCAAATTTCAGGCAAAATGGAAGGCGAAAACCAAGTTTCTTTTGAAATGGACCTGCAAGAGAGCAGCCAAGAATTGATTGATCAAATTGACATGGAATTTATGGATGAAAGCTTGGATAAAGAACTGCTGCAATGTGTCCAAGCAGTAGATGCCCTCCTTGAAAATGAGGACATTTTACAACCTCACAGATTGCAAACAATATTTCAAGAAAATAATGACATTTCAGACACTGAAATGTTGGAAAGTTTAGAAAATTATGAAAAACAATCAAAATAAAAAAAAAACTTTAAAAATAAAGAAAACAAAAAAAAAACAACAAAAACAACAAACAATTAACATACAGTATTTGAAAAGTGTATCATTCTATTATCCTTATAGTATGCTGCCCAGAACGCTTTCCGGTTCGCGTACTAGGCTCTCATCGCGCAAAAAAAAAAAAAGAATTTTTTTTTTTGACCCTGCTGGGCCCTTTTAAAACCTCCACATAAAACCTAGGGGGTCAACGAGGATCTACTATGCCCCCTTATGGTAATTTCCCCCTTTGTTTTGGCCTCCTCTTGTCTCTTGATCCTACCGAGAGACAAGATGGCGGCCGCTCCGGACTGTTTAGAATGTTGACAGACACCGGAAAACCAATCAGCTTCGCATCGCAAAGTTCCGATACGCGATAAGTACACGAACCGGATCGCTGCCCGGAGCGCTGTTACAGATATATATCTTACTTTGAACGTTAATTTCTCAAAATCCACTGAAGCACATATATTGAGACCTAGCAAAGGCACATCGGGCTAACAGTCCCTACAATTTTGCCAAGTTTCGTGTAAATCCATTAAGCCGTTCGAGCTAAAAGTGAGTTCAACCGCCCTATGGAAATTAACATGGGAAAAACGTGTTTTGGGACCCCCCTTTTATCTCAGCCCCCCCTTGCCGAACCCCCCCCAAATTTCCAGGAGCTGCTCAGAAACAAAATTTGCCATTTTCCTGAAAATTTCAGCCAATTCCGTCCACAAACGCCAAAGTTATTAGACATAGAATTTTCAGAAATCCCATAGGGAAAAAATCCTAACTATATATACCTACTGGCGACCGCCAGTAGGTAATATATATATATATATATATATATATATATATATATATATATATATATATATATATATATATATTTTAAAAAAAAGAAGAGACCACAGCTTTGATATCCTTTCAAGCTGAAATCTTCTTTTGTATCTGAAATACGTGCCAGCGTGAACAACTCAATAAGAACTTACAGGTTTCGGCGCCAAGGTCCTTGTTCACAGGTGAGTGGAATTAATGTCCTAGTGGTCATGTCGCCTTGAAAGGATATCCAAGCTGTGGGCTCTTCCTTTTTTTGTGGTCTTAATTAACCGGATCTCCATTCCTGTCTGAGAGCCTGCCCTGTAGAGTTGGAGGCCCCCATTAAAGTAAATGTTCTGACGTGCACCTGCGGGCTTAACTACATTGGTAGTACAAAGTTGCAGGTGCACGTCAGAATTTTGCGGCATATAAGGGCCATTTTCCACAGTAAATTACGTACCATAATATGTTTTATAGTTTCTAATCATGCGTGATTATTGATTTCTTAAAGTTATGAAATTATATCATGATCCAGCTCGAGAGACCATGTATTTTATGTTTCATTTTCCACGAATTTGCATTACCGTGCTATCTTCAAAGATGTTCACTGCAATGTAGCAGGAGTCTTATTTTGATATTTATTTTCAAACACTATTTACGCTGTGTTGTTATTGCTGTTCTTTTCACATGAACAAACCTCGCAAGAGGTGAAAAGCGTTGTGGATTAAACAACGGACACCTTGACGATTGTGTGTCTGTCTCTTTCCTGAGAGCATGCCTATTTGTGGAATATAGTAAAAAAAAAAAAAAAAAAAAATATATACATATATATATATATATATATATATATATATATATATATATATATATATATATATATATATATATATATATATATTTACTGAAAAAACCATAGGTTTCAGGCCTTATACAGTTAGGAATTAGCCTATAAGTTTTAGGGGTGTCATAGTTAGCTGGACAATTCACTCATACAAAACCATAGAAATTGCTCCTATATAGTTAGTTGTACTAACTATATTTCGCGCAACAGACAATAATAATAATTTTAAAAAAAGGGAATATACAGACAAAATACATTTGATCCGTAAATAATGCAACCCGAACATCTGGGTAATTTGTACAGAGAGCAATTCAACAGAGCATCAAGTAAGCAGAGCAAATTCATATGTCAAGTTAAAGACAAGCAAAAAGAAAAAGAAAGAAAAAGCAAAAGCAAACCCCCAGTCAAATCAATTCATATCAGAGCAGGAAAAAAGACATCCCCAGATTATGTCTATTTTCTTGAGTGCTTTATCGCCCCTTTTCCTAGCTAAAGATAATTCCATATCATGTATCTCTTTCACCAGAAACTACCATTCGTTCACATGAGGTGGTTGGTCCGATATCCATGCCCTTGCAATAACCAGTCTTGCACATGATAACAAAATAAAAACAAGATCCCTAACTGGAGCAGTAATAGGTTGCATACCTAGAAGAATCATTTCGGGTAGTAGTGGTGTGTCAATTAATTGTTTCTGTTTCAAAATGTTTTCTAAACTATCCAAAAATGAAAACAAAGCAGGGCAAGAAACAATCATATGTTCTAGGTCAGCAGCCTGTAAATGTCACTTTGGGCATTTAGTGCGATCATTAAGAGCATTGTTAGAAGACCATTTACAGATTTGTAGCGGAGTATAATAGAGCTGGCATACGGTCTTATAGGCTTGGAGTTTTAAACTGGATGAGTGAACTAGAGTATCAATATTATTTATAAATGAAGAAATGTTATTCGAGGAGATGCCAGTCGTAAATGTTAAGGCCCATTTCTGCGCCAGTTTAGGGCAGTCATCTATCTTATATTGACTGAAACATTTATGCCCTAGGCTAATCAGAGCTTTGCTCTTCCCCCCTCCCCCATACATGCAAATCCAAAAATCTGAGTCTGAAATCTCTTTAAGCTTTAATTTCCCAATAAGGAAATCACTGATTTGTATCTATTTGAAGTACGCATGCTCAGGTAATTTATATAGTAGTCTAAGTGTTTCAAACTCTAACAAGCCTGATGAGCCATATAAATTGCCCAGTTTCATTATGCCTAGATTGGCCCAAATCCTGCACCCTGAATCACTAAAAATGCCTGGTAAACCCGGGTTGTTCCGAAGAGTTAAATTAGGGTGAAAAATCAACGTTTTTTTCAGAGCCAGTATTAAATTCCATATACAAATCATGTCTTTGGCGGTCTTAAACCTGACTCTTTTAAAATAGTTCGGGTCATTGGTTCTAGCAGGGAATTGTAAGGAATTGGATCCAAGCATACATTGGTGAAAATAAAGGGGATTGCTGCAGTTAAAGAGACTCTGTAGACGCCATAAAAAGGAGGCGAGGAAATAGGTTCTAAAATCTGGGAAATTAAGACCACCCTTGCTGAACTGTAACTTTAAAGTAGTGAGTGCTCTGAAGTTTTTTTTTAAACCCCATATGAAACTGCCTAGAATATCATCAACTTTTCTAAAAAATTATTTATTAATTTTCAAGGGAATACACCTAAATAAATACAAGAATTTTGGCAGAATGTTCATTTTAATAAGGTTTATTCACCCAATAAGATTTAGGGGAACCTTGTGCCATTTTTTAAGAAGAACACTAGAATCCTTTAATAAAGCATCATAATTCAATGCCATAATGCCCCTGATGTTGGATGTAATTTTAATTCCTAAATAGGTAGCTGTATGGCATATGCCCAAGACTGGAATCCGTGGTTTATGATTAACTATGATTTGTGTCTTGCTTAGGTTTAGTTTATAGCCCGAGACTGCGCCAAAAGCATCAGCTTCTTTAATGATTCCGACCATGGCTTCTGTCACATCAATTGTATATATCGCCAAGTCGTCAGCATATGCTGTAATTTTAAACGAGTTAGCACCAAAGTTAAATGATTTTATACATTCCTGAGATTGTATAGCATTGATAAATGGCTCCATAGCAAGAGCAAATAAAAGGGGTGATAACGGGCACCCCTGTCGAGTTCCTCTTAGAATTGGGAGCCTGGAAGACAGCAAATTATTATACCCTATTGTAGCATTTGGACAGTCATAAAGTCCTTGTATTCTTATTAGGAATTGTGTTTTAAAACCAATTTCTTTAAGAGTAGCCCAAAGATATTCCCACCCCACTTGGTCAGATGCTTTTTCAGCATCGAGCAGTACCATGCCGAGTGGGGAGTAATTAGTTGCTGCAACATCGAACACAGTGATGGCCATATTAACGTGCAAAGTTGTGTCTCTGCCTACAACGAAACCGTGTTGGTGTTGGCCAACTAACTTGGGCATAAGGGGAGACAATCTTGTAGCAATTAATTTAGCGTATACTGTAGCATCTGCATTGATCAGAGAAATGGGCCGGTAGGACCACACTCTGCAGGTGGTTTATTCTTTTTTAAGAAAAAATAATTCGGCCCCTCTTATGCTCTTAATTAAAGAGGAAGCTCGATCCTCTGCAACTTTATAGGCGAGAATTGTACCAATTCTATCACCGCTCTCATATTGTGATAGCTTATATTTGTGGAGTTTAGTACTAACTCTATCCCTAAGAAATGTTTTGGTCTCACAGCGTAAAGTAATTCGTTTGAGTTCCAGCTTTGCTTTATTTAAATTAGTATTTAATCCTGCACCCTCCGGCCTTATAATTTCAGCCAAATGTTCTTCTAAAGCCCTGATACTAGATGTAATGCCCCGTATCTCCTCCTTTCGATTAGCATTCTGCTGAATAATAAACTGCTGGGCAAAACCTCTAATACTTGTTTTGCAAGCGTCCCACACAGAAATAAGTTGGGCAGAGTCAATATTAAACTCCAGAAATTTTTTTATATGCTCCTTCAACTGATTAAGAAATAAGGAATTGGATATCAAATGTCTGGGAAATGAAAATAACCTGGGTTCCTGTTTTTTAGATATGATATTAAAACCTAACAGAATCGGATTATGAGCCGAAGTTACTCTAGGACAGATCTCCATTTTACTACCTTCAAGTATATTATCCGTGGCCCAAGCCATATCGATGCGGAACACATTTTATGTGGTATTGAATAATGGGTATTTCCTGGCAGTGTAGGGTGGAGATTCCTCCAAGCGTCTTTTAAGTTATGTATGCGTGCAAGTTATAAGATGGCGGCTCTTGTTTTACGCATACGTTGTGAGGGGATGCCCTTCGTAGTATCTTTTGCATAATTAATAACACAATTAAAATCACCCATTAATATAAGCTCCCCCTCCCAATCTAGTAATTCGATATTAAGTCGGTCCAAAACGTCCGCATCATCATAATTTGATCCATACACTGTGCACAAGATATATTTACAATTTGATAACATTATTTGTGCAATTACCCATCTACCGGCTTTGTCAGTAGCTACTCTATGAACTTCTACCTTAAATAGTTTTTTCTTGAGTATAGCCACTCCCCGGATTGATGCATTTAAAGATGTACATATTATTAGCTCAAACCCCCCTTGTTCTAACATTTTTCTATCTTGAAAACAAATATGGGTTTCATTTAAAAGTGCAAAATGAGGGTTGTACATTTTGAGTTCCTCGAAAACAAGTTGTCTTTTACTTTTATTGTTGAGACCTGAAACATTCCAGGCTAGGCAATTAACTTGATACATATCTTAATTCAACTATGTTCTGAATGACTACTTTAATCATTAAAAAAATAGAAGATGTAATGCTCGATCTGTACCTTATGTCTTTTTTGCTTGTGTCATCGTTTTCCCCTTCCCCTATGGACCCCCTCCCCTCCTAGCTTCTTCCCCTGACCCTATCAGCCCTATCCCCCAACCCGACCCCACCCTCCCAGTACCTACCCGGAAGTATACCTCTATCTTCTGCTGCCGTTCAATGGGGCAGCCATTCAGAGAGGTCTTCCCGGATTCCCCATCCCTCCGTGTTATTATCATACGAAAAAAAAATCAAAAACCAAAACCAGGTGCCCTTATGAATTAGCATATATAGTAGTAATCGGACTTGCAGCATTTTTCCCCCCCCTACCCTTCTCTACCTCCCATCTGCCCCATCCATGTCATTCTATCTCTCTTCTTCTCTTCATTATCCTCTCATTATTAAGTATTTGAATCCATTTTGGCTAGAAGTTGCTCAGCTTCCTTTAACTCAGTAAAAAAGTAAGTATGACCAGCTTTCATAACTTTGAGGCGAGCAGGTTCTTCAAGGTAAACTGTTGCCCTCCGGGATTTAAAAGGATCAATCAATTTACGCAACCCGCATCTTTTATCCATCGTGATCTTGCTAAAATCAGATTTAACAAAAAAAGTTATATTGTCTATTGTCACTGGAGTATTCGGTCTAGCTTTGATAGAGACCGCTTGTCTCAGCAGATAATTGCCAAAGTAGATCATGATCGGTCGTGGATATTTACTCTCTTTATTCTTCAAGATTATAGGCAATCTATGAACCCGCTGAAGTTGGGAATCCCAATCCCAGTCAGAGAGGTCGGGAAATGCCTTTTGGAATAATTTACCAAATATGTCCTGGCGTCTGACCCTTCTGACCCCTCAGGAATTCCAAAAAGTCTCAGATTCTGTCATCTCTGTCTATTTTCTAATTCTTCGACTTTGTATTTTAATGACCCTATATCCTGATTATGTTGATCTGTTTGGGCTGTAGTAGTGACTAGCGTCTCCTCCACTTCAACCACTCTTTGTTGTAGTACTTCAATCTCTTTTGTGACGCCATTCAGTTTAGTAGTGACTTCCTGTAGACAGTTATGAACCTTCAGATTATCTTCCCTTAGTTGAAGAAAATGTTGCTGCGTCTCTTAGCGATGTATCATTAAAGTTTTTAATATTAGATCCAGGGAGGAGGCATCTGAGGATATATTAGACAGATTGGAAAATGTAGGAAGTAACAGTGGCACAGATACAGACGGGATCCCGCAGGCAGAGTTAATGCCATCATAGAGTAGAACTTTATCTTTATCTTTATTTTTAGAATTCAGTTGTGTATTTCGAGAGCATAGATTTATATCAGGGGAGGCTGGAATTAAGAATGTTTCTGGAGCCTCTGAGTTTGCATCTTCATCTACCTCTAGTAAGTCCACAATTTTAGAGGAGGAATTTTGCAAATTTTTTGAGATATCGATTTCAGCAGAAATATTTCCTGAGGAGCACAGATCAGTATTCTTATTTCCCCCAAAAGGTTGCATCCATTTAAGCAAAGGAGTTTGATCTTTTATGCATTTTCCACCAGTGGTTGTTGATACCAATGTAGTAGCTAATATTACAGGTTTCAATTTCCTCCCGTTTTCTTTGCTTTTTTTTGTAACTTTCCCTTTCTCTTGACGACCGGGAGGTTACTTTTTCCTATTTGAGATATAGGAGCTATAGAAAGCTCTTTCCTGTCAGACCCACCACCTTCCTCCAGAACCTCCACATATTCGTCATTGGGGTTATACTCTTGTATCTCTTCTGACACCTATACACCATCACTATCAATCCTTTGTTCTCCTAAGGGTAAATCTGATGTTGTAATTTGTGTTGGTATAGGTGGAGGTGGAGGTGTTAATGCAAGTGCTGATCTTTGCACCTTTGCTAGTACTTCAAATGGGGTTCTTGATAGAGAAGTTAATATTTGGGAAGTAGTTGTATTTTCAGACATGACTTCCATGGTGCCTTCCGTAGCATCAACCACTGCCATATTTGTTGTCACCTCAGCCGCTCTTATAGTAGATCCTGTAGATCCTGTAAATCCTGTAATAGTATTAATATCGGATTTAGTAGGTATAGCAGAATCGGAAGGTTTAGTAGGTTTAGCAGAATCGGAATATTTGGAGGATTGAGAAGTACTATTTTCTAAAGAGATTTCAAACTCTTCTTCCTCTTCCTCTTCCGGCTCCACAGTCAGCACTCTGTTGACTCTGGTTACCCCATCTGTCACCCCCACCTCCTCTGTGAACACCTCAGTCTCATCCATCCTGGTGTTTGGATGCTCTTTAGATGCAGCAGATGCAGCAACCCCCGCTGAATTGTTAGTATCAATATTAGTTGCAGCGATCACAACAACAGGTAAAGAGCTCCCTGCAGCATTTAACCCACCATTGCTAGTTAAGACCATTTTAGTAGATATTTCATTTATCTTATCTTTGTATTTTGGGGTTAGCAAAAGTTTACGGTCTTTGCTGTCTTTACTGTCATTACTGTCATTACTGTCTTTAGAAGGTGTCAAGGACATTATAGGAGGAGAAGGAGATGGGAGAGTAGGTTGTTGCTTACCGCTCTGTCTCTCTGTGTCATCGATTTTTTCAGGAGGCTTGGCGGTACATCGTGGCATCCTTGCAACTATTGCAGGCAAAATTGGTTTAATTGGTTTGAGAACCAGCACTGCTCCTTCATCTGCATTCTCGCCGGGGACAGCTTTCATCCTGTTGTGTCACACCGGATTCTTTCGTGTCATCAAAGCAATTATTTATATTCTCCCCAAACAGCAAATGGTAAATCTCTCTCACGGCACCCAGCAGCCACCTCTCGATAGCAAGCCCTTCCCAACCTGGCCCCGTCAGCACCCCGAGCACGTCGAGCACCTTGCCTGCCCCAGCACGTCTTGAATCCGTCAGTCGTGGCGGCCTCCTCACAGCCATACAATCGAACAACCGAAGCAAGGCAGCAAACGGCAAGGCAGCAAGACGCGAGCAAAATCGGCAGCAGCCGCAGTAGCCCAGAGGAAGCCCAACGGCAGTACAGCAGTAGCAGCACGGCTCGGCAACTTGTTAAGTCTCACTAAATCACGGAAATCACCTTTGAAGTGCAGGGGTTTTTTGGTTTTTTGTACTTTCGCTGCGGAGCCTATATTCTTCCTGTATTCA
The DNA here is from genome assembly GCF_964263255.1 of Lissotriton vulgaris. NCBI lineage: Eukaryota > Metazoa > Chordata > Amphibia > Caudata > Salamandridae > Lissotriton > Lissotriton vulgaris. The sequence continues at coordinate 1,527,549,087 of NC_141685.1, read as the reverse complement.
CATCTCAGAATACAGAATCAGCAACAGCTGCAGCGGCGATAACTCAGCGGCTCAGCGGGAGCCCCCAGTGGTAACACGGCTACGCGGCTCAGAAACTCGGCGAGTCTCACACAATCATGGAATCACAATCACGGAGCCTCTTCTGAAGTGCGAGAGTTTTCATTTCTTTCATTTTCTTTCATTTTTCATTTTTCATTTCTCTTGTTTATTCATTTTTCGCTGCAAAGCCTCACATACCCAACGGAAAACCTAGTCGGTGGTTTTGATCCGTGAAGAACGCCAGTATCTTTCAGAGTTCAGGGCTCACATGGGTCCGACCTCTAAGCGGCGTCTTCAGTGAACCACCTTGCTTCCGCTGATGATGTCAAATATTAGATCATTCTTGACATGGTCAGTGACATCACTGATGACATCTCAAATGACATCACTGAGGACATCACTGAGGACATCATCCACGTGACAATCACATACACCTTCTCATACACTAGTAAAATCTTTCATCACTCTTTGTAAAATACAGAGTATCATATTTGAATCCATTGACAAAGCAATACAAGTATTTAAAAACCCACTTAGTGATTTCTAGATGTATACACACATCTAATCACTTACCTGTAGATTCACTCATACATGCTGTCAATGAACAATAGAACACTATCAAAAATACTTATACACCTATATCAACATTACACACCAGCACACATCCTATTCACTTATGAAGTCATCCCACTCACTTATGCAAACAATGGATCATACTTACAAACTTTCTTAGCTACACACTTATACAAACACCACTTCATCTATTCATTTAGATAGTAAGTCATACTTAGTGTATTATAAAATCATTATTACAAGTATACAGTTATCCATACAGTCACTCATTGAGTCTTATGTATACTTATTCATATACAACAACTGACACATACACTGTCTTTTATTTTTTTAGTTCGTTGGACATGCACCATTGAGAAATACATTTGCTCATCACCACACCCATAAAGATATTCACTCACCCAAACAACTGTGGGTTGTGTCAAAGTATAGGACATGATAATTCAAATCCAAATGTTTCTCAAGAAAAGTCATAAACCGTGTCCGTGGGTCATATCTGCCCAAACGCCGATGTTCCGAACGATTGAAAATGACTTTTCTTGAGAAACATTTGGATTTGGATTATCATGTCTTATACTTTGTCTGTGAGTGTCTGTTTACACTGAGTGTATCTAAGGTTATATTAGAGTCTGAAGAGGTTCATCGTATTATCACATGAATGATGTCATTAGTGATGTGATCAGTAATGTCAAATGAGATGTCATCAGTGATGTCATCAGTGATGTCATTTGAGATGTCATCAGTGATGTCATTTGAGATGTCATCAGTGATGTCATCAGTGATGTCATCAGTGATGTCACTGACCATGTCATGAATGATGTAATATGTGACATGATCAGCAGTGGATTGCGGGTGCGCGATATATAGTTAGTGCAACTAACTATATATGCGAATTTCAATGGTTTTGTGTGAGTAAAATAAGGTTTTGTAAATGCTAATTCCTAACTATATATGGTCTTTAACCTATGGTTTTTTCAGTGAATTTTCAAGGTTTTGTAAATGCTAATTCCTAACTATATATGGTCTATAACCTATGGTTTTTTCAGTGAATTTCAATGGTTTTTTAATAGCAAATATCAAAAGCTGTAAAATGTATTCTTCTTTTAAAGGAAAAATATATTTTATATGTATTTAATATAATTTTTTTATGTATATACATTTTTTGAGGGAACAAATTTATCAACTATCATGCTGAAGAAGAGTGTGGGGAAAAAAAACAAAGAGGAGGACTAAGAGGAAAGAACAATCAGTTCAAAACTACAATTACTTTAAAGCATGAAGTGCTTTTCCACACATTTACATTTAAATAACCCATCTTAGAACATACAAAATATCTACAGAGGAGATGGTGTACATTGAATTTTAGACTCTTCATTGGTACCTACATGTTTGTACTTACATCACCCACACAACACAACAGCTCTATTCAGAGCTACCCTACCTCAAAGCACTCTAAAATATTATTTTACTATTTCCCTTGGTTTTCCCCTAGTTACGCTTTCCGGAATGCTACCCGATGCGCGGACCGGGCGCTAACCGTGCAAAAATTTGATTTTTTTTTTTTTACATATATGGGCCTCCTCAGCCACCCTCAGAAAACCTAGGGGGTCAGGATATGTCTCCCGTGCCCCCTTATACCCATTCCCAACATTGTTTATCCTCCATCTTGTGACTAAATTCGTCCGAAACACAAGATGTTGGACCCCCGTTACGCTACGGGTGAGCTACCCGGTTCACGTACCGGGTAGCGCTTCCACCGCGAAAAATCAAAAAAATATTATTTTATTTTGTTGCCCCGCGGGGCCCTTTAATAGCCCCCACATCAATCCTAGGGGGTCAGGAGGGGTCTACCTTGCCCCTTTCATTCATTTCCTCCTTCGTTTATTTCCATCTCCTGTCTCTCGATCCTACCGAGAGACAAGATGGCGGCCGCTCCGGACTGTTTAGAATGTTGAGAGTCACCGGAGAGCCAATCCGCTTCTCCTCGCGAAGTTCCGTTACGCGTCTGGTACGCGAACCGGGGCGCTAACCGGGACGCTGTCACAGATATATATATTTTTTTGAACGTTAATTTCTCAAAATCCACTGGAGCACATATCTTGAGACCTAGCAAAGGCACATCGGGCAAACAGTCTCTACAATTTTGCCAAGTTTCATAGAAATCCATTCAGCCGTTCGAGCTAAAAGTGAGTCCAACCGCCCTATGGAAAACTCAATGTTAAAAACACGTTTTGGGACCCCCCTTTTTTCTCGGCCCCCGCTTGACGAAACCCCCCCAAACTTTCAGGGACGCTCAGAAACAAAATGTGCCATTTTCCTGAAAATTTCAGCCAATTCCGTCGATCAACACCAAAGTTATTCAACATAGAATTTTCTGAAATCCCTATTCAAAAAAATCCTAACTATATATACCTCGCCAGTGGGTATATATAGTTAGGATTTTTTCTCTATGGGACTTTTGAAAATTCTATGTCTAATAACTTTGGCGTTTGTGGACGGAATCGGCTGAAATTTTCAGGGAAATGGCACAATTTCTTTCTGAGCAGCCCCTGAAAATTCTGGGGGGGTTTTGTCAAGGGGGGGCCGAGAAAAAAGGGGGGTCCCAAAACGCGTTTTTCCCATTCATTTTTCCATAGGGCGTTTGGCCTCACTTTTAGCTCAAACGGCTGAATGGATTTGCACGAAACTTGGCAAAATTGTAGGGACTGTTAGCCTGATGTGCCTTTGCTGGGTCTCAATATATGTGCTCCAGTGGATTTTGAGAAATTAACGTTTTAAAAAACAGATATATCTGTGACAGCGTCCCGGGTAGCGCTACGGTTCGCGTACTTTTCGCGTTACGGAACTTTGCGAAGCGAAGCTGATTGGCTCTCCGGTGTCTGTCAACATTCTAAACAGTCCGGAACGGCCGCCATCTTGTCTCTCGGTAGGATCGAGAGACAAGAGGAGGAGAAAAACGAAGGGGGAATTTAATGAAAGGGGGCAAGGTAGACCCCTCTTGACCCCCTAGGAATGATGTTGGGGTTATTAAAGGGTCCCTTGGGGCAAATAAAAAAAAATTGATTTTTCGCGGAAGAAGCGCTTCCCGGTTCGTGAACCGGGTCACGAAACGGGAATTCGCCATTTTGTGTTTCGTTTTAATTAAATTACAAGATGGAGGAAAAACAATGTGAGAAATGGGTATAAGGGGGTACGGGAGACGTATCCTGACCCTCTATATTTTCTGAGGGTGGCTGAGGATGCTCATATATGTTGATACATGTCTTCCAGCGGCTGCGCGTGAGCGTTTTTTTTTTTTTTGGCTGCGTGACATCTGTTAACGTTCGATTCGAAGGAAATCAGGAAGTGTTGACTGCCATTTTGTCACTGCGAGTAAATATTTTGTTAAAAATAATTGTTATAAATTAATCCGTATTGATAAACATTGTCTGCGCCATCTTGCCTGTTTTCCAATGCCACACTTTTGTCGTGCACGGCAGCCATTTTAGATGCCTTGACCAGACCCACTCTCTGCACGCCGCCGATCCTCAGCATGGCTCCCCACCCTCGCAAGCATCTCCCCCACGCACTGGTCACCCCCGCTCTCTCTCTCATGCATGGGCCATAAACCTCCCCCCATCTGCACTGCTCTTCCCTGAGAATCACACCCTGTGCCCGCCCGACACCTCCCTTTCACCCTATTTACTACCGCACCCTCTGACACTCCTCTTCCTCTGTGTCTGATTGTCCAGGCCGGTCCCAGGCTATCACCTAGCCGTGCGGATGTAGTTTATGGCCCCAACTGTAAAGAATCACCCCTCTTCAAAGGAGTTACAGTAGATCAAGGCCCCCACCCAATGAGATCCGTCACACCACACGCGTTCCTACTATCTGATAACGATCCTGTATTGTGATTGGGGAGGGGATTCTCACTGTAAGGGTGTGTGGGACCGAGCCTGAAGCGGAAGATTCCAGGGATGCCTTTTTGTACATCAAAGTCTTCACAATTATGTGTCACATTAAAAATATATAGCACTCCAACAAAGTAGTAGGATTATAACACTTTAATAACTTATAAATATATACAACGCTCCAACAAAGTAAACACGTTAAAAAAAAAAAATTAAACAACTATTTACATGGCAGCCTACTGCAACATCCATCTCAAAGCAACAATTGGCTGCTTTGGTTTGTCGTTTTCTCGGCAAAATCCGTCGGCCTGTGAGGTGGCGTCAGTAGCGGTCCGTTGAGCGAATAGGCCGAAGGCAGCACAACGCGCCGAGATCCGGACAGCACCCAGGTGGTGTCCAGTAAGTTGTCGCACTGGTCTGGCCATCCTACAATGCTGCGCCGAAAAACGGCGTGGGGCGCCCCGGGGGGGGGGGGGGAGGCAGAACGAACGGGCCTCCCCCGCCTCCCCAGGTGGAGGCTCCTCTGCTGCAGTGGGGCGCCCCTTGGCGTTTCACTCGCCATCCAGTTGTTTAGCGCCCGCTTTTGCGGCACTGTGCCTCATCCGCCATTCAGCTGAGTTGCACCCACTCTTGCGGTGCAGCGATAGGCGGCTGCCACAGGACTCTTAAAATGCCGGTCGGCTCTTTGGATTTGGGCCTGGTCCACTAAAATGGCCCTGGGACAGATTTGAACTTGGACATTTGCCTGCTACGGCTTGGGCCCCATTCTCGAAAGCGTCCCCTCAGCCTTGGAGATTCTACAAAAGTCATCGGGGCCCCCGACTCCCGCCAGCTTCCGGTGGGGAGCGGCTGCCATGATTGCTTGCGGAATGGCCACGACGGAGCCACGAGATGGTGGTGCTCTCATGCTGACGCCAGCTTCAGTCTGAAACATCCAGAAACACTGTAGACTACCAATTCGATGACTTCCGGTGGAGCCCCAACGTGACCCGGTAGGGAAGAACTTGCCCTCCCCTCTTTTGACTGATGGTTCTTGTTGCCTGTCCCCTCTGTTGTTATCTAACGGAACCTTTTTGGATTGCAGAGTGAGAAAAAAAAAGGTGGGGCTTTCATCATTTGGGAAAAAAAAATGTTTCAATCCAATGAAAAGTGTTATTTTTAGGTCATATGATCAAGCCTTCCATCATTAGGAAACCAAAAGTAAAATGAACCAATGAAAAGTTTTATAAACAAGTCACATGACCTGTTATGCGGCTTTGGGCTATAAAAAGCCTACAAAATTCGTTGGCCTGTGAGGCGGCATCAGTAGCGGACCGATGTGCGAATAGGCCGAAGGCAGCACAACGCGCCGAGATCCGGATGGCACCAAGGTTGTGTCCAGCAAGTTGTTGTACTGGTGTGGCCATCCTACAATGCTGCGCCGAAAGTCGGCGTGGGGTGCCCGGGGGGGGGGAGGCGGCGCAAACGGGCCTCTCCTGCCTCCCCAGGTGGAGGCACCTCATCTGCAGTGGGGGGCCCCTTAGCGTTTCACTCGCCGTCCAGCTGAGTTGCGCCTGCACTTGCTGCTACAGTAGGCCGAAGGCAGCACAACGCGCCGAGATCCGGATGGCACCGAGGTGGTGTCCAGCAAGTTGTTGTACTGGTGTGGCCATCCTACAATGCTGCGCCGAAAGTCGGCGTGGGGTGCCCGGAGGGGGGGGGGAAGCGGCGCAAGCGGGCCTCTCCCGCCTCCCCAGGTGGAGGCACCTCATCTGCAGTGGGGCGCCTCTTAGCGTTTCACTTGCCGTCCAGCTGAGTTTCGCCCGCTCTTGCGGCACAGTGCCTCACCCGCCATCCAGTTGAGTTCCGCCCGCTCTTGCGGCTACAGCGATAGGCGGCTGTAACAGGACTCTCAAAATGGCAGCCGGCTCTTTGGATTTGGGCCTGGTCCACGAAAATGGCCCTGGGACACCTTGGAACTCGGACGCTTGCCTACTAGGGCATGGGCCCCATTCCCGAAAGCATTCCCTCTTTTGACTGATTGCTCTTGTTGCCTATCTCTTCTGTTGTCATTTAACGGAACCTTTTTGGACTGCCGAAAGGGGTTCTGGTCAGACCGCTGGTTGGTGGAGACATTTTGATTATATCCTGGACCTGCCGGGCCTCGCCCAAAATGGCGCCGGTATAAATGGGACTCGTAACTCCTTGTTGTGTACTGGTTGCCCAACCTTGATATCACGAGATACGTATGCAGTTTTGAAGCACATGGCGGGCGGGGACAAGTACTGATTGAACATTTGGACATCCCTACTGATATTAAGTTCTGATGTGTTATTGATTACTGTACTATTGAAAGTTCGAATTAACGTCACCCATGGTACTTGCCCGCAAATGTATATCTAGATAATTTTATTGTAACTGGCCCTGTTGTACTTTAATTATAAAATGTACGTCCACCGATTCCGCAACTGTTAGACACCTTAGTTCTTGCAACCTAATGGCCCGCCCGTTACGTTCTTTTACAGTGTAAATGTCCCCTCATCATATACGATTCCAGTTTGCTCCGTGGCCGGCCCACGTGGTTATAGGCCCGTATTTGTATACTGACATTTTCACAATAAAGGTTTTTAAAACAAAACATGGTAGTAGTACCTAGATTGGTAAAGTTTTGAATAATAGCCACTGTTTTCGAATCAGTAAAAGGCAAGTGAAATAAAGCAGCCCGATTACATGACGGTTAAAAGGTATAATACGCAGGAACGCAGTAAAGATAAATGGTCAAGGGCTGTTGTGTTTTCCACTCCTGCAACATAAAGTGATCGATAAGAATCCGATATTCATGCCTATCAGCGACTAAGACAGCAGGCCGAGCCTCTTTTGTTCAACGGCTCCCTCATGGGACGAAGAAACGCCCTTTTTCTTGAAATAGGAATATTTTACTTGCAGGACAGTTGTAAATTTCCCGGGAAAATACATTAGCCTGGAACATTGTTAGTGATAAACTGTAAATGCATCTGGGTCCTTTGCTTTACAAGTCAGAGTGAGAAAAAAAAGGTGGGGCTTTCATCATTTATGAAACAAAAATGTTCGAAAGCAATGAAAAGTGTTATTTTTAGGTCATATGACCAAGCCTTCCATCATTAGAAAAACAAAAGTAAAATGAACCAATGAAAAGTTTTATTAACAAGTCACATGACCTGTTATGCTTACGTTACGCGCTGCGCACCGTGCTCTGGATCGCTTCCGGGAAGCTGCGCCTCGCGCACCAGAGCACTTCCGGGTGCGCTAACGCGGTGCGTCATATGACTCATTACGCGACAACGCAGGTCCAGAATATAGTCAAAATGTCTCCACCAACCAGCGGTCGGAACACAACCCCTTTCAGTAGTCCAAAAAGTTCTGTTAAATGACAACAGAAGGGACAGGAAGCATGAGAGCACCACCATCTCGTGGCTACGTCGTGGCCATTCCGCGAGCAATCATGGCAGACGCTCCCCACCGGAAGTCTACGGGAGTCTACGGGAGTCGGGGGTCCCGGTTACTGTTGTAGAATCTTCAAGGCTGAGGGGATTCTTTTGGGAATGGGGCCCATGCCCTAGCAGTCAAGCGCCCGAGTTCCACGGTTGCCCAGATCCATCTTTAAAACACAAAAATGTTTTTACCTACCACGTACTTGACATTTTAAAGCTTTTGATATTTGCTATTAAAAAACCATTGAAATTCACTGAAAAAAACATAGGTTATAGACCATATATAGTTAGGAATTAGCATTTACAAAACCTTGAAAATTCACTGAAAAAACCATGGGTTATAGACCATATATAGTTAGGAATTAGCATTTACAAAACCTTATTTTACTCACCCAAAACCATTGAAATTTGCATATATAGTTAGTTGCACTAACTATATATCGCGCACCCGCAATCCACTGCAGATGATGTCACATATTACATCATTCATGACATGGTCAGTGACATCACTGATGACATCTCAAATGACATCACTGATGACATCTCAAATGACATCACTGATGACATCACTGATGACATCTCATTTGACATTACTGATCACATCACTGATGATATCATTTATGTGATAATACAATGAACCTCTTCAGACTCTAATATAACCTTAGATACAATCAGTGTAAACAGACACTCACAGACTGTCACTTATCCATGGAGTTACTCACACACCTAGTCAGTCATGCAAAGAATCAATCACACCTCCATTTCCTCAACTATACAGTTATACACACCTTACTTATTCAAACATATACTAACACATATGTACTCTCTTATACAATCCCTGATACATGTTCACAATGATCCATACAGCCACTCACACATTCACTGGCTCTTATGCACAGTTATTTATATATGTCAACTCTCACATGTACTGTGTTTTACATATGTACTTACTTTGACATGTAGCATTGAGAAATCCATTCTCTCACCAATACACTCATGCACACAGTCAACCGCCCATACAGCTGTTTCCACATGCACTTTTGAACCCATACATCTAGTGAATCAACTGCTCATACTGATCAACACAAGCAGCAGTTTACAGAACAACAGACATAATGATGCACAAATTAAGAGAGTTTAGTCACTAACCCATGCACTCAGTGAGACACATTTAATCACTCACTCATACAGTCAGTCATGCACCTACTGAATCCTTCATCCAGATACTTATACATACACTCATTCTTCAATATGTAAGACATATCTTAACTTTACAGAAACATACAGTCGCTGGATGTTGTCATCAGTGATGTCATCAGTGATGTCATTTGAGATGTCATCAGTGATCATTTATTTTTGTAGAGTGCATAGTCACCCTGAGGTATCCCAGCGCTAGGAACCCTATCTCTTAAATTCAGCGGGACCGAGGGCAAAACAAAGTAAGAAAGGGGGGGTGGGGGGGGACAGAAGATCAGTTAATGAGTGGAGAGGAGTGGAGATATATATATATATATATATATATATATATATATATATATATATATATATATATATATATATATATATATATCATTTCTATGGCAAAATGAAACCCCTCATTTTGCTCCTTTGCAAATTAAATGTTTTAAGTGTTAACACTTTATTCCAATCAAGATGACTTCAGGTGTGCCATACTTTTGTCATAAGTAAGACTGTTAGTGCTCTAGTTGTTCTTTAGAACACTCTGGGACATTCTGTCACTGGGCTATAGTTGGGCTACATCTGGCTGATATTTGGGCTACATTTGGTTTTTTTTGTCTCTGGTGGCCATCTTTGGGCTACATTGGGCTACATTGGGCTACATTGGGCTACATTTGGGCTCTAACATATATATAGCCCAATGCAGCCCAATATATATTTTTCAAAGTTAATTTTCGTAAAAACCACTGGAGCATATATCTTGAGACATAGAAAAGGCACATCGGGCTACCAGACCCTACAATTTTGCCAAGTTTTGTGGAAATCCATTCAGCCGTTCGAGCTAAAAGTGAGTCCAACCGCCCTATGGAAAACTCAATGTTAAAAACACGTTTTGGGACCCCCTTTTTTCTCGGCCCCCGCTTGACGAAACCCCCCAAACTTTCAGGGGACGCTCAGAAACAAAATGTGCCATTTTCCTGAAAATTTCAGCCAATTCCGTCCATCAACGCCAAAGTTATTCAACATAGAATTTTCAGAAATCCCTATTCAAAAAAATCCTAACTATATATACCTACTGGCGACCGCCAGTAGGTAATATATATATATATATATATATCTGCATCTGCGAGCTATTACTCACGCAGATGCAGCATATCCAGTAGCCAGACACTTCGAGAGCAAACATGGAAAAGATGCGTCTTTGTTAAAGTATTTTGCGATAGATTGTGTTCCTCCCCAAAGGAGAGGCGGTGATAGAGAGTCCCTGTTACGGAAACTTGAGACTCGCTATATAATATTGTTAGATACCAAGGCACCGCATGGTCTTAACATTGGGGAGGACTGCCACACCTATCTCTGAAGATGATAATACTTTGATTCACCAGCTCTCCTTAATTCTGTGACCAGTAATGTTGTTGTTATTAAGTCTGCACCCCCCTCCTTTTGAACTGTGGTAACTCAAGTTTACATGTTTAACATGACCCTTATACCCTCCATGACCATTATTTTTTTCATATTTTGATCTATTATTATTTTCACTTACAAGGTAGCACTTTATTGCCATCAACTGTATATTGCACTAACCGCACATTTGCACATTGACATGTATATATCTCAGGATATGGTATTTGCCCACTTGGGCATTATTGCACATTGTTTTGATTCCATGCCAACGGAATGACACAATTAGAAGAATTATTGTATAAAAACGTATCATTTTTAATGGTTATATTTTATCAGGTATATAACTATTTATTAGGCTTTTAAACTTTTATAACTAATCTTAAAAGTTTGTTGTAGCCGTTGCCATGTATAATTTCATGTAAAAGTATGAAATTTTCCTGAGTGTTACAATTTTGGTCGTTTTAAATTCATTGTATTAACTGTAATTTATGACCAATGCATAACATTATGTGCAATACCGGCATTCATGCCGTAATGCAGTTTCTGCAAAAAAACTTGGAAACATTGAAAGTATTTTGTTTGTTTCTATGACACGTGATGGCATTTTTGCACTTTAAATGGGTGATCAGCCCTCGTGACGTTGTCATGTGATCAAGGCTATCTCTAGCCGAAACGCGTCATGGCGGACTGGTGCTGGGCTAAAATTTAAATAAAAAATATTTGCACCACCTTTTGGGTCTTGCTGGTTCCTGCACTGCTGATCAGCTGATTTTGCTGTGTTAGTCTACGGGAGCGCCACGTACCTCATATGTATATATATATATATATATATATATATATATATATATATATATATATATATATATATATATATATATATATTGGCCAATCACCAATTAAATAGACCAGGTGGGCTCCTTTTTTGCTTTTCTGTACACTGTTGGATGGACAAACAACTATCTTTGAGGCAGGGAATGTTGGAGGGATAGGCACCCTAAGGCCTGGAGTCCGGTCTCACTATTTGCATATGAGGTGGTGGGGAACTGGTGCATATACACAGGATGCAGAGAATACCACCCCACCCACACCTGTTTCCCGCCTTCATTACCTATCTACTTCCCCAGCTCCTTCCCCCTCCCCTGAATCTTTCCCCTTGCTTGCTTTTCCCCTTTCGTATTTGTGCTTATTGTTTATCTTGACCTTACAAGTAACTATGTTGCCATGCTCTAATAACTGTGTAACCTTTGTAACGATGTAACCTGTAACTACGATCTGATGCTCCTGTAAAGCGCTCTGATATCTCCAGGTCTAGCCAGCGCTAAATAAAACCTTTAAAATAAAATAAAATAAAATAAAGAGTTTTGCTTGAGGTTGTTGATGCTTATTTTTGCATTAAAAAGGGTACATGGAGTAGAGCCTACTCTGACATTAAGATTTTCCCTTATATTTGCCTTGCCCTACACAAACCACTTAGACTACTAACATGTTTGGATATGCACATCCAGTCACCCTCCCTCTCCACCCAGTCAAAACTAGCACAGAAATATACAGTGATTACTTGGAATTTGAGGGGAGTGGGCACTCTGGCAAAGTGCTATACAGTGTATTCATTCCTGCCAATGAGAGGCACACACATTCCCTGACTGCAGAAGACCCATATACACGCTTTGGGGCTGGACAAATTGGGGTGACGGTGGAGAGCTGCTTATTTGGCATGGCTTACTCCAATTTTGCCAGAGGTACGCTGATATGCATGGTCCCTAGGGTCCCCTCATAATACATAGGCCGACAACAGACCACAAGGGTATACCACTTGTGCAGGGGTTCCAGCGATGGACTGAAAGGCGCCAGCTGTGTGACCTGTGACAGGAAGTACATTGGGTATACGGGGAATATTCCAACTATTCTGGGGTACATGGGTTGAACATGTGCATTGACAGGATTCTGGGATCTGTAAACCTTATTCATGTATAATACTGAATACCAGTGTCAGACACACTTGGACCATAACCCACTTTTGTTGATGCTGTTATTGGGTAGAATGCTAATGGCTTACTGACATGTTGACTCCAGCCAAAGGCAGTAATGGAGCCTCTTTCCGGGACACAATTGGGAAGGCGATCAATTACTATTTTGAGAATAATGAAGGCTCCTCCTCCCACATCAACCGTGAGTAGGACTCTATTAAGGTGCTCATCCGTAGCCTTTGTATAAATACATCTTACGGAGTCATGTGGTCACTGTTGCATGAGGTTCTTGAGATGGAGAGGCAATTGAAAGTGTTTGAAATCAGTAGTGGAGGCCCCACTGATAGACAGACCTCTTGGAAATGGCCACATCATATCAGACATTGAAGGACCACATTAGATGCATGCATTACCAGGCACACCTCAAGCAACAGCACAGGGAGGGGGGAAGGACATGTCGACTCTTGGCTTAGCTATTAAAGTCAGACATTCCCCAGAAGCCCATTGGTGCTATCAGACACCAGACCTATCACAAAGTCATGACACATAGTCATGACACAGGGGGATATGAATGCATCTTTTGTTGGGTATTATGAGACCTTATACACTGCTCCACTGATAACCCACCATGCCTGCATAGAATTCAATTCTTAGCCACCACACCTACCTCAATCCTCACGGGTCCCAAGATAGTGGCATTGAATGCTGAGTTGGATGTACAGGAGATAAAAAACAGCCATGGCTCAATAGACGAAGGGGAAGACCCCTGGATTGATGTGCTACCTCCAGAACTTTGTTGCCTTCGGGTCCCAAGTGGCACCCCACCTGCACACCCTGGGGCTTATTTATGAAAGTCCTGCATCGTCATTGCCTTACTAATTTTGATGTGACAGCAGTGCAGGCAAAAAGACGCATGTGTCCAAATGCATCAGTTTTGGTAGGCCTGCATCGGGAATTACATGTGCCACACCGAGACTAACATTTTCAGGATAGGCATTCCCCATTAAATTCGGCATAAAACCGATTCAGTGATATTTAAGGTTTTGACAATGTGTGACACATCAATGGCAAGTGTTGTGCAAAGCCTGAAATGCTTAAAAAGTCTGGCGCATCAGTAAGTCAGAGATAGGAAATGACCTAATGGCTGTGGTACATTAAGACAAGCCACACAAAACAGTTTGGAAAGCTCAACTACATTATGAAGGTGCTAATTTTGCAGTAGGGAGTTGAGAGGAGACCATTACTATCCCTACCCCCTCCGCCATCCCTACTGCATAGGCAGTGCAGGAGAAGGAAGCACATTTTTCTCCAGCAGAATACCCTCATTGACCTCAGTGAAGATGAGGTTATCATGTACTACTGACTCAGGAGGGAGCCCATAATAGAACTGCTGAACCAGCCTCCAACTGCCTGGCCCACTAACATCCCTCCACAGGTCAAGCTGATGGCTGTCTGCTATATCACTGACATCTTTTTCTGCTTTTCTTCCCTGTTATGATATGTTAATGCTATTTCTATAGCGCATGTATCACCGGGGGCAACACAGCTCTCTTGAGGAGCATGATAGGGAGGAACCAACGGATAATAATACAGATAGGCTTTAAGTTGTTTTCTGAATTTATTTTAGATAGGAGTCTCGCGGAGAGCTGTGGGTAGCTTGTTCCAGTACCTTGGGCCAAGATAAGAGAAGGCCTTGCCTCCAGTGCGAGTTTGACGTACTCGGGGCACACACAAAAGGTCTTTGGTGCTTGATCTGAGATTTCAGAACGGCAGGTAGGTAGTATGTTTTCTTTGAAGATAGCGTGGACTTTTGCCTCTTAAGGCGTATTAGAAGAGGCAGCAGATTTTAAAGTTGGATCGTTTCTTCACAGGTAGCCAGTGCAGTTTCCTCAGCAAAGGCGTGGAAGGGGTACCCGCAGGGCCGTTCAGGATTAATCTTACTGTGGTGTTCTGGACCACCTGTAACTTTGCAAGCAGAGACTCACCCACTTCGGCCAGCATAGCATTCCCTTGGTCCAGTCTACTGATCACCATCGCCTGGACAAGGATTCTGTGACAGTTAGTGGTAGGAAATGGAAAGATTCTGAACAGAAGGCACAAGTTATAATACCAGGAACTGGTAGAGGCAGCAATATGGTCTTTTATAGTTAAAGTGTGGTCTAGTTTTATCCCTAAGTTCCTTACACTTTGTTTGGGGAAGGGAACTGCTCCCAGTTGGTGTGGCCACCACTCATCCATCCGACCAAAGGGTTGAGGCTTTCCCCATTAGAATGATATCCGTTTTTTCTAGGTTCAGCTGGAAGCAATTCTTAGTCATCCAGTTGGAGACTGCAAGCATTCCATTCGAGAAGCGCATTTTCTCTGATTCTAAGGGGGTCATTACGATGGTGGATTTCCCGCATCCTCCGGGCCGGCGGAAGCCACCGCCGGCCCGGAGGATGCGGTAAATACACCGCAGAGGCTTGAATGACTCACCGCCAAATTAGGATGGCTGGTGGGTCTCACAATCTGTCCTCCGCTTTAACATGGCTGGCGGTGTCTATCAGACACCGCCATCCATATTAGGATGGAGTACAAAGTATGCTTTTCCACGGCGGCTTTTCCGCCGTGGAAAAGCATACGGAGCTTCACTTCGGGGGCCCGTTTCGGGCCCCCTGGGTAAAGGGGGGGTGGGGGGTGCACATGGGGGGTACCTATGGTACCCCCCTGCATTTGTGTGGACAAAGCGGCAGGCACCGCGCGGTGCCTGCTGCTTTGTGCACGCAAATGCCGTGCATGCATTTTTAACATTGCGGCGGGTGCAGCTTGAAGCTGCACCCACCGCAATGTTAAAGATTGAGGATGTGACTGCCAGGGTGGCGGTCACATCCTAATTGCACAGAAGGGGACTCCGTAGGCAATGCGAAGGTTCCCTCCTACTCTATGGTGGCGGACGGACTCAGGTCCGTCCGCCATCATAATCAGCCCCTAAATTTGGGCCAACGGTAAACATAAGTGTATCGCAGGGGATGAAATGATCTCAAAGCCATACTGCTCTACAATCGTTGCTAATGGAGCCCTATAAATGCTGAATAGCGACAGACTTAGACACGATCCCTGGGGTATACCCTTATCCAATTGCATTTTATTTGAGGAATAAGGGCCTAATATGATCGTCTGTTGTCTATCTGATAGGAAATGCTGCAGCCATTTTAATGGTGTTCCCTGGATACCACAGGCCTGCAATCTTTCCATAAGCTTTGGGTGTGAGATGGTGTCCTGGATGCCATCATCTGCTTCACACTCCAGTACTTCCTCTTCCACAAGACACAACAACATCAGCTGGACACAAAGCAAGTGCTTAATGCCATTGCCGGATTTCCACATGTCCTGGGTTCCATGGATTTCTCACATGTGCAAATGGTTCCCCCTGCAGCAACATCACATCTGGTCAGGAACCAGAAGCAAACACACTCTATTAACATCCAGACCATCATGGACCATCGGGGGATATTTAAAAAGGTGCTGGCAAACAACCCAGGGAATCCCCATGATGCTTACATATTCAGGCACTCGACCACCAGTGTACACTTCCAGAATGGCCAATGTGTGAATGGACTACTTGTTGGTAAGCAAAACTGAAGTACATTGCACACCTACAAACAGTAACAAATGTATGACATAATAGCCATCTCTGTGTCTATTGATGGAGATAGGGCCATATTGTCTGAGTGGTGTGCCTCATACATGCACCATGCATCATGGTACACGTGTAATGCAAACCCCCAAGTCACACACTTTAAGACACACAAACACACTTTGTGTGCCTTTGAATGGGTTAAAGGTACAGAGCAATGCAACACTGGCCAAAATGCAGTGTAGTGTTACTGTGTGCAATGGAGGGGTTCCATGGGCATTTTGGGGGTGTTTCCATGCAACTGATTCATGAGGCATGTTATGTATCCCACACAAGGTAACCTTTGGAATGTGCCAAACCAATTGGTTTCCTCATGTGATGTGTAACAAGGATAATTTCCTGAAGTCTTCCAAGTCACTCCTACTCCCTCTGTTGGCTGCAGTCTGTGGCAAACAAACATAGACGATAATGGTTTTGAGGGTTCATCATGTGCAGCAAAGTTCTCTCTCCTGCACAAAGTAAATCCTGCATGCAATACAGGCACCCGAGTACCATGGTGCAAGTTTTTGATACTAGGCAGCACATTGTGTGCTAATGTAGGTTGAACAGTCAGGAATGTGCTGTATGGCCTAAGCACTGTGCACTACGGCCCTTTCTCAGTGACACAGTTCACTGCAGACAGGCGACTTGATGGACTGCACAGTGCTCTTTTCCAAAAAGTCTGGGCCCTTGTGTCATATGCACATAGTGGCAACAATGCATTGCAATGGGGAGACAATGATGTGTCACAATGACATGCATTTAGTAATCTGTCAATGGCAGTAACGGCAGAATGTCAGTAAGTAGCAATGTGTCACTACTGTCTGTTTGGATGGATGGAACCACATCAAATGCACAGGTTAAATAATACTGAATGAAATCATGTGTTTCCTCACTGGTGTACTAACTCCTGCTATCAGTCAAAGTTCAACAATGTCATTGGTGTGAAAACAAGTACATGGTATATGTCAGCCACCACCTTAGAATAAATTTAAACCTGGACAGAGCACTACAGAGTACTCAGGATACCAATTTCAATTGGAGTAGGCAGCTCCTTGTAACAACATCAGTGTGTCCCACATAAAGATGGCCCACATTTGCATGTCATATGTGTGTATCAAAGTGCACCATGAGAACTTCTCCGACAAAAGCAATAGATGAAGGCTGAGAATAAATAGTGTAACAATGCATGTGCCATGTTTTAACTGCACCTAATTGATGCATCAAAATCACATGGCAACGTTAGTGAGCTATGAAACTGCTGTGCCAATCTCATACATGCCACTAATAAAATCTTAGGTTTAACATGGACATATGTATGTGTGAGTTTATAACATGTGGCAATATCACAACCTACAGAGGGAGTAACAACTAGCCAAGTTTCTGATCAATAATCTGTCCCTTCTCACATGTAGTGAGTGTACATAACATAGAGCGATCAGTTCCATTTTGAAATACACATCACAGTAAGCTACTGTATTAACATGAACGTCCGAAAGTATACAATGTTGCAGACCATGCTCATCATTTGCTATTACACAGAGAACTGCAAAAGACATGTGTAAACCTATGACAACAGCATAAATAAAACATATTCTGAAATATCATAAGAAATGTGTATGAGTGATTCAGTACATATGACAAACATGGCCAGGAATTTAGCTGCAATAGAGAGCTAAAGCATTGGCAGTTGTAATCTCAGTTTAACCTTCAGCTTACCAAGGATAGTGTCCCACTCTGAGTGAGAATGACAGTACAAACAGGCACTGGTCAAGAACCTCATGGAGAGAAACTTTGGTGTGCTGAAGTCCCAGTTCTGATGTAAGGACGTGTCAGGGAAGAGACTGCTCTACTCACCCTCCATGGTCTGCAAGATAATCCTAGTATGTGCCATTCTCCACAACATCTGTGAAAGACAAATGTCCCTAGGATGTTGGCTATGATGACCAGGACCCAGTGGAGAATGAGAACGAGGATTAAAAATACAGTTGCTGGGGTTCCGTGACCCACTCACAGTGTGCAGAAGTTGTTCCCTTAGAGTACATGTACTATGATGGACAGAATGTCCAAACATAATAGGAAGGTTCAACATGGGAGTAAAAGTTTGAAGCCGTTATTTGTGTTGGCGTTTATGTCACAGTCCCAATAAACGTGAGCTAACCTATATCTTGTCAAATAAACGCAGGCCTCAAATTGTAATAATCATGTCATCTGACCCGTTCAGCAACATGGGACCATAAGGTTCACCTATCACTTGCACATATACAGAAATGCAATCTGAAGCAGTTTACAGCATTAAAGATCCGGCCAGGCATGACACCTTTGCTATTCGAAATTGATCATTGCACTCACTTTCCACTTGAACAGTACAGATCTGCACAACTAGCAATCTTGGTGTGTTGTGCAGCAGCAAAGTGTACAACAGATGACTATCAATGAATTTAGGTAAACAAATCACCAATTACCTCACACTGTGGTGTGTATCAACAATGTGTCAATATGCAAAATGGCAGTATTTTGCCGTAAGTAATGTTGTAACAGATTCAATCCAACACAATGAGTGATGTATATTTGACAAAGGCTTTGTGACATGCAAATGTGTACTACCTGACCTTTGTCATTAACACATACATGTATGTCCGGTTTACCAGAAAACACAGCACATGTGAACTATTTCCTGCCTTTATAGTCAGATATTCCACATCATACTACATTAGATAAAGGACACATTTGGCATGCATTGCTCAGCAATGTAATGACAAACAAAGCGCTTTATAAAGACATCATGAGCAGATGACATTGAACAGTGAGTAAATAGGCGGAGCAGTATGACATTTCATAGGTTATATGCCAACATCGGAACACATTAAGACTACTAAGGAAGTCAAAAGGATGATTTCTAATGGTTATCAAGGGTAACAAAACTGTATGTGTATGCATACTAACTTATTGCACATGGTCAGATGAAGGGATTGTGGTGGCAACTTCCCTTTGCATGGCAAGAGCTTGTACCTCTCTTTGAGTGTAAAAGTGCATTGATGAGGGGATCACAAATCTTGTACACACCCAAAGGTGAAATGCACTTTGAGTGTGTGCTATAACAAATGCCTATTTCAGGGAATGCATTATCCTTTAACCAGGAGGTACACAGAAAGGCCTGCCCTCAGAGTAAATGTACTGCTACTAACTAACATTGATAGGAGTAAGACAGAGATCATGTGTGAATGGCAGAATCATGTTTATAGTACATCACAAGTTAAATTGACTATTTAACCATGGTCTATTGCTATGTGACACACTCACCCTAGACCCAAATAATACTATCAGACAATTTGGTGCATGATAGCACCATGTGCAGAACATGTGTGCCTGAGCAAGACCTACACAACAGAAAGTCAGCAAATTTGTATCAGTGTGCACATCCAGAGATTGTGTGTGCTGCCACAGTATGTTCAGCTACACACCCTCGGTCACAGCCCAAAGTGAGTTTAGTATCAACCAGTGTGCAATGACTGAAGAAATGTCCTGCAGTTCTTGATGTTGGTGCATGTCTCACATATGTGGATGACAGTGTAGTCTACATGTTGTCCTGTGAGTTTCAACAGAGGGGCATATAATGGCCATGGTTTCACAGTGCAGCCCAGATAGTCTCCCCATCCCACAGCCATGTTACCAATCACATTGCAAGAAATGTAAGCTAGGCTGAAAGAAGCGCACAAGTGCAGGGTGAAAGGACAGGAAATAACCTTGTATGATACATATGATGGAATTCTGCCCTTTAAATCTGATGTAAGGCAGCACAGCCTTACTAGCAGTAATGCCCTACGCCAACTGTCCATGAAATGGTCCCTATGAGGTGAGACTTGATGTTCATACTTTGTCACATCTGTTGCCAGAATGTGATTCTCCTCCTCACTAAAATTACTTTTCCTCTTCTTTGTTTTTTTTTCTGGACATCCTGGCTGGTCCTGGGGTTGTTGGGGTTGTTGACCTGGCTGCAACAACCTGCTGCCTACTCCATCTCTACCTTTTGAGGTACGGAGAAATGTTTTTTCTTCAAATGCGTCACTTTTTAATGGACTTTTGACACACTTCAATGTGACGCTCGGGTGCTTTGCATTGCTTTACATGCCACAAAGCAGGTTAGCGTCACTGTGGCTGCACATGCATCAGATTTCTTTGCAGCAGCCTGTACATGGAAGCCTAATTTTTTCACGCACTATGTGACTTTACTCCATGGTGCACTCTACTATAAGTACAACAAATCCAAGGCCTCTGAAAATGTTGTACAGAAGTACAATGTTTTCTGACGCATCGCTGCCTTGCTACAGTGATCCATCAGTTCTCATAAATTAGGGCCAATTTATATAGGAGCGATCAAAAGGGAGTACTCCTGGAGTCAGTCAGGGAAGCTACACAAGTGGTATTGCCGATGCAGGAAAAGGAACCTCTGGATATTCACTCTTAATGCCCCCTCTCCCTACTACCTACCAACAATAAAATACTTGGCAAGATCATTGCAAACCATTTGCTCCCCTTTATACCAGGGCTTATACACCTGGATCAATGGGGATTCGTCCACTGATGGAGTGCACACATGAATATCTGCTGATTGGTAAATGTTATGGACCAACTGGTGAGTAAAGCGGGGTCCATCTTGGTAGTGGTGCTTGATATTTAAAAGGCCTTCAATACTTTCATGTGGCCTAACTTGTTTTAAGTGCTAGACATCCTAGGGATCAGATGCAACATCTTTAGTGAATCCATGTATTATACACTCAGCCTTTCACCACGGTTCGCACAGGGTGGGTTTACTCAGATAAGTAGTCCCCTTTACTATTTTGTTTCTGAACTGGAACCAGGTTGTGTATGATGCAAGCTAGAGGCCCACTGTGGGGAATACGTCCAGGTGGCACGTATCATGCACACGCATGGTATGCAGATGATGCACTGCTCTTTCTCAGGGACCCTGAATATCTGCTACCACAGCTAGAGCACCAGTGGAAAGTGTCAACAGGAGTGTGAGTGGGGAGTGGGGTGGGGGATACAGTTGCCATACTTAATCTGGTCAAGGTGTAGTCTTGTCTGCAAATCTGCCTCATGCGGTCTTTGCTTTGCAACAAAATCGTGAAACGTTGGATCAATGACATAATAACGAGACAGCATATATCGTCTCACACAATTATCGACAAATATATATTGATGACAGAAATATGAAGACCCTATACATAACTATAAAAGTCAGTTATATTGAACACATACGTGTCGCTAACAAAAATGTCTATTTTTACACGTATCGAGTGCAAAAATATTGTCAACAAAATTATTGTAACTTGAATACGCATCTACTATGTCAGAAATATTGATCACAACAATATTGACTGCAGAAATATTGACAAAACAAGCAGTAAATACATGTAAAACACACTAACAACTAATTATTTACACAAACAACAATAAATATATCCTAAAAGTAAAGCAACAATATACAATAGAAAAAATATATTATACTTCACCAAATATTTAACATAAACACTATTAAAATACTACACCTATTATTACATACTAAACATAGTTAAACATAATTTAATTACATAACCATTTAAATAAAAGAGACACATGTAATACTATTATCCCCTCAAACAAAAGTAGTAGTAAATCAATACAATATTATATAATACAAATATAGAGGCATATACATTAGCATTTATCAAATAAAGATCTAACTGCCAAACATAATTAGAGTTATACTTAAGCAATCAATAAAATACAAGTAAAAATAACTTTAACCAATAAAGTGTCTTAAACAATTAAACAAACAATACAAAAGGTGCACTAATTAAAGCACCTATTAACTCTCAAAACAACCAACATTTCAAGAGGAGGAAACTCTGCTCTTTTTTCCGTACAAAATAGAAGACTGCAAAATATATAACTACAGCTTCACATCCAAGTAGGTAAGGATTATTTTTAAACTAAAAAGTCAAATAATGCTAACCTGTAAAACAATTAATTAATAATGAATTAACAAATAATAGCTAACACACTGTTCAATGTTATTGTTTTACTCATATTATCCCAACTGTTAATAAATACCATCTACAACAACACGTCAAACATCACAAAATAAAGTAAGTATATTTAAATATTAATTTTAAAGTCACCTCTAACGCAATTCTAAAAAATAAGTGGCCGATTACGAGTTTGGCCATATCGGCGCTCTTACAGAGGCGGTCCCAAGAAGACCATGCAGTCAATGGTCTTCCACCCTCCCCTATTACAATATACGCAGCCTGAACTGCCGATTTCATCAACGGAATGTGTCCCTCCTTCACTGCGGCAGACTGCAACACAGTTGTACTGGTGGTCCCCTACTCACGGTTCCCTGACGGCATCAGTCCACCACGGTATGTTCTAAGAAAGGCGCCATAACAGTGGCCAACGGTGGCCAATGGATTGATACAAATACAACACATCCAATGTCCAGTGGGCGAGTTAATACACCTGCAACTCCCACTATTTTGTATTTGTATTTTGTATTTTGTATTTGTATTTATTGAGTTTTATATAGGTCTGGCTAGACCCGGAGGTATCAGAGCGCTTTACATAAGGAACAACAGCAAGTTACAAAAATAATAATTTAGACATTTTTCAAGGAAATTACGAAGTGAGTGACAAATCATAGGAGGCAGAGAGGGAGAAGGGGGGATAAGAATATGAGTAAAATGGTAGGTGGGGGAGGAGTAGAAGGAACCTGAGGGGGGAGGAGGTAAAGGCAGAACGGGCGAAGAGAGAAAAATGTTTGACTCAAGAGATAAGGAATCATAATGATTAGCATAAGGTCAAGGCACAATAATTTAAAGACAGAATTGCTCGGAATAAACAAGGATAGTGGAAAAATTCAAAGGGGGCGAGAAAGTAAAGGGGGACAAAAGTGGTGTTATGAGAGAAGGTGCGGGAATAGGAGGGAGTTGGTGTGGATAAAGTAAGGCAGACCAGACAGAGGGAGAAATATGTTTGAGGATTGTCGGGTGAGAAAGGAGGAAAGGACATAAGTTCTACAAGATGGTGGGTCCAGGTCCGGGAGATCAGGGGTGATCAGCAACAAAATAGCGGGTGGGGTAAAAGTAAAAAAAGACAAAAAGTCCAAGATGCGAATCAGGGAGGAATGAATTAAGAGCAAAAAAGAAGTCAAAGGAGGGTACGCAGTTGGAGAGTCAAAGGCGGGCGGAAGGGAGAAGAGGCATGCAGATACTCCGGACCACAGGGGCATCGGTGTTGTCAATCTGCCGGGTGTAGCTCCTGCACCCCCATACCTGGATAAGGACTCTCAGGTCACAGAAGACAGAATCAAGGTGGAGAACATCTAAGAAGACAGACAGCGAGGCAGCAGCGAGGATTGGGATAGTGAGTAGTGCCCGGGTCGGGAGACTGCAGTCGGGAACTCTGGACCATCGGACCAAACATCGCCGTGGCACTCACCTTCGACCCAGTAAACGCTGCAGGTGATTATGCGTCGGGGCAGGCTTGCGACCTAGTGGGTAAAGGGACGGTCTTGATGAGTGGAATCTCGTCCCCGATCAGTCCTTCGCCACCAGGAGCATTCCGATGATGAAAGAGCTGCACCAAGGCTGGTCCAAACATCAGGCATCCACTGGTATTTGTTATGAGGGAGGCAGCAGAGGGAAAAAAATAGCAGCAGTTGGACAGATAATGCCATGTCCCAATGTCCAGCTGGGTAGGTGACGGCTGCGGGAGGATCCGGGCCTGCCTCCTCAATAGCTGAACCCAGCAGCTCCACTGGGCAATGGCCAAGTCTTCTCGTTGTCCCTGAAGTGTGGAAAATCGCCCTGGTTCAATCGGTTGCCTTCCAGAGCCATCCTATGTTGTCAAAGTTGTGCCAAGGCTGGTCATGTCTCAGCAATCCATAGCGATTCGCTCAGAGGGCAGTAGCAGAGGTGGAAAATAGCAACAGTGGGATGATGGAAGCCATGCCTCGATGTCCAGCTGGGTAGGTGTTGGCTTCAGGAGAAACCCAGGCCAGACTCCTCTTTAGCCAAACCAAGTGGCTCCATTGGGCATCGATCATGTCTTTTTGAAGTCCGCTGTCGGTTACAGGGGAAATTACGGGGAATGAGGAGGATTTAAGGCAAAGCGGCAATCCTTGTCCAGGAACTCCGGGCCTGAGCTCCTCACTGGACGGCCATCTTGAATCTCTTCAAGCACTATGAAACACATCACATTTCAGACCATGATCATTTGCCTCTCTGCAAAAGCACAGCAAGTGGGAGCCCAATTTCGGGTGAGATAAGATAGCCATTTTCCCCCTATCCCTTTTACAACGCTCCACACACTTTTGTTGCACATTTTCTTACATCCCTTGGTGTATTTGTTTTTTTTTCATTGGCACTTACTCTAAATTGGAGTTATGTTATGCCAAAGAAATCCACTTTTTTCAGAGGCTCAGTTGTCAGTCATGGTAGGTGAAATCACCAGAGTAGAGCCATAGTTGTTTGGAGTCCAAGTCCAACTTACTGCTCTCAGTAAGAAAAGGAAAATTTAGTCCAGAATAGTAGACTGAGTGAATGCTGTAGGTACCACCCTGCGCACACAGGAGGAAATTATGCAGAAGTGAAACAACCTGTGGGGGGGGGGGGGGGTGGTGCATTCCCTGGCCTTCAAGCAACCCCTGGAGGAACAGAATACTGCTGGTGGTCCTCCCAGTGCCCAAATACATCTGTTTCCCTGGGAAGAGAAGTTCTTGGCCATCCTACATGATGGGGGCTTGATTGGAATATCTGGGGGATTCTAGTGTGGTAAATTACACCTCACTAACTTTCACAATACCTCAATGTGCTGCAAGCCCTCAACTCAGTTCTTGCAATTGTGCTGTATACCTAGTTTCCTAACATGTAATCCTTAAATTATCAGAGATGTTGGTTTGTCTGTGTTAATGTGTATTGTTACATACAAGATTACATGTATCAATATTCATTACATGCGACTTGTTAGAATGGTGTCTGTAACTTTATCACTATAAGAATATAATTCCAGGACCCATGATATGTGTTAATATGCAAATGTATGGTCCGTCCCAACTGCATTTGGAAACAGGTATGTAACACTAACTTTTCCAAGTACAACTACCATGAAGTACTCTTTCTGTAACTCGAAACAAGATGAAATTGTGATTTTATGCAATCTCACTTGTCTGACGAATCACAACTGATGAAGCAAACACAAGGAGATGATGGACGGAGTGCTGAAACTTTTCAGACACTCACCCTTCAATCCATCATCGTTCTCTAGCTCACTCTGCCACCCCTGTTCAGAGCTTGCCTGGAAGTTCGGGTTGGACTGTTCCCATTGTGCACATGGTCAAGACTGATTTGCATATGGCTGGGTTCAAACTGGAATGGCATGGGGAGCAATAAAATGATGGACTTAGGCCCAGATCTCTGTACTGGGGTGAATGTATGACATTGTTCTGCATTCTGTCCGTCAAGTGCTCTTTCTGCATCTGTCACCCGAGGGAGACGGGTATGCCCAGACGTGGGTCCCGTGCTCTCCATGCCACTGGAGTCAAGCAATCCTGGCTGATAAGGTATGAAACTCAGAAACCGGTCCTAGGATGCTTGTTTCCAGTCCAGGGAGGCCCTGGTCTGGCTGTTTGGGCTGGACAGGTTCCATTGGGCGCACAGTCAAGACTAATTTGCATATGGCTGAGTTTAAACTGGAAGGGAATGGAGAGCAATAAATGATGGCTGGATAGGTCTATTTACAGGGCTGAATGTATGACATTGTTCTGCATTCTGTCCATCAATTGTTCTTTTTGCACAATACATCTGATGTTCATGTCTTATGGAGTTAATAATTTTGCAAGTATTGGCAAGTTTAGATTGAAATGACTAAAACTACTGTGAAGCTCTGTTTCTGTAACTCAAACAAGATGAAATTGCGATTTTGCCCTTTCTCACTTGTCTGACAGGTTATAACTGATGTTCAATTCTCATGGCATGAGCAATCTACATATAATGCTCAATTCAAAAAAAATTCTGCCTATTTAGCTTTACGTTGTCATGGTCTCCTCAAATGAAACTATTGATGGCATGAGTGACACCATACCACGTTCTTAGGTCAAACATTTGTAAGGCATGAGGGAAACTCAGGTGAATAGAAGTGGCAGGTGACCCATTTACTCTGCTATGATCACATGATGACTAATACTGAATATACCACAAAGTTGTATGAGTGCCTGTTTTATACACAACTAGGTATTGCAATGACCATATACACATGTTACCTCTCCACTGTGTCGGCTTAAATGTTTGAGAGATGTCATGTTTATGCCACTCACATACCAAAAGGATTCCTCTGCTGCTGCTGAAAGAAGGACGACTTCCAGCAAATCGTGCCCAACTGCGTTCAGACTCCTCGGAGGTCGCGCTGCTGGTGGGAGCTCTTCCGTGGTCGACGGAGTGCCTTCTAGCTCCCAGCGTGCGCTTGACCCCACTTCCATCGGCTGCCTGCACCGGGGGACTGCGAGGACCAGAAGCCTTTGCTTCTTACACCTGGTGCCTCTTCCCCCGGCGGTAACGCCCTCCACCTGCTGCTGCTGCCTATTTACTTTTCGTGACACCCGCTTCGCGGGTGCCACTCACATACCAAAAGGATTCCTCTGCTGCTGCTGAAAGAAGGACGACTTCCAGCAAATCGTGCCCAACTGCGTTCAGACTCCTCGGAGGTCACGCTGCTGGTGGGAGCTCTTCCGTGGTCGAGCGAGTGCCTTCCAGCTCCCAGGGTGCGCTTGACCCCACTTCCATCGGCTGCCTGCACCGGGGGACTGCGAGGACCAGAAGCCTTTGCTTCTTACACCTGGTGCCTCTTCCCCCGGCGGTAACGCCCTCCACCTGCTGCTGCTGCCTATTTACTTTTCGTGACACCCGCTTCGCGGGTGCCACTCACATACCAAAAGGATTCCTCTGCTGCTGCTGAAAGAAGGACAACTTCCAGCAAATCGTGCCCAACTGCGTTCAGACTCCTCGGAGGTCGCGCTGCTGGTGGGAGCTCTTCCGTGGTCGACGGAGTGCCTTCCAGCTCCCAGCATGCACTTGACCCCACTTCCATCGGCTGCCTGCACCGGGGGACTGCGAGGACCAGAAGCCTTTGCTTCTTACACCTGGTGCCTCTTCCCCCGGCGGTAACGCCCCTTTAACCTTCCCTCAAAGCAAACCGCATCACACGCAACGCGGGACGCGCGCGAGGAGAAGCGCGAGGCGAAGCCCGGGCCAAGGGCGGGCCCGTTTCAGCCCGTTCCAGACTGTGAGAGACTGGACTGGGCCACGGTATTTGTGTTTTATTTTATTATCCTTAGACTTGTCCTGATAATAACTGTGGGGACTTACACCCACATCTTCAGTCATCAGGGAGACCTGTCTGTGTTTGCCCTATCACTATTGCATAGCGTCCGACCATGACTCGAGTCACTAGAAGTAAAAAGACAGATAAAACCACTGACATAACCGGACCCATTGACTTATTCCTGAACAAAGCCAATGCTGTTATCGATAATACCATACAATTGATAGATCGTCGGGTGTCACATGAACTGGAGATTGCTAGAAAAAGATCGTCATTGGGCCCCTTGGCTCTAGCACAAACCCCAAGTTGCAAGGGTCCAATCACTCCCTTGTTGAATCAAGCAAGTGCACTAGTTCACACAGTTCCAAATACTGTGGACCCGTCAGCAACACAACTGTCATTAGGATCTGATTCTGTGGAGGACTTGGAAAAAACCCCAGATTTGCAACTCCTACACAGTCAAGACATGGCATTAGAATCTAACTCCATGGGTGAAAGGGAGGGGGCCATACCTAAGAGGTCAAGTAAGGGGTTGATTTTACAGGAGAACACACCGGCTCCACTTAACCGTGCAATCCCTTGTAACCTGAATAGGAACAGTAACAATATTGTAGTACTGCAAACTCCCCCACCCACATACAGAGCGGTCCCTGACATGCCTCCACAGTTCACTGAGTCAAGGGGAAACCCAGACGCACTAGGCGCTGCAGGTGGTATACACAAACCATGCACTACATGTGTATCACTACACGACTTTCTTACAAACAGCATGGGGGAATTGTTAAAATATCACCTGAAACCCCTGGAAAAAAGTATAAGAATAATCGAAAAACAACTTGCAAAATTAAATACCCCTGCATTTACTCAGAAGTCACTGGGCGCCCCAGTTACGGGGGAGGGGAAATCCAAAGAGCCAAGCAAACCGGCTAAACCGGCTCAATCGCTTACCTTACCAGCGGCGTGCCCAAAGCCGGCCAAACAGGCCCAAGCGCTTACCACAACAGCGGCGTGCCCAAAGCCCCGTGTTCAAGATAAAGTAGCAAACACCCAGACTAATAAAAGTGTCAAATCAAATTCACAAAATACCCCTAAACCCCTAACTGTAGAAGGGAAGGGCCAATCCGATAACACTAGTGATAATGTGCAACCCACTCCAGCCCTTGTGGCGTTAAATACTCAGTTAGCTAACCTAAAGGAGACTGCACATACATCACAAAAAAACCAGCCACCCCAATCTCAGGGAAAACAGAGGACGGGCATTAGATTCAGGCGGCCGTTTCACCTGCCAACTGAGGCTACCCCGTACACTGTCGTCCTAACAGGGGTGTCAGAACTGCCAGATGGCTCGGATGAGCCCCCGTGGTCACTGAGGAACAAAGTTCTGCAATGGTTAAGTCAAAATAGACCCATACAGCCATCGCATCTTAGCAGAATAAATTCAGTGAGAAGAGTGTACTGGATTGGAGACACGAAAAAAAGCCTACAGGGTGACTGTGTTATAGTCAATTGTGACGATCCTGCCATGGTTGACTATATTTCTTCCTGGCCGGCGCTTGAAAAAAGGGGGGGGGTGGACGTACAGCGTCTTTCCTTCTTCTATCCACCTTTAAATACTCCCAATTATGGTGACACAACCGGTTGGGACGAAGACCAAGATTGGCCATGGACGCAGGTGGGGTATACCAATAGAAGTAGAAACAGGAATAGCAATAATCACTGGAACAGAGGTTGGGATTCTCGCCCCTGGTATTATAGTAGAGGAAACTCAAATCACGATTATTGGAGGGGGGCTCCCACAAGGAACAGATACGACTGTTTAGATATGGTCGATTGACCAATAAAGGCCACTACAGGGGTATCAGTAATCTTAGTTCCCCAAATTAAGATCCATGATGTCCCTTCCCAGGTAGAAAGCTCTAATCCCGTGATGATAGAGACCACATTAGATCATGATATGGGTGGTGTAATATTGTCAGGCCAGCATCTAACAGATAAATCCAGTAAGCCACTGAAGGAGAACGGATCTGAGTCCACAACCGTAACCTTCGCTATGCTTTCACATCTGAGCACAGTAGATAAGTTAAAGAATCAAATTCACAATGAGATCGGAGCCTTGCCCGTGGGCATGGCCCCACCAAATAGCCAGGAAGTACCGAGTCCAACCAATGAGGGGAAATGTTCATTAAAAATAACATCATGGAATATTGCTGGGCTGGCAAAAAAAATGCGGGACCAGTTATTTCTAACTTTTATGGCAAGGCAGGATATAATCTGCCTACAGGAGTGCTGGGACCCAGTTGAGACCCACATTGAGGGTTTTAGCACTTTCTATGTTCCCTCGATCCAGGGCAACCGAGGCAGAGGCTCTGGGGGACTGTGTATTTTTACTTCAAACCTCTGTAATATAGAACAGAGTATGTATGAGGCAAGCGGACCAAAAGCAGGCGTAGGGAGCTTACTACAAGGCCTGTTTTTTAAATCGAACGGGTGCTCCTTTTTCCTGATCAACCTCTATAATAACGCGCCAAAAGTTGAGGTTAAAACCTTAATAACGGAGTTGGACTCTCTGTTAAAGAAAGGTGGGCAGGCGGCAGACTGCTTACTTATAGCAGGGGATTTTAATTGCCACTTATGCCCCTATAGTCAAACTAAAAACTGTGGCATTTTTGACCTAAAAGGGGATCCGACTACGCACTTTGAACACTCCATAGGGGGCGACCTGTTAAATCAACTCATGCACGAGTGGGACTTTGCTTTTGCAAATGAACTCTGTCAGCCACCTGTAGCGTTCCATACAACTTTTTTTGGCCATGGGGCAGGCACTGTAATTGACTTTATTTTAGTCTCCAACAGGAATCAAGGCTGGGTGGGGGGTTTTGATACGGAGGATCTAGCAATAAGCGATCATTTCCCTATCAGTACCTCCCTTAGTCTAGGGAAATCGGGGTCCCAAAAAACAAGTACTATGAACATACTTCATGGTCATTCAGTCGCGCTGGCCAGAACAAATGGCTACGCCATTAAATGGGCAAAAATTGAACCTACAAACTTCCTAAAAGATCTGGTACGGAAAGAGTCTAGACAATTTGACACCTGCTTGGAACCAAGTACCAACCCCGAGCTAATAATACAGGCGTATGAAGGGATCAAAGCTACAATAAACGCCAAGTTAACTAAAAAATTAAAGCTAGGGGATGACACAAGATTACATGGCTGGTTTAACCGAGCCTGTACTAAGGCACACAAAGCCCTCCTACAGGCCTTAAAGATCGTACCTAGGGATAGTGGTCTGGTTAAGGAAGCGAGACAGGCCTATAAGCAGACCCTCCGACTTAGACAGAAAGAACTTAAAAACGCAGCCTGGGAAGCCCTGATAAAGGCAAGTGCTCTAAGGGACAATATGTCGTTCTGGAAAGAAATTAACGCCCCCTTCTTTCTGGACAGGAAGGCAGACACCATAGAAATAGGCATACCAGAAGATGTCTGGGTTAATTACTTTACCTCCCTCTACAAGAAAGATTCACTTGCCCCGATCCCACAAGATGAGACGGATGCGGGGCAAGGGGTTCTTTCACCTCTTCAGGAAAACTTCCCACTAAAAGTACTGTTCTCCCCTGCAGACGTGGAACAAGCTATCTGCCAGAGCGCTAGTTTAAAGGCCCCTGGACCTGATGGAGTTCCTATTGATTTGCTTAAAGGGAACGTAGACCCTTGGGCCCCCTTACTAGCAAATGTACTGAATGCTTACACTAAACTAGGTTTTCCCAACACATGGAATGAAGCAATAGTTATCCCAATATTTAAAAAAGGGGACAGACAAGACCCAAAATGTTATCGCCCCATCTCCCTGCTAGATAACCTAATGAAAATAGCAGGCAGGGTGTTGTTAACCAAACTTCAAACCTGGTCTAAGAGCAATGGAATACTTTCAAAATTCCAATATGGTTTTAAGTCTGGTTTGGGAACCATAGAGCAGGGTCTTAACCTGTCCCTCATAATGAATAAATATATTGGAACAAAAAAAGGGAATCTGTTTTTAACATTCGTCGATTTAACCTCGGCGTTTGATTGTTTGGATCATGGTACGCTGTGGAAAACCCTGAACACAATGGGGATAGATAAAAACATCTTAAGTTTCATCCAGGAGTTGTACAGAGACGCAGGCGCCACGGTGAGATTTGGCAAAAATGGCGAGCAAACCAGAAAATTTCCCATAGCAAAGGGTGTTCGCCAGGGCTGCATACTTGCGCCATTTCTATTCAACCTGTACATCAACGAGGTAGCAGCTTCTTTGTCTGATCTGGAGGTGGACTACCCCAAGATAAACGGTCTCGCAGTCCCACTATTGCTATACGCTGATGATGCGGTGATCATGGCCCGTACACAGCGGGGACTCCAAAAGGCATTAACGGGCTTTGCAACCTTTATGAGCTCTAGAGGCCTAAAAATAAACGTGGGGAAAACTTTCACGATGTCATGTACCACCAGTAAAAAAGTCCCTGATTGCAAAACCTTTGTTAATGATTCAAAGATAGCTATGTCTAAAACGTTTTCCTACCTAGGCATTACCTTTAACAATAGGGGGACATGGTCCGCAGCAATCACCTCCCGGAACCTGGCCTTTGCCCGCTCAATAGGGGCGGTCAAGCAATTTGCTAAAAGACTCGGCGGGAAACCGGTAGACACACTACTCAAGATCTATGCAGCAAAATGCGTGTCTACAGCTGTATATGGGGCGGGGATATGGGGACTTGCAGATAGTTCCCAAATTCAGAGGGTGGAAAATGCTTTCCTGAGATATCTTTTAGGAGTCCCGCGTTCCACATCTACTACCATATGCCACAATGAACTTGACAGATCCCATATTAGTGATCTGATAAAGATAGCGCCAGTCATGCTGTGGTACAAGATTTGGACATGCGAGGACACGACCTTTAATAGGGAAGTAATTCATGACTGCTTGCAGCAAGCCAAGGGCTCTAAACAGCCATGGCTGGCCTACGTTAAAAAATTCCTGATCTCCATCGGCCAACCGGAATTTTTCTCAAACCCAACCTCATGTGCCCAAATGTCAAAAAAAGCACTAAAAGAGACATGTCTTGGTCTACTGGAGGAGAGGAGATATTATCTAGATGGGAATAAGTCTACCATCGTAGCCCATCGCCAGATCCTCCATGAGCATGGCCTTCACCCCTATCTGGCGCCAAATTTTTCATGTTATCATAGAATGCTCTTAGCACGATTGAGGACAGATTCTTTTTTTAGGCTAATAACGTTCCCCGCTCCAAATGACTGGTCTGGGAATCTGATAAAATGCCCATGTGATGGAGTAGCCACTCAGTCTAACATACACTGTATTCTCTTCTGCCAATACTATCAGTGGGGAAGGAAAAAACACCTGCTGCCACTATTAAAGCTGTGGGGCCTGAGAAGTTGTAAACCTGCTCTCCATAGATTGTATTTACTCCAAGATGAGCTTACTATTGTAGTGGTGATAAAATTCCTGTCGTTCATCATAAAATGTAGAGGAACCATGAGAAATGATTAGAAGGCTGAGGGTTTGTTGAGTATTATTCTGTGCCTAATAACACCACATAATACATAAATATGCTATATTTACCTCAACCGTTCCATCAACCCAATGAAATTATTTTCCTACCAATTGTATTTTATAAAAAGTTTTTATGGCTTGTTAGATTAGATTAATTGATTCATATATGTAACAAAGTGTATTTGTTGCAGTGATTTTGTTTTAAATAACAAGTTTTTAATGTTGTGTTTGGAATGTATCTTGCATTGTTCGCTTTTATGGTGTTTTGACAAATACCGAATAAAGTTATTTTTGAACATTTGAACTCCTGGCTGATGAGGTATGAAACTCAGAAACCGGTCCTAGGATGCTTGTTTCCAGTCCAGGGAGGCCCTGGTCTGGCTGTTTGGGCTGGACAGGTTCCATTGGGCGCACAGTCAAGACTAATTTGCATATGGCTGAGTTTAAACTGGAAGGGAATGGAGAGCAATAAATGATGGCTGGATAGGTCTATTTACAGGGCTGAATGTATGACATTGTTCTGCATTCTGTCCATCAATTGTTCTTTTTGCACAATACATCTGATGTTCATGTCTTATGGAGTTAATAATTTTGCAAGTATTGGCAAGTTTAGATTGAAATGACTAAAACTACTGTGAAGCTCTGTTTCTGTAACTCAAACAAGATGAAATTGCGATTTTGCCCTTTCTCACTTGTCTGACAGGTTATAACTGATGTTCAATTCTCATGGCATGAGCAATCTACATATAATGCTCAATTCAAAAAAAATTCTGCCTATTTAGCTTTACGTTGTCATGGTCTCCTCAAATGAAACTATTGATGGCATGAGTGACACCATACCACGTTCTTAGGTCAAACATTTGTAAGGCATGAGGGAAACTCAGGTGAATAGAAGTGGCAGGTGACCCATTTACTCTGCTATGATCACATGATGACTAATACTGAATATACCACAAAGTTGTATGAGTGCCTGTTTTATACACAACTAGGTATTGCAATGACCATATACACATGTTACCTCTCCACTGTGTCGGCTTAAATGTTTGAGAGATGTCATGTTTATTTCTTAATCCAAAATGTAATCTCTCAGGACATCTAATGAGCTGCTTAATTCACCAGATTGGTTTGATTATCGTTTCCCCAAAACAGTTTTTTATTGTGGTTGATGTGTGTCTATTACAGACATTTTGCAATGAAGGTGTGCTTCTGTTTCATGAAACATCCATACTTAAGTTTATTTTATATCTAAAGAGGACCTAGAATGTGTGAAATGGGAGGGTGTCACAAAGCTTATTTGGTGTCATGTTAATGAGTAGCTACAGTTGTGTTGCAATACTAAACACACATCACTATTAATGAATAGTAGATGTAAACACATTTGGAATTTGGAAGGGTGTGCCTGGGTTGTGTCAGTGACCTGGACTAATAGGGCATCAAATAGATGAATGTAGATTATACACTCAAAGCTAATCCGAACAGGGACCCACAAAATAGGTTAGGGCCAGGGCACCCAAACACCTTAACATGTCCCTGCCTGTGAATCTTTTAACTGGAGAATCAATGGAAACAGGTTAGATTGTGACTTACCACCAGTTGCGCCCACAATGTAGTTGGTTTTGGATGTCATCAAGCAGAATCAGCAGAGGCAGGACATGTATGATCACTTCTAGGGTGGAACAGGACATGTGAAGTTGAGTCCAGATGAGTTTCAGCCCTATATCCATCCCTTTCTGCCAGCTCAGGTGTGGTCGGTTTGACTGCATAAGTCAGGTCAGTCGGAAGGCACATCGTGATTGGGCCGGTGGAACTACTGGTCGTCCGCCCTCTGACAGGTGTATTGGCCCATCCCAGTACCACAGTCAAGATGTCCTGTCGGTGGCAATGCCGCAGCAGTCTTTCCATCAATAAAACAGCATGCGTCGTAATAAGACAGGCGGACCGCCAACTGGGTGGCGGGGAATCCAACGACGTTTTGACCATGGTACCCTTACTGCCAAACTAATAATCAGGCCCTTAGTAAGCCCCCAAACATAATCAAACATAAAAAATATACCAAATGTAATTAATATAATCATTATGTTCTTCAAACAGAAAAGAAAAACCTGTTTTAAAATAAATGTTGCTCAAACTAAATACTGCAAAGGACACAAAACCTCTGCCAAACATATACAACAAAGTAAATTAGATAAAGAGTAAATGCAGGTTTAACTTTATATAAACAAATAAAAGGTCAAATATAACTATATCTCATATTCATATTTTTAAAGTAATTACAGATATAATGACAGACGGTGCGAATTTCATCACTTCATAAAAAGGAAAACACTTATTAAGTTATATGGGGTGCACCTACAGCCAAGAAAATGTTTCTACTGAAAATGTTAAATTTAAATTTGCAAAATATTATTCCAAAACATGTTATAGGGAGGGCAACTAGTAAATAAAATATTGCAATTAATGTAAGGGAGCATAACCACTCCTCAAATGTCACAGAGATAAAAGTTATAGAAGTTTTACACGACATAGGAGAAGCAAGCACTAGTTCTCAACAACCCAAGTATTAAAGGATATACTACCCAATGTGCCTGAACCCATAACAGGCCAATCACCATCAATAACCACCTCAAAAAGCCTCATAACATGTGCCAAAAAGGCCAATAGTGATACCCCACCTTCTCGGGGAACATAAAGGAACATAGACATATCAGCACATCTAACAATAACAATAACAATAACCGCACCAACCAAACAGGAGGAGGCATCGCCATCGTCCATAAGAACACCATCCGAATCACGACCAGCTCCGACGATAACCTCGCTACCGCCGAACACCTCCACTTCCAGATCCACACCGACCCCAGGAACACACTTAGAGGCACCCTCATCTATAGACCACCAGGAACTCGCACACAATTCAGTGAAGACATCACTGACTTCATCAACCCACATGCCCTCAACTCCGAGAACTACATTCTACTGGGCAACATCAACTTCCACCTGGAAAAGAAAAACGACAACCACACCACCACCCTTCTAGACAACCTAGCCAATCTCGGACTCAAACAACTTGTTGACACCCCCACCCACGTAGCCAGACATACGCTCAACTCTATCTTCACCTCCAGCAAACACATCTCCTTCGATCACACCACAGCTCTCCATTGGACGGACCACAGCTGTATTCACTACAGCTACAAAAAAAACACGACCCACAATCCCCCACAACCTATTCCTCGAAGAAACTGGAACAAAATCACCACCGATCAACTCCTCACATCGCTCAACCAAAACCCTCCCGCCCTATCATCGGACCCAAACCAAGCTGCCACCAAACTCACACAATGGATCAATCACAGCGCAGACAAATTAGCACCCTTGAAAAACCACCAGACCAAATAGGGTAGCAAAAAAGCCCCCTGGTTCAACGATGACCTTAAGAAATCCAAGAAGCTATGCCGTACCTTTGAGAAAACATGGAAAAAAAACACAACCACTGACAACCTGACCACCTTCAAGGCCGCCACCCGCAAACACCACCAACTGATCCGATCCACCAAGAAATCAGCATTCAAGGATCGACTCGACAACAAAGCCCACAACAGCAAGGAACTATTCAACATCGTCAAAGAATTTACCAACCCCACTGCAGGCTCAAACAACATTACTCCTTCCCAAGACCTCTGTGATTCGTTATCCTCTTTCTTCCACAACAAAATCGCTGACATACATAACAGCTTTGAGAACCTATCCAAACAACAGTCAACTCCACCCACCTCCGAACCTAAACCGCACTCTAACAACCTTAGCGCCTGGAACGCAATCACCACTGAAGACACCATTCGTCTAATGAACTCCATCCATTCAGGATCGCCAACCGACCCACGTCCCCACCACATCTTCAACAAAGCAGACTCCATCATCGCACCCCATCTCCGTGATGTCATCAACTGCTCCTTCAACTCTGCTACCTTCCCAGAAAGCTGGAAACACGCCGAACTCAGCGCCCTTCTGAAGAAACCCACAGCAGACCCCTCTGAACTTAAGAACTACCGCCCCATTTCCCTCCTCCCATTCCCTGCCAAAGTCATTGAGAAAGCCGTCAATAGCCAGCTCGCCGCCTTCCTTGAATCCAACAATTCCCTCGACACATCACAGTCCGGCTTCCGAGCCAAACACAGCACCGAAACCGCCCTCATTGCAGCGACAGACGACATCCGAATGCTACTGGACAACGGAGAAACAGTTGCCCTTATCCTACTCGACCTCTCCGCCGCCTTCGACACAGTCTGTCATAGCACCCTCATACAACGCCTCAGCAACGTCAGCATACAAGGAAAAGCTTTGGACTGGATCATCTCGTTCCTCGCCGGGAGAACCCAGAGAGTCCGCCTCCCCCCATTCAAATCAGAGGCCACCGAAGTCATCTGCAGAGTACCACAAGGTTCATCACTCAGTCCCACCCTCTTCAACGTTTACATGAGTCCCCTCGCATCCATCGCGCGACAACACAACCTCAACATCATCTCCTACGCTGACGACACCCAGCTGATCCTTTCCCTCACCAAAGACCCTAACACTGCCAAAACCAATCTTCACGAAGGGATGAAAGAAGTAGCCGAATGGATGAAAAACAGCCGCCTAAAACTAAACTCAGACAAAACGGAAGTCCTCATCCTAGGATCATCCCCCTCTGCCTGGGACGACTCATGGTGGCCACCGGCCCTGGGCACAGCATCCATACCTACAGACCACGCACGTAACCTGGGCTTCATCCTAGACTCCTCCTTCTTGATGACCAGACAAGTCAACGCCGTCTCATCCTCATGCGTCAACGTACTTCGCATGCTCAAAAAAATCTTCTGTTGGATCCCCACCGAAACAAGAAAGACTGTCACCCACGCACTGGTCACTAGCCGACTGGACTATGGAAACACCCTCTACGCCGGAACAACAGCCAAATTACAGAAAAAACTCCAACGCATTCAAAACGCATCAGCCAGACTCATATTGGACATCCCTCGCCAAGCTCACAGTACCGGTCACCTGAAAGACCTCCACTGGCTTCCCGTCAACAAGAGAATAACGTTCCGTCTCCGCACCCACGCACACAAAGCCCTCTACAACCTGGGACACTAATGCCTCAACACACGACTGTCCTTCTACACACCTACCCGCCAACTACAATCCTCCAATCAAGCCCTTGCCGCAATTCCGCGCATCCACAGATCCACCATGGGAGGAAGATCCTTCTCCTACTTAGCGGCCAAAACCTGGAATTCTCTCCCCACTCACCTCCGCCTTACACAGAACCACATTTCCTTCAGAAAGCAACTTAAAACCTGGCTATTCGATAAATAGTGCACACCCTCCCCCAAGCGCCTTCAGACCCTCTGGGTGAGTAGTGCGCTATACAAATTCTTGAACTTGAACTATAAGGGCTGTTGGAAATGGCCCTTTTTGCAGGGTTATCTCTAAACTTTCTGTTTCTTCCTCCTTTGTTTTTCCTGACCTGTGGCTTTTGGCTATAGAACTCTGGGCATTTTACCACTGCTGACCAGTGGTAAAGTGCATAGGCTCTCTGTGTAAATTGTTATGATGATTGGTTATCCATGATTGTCATATTTGTTTTACCAGTAAGTCCCTAGTAAAGTGCACTAAGGGCCCGATGTAGGTAAAACGCATTTTCCGATTTTAAAATACCGAATCGTACCAAATCGGTATTTTGAAATCGGAAAATGATATGTAGATTAAAAAAATCGGAAAAATACCGAATCGGTCGTAATCGGTATTGTGAATCGATACGTACCGAATCGGCATTTACCGAATCGGAATTTACCGAATCGGCTACTACCGATTCGGCAAATACCGATTCGGTAATCGCAATACACCCCCATGGGCCAAAAGGCATTGTAAATACCGAATCGGTATTTACCGAATCGGTAGTAGCCGATTCGGTTAAATCCGAATCGGTAAATACTGAATCGGTATAGGCCGATTCGGCAAGCAAGTAAAACTGAAACCAAATACATCAGCCAATGAGGTGGAACCACCCTCCCCCACCCTAGCAGGGAGTGGCTACCCAGGCAGGTGCAACTCATTAGAAAGTTCTGGAGAGGCAGCCTGAGCTGAGCATTCACAGTGAGCAGCAGTGGTAGCAGTATCCAGATCTCTGTGAAACATGGCAAGCAGCTCTGAGAGCCAGAAGGCAGAGCGCAAGAGGAAGGCCAAATTCAGCACCATGGAGCTGCAAGTGTTGGTGGAGGAGGTGGTGAGGGTACACAGGCAGCTGTTTGGGAGGCTGTCCCTCACTGTCCCTGAGAGCACTAAGAGGAGGCTGTGGAGTGAAATTGGGGAAAGAGTAAACGCTGTTGGTGTCACCCCAGGAGCCTGGACGACCTCAAGAAGAGGTTCTACGACATCCGCAGCCTCACAAAGAGGAAACTGGCAGAGCTACAGAAGCAGGTAGGACTTGCTGGTGGAGGCAGGAACCCGGCGCCACCCCTCACTGACCTGGAGGAACTTGTGGCGACTACCAAGAGTGTGGTGGGAGTTGGGGACCTGGATAGCTCATCCAGAGCTACAGCTAAAGGTAAGAAGCATGCGCTTCTTGACACACCCTACCAGACACCTCTCCTTTAGACCCAATGCACAGCCAAACCCCAGCCCAGTACTGCTACCAACAGACATGAAAAATGCATCATGGTAAATGTAGTCAGCAGAAGTAGCCAACAATGCCAGTGCAGGAGCTTAATGAAAAGAACTGTAAAACTGAATCAAAGTATTTGAAATGATATGTGCAATGCTTTAACTGTAGTAACTGTAATACATCAGCACTCAGATCACAAATACTTCTTTATACCTAGGGGCACCATCAGGCGGGGGAGAAGGAGCTACTCAAGCACCAGCACCAGCACCATCTGCCAGTGCGGTGGCAGGGCCAAGCACCAGTCTACCAGCACAGGAGGAGGAGGAGGAGGAGAACAGCAGTGCCCTGCGAAATGAGGAAGACACTGAACATACCCTCACATTTCCACAATCCCCCCGACTGTCTCTAACTCCCCCATTGCAGTTCTCCCCGGAGAACTCACCACCACAGAGCCACCCTGCACCTGCCACATCTCCTGCCAGGAGTATAATTGTTGCTCCATTAAACCCCATGGAGGGAGCAGTGGGTCAGGCTCCAGCAAACAACCCAGTTACACCTGTGGCACCCCAGCCCACACAGCAGGGCAGCAGCAATCCCCTGGAGGCCACGAACATCCAGCAGTGCACTTCCAGCTCGGGAGGGCAGCGTGTTTCAAGGGCTGGAGGGCAGTATGGTCAAGATCCAGAGGATGCAGGCAAAATCAATCTTGGCCTGCCAGCGCCAGTTGCGGGTGCATAACCTGCAGATGGGGGAGATGGCACAGGGGTTCAAGACATTTGTTGAAAGCAACAAGGACATTGCAACAGGTCTTGGGCGAATGACCACTGCCATCACCCAGCTCTGTACAAAAATGGATGAACACAAGCTCTCTCGCCGCAGGGATGCCCGCGTGCAGAATAGGGCTATCAACCGCCTTGCTGCTGCTACCGCCTAGCTATGCCAACGTGGGGCAAACATGGAGGCCAGCCTCACCCAGAACATGGCAGAGGTGACTAGGGGCATGGCCCGCATTACCACCGCCATGGAGGCACTTATCATATCGAACACTGTTGTTAATCCAGCCCTGGACCTGGGCGAGGCTGGGGACAGCAGCAGCCGCAGCAGCCCGGCCAGCGCAGTGTCTGAGCCGCGCCGGAGCAGCAGGTGCTCAGCTGAGGCTGCTGGACATACAGAAGGTGGTGAGGCACATCCTAGTGGGGCTGCTAAGCGCAGCAAGAAATAAGACTGCCAGGGCGGGTGAGGCAAACCGGACAATTGACATTTACCCACATATTGTTTACCTTTTCTTTTGTTGCACATCAGTGCAGTAACGTTGTTGCAACATTATTAAATATTTCTTTTTCTAACATCCATTGACCTGTCTTTGCATCTGTACTCACTCAGAAATAGTTTTCTGTAATCTCCTCACGTCT
Source organism: Lissotriton vulgaris (assembly GCF_964263255.1). Classification (NCBI taxonomy): domain Eukaryota; kingdom Metazoa; phylum Chordata; class Amphibia; order Caudata; family Salamandridae; genus Lissotriton; species Lissotriton vulgaris. The sequence continues at coordinate 1,527,507,961 of NC_141685.1, read as the reverse complement.
GTATCTGCCATCACTTGGCGTAGACACCCCAGCAGGTTGTGTTTGTGGCACAGCAACGTCGTCGTCATGGTCCTCGTAGTCTGACAACTCCACCTCAGTGCCCTTCTTCACCGCAAGGTTGTGCAACATTGCACAGACAGCTATGATCTTGCAGCAGGTGATGGGGGTATACTGCCTTGCACCTCCACTCTTGTGCAAGCATCTTAATCTGCTTTTCCAGATGCCAAAGGTCCGTTCAACTACATTCCTTGTGCTTTTGTGGGCCCGGTTATACCTCCTTTGGCTGTGTGTAGAGGGGTTGAGGTAGGGGGTGAGTATGAATGAGCGGAGGGCATATGCACTGTCGCCTAGAAGGAAAAGGGGTAACATTACTCACATGCATACATGTATTTTACTTAGCTACTTTGTGTTATGGGGGTCTGATGATGTGTCTCACCTAGGAGGTATCCTTCACCAAATTCGCCAGCCATCAGCCGTGCATAGACGCCGCTCTGTTGAAAAATGTAGGAGTCGTGGGTACTCCCTGGGAATTTTGCTACCAGGTCTGTGATGATGCACTTCGTATTGCAGATCACCTGAATATTGATGGTGTGCGTAGACTTCCTATTGCGGTATATGTATTCTGTGTCAGCAGGGGGGCAAATCGGAATGTGCGTGCCATCTATACAGCCGATGATATGGGGAAATTGTGCCATCTGGTGAAAGTCTGCTTTTGTTTGTACCAGTTCCGCGTGGGTTGCAGGGAAAGAGATGTATTGGTTCATCCTCTGTATCATGGCGTCAAGGAATTTGTGGAAAAACCTTGACAGGCTGCTCTGAGTCACCCCTCCTACCGCAGCTACTCCACTTTGATAGCTGCCAGACGCAAGTGTAGGCTGCATAGCACCTGCACGTGCACTGGGATGGCGTGTGCCCTTGGGGTGGGGTGGTCCAACAGTGGTTTGAGGTCCCTGATGAGCTCCAGAATGGTGTCTGAGTCCAGCCTGTACCTCTGTAGGATCTCTGCCTCTGTGAGCATGAACAGGGTGATCCTCTGTCTGTAGACCTGTTCCTCTCTTTGCCATTCCCTCTCTCCTTCTTGCTGTAGTCGTAGCCGCCTTGCAATGACATAAAAAGCCGCCATCATGCAAGTTGCAATGCATTTTGGGTCTATTTTTATAGGTTGAAGTTGGTTACCACCTGATTGTAATCCATGGTAAATACCGATTTTGAAATACCGAATTTGAGGCAAAATCGGTATTTCTATGCTTCCCTACATCTCAATCAAATTTTTGCCCTGTCCGAATCGGTGATTTACCGAATCGGTAACTCTACCGATTCAGTAGTTTATCCGATTCGGAATAATTTCGGATTCGGTGTCTCTACCGATTCGATACATGGACCGAATCGGTATTTTTACCGATTCGGTGTCACTACCGAATCGGTACATGTACCAATTCGGTATTTTTATCGAGTCGGTATGTTACCGATTCGTTCTTTTACCGATTCGGGGTATTTGCGATTCGTATTATTTCCGATTCGGTAACTATTCCGATTCGGTATATATACCGAATTGGACGATTTTCATCGCCCTACATCTCGATGGCTGGATACCGATCGGTAAGGGACGAAAATCAGTATTTTCGGCCGATACCGATCGGTAACGGCCTACCTACATCAGGCCCTCAGTGTGCTAGGGTTGGTAATTCAAATTCTACTAATGGGCTTGCAGCACTGATTGTGCCACTCACATAAGTAGCCCTGAAAAGAAGATCTCAGGCCTGCCACTGCAGTGCCTGTGCATGGTTTGTAAATTGCCATGTGGGCCTAACCAGTGTACCCACTGGCCAGGCCTTAACCTTCCCTTTTCATACATCTAGGACACCCCTATGGTAGTCCCAAGGTACCCCCCTGGGCAGGCTGCAGTGTATGTAAAAGGTAGGACATGTACTAGTGTGGGTAACATGTCCTGATAGTGAAATACTGCCAATTTCGTTTTTCACTATTGAAAGGCTATCTTGCCAATAGGCCAGAATGGGGAATGCTGTGTAACATGTTCACCTGCATATCTCCCCATAGGAGTGAGATGGAAAACTGGAGTCTGGTATCCCTGAACTCAGACTTTAATAACACATCTTTAAAGAAGGATGTTTTTTAAATTCTGTGTTTGCAAATGGCACTTTTAGAAAGTGGCTATTGTCTTGTTCAACCTTTCTGTGTGCCTCTGTCTGTTTGTGGATTGACTGTCTAGTTTGAGAATGACCGGGACAGGGGTGGCTCCAGAAGTCTGAGTGGGTCAGCACTAGGCTGAATAGACCTATCTGCATTTGGAGTGGGGGGAGGACTAGCACCTGGGCCTGAATAGGGCTGCCTCCACAATGCTGGCTCCCCCTTCTGTGGTGCGTCTGATGACCCCGGCCCACACTGACAAAGGGAGAAGTTGTGCACTGACAGAGTGCACCCAGAACTGGTTTGGACTGAGTCCAGGACCCCTCACACATAGAGAACAAATACTTTTGTGGTAAAAATATGAGAAGTGAAACCCCTTAACTCTAGACTACTTTGTGATCAAGAGGATCCTGTTGACAAAGAGGACAGCTGAAGAGACTGAGGAGAAGTACTGCCCTTGTTGTGTGTCTGGGGCTGGCCTGCAGTTTCTGCTGAGGACAGGATCACGGGACTTTGCTGTGTGCTGTGTCTCATGCTTGAAGAAGGACTTTGATGTGTGCCTTCCTGTTTCTGAAGTCACCGGCACAAACGGAAATCACCCACAGTTTCCTTGACTTCCTTGCTGGAAGTTCTGACCTGCCCTGAGGTGCCTGTAACTCTTTGTGAAGCCCTTGCTGCTGAGAGATGGAAGCACGATGCATTGAGGGAGAAGCATGACGCCGCTGCAGCAGCCGCCATTGCATTGCCAAGGAAGCCTGTCACCACTGCTACTGTTCGCCGTCGCACCACCGGAGAAGCATGTCACCGGACCGTTGCATCACTAAGGAAGCGTGTTGTCTCTGATCGCCATCGCATCACTGCAGACGCAAATCGTAGGGACCCTACGATACGCGTCTTCAGTGATGCGATGGCGATCAGTGATGACACGCTTCCTTAGAGATGCAACGGTCCGGTGACACGCTTTTCATGAAACCATCATTTTCGTCGCACAGCCGTCGGGCATGCACGCATTGCATCCACGTTGACACATCGCACCAAAGACGCCATTTTATTGCATCTCCACCGGATTGTCGTAAAGCATCGAGGCACCATCTTGTCGCATCGCAACAAGAGCGCAGGAAGAATCGATGCATCATCTTCTCTGCGACCCTTTTGTTTGTTCTGCGTTACGCAGCTAAGGTACTTTGATAAAAAAGTGTTACATTTACCATCTACAAGTTCTTTTTTGCAACAGACATTTTAAAGACATTCTACTGAGTATCTTTATGTTGGATTTATGTTGTTTTGGTCTTGTTTAGTTTAGATAAAGATATTGTATTTTTCTAAACTGGTGTGGTGTTCAATTGTGGTGTTTTCCCTGTTACTGTGAGTGTTGATACAAATACTTTACACATAGCCTTTGGGATAAGCCTGTCTGCTCATGCCTAGCTACCACAAGGGTGAGCAGGGATTATGTAAAGTGTGTATCCCCTTACCCTGAATAGAAGCAAGGGTTCCTCTTTGGACAAATGTACCTACTAAGTCTGGGCGAAATTTGTGAATTCGCGGTATGCAAATTCGTGCGAATACGTACTCGGGGTCCGCAAAATTCGCGAATCTGTGCGAATTTGCGGATTTTTTATTTTTGCGTGTTTGCTGGGTTTTTTTTCAGCGCAGCTACCGCAAAGTTACCCATGCGGTTGTATATGGGCCCGCCCATCTTGTTTTCAGTGTTCGTGTTGCGTACTTCCATTTCCCGGCGCTAGTTGCATGCTCGCGTTGGGCATTTCCTACGTGCGGGGTGCAATTACGTGATCGTGTCTGTTTTTGCGTGCTCACTGGGAAAATATTGTGCAAACTTACCCATGTGGACGCAATGGGCGTGGCCATCTTGTTTTTCATTCATTGCTATGGTTCTGGGCATGCTTTTTCTATCCTGCTTTAATCTTTGCAATCCTTTGTTTGAACTTTTTTTGATCTTTTTTACTCATTATTTATCCCTCTTTTTTTCTAAATCTATATTTTTTGTTTTTTTCAACTTTTTGTTACTTTAATAACTACTTTTTTTGTTTAGCTCTCTCTTTTCTTTTACTTACTTTTTTTCCCTATTCTTTTCTTCTTTCACCCAGGACCATGGCAAAGAGAGTGGGCAAGTCTAAGGAGAAGGGTCCCGCACCCGGTAGCCGGCTCCCTTGTGGGCGCTTAAGGGCAGAGGATGTAATTGCCCAGGAGATCTTTAGCGCAGTGTAGGTGGCCGCACTGATTTTCTTTGTCCAGCGCCACCTCCTCAAGACCGTTGTGGCAGGCGGCAGGCCCGGTGCTGGGTACGGGCTCCTGGAGCGTCACCAGCTATGGGGGAAGGTGTGCCGGGCCATGTATCAGGAGTCTGGGGTCCGGGGCACCTACAACCAGGCGACGCACCGGTGGTCCGACATCCTGGACCGGGAACGCGACCTGCTCGACCTGCTTGGAGTGGAGATCCCTGGGCTTGGTGAGTATTAGTAGATATTTATTCACTACTTTGGTTTCTCCTGCTCTGTGTTATGATATTGCAAATATTTGTTTTTTCCTAAGAGCAAGAATGCTGCTGATTACATTGCAGGCCAATTATGTTTCAAAAGCTTCTGTGATTGCAGGTGCTCGCCTGTTCACTGGTGGTGCTACTATGCTTACTTGTTTTCAATTTTGTGCTCATTTGGCCTGAGTGATTATGTATGAGTGTACCTTACAGAACTGCGTAATGCTAGACACTAGAGACTCAAGTCCAGTCCTTCCTTTGTACTTCTGCCACTAAGAAGAGATAGTGGTGGTGGATTGATAGGTTAAGTATATTATGACGGGTTATTTACTATGTAGTAGGAAACTTTTTAGTGGTCCGCAATCATGATGGACTGTGTCTGTCACTTCGCATGCTGGGGAGTGCTGCCTGTCAGTCTTAGTAAAACCTTTTTGTAGTTGGTTTATTGAGTTACATAACTTTTCAACTAGACGGTCCGCAAATCCAGCAATACTAATATCCGAGTAGACCACATCAGATAGGTCAATAAATTTTGTGCAACTGTTGTCTATTTCCCCGAAATATTTTGCTATTGTTTTTTTGAAATGTTTGATTTGGTTGACAACAATCATCCATGTTTGTGTCTTTCTTTCATGTTTTACATCAGCTCCCCCCCCAGGGGCAAGAGGACAGAGGAGGAGGAGGTAGCAGCGCCAGCGGAGCAGGAACAACAGGAAGGCCAGGATAGGTCCACCAAGGGCTCCTCTGCTGGCCCCAGTAAGTTTTCCTGTTAATATTATTAATTATACTTCCCTATCTTTTACAGCACCTATTTATTCCAAACATTCCTCATAATTCTATTTTTCCCTAAATCGTCTTTGATCTTCTTGTAGACTGTTTCTAAATTATTATCCTGCCTCTACTATGACTGTCTGTGCTACTACTAGAATATTACTAGTCTGTCTGTGTAGCTAGCTAAGCTTGCACAGTTGGCAAATAGTGTTAAACAAAACTCCTATTCAGCAGTAGCTCTAGGCACTGAGTGCAGTCCTCTGGGTTGTCCATAATGTCTATTGAAGTCTTCTAAATGTTTATGCTTGAAAATTCCCAACAATAAAATGTCAATGGCCACCAAGAATAAGCTACTGGTTTACTTTTTGATTGAATAGGAGGACATACTACTACTGTTGCAGGGACTACTCTGCACATACAGAACTATGGACAAGAAATAGGGCATTAGTGATAATAGGCGCAGTTAGGCTTTTCACATACCTTGGTCATAACAGAAGTTGACCCCCCACTCTCCTTATTGACTAGCTAGTATGTCAGAGTCTTTATCTAGCTCCCGAATGCAGCGATGATCCCCAATGATTATACAATCCAGAACATAAGACTACGGAGTCAGAGTCCCGACCTCTCAGACTCACAGACTCATGCTTGCAAATTGCAAACCCTTTCGCTCACTAACTCATGACCAAAAACCAGAGAGTCTATGTAAGTTTTAAAGCTTTATTAAAATTAAAACATCGAGCTCTGTGTGTACTCTGTAAAAATTTAAATTGTGCATTATATAAAAACATTTATGAAAATCAACTTATATAAGATAAAAGGTGAACGACTGAAAAGTGGATGATTTCATGCATTAATTGTGGGAGAGCCCTCACCTGTTTGGAACTTAAAGTCTTGGTGGGGATGAATCTTTGACGACTCAAACTAATCATGATCTTGCTCTTGTTCGTAGAAGGGAAGCTTCTGTCTGTTAGGAGAAAAATGGTGTATGTTAAAATGCAAGCATTCATCAGTTGTGCCAAAAAAGTAGCATCACATGTTAAGGCACAGCATGAATGAAAAAACACCCTTCCCTGAAGAAAGGGAAATTTTTAGTTTAGACTAGAGAGTCACAAGTTATTACATTGTTTATGTAGTACTAGTAACATTTGTTTTATTCCTAGACAAAATAGGGAGCGGTGTATTTGGCATCTAAAAATATTTAATGTATTTTCTAGGCGTAATACCGTCTGCACAGCCATCCACCAGTGCCGGGGCCAGCGCGGAGGAAGGGCACCCCAAGGGCAGATGCGGTACCAGAGCCAGCAGGAACTGCTGTGTGGGATGCCACGGTAGTTGTGGGCAGTGGTAAGCTATTATATTCCTTACTCATTGAGATTGCAGAGTGGGCTCTCTGCAGGGGTGTATATGTTGTACAGTACAAGTACACTTTACTGTTAAGAAGACTTACAAATTTAGAACTAAGTTTTTGTCAACCAGGTAGAAGACAGTCACCCTTGACCTCTCATTAGCAATAGCATTAGCGGCTGGAGTTGACCAGTAACCAATGGCCTCCTTTAAATTTGACTTCAACTCAGCTGTGAAAGTTTTATCGAGAAGCAAAGTCAGATCAGGGATGAACTTGATGGATGGGATAAACGAAATAGGAAAGAAGGGTGTAAGGAAGGACGAGCGAGTTAAAATTAATGACTGGCAAAGAATGATATGTGTTTTTGAATGCTGCCCGAGGTGGCTGGGAATCTGATGCATGGCCGTTGGAAGGCTGAAGCAAGGATGGGTGGAAGGAGAAAGAAAAGAGGACTGCCTGGGTGGGTGAAACTGAAACTATATGTGCGCGCAATGTATCTTTGGTTCAAATTCAAATGCAAGCCAAGCATGGATGCAAGGCTGGCGGTTTACCAAAAAAATAAAAAAGTCGTTTTTCGGTGAGAAAAAGTAATGTTTGTCCAGTTGAGACCTTATGAAGAGTGATTGACATTTACTTTGAATGGATGGATGCCGGGATGGTATCTTCCTCATAGATAGCATAGGTGTATGTAGACAGAGTAGACGGTCAATGGATGAAGAGTGTTACTTTGAAGAGCATGTAACACCGCACCTCCGTGCCAGAGTAGCAAAGCTGAGGAAAGAAGTTGTAATTTTTCAGAATACTACCATGACTAGTAACAGTAGTTTGCAAGCACAGCATATATCCGGCGATTACGGGGACCACTCACTTCCTCTGTTAAACATTTTTTTACAACTCTGTCATTGACATTGATGTGTGGCCTATCGGTGTTCAGTCAATCAAAAACAAAGCACCTAGAGTCATCCCATATGTAAGCAAATATCCTGTGAAGGGGTAGATGATCACATTATCTTGTTCATTTTCCTTTTGTAGTAGTCAGGGGCAGGCCAGGGGGAAAGTTAAATTAATTGAGCAGTAGCCCTTGTAGCAGAGTATGGCCAGTGCCACCAGTAATAGAAAAGTAAGAGCTTCACCACCTGCATGTACTGGACTGGTAACAGTAACGCAAGTCTGTGTCATCATGGCTTGCGCCTGTTTTTCTAGGGTGCAAGTTGACTGCGCTGGCATTATGCCGGCTTCCACAAGTTTACGTACCTATTTCGCTAAACAAGAGAGAAGAAGAAGACTGGTGTACTGTCTGAGTCTAAGGTAGTGAGTCCATATAGTGCTAGTAGAATTCCTGAAACTCCCACTAATGTTATAGCAGAGGCCAACAAAGTGGGAGGTTAGATAGATACATGCAACAAATGTTATGTAGAGTGCTTGCAAGTTGCTAGTGCTACTGTGACACAACTTTCTGCTGAATAATTTTGTGTTAATCTTAAAGAGCATTGGTTACAGTATGTTTTTTTTCTTCGTATAGATACTCCTTCTAAACTAACAAGGAAGGAGTTGGCTAGACGGCCCCGGCAACGGAAGCTGGAGCAACAATTAAGACAGTAGTGGACAAATGCAGTTCTGCTATTGGAACTTGTTTGAGTGAACAGCTGCCCCAGATAATGTCCCAACCTCATTTCACGTGATATCCAATGTAATAAAAGAATCCCTCCTAAGATGTAATAGCAGCAGCAGACATTCAAACAGATTGTTTGATTCCAGGTGTACCCTAGCATACTCCCTTTTAAAAACGGAGTTACACAAAAGTCCTAGAAACCTATCTGACATGAGGAGTGCCAGAGTGGAATATAAATAAGCTACTTTGAAAAAAACGAGTCCTGGGTGTCTTTACATAAGGCCTCAGTAACGAATGACAGTTCAGTATTTTGGAAGGTAGTTAAAGCTTTTCTTTTGTCAAGCGAGGCTGGTCTCTCCATTGAAATTGCAATCGCTGAGGAAGAATGGATCAAACACTTTTCTAGAATATACAGTGGCGAGGGAAACCCCGATGTGTCAGGTATTTATGCTCAGGAGGATTGTAACTTGAAGTTCCCTCTTCACTACTCTGATTTGTTGTTTACTCTGGACGAGGTGGACCGGGCGTTATCCTTAAACAAGGGTGGTAATGCTTCTGGACCTAGTGGGATCCCCATAGATCTGTTTAAATCATACATTTCTTTGTGGGGGCCCATTCTGGTCCAGGTAATTGCTGCGAGCTGCAGCACCACGTTCCCATCAACTTGGGTATAATCTACTATTGTACCTATATTTAAAAAGGGGGACAGACAGGACCCTGGTTGTTACCAGCCAAATCTCCTTGCTGGACGCAGTAACTAACTAAAGTTATAGGTAGGATAATCTTAGAACGCCTCCACGATTGGGCAGAGGAGAACTCTGTCCTATTCAACCTGCAATAGGGATTCCGAGCCCGATTGGGGACAGTCGAACAAGGCTTGAATCTGTCTATCTTGGTGGGGAAGTACACAAGCGTTTGTGGATCTGACAGCCGCTTTTGACTATGTCGTGGTCATGGGGGTTGGCGTTCAGAATATCGACTTTCTTAAGCGTTTTCATTGTGAGGCCAGGGTGCGCGAAGGGCGAGAGTTCGGCTGCGTTCCCGATTAGGAGCGGAGTCAGGCAAGGTTGCATCCTGGCTCCGTTCCTTTTTAATCTCTATATCAATGACCTGTGGGAGGCCCTACTGAAAGAAAATATTGACTTTCCCCAAGTGGCCGGACGTTCAATTTAGCCCTTCTTTACACAGACGATGCGGAGCTGATGTCCCGCACACAAGTAGGTCTTCAGAGGGTGCTAGACAGTTTCTCCCATTTTATGAAAGATCTTGGCTTAAGAGTAAACTCCTCTAAGACCTTTATAATGCGATGTTGCTCTGGTGTCAAGAAATGTAAAGATATGTTTGTGGCAGGACAGAAGATTGGGGTAACCAAGTGGTTCTCATATTTGGGAGTCCTTTTTGCTCATAATGATACTTCGGCACAAACTATAGCAGCAAAAAAATTGGTACTCTTAAGTACAAAATCTGCCCTTACTAACGTTGCCAGGAAACTGGAAAAAAGGCCACCTGAGGAGCTCATTAAAATTTACAAGGCAAAATGTGTCTCTTCAGTAGTGTATGGCGCAGGGTTTGGGGGTTCACTGATTTGCTGCCTATTCAACGTATTGAAAATCAATTCCTAAGGAACATTTTATCTGTTCCCAACAGTACATCATCAGGTATATGCCACGCAGAGTTGGGGCTTCCCTTCATCTCTGATTTAATAAAGTTTGAGCCTGTGCTCTTATGGCACAGGCTCTGGACTTAAGATGAGGCAAAATTAAACAGAGATATTCTACTAGATACTTTGAAAATTGAAGGGGTCCTAAAGATCCCATGGATAAGGTATGCCTACAACTTCTTACAAGATCGTGGTTGCATGGACTGTTTTAATAACCCTAGAACCATTGGGACTATAACACGAAAATAATTACGAAAGGAGGGCCTCTTGTTGCTGGGCACTGTTAGAATGTCTTCTAATATACTGAAACCAAAAGTCCTGCACCACCAGTTGATTTTATCCACTCTTAGCCTTCAACCTTATTTGGCTTTTGTACCCAGAGATTACAATAGGTTTTATTAACTAGATTTAGGTTGCGGGTATTTCACAGACTAGTCCCTTTACCTGCAATGGACGACTGGATTTATAAACTTTGACCCTGTCCCTGTAATAATAATTCCAGCCAACCTACGGTTCATGTGGTCTTCTTTTGTAGATTTTATACCCATGCAAGGAAAATGTACTTAGTACCAGTTTTACAATTGATTGGGCACCGCCAATGTCGACCTGCTCTTCTTGTACTGCAACACCTAGATAGGGTTTTTAGAATAATAATTTTTATGATGCAAGTTCTGAGTCAAAGGAAAAGTATGATTATTTAATCGATTCTAATCGGACGAAGGTCATTTGTAGGATACTTTTTAACTCATGTACTGCTTGATATGTTTTTTAATGTTTTCAATTTAATACCGTTTTTTAACCTTGTAATATACCATAGATTAAGTTGACATTTGTATGATGTTTTTTAACTCATGTACTGCTTGATATGTTTTTTATGCTTTTCTTATGTGCTTTTTTGATTATCTGATATAGCAATCGAATAAAGCTTTCTTTGACTTTTATCAACTGGCTTTTCTCCACATGCCTCCATTAATCTCTCTCCGGAAAACAGAATGTTCCCAACAACCTGTCATTCCCCTGCCAGCTATGTCTCTGCGCATGAGCAACATCTGGAGTCTAACAATAGACATGCCTTTTGGGCTTGCGACTGATGGCTAATAATGAGTATGTGCCACCAAGCAAGTCTATAGTTTTTCTGGTCAGCTTTAATTCATTGATATATGACGTGGGGTTTGGATCCCTTTTACTTTTTTGCTCCTCTTCCTCCTAGAAATATAAGCCGGGTCTTCCTCTTCTGCTCAAAGTTGGATGTTTTCTCATAAGTTAAATAAGTTTGGCTGTTTACTACTGTTTTCCTCCTGGCCGCTTAAGTTGAAGGTTTTCTTGCAAATATGCACTTCACGTTGGGTTTACTTCTCAATGTGGCATACAGTAAAGAAACAGTTACTGTGATCATGCTGCCTCTTGAGGATATGGCCTGTGACAATACAATGTGTTTGATCATATCTTTTCAGCTGCTTCCGAGATAATATTATAGAGTTATTTGCATATTATACTTGAACTTACTCTCGTTAACAAAATTTAACATTTCATCTATGTTAAGGCTAGAAACGCCCCACTGGCCACAAATGACAGATCAAATACTGTCTTGTACCAGCCCTTAGATACAAGTCCAGTTGCAGCGAATGGATAGTTACTGGGCTCATAGAAAAAGCATCACTGATTGCCTGACCATGCAGACAGCGGGTATTTAATATGTCTTCATATTCTCATAATAAAGCATGGATGATCCTTACCTTTTTGCTTGTTATTTAACAAAATGAGCAGATGACACATTTAAGTTCATTCCTATTTCGGCCTATATCAAGCTTTAAGAATCTCCACTGAGATAGAGGTTTATGACTCTCTTACATGTTGTTTCCCTTAATTTCTCTCACACAAAGAAGGGGAGAGGGTCAACCAACTACTCTACCTCCCCGAACCCCCTAGAGTCTACACAATACACATGTAAAGGGGTGGAGAGAACACAACCAAAAAAGATAAGAAAGCAAGCAGTGGCACAATAATGTGTTTTGAAAAACTGCTCTCACTCACACACAAATGTGTGTGACATGCTTCATCATCGGGTCTGCTTACAAAACGCCCTGGGGGAGCCACGCACAGGGCGGAGCATAGGGAGGGGGAACACAAAACGCAAAGGCAAAGACAAATTCAAGAGTGACAAACAGTGTTCACACCAGAAAGTGTATGCCCAAAACTGGGTACAAAGATAAAACAAAGTGCAGTCAAAATAATTAAGTTAAAACTGGCTCATGGATACCTTTATTCATAGGTTCCAAGGTCAAGATTAAAAAATTGAATGTAGGATGGTGGTTTTAAGGGAGGAAATCAAGATCCTGTAACACCTCTCCTAAACTGATAGAGTCAACATGTTTCGACCTAATAGTGCCCCCATTCAATAGGTCACAACGGTCTTCTTCAGGACATCTATTCGTCCCAGTCCTGCACCAAAACCTCCTTTCCTTAGTCGGTTGCTAAGGAGGTAGTAGATGATCTAATTGATCTTGCCCATGTGGAAGGAGTTCCGCCAACACGGAATCTACATACTGCTGAGAGATAAAAATAATTCTAGTAATGTGATCCAAACAAATATCATATCATTATTAGGATGTTGGATCATCATACCCTCCAATCATATGTAGGATACCTACATAGAAGCAATGTCCCCACAGGCATCTAATTCATTACTTAGTATGCCCCCGTTCCATATTCTGGTTACAAATTATAAAAATATAGATGTGTTTCCTTAGAATCATTACTGCATTTAGAATATAATGTGCGTAGTTTGAACTGACAACCATGATTACTGGCTAACATGATATTCATGATGCATATGCGCGTAGCATCCACCTCCCGAAATAATATCCTAAAACCATGTCACCATATACCCAAACTCACCGAGTTTATTGGGAGATTAAACTCGAAATGGTGTCAGGCGGGAGAAGCTCCAAGGAACACAACCTGTGTTCAAAAGCACAAGAAGAAAGATGCGGAGAGCATGTATTGTTGCATACACACACACACACACACACACACACACAAATCAAATCTGATAGCGTTTTACTCTCTTGTCCCAAGTGTCCCATCGAGTGTATCCTACATGGCCCTTCATAATCATACAGTCAGGGTTTTCCCCTTTAATATTAGAATATTAGCCCCCATAGTGGGTCATGCATCTTGAGAGAAAACCCTGCCTCGTTCTAAGAATGAGCGCGGTTCGTAAATCAGCCCGATCAGGCACACATATTTATTGCCCCCCAGATCTTTAGTTACAATCCGGACCCCGACCTCTCACGTGACCCTCCCACTATCACCAGGCAGGTGGTTACGACTCATTTCTAAAAGTCACGGCCCAACTGTGTACTAGTAGGGAAGCAACGCAGTCAAACACGCACTCAGAATACCAAACAGTAATGTTACTGCTCCAGTGGAAAACTCCGGCACCTCTCGTGCCAGTGCCTCTAATGCCGCAAAGGTAAACGCAGAGTGTCCATGTAGCCATTATAATCCCCAATCACCAGCCCCTCTGATTGCCGTTGCAGGCGCGTTTACGTCACGGTGCACCTGCGCTGTATCAACGCTCGTTCCTGGCAAACTGGGTAATATAGTCCCAAGGAATCTCTTGTCTCTGCCCTTCTGATTGCTGTCACAGGAGAGTCTAAGTCACGGCACGCCTGCGTGGTATCAACACTCATTCCTGGAAAACTGGGCAATGTAGTCCCAAGAAATATCTCGTCTCGGCAATTGAAATATCTCGTGAATATGTGAAGTAGGTCGCCACATACAGTAGGAGGCTGGTCAGTATTGTCAGAAATTCCCTCCAGGGCAATCACAAAAGATGTAAAACCTAATCTGTATTAAAATAATGTTGGCGTTATATAAAGACATGCCCAACGTTTGTAATCATGGGAAAGATAGTCCAACAGCCCCATAGGCCCTACAGCATATATAACGCAAGTAAAAATGTCATCATTTGTGGCTTCCAATGATCTAATAACTCTTTGAGAGATACATGCTTCCAACTCGATCATAGTGCTGGACTCAATGATAATAAGATGTAATACTATACAGAGATCCATAGTCGAGTAAGATGACCCGTCTCTGGTATAACCATGTTAGCAACATAATGTAGGCCCAAGGCGTACCTACAGTCAGGACGTAAGACATGCCATTACTATAGTAAATGCCCCATATGCTCATGTGAAGAAGCCTATGATGTCTATTCTCTCACTCCTCAAAAAGTCTCCATCAAGTGGCCAGGACTTTACTACAGTGACGCGGTAAAGATGCTTTAAAGCCCTTTAAAAAAAATAATATAACTAGGGTGTGTTGTAGAAAGCCCAGGTAACTGGAACCCTAATGTTCTCAAGGCCAATGCAACATCTATTTATGCCAAAGTTAAACCAATATGTGCGTTAAGAGGAGTATCTGGTTATTTAGATCAATATGTACAAATAGAGATACTCTGTAATTCAGGTTATCTACCAAGTGCGTGCCAGGGAATGTCATCATTAAGAGGGCTTTTGAGGCGGAACACCCACTTTTGTTCACGCAGAAAAAGGGTTCTGCCAGCATCAGTTGTCTGTGTCCCAATGTATGGTTTTTCAATGACTGTCCATCTAAGGTCTTCAGAAGTGTGACCCGCCTCGATAAAGTGTGATGTTAATCTTGTGTTAGATCTGCCACATCTAATCTTGGTACAGTGTTCATTGAAACGGGTATTCACTTTTCTGCTGGTCATTCCCGCATATTGTTTGGTACATGGGCAAGTGATTAAATAAATCACACTCTAGGAATTACAATTGGTGTCTCCTCTCTGTTCCCAGGGAGTGGGTAGCCCCAGGTCAATACACTTGGTGTCAGTAGTGAGATGGCACACACTACAGGATCTGCATCTAAAATGACCTACAACTGATGGTAGACCAATGATCGTTATCCTTCCCCCCATCGTACGTGGTATCCTGGGTCTAGTATGGATCCGTAGATCCTTGAGGTTCTGGCTGTGTCGGAATGAAAACAAGGGTTTTTCCATCAAAAAACTTCCAGAACTAAGAATCTTCCAATTCTTAAGTACTGTTTGTCGTACTTGTTCGGAGGATGTGTTAAATGTCGATACAAATACGGGTTTATCAACTTCTGTTCTTGTGCTTTTTGTCAATAAAGACTCCCTGGCGACATTGGATACTCTTTTCTTGGCCCGTTTGATTATCCTGGCTGGATAACCCCTTTCAGTAAGTTTTTTTGACAGGAGGGATGCCTCTTCTGTAAAATTGCTACGTTCCGAGCAGTTGCGTCGTATGCGGAAGAACTGCCCGACAGTTACATTCTCCTGCATCGACCTCGGGTGAAAGCTATTGAAAGCTAGTAGAGCATTCTTATCTGTGGGCTTATGGTACACTTTTGTATGTAGTAAGCCTCCTCTAGGTTCGATAATCAAATCCAAAAAGTGGAGGCTGGTCTTAGTAACCGTCAAGGTAAAGTGCAATAGAGGATTTATACCATTCAGCCAACTTAAGAAGGAGTCCACTGATGTTTTATCACCTTTCCAGATGACTAAGACGTCATCAATGTAGCGACGCCACAGACTGAAATGGGGCCCCCATGGGCAAGTGTTATTGTAGATGACTGAGTGCTCAAAGGCACCGACATAAAGGCCTGCCAAGCTAGGCGCGAAAATGCTGCCCATGGAGGTGCCATGAGTCTGAAGGTACATGGTACCCGCATGTTCGAAAAAATTTCTAGTAAGAGCAATTTCGGCAAGATGTAGGATGAATGGCCTTTGATATTGCCACTCCTCCTGGAATAGGATGTCCTCTAAGACCCAAAGAGTTTCCTTCTGAGGGAAGTTTGTATATAAGGCCTCGATATCGAGGCCTATAAGGAATTCCGTCTCTGGGTCAAATGGCACATCTTTAGGTGGTTGAGGATACCTAAGGTGTCTCTAAGATATGCTGGAAG
Source organism: Lissotriton vulgaris (assembly GCF_964263255.1). NCBI lineage: Eukaryota > Metazoa > Chordata > Amphibia > Caudata > Salamandridae > Lissotriton > Lissotriton vulgaris. The sequence goes on along the minus strand of NC_141685.1, from coordinate 1,527,491,970 downwards.
CTTTTGAACAAGAGGTTTCAAGAAGAAATCACAAAATTGTGATAGAGGTTCAAGTAGCCAACCCATACCGGAGACAATGGGTCTCCCAGGAGGGGGTCTCGCTGGTTTTTGAATGTAATATTGAGGTGTTTTGGGCTGTTTGTTAACTAGAAAATCTGCCTCATGATTCGAGATCCAATCATTAGATCTAGCTTCTTCCACCACAGTCACAATCTCCCTGGTGATGTCCTCCGTGGGATCCCCTGAGAGTTTAGAGTAATTTCTTTCATCTGCCAGAAGGCGTGTGCATTCTTCATTATACATGGTTCTGTCCGGATCCACTGTTGCCACGCCTTTATTGGCTGGTTTCAGGATGATTTACGTGCAATCCATCACTTCTTTCAGAGCCAATTTCTCAGAATTGCAACATTTGAATGAGGTAAAAAATGTATGGTAAAAAACAAATCCGTATGCTTGTGGACATTATACCATTAAATCTTATGCTCATAACAGGAAACCTATATTGGTAAAACATATCTTAAGGCCAATAGGACTTTAATGGTAGATTTTTACATCTGTTCAGTTGCCGTGTGGGTAAGCTTATGCATAGTGCAATCTTGAAACGGTTATGGTGAAAAGCGAATAATAAAGACTATAGGACTGATCGGAATATCAGGAAAAGTTATGTCAGATGCCGTATGTCTGATCTGTTTGTTATAAAAAGATTATGACAAATGAAATACACCAGACTTATTTGTTGTGAAAACCATAGGTTAAAACGAATAGACTCGTAAGGGTGTAGCAAGTGTTTTTCCCTCTCTGGCAAACCTTCTATGTAGACGATTTACACTCTGCGATTCCTTGCTAGGCCCTATTAGAAGGTTTTGGATATAGTTTTGTCAACTGTGTACTTGTACACGTTTGTAATTGCATGCATAATGTTTAGAAGTGTGTGTATTCACATACTTTCTACACCTATTCACTATGTTTATGTGAAAGGATTGTTTTCGTCTTTTATTCTTTTAATTATCTTGAAAAGGCTTGCTTTTTGTGTTTTTATTGCGTGTGAATGAGTGGGTGAATGCAAGAATGAGTTAGTGCATGGACGAATGGCTGCAATATTGAAAGGAGGAGTGACAGGGTGCATGAATGATGAGGTACTGTGTGCCTAAACTCACCATTGACTGCAGAGGCACTTTCAGTAATAAGCTAGACCTATTGTCATTGTCATTGCTTGTTTTAACCCCTTCTGTGCTGCGCGAATTTCCCCCCTGTGCTGAACGTTCCATTGGGCCTCTGGAACCATGACGGAACGGTTCCGTCATAAACACAGGCCACCTTATGCATGCTCATGACGGAACCGTTCCGTCATGAGCATGGAAGGGATTAAAAATGCCTTCCATGGTATATCATATGATATCAATTGTTGCAGTTTTTTTGCTGCTAAATACAATTTATTAGGTCATATAATATCTGCAAGTGTATTTCTTAAAAGGTAGCCGTCAGGACGAAGAGGATATTTATTTTACCCGCAAGAAATAGCGATATTTATCCCTAAATGCGCTTAGCACATTTTTTTTTATTGCTGCCTATCGCTGGATATGTTAGCAAAGAAAACCTGCTATTAGCAACATTTTTTTCCATTGTGCTAAAATATCCAGTGATAGTGGCGAAATGCGTGATAATCGCTGGAAATCTAGCGATATTCACGCATTAACCCCAATGGGGACTTAACCTAAAAATCCACCTCCTATTGGATAAACAGGTTGCTGCTGTTCCCTCGAGTGTGCTGAGATGTCGTCTTCTGGCTCCCTTATCCTCTCCCCAGGGCCGGGCTTGGCTCCGCCCCCCTGCTCCATCGTACCTGCATTCACCGGGGCTTCTACTGACCGGCCGGCCTTGGCTCAGCCGGTCCTGCTGCCTACAAGACCCAGGATCCCCTGGGGCAGGACGCTGAATACCATGCGCCAGGAGGCGCATAAAGCCCCACCTGGGGACGAGTCCCCTGTTGCTGCTGTTCCCTTGAGTGTGCTGAGGTGTCATCTTCTGGCTCCCTTGTCCTCTCCCCACGGCCTGGCTTGGCTCCGCCCCCCTGCTCCATCTTACCTGCATTCACCGGGGCTTCTACTGACTGGCCGGGCTTGGCTCCGCCCGTCCTGCTGCCTACAAGAGCCAGGATCCCCTGGGGCAGAACGCTGAATACCACATGCCAGGAGGCGCATAAAGCCCCGCCTGGGGCTCAGTCCCCTGTTGCTGCTGTTCCCTCGAGTGTGCTGAGGTGTCGTCTTCTGGCTTCCTTGTCCTCTCCCCATGGCCGGGCTTGGCTCCGCCCCCTGCTCCATCGTACCTGCATTCACCGGGGCTTCTACTGACCGGCCGGGCTTGGCTCCACCGGTCCTGCTGCCTACAAGACCCAGGATCCCCTGGGGCAGGACGCTGAATACCATGCGCCAGGAGGCGCATAAAGCCCTGCCTGGTCCCCCACCCCGCGAGGTTGCGCACGGGCTGCGCCGGGCTAAGCCTGGGCAGAGGGCGGGCTGTCTGTGGCATCCGGGGCCAGACGAGGCCGGGACGGGACTCCCTCCCTTTCACCTGCGATGCTAGATATTTGCCAGTAATGTAAGACTCTATGACATTATTCTTAGTGGGGCTATTGACTGGAACTTTTGTTTCTCTACTTAGTTTGAGCAGGGTCACATTTTTAAAAGTAATATCAAGTCTTGTGCGTTACCCCTGCTCACATCAACGTGTGATCAATTTTATATGTGTTTCTAAGTAGCTTATTTTTATATTTTAATACCTTCACCCCACGTCCAGTAATGGGGTTACATCTAAGAAATGGGAGGAAGATTGTACAGGGCTGTGTGAGGGACTCTGTGTCAGGAACGCTCAATCAATATATGTCAAGAGCAGCTGTTGTCCTTGAGCATGAAATTGCACTTACAGAAAAAAGGCTGTCTCTAGAGCTATTGGCGAAGAGATCCTCTTTGGGTAAAATTATGGCAGCTGCTACCCCAAAGACGATGCAGTTAGACAGTGAATCTAGTCTGTGCCCTAGCTCGGCGAAGGTTGGGGACGATATTTCTAACAACAGTTCTTTTTTAGATTCCACCTCAGATAGTATTTCCATTCTAGGGAATAGATCTTCTATACCAAATCCTATTGTCACGTCCATTCCGCCACAAGTAGTTACACCATCGGCACCACCTATAGGAAAGGGAAACTCATCCCAGTTGACTGCTGGTATAAGAAAGCATGGGGGAGGGCCCCAAAAGGGGAGATGTGCCAAAGTTTCAAAAAATACCACTCAGGCACATCCTATTCCTCCCGTAGCACAACACCCAATACCCACAAACGATTCTAGATGTAAGACCCATAAGTCAACTCTTTCCCATTCCGTAGAAGTAGATCTCCCTATAGGAATACTGGAATCCCTGGAACAATTATTGAAATCATTATTGCTTCCATTAGTCGAGAGAGTTAAACAACTTAGTGAGAACATTGGGAAGTTGGAAAGAATTGTCCTAGCAAATACAGCTATTCTGGAAAAAGCCGTAGACTTCCTCTCTGGTCTCAGGGCCCCTCCGCCCCAGGCATGGTTGTACCTCCTAAGAACACAACGACCGGTACACCCATTCCCACTCCACCTAGTCAACTTGCTCAACACCACCACACAGCTAACCCCAAAGGCAGAGAAACCTCCTCTGTTACTGTCTCCACTAGGGAGGCAGCTGCACCTCCTGCCAGAGATGGCAGGAGGAAGTCGGTTACCACAGTTTGTAGTAGCGATCAAAATAGAGACAATAAGCCCCCTGGGAAAGAGGGATTACCATCAAAGCCCCGATGCATTAACTTACCCCCAGGGTCAGCACCCTATACGGTAACTATGACAGGAGTCCCAGAGCTTAAACAAGACTGGCTAGAGTCCCATAGTGAGCTCAAGAATAAGGTCACCTTTTGGTTAAATGAAAACAGGTCTCTCCCTCCCTACATAAGCGCCGAAATTTTGCTCTGTAGAAGGGTGAATTGGTTGGGTACTAGACCAAAGGATTTGGAGGTCGATTGTATAATTATAAATTTCAAGGACCCTAGAGTGGTTAGGCACATCTGTCACCACCCTAGAAACCTGGGTGTTAGAGGAATTCTTACTCTTGATTAGCGATATTTTTACCCCAAATCTTTTTGTGGTGAGCATTATGTTCAGAGTGAGGGCTGGGAAACTATCCCCGGACGACCTTATGGTCCACCCAGACAGGTGTCCCACTTCCCTCTGTTTAATCGATTTGAGCAATTAAGTAATCTGGAGGGGGTGGACTGACTGGCCTATAGCCATGAACGCATACGCCCTGTTAGGCTTAGGGGGAAAGGTTGTACTGTCGTCGAGGAGAACTTAATTAGTAGCTGCTTAAAGGAGAGGCAATTGTGTGTAGGGAAAGAGTGTCATAACATTGCCCTGCCACTACACCCTGTGTTGAAATTTAGACTGGGACCTAAATCCAGCTCTGTTTCCTCAGTGAGCGCTCTGGGCAGGAACCCATTTAGCACTTTGTCCTTGAAACCCGTTATAGCTCCACCGGTTGGGGAGGACCCCTTGGAAATGGGAGAGTGTACGTCCAAGGAACCCAGCTCTTGCGAGTATGGGTGTCCAAATTATGGTAACATCGACGATTTGAATACTCAACTCATTACGTCTCTGCCCCAAGAGCTTGTTGACAGGGACGCCCATTTGCTCACTGTGGTTTCATGGAACATAGCAGGGTTAAGGAGTAAAATCCCCATAGCCGAGTGGTCTGCCTGGGTGGAGAATTATGACATTCTAGCCTTCCAGGAGATGTGGGCAGTGGATCCTGTGTACCTACCCGGTTATCTTAACTTTTATAAAGCAACAGTTAGAGGGGCAAAGGGCAGACCCTCAGGCGGCCTTAGCATATGGGTGAGGCAAAGTATTAACTGCAGACCCACGGAATTAGTCATTGACAGTTTGGATCTCTTAGTTATTCTGTTGCACTTTCAGGATTGTCCTGATATCCTCATCGTCAACATATACAATAGAAGCCAACCCGGAGGGCGTGGTACTGAGAACTTCCAAAAACTGGATGGGTTTTTGGATTCAGTTAGCCCCGATATTAATGTAATATTAGTAGGGGATCTAAATTGCTCTTTCAAGACTCTGAGTGTAGACGGGGAAACTCTGCAGACAGAGGCGGATGCCCAATGGACCATCCCCATCCCTTATCTTATACCCATCAAGAAATGGTCCGAATCGGCCCTACAGTGGATGGGCTTCTGTTTAGGGAGCGGTTACAGGGCGGCTAATAAACGGACTGTCTCTGACAAAACAGGCAGGAACACCTTTGATAACGGGCTACGTAAAAGCCGATTAGACTAAGCCCTCCTAAAAGTTGAATTCTGGTCAACTTTAAGGGATATGGAGATCTTGGACCGCCAGGAAAGTGACCACAATCCACTTGTAGTTAGCCTCCAGCTAAACAGTGTCCCCAGATGTGAAGCTCACACAGAGTTAGTCACTGCTGATGCCCTACTTACTAACAACTTACGTAGGGTGCGCTGGCCAAGGGTCGCTGTTGACCCTGGGGCACTAGCAGAGAATAGTACGGAAGTCACACGGGCCCTGGTAGTTTTGCGCTCTCTCCCAACCCAGGAAGATATTAATAGAGAGATCACAAAACTCCATGAAGATCTATTTTCTGGCCTAAAAAACACTTTTCCAAACCCAATAAACCAAATAACAAAATCAGTCAACCAAACGCAAACATTGGTACAACAAACTGTGCCGGGATTTCTATGGTAAACTGACCTCTGCAATTAAATCCAAGAACATGGCCGATATCAGACTAGCTAGGTTTAACTACTGTAAAGCTAAAAATCGAGCTAAACAAGAATGGTATAATGAACACTGGCAGAACCTTCTTGTTGCCAGCAAACAAAAAAACCTGACCATGTTCTGGCATATTGTTAAATGGGGCAATTCTTCCAACTCTCAGGTTCCCTTAAACTATGTCCCAGCGGAGACTTGGGTTGAGCACTTTGAGTCCCAGTTTCTTGGCCCTCAATTGGAAGTTGAAAGCTCTCTTTTAGATTCCTGCCCTATGGCTAACACACAGGACCTCGTATTTAATTGTAGAGAAGTCGAGGAAGACTTGAGTATGATCCCCAGTGGAAAGGCTCGAGGTATTGACTGCATCCGGCGGACCTCTTCAAATTCGATCTAAACAACTGGGTGCCCTACATTTCTTTCTTGATACCACCATTGCCAGGGGGGCCGCTATCCCAGACACATGGAGAGGAGCGAGATACTGCCAATATATAAGAAGGGTGATCGTTCTAGCCCGGGGAATTATCGCCCAATCAGTTTAATCGACTGTATTAAAAAAACTGTGGCCAGGATGGTCCTGGCTCGAATACAGAGTTGGATAGAGTTGGAGGATATTCTATCACCCCTACAGGCCGTGTTTAGATCCTGTATCAGCACCATCAAGCAGGTTCTTAGGTTGTAGCAGATATATTGGAAAACAGTCAGCCTAGGTGGTGGCACTCTGTTTGCTGCCTTCGTTGACCTTAAGTCAGCATTTGACCTAGTTCCCAGGGCCAAACTATGGGGGGTCCAAGATAGCCTGGGGATGCCTCCGGACCTTCTAAATGTTGTAGTTAGGCTCCATGAGGCAAACTACGCCCAAGTTCATTGAGGCAAACAAGGGCAGGTAACTAATAGATTTGCAGTGTCACAGGGTGTAAGACAAGGATGCGTCTTGGCACCTACCATTTTTTTGTTATTTATAAACAGGGTTGTGCAGTATTTTTCTTCTTTTTCGACAGACGCTCCTTCTTTGGGTGGCATAAAGTATCCGTTACTAATGTTTGCGGATGACACCCTCCAACTCTCGCAGACACAGAGGGGCCTGCAAGCTGGCTTGGATAGGTTTGATCTTTTCTTCCAAGACCATGACCTCCAGGTTAATGTCACCAAAACCAAGTTTATGGTTCTTAGTGAGGGGAGACCCGTGGTAGGCCATGTCACGCTGAACAACACCAAGCTTGAACAGACTAATGTAATGACCTACCTTGGGCTAGTTTTAGAGAGCAAGATGAGTTGGAAGCCCCAAATTGCCACTCTATCCCTCAAGTTTTCCCAGCTTTCAGGGTGTTTGGTTAAAGAACAGAGAATGTCCCAAACCAAAAGGATTGGCCCTGCATTGAAGATTTATAACTCCAGGATAGGTTCAGCGATCCTGTACGGTCCGGACCTATGGGGTTTTGGGGACCTATCCTCTCTGGTCAAAATACAAAACACATTTTTAAGGTCTCTTACAGGTCTTCCCTGTTCTAGTCCTACCGGTCCACTATTAATGGATTTAGGCTATCACCATATTGAATACATTGTACGATTCAAACCCATGGCCCTATGGCGGAGGATATGGACCACCCCTGAACTAGCCCTTTACGCCAAGGCAATACTCGATCGTTAGATCTATTTTGGGTTCGGGAAATTTACCATGGTTTAAGCAAATTAGGTTGCTTTTGGAGTCAATGGGCCTGGGTAATCTGTGATCTGATCCCGCTAATAATCCCTGCCCCTCCAAAAAACTATACAAAAGCCTATACTGGTCCTTGATAGGCCAGAATCGCTTCAAAGAATCGTCAGCTACCTCGCTTACTGGTATGTTTCTGGAGTTTAAAAGTGACCCTTCGCTAGAAGAATACTGGGATATTATTACCAGGTCCAGCGACAGGAAACTCTATCACCAGCTAAGGGTTGGTTCCCTATCCTTTCGAACTTTTACCATAAACTGGAAGGGACAGGTGACCGAATTCTGTTGTTGGTGCACTGATCGTAGGGAATCCATTGGTAATTTATTTTTTGAATGTCCGGCTTATGAAGCCCCACGTGTTAAATGGCTAAAACCTATTTGCAGAAATTTGGGCACAAGGGTGGGGTCTGTAGCTTTAAGGATCCTGAGGTACGATACGAGCGAACCAATAGTAATTGGTTTGGCAAAATTTCTAGGTTGGGTGTGGATCATTTGGGCCAGGCCATAGTTGTGTAGTGATTCCATTCAGTTTTATTTCCATTGTAACTACTGTATTTTTACTGTATTCTTATATGTTTTTACCGCATTAATTTCAATTTTTAAAGTTAGTGCTTTTTAATGTTTATGAATTTGTATTTTATTCTATTTTAAATAAATCATTGTACTCCTTTTCCCATGGATGTGTTTTTTATATGTACAAAGTCTTTTATGATGAAATCATCAAAATAAAGACAACAACTGAACAACTGATAAACAGGTAAGTCATGTTTTTAGCAGGTGTTAGATTATAGTGATAATTGCGCTTAGTGGAATTTTTCTTATCGCTATGCTTGCCTTGCTAATAGGCGATAGCTGTGTTAGTGACTGCTTTCAGTCGCTAACAGTTTGGGTACGCTCACTTTGCATGTCATTAGCGATAAATATCGCTGACATGCAAAGCAGGCTCCAAACCGGTCTCTATCGCCTAAAAGCTGTTGCTAACTGCTGTAGGCAACAGCTTGCAAATAGGGCAATAAAAATATTGCTGCTTTAGCGGCAAAAAGTGCTGCTAAAGCGGTAATATGTCCCTTGCTAATATGCCCCTACTTTCCATAACATTCTTTGATCGCAAGTAGGTGCACTTTAAATAGGTGGGTTCTGGGAGGAACCAAGATGGTGTACCTCAACTGCAGTTTTCTACAGTGGAATGGACACATTATTTTATATTTCACATTTTTACAGTTGTATGACACCTGACACATTCACATGCCCTGAGTCTGGTAAACGAGCATTGAGTGACTCATATATATGGGGGTGAAGTAGGGGGGGGGGTAGGAAGATCTTGCCTGCACTCTATGCACTGGAAGCACTTTAGGGCCTACAAATAAAACCGAAAATATTACACATATTTTGCTTTTCTGCCTGGCGCCTGATAGGGCAAGAAGTAAATGGATTCGACCACTATGTAATTCGCTGGGATTTAGAAAACACCAAGAGGCGCTGATGGTATTGACAACAAGTACCCTACCACACGTTATATTTGCGTTATTAAGATATTTATTTATAGTGGGTTTAATAAGGAAGAGAATGGGGTTAAAACTGTGATATACCAAATATTAAGATATCTCTGATTGTGTAATTTACCTTGGACTGTATGAATAATTAGACATCTACCCCTTGTATATTTTAAAGTTTATTGAATGAAATTGTTTTATTACGATTGTGGATTCTTTTATTAAAATCATGTAATATTTGGCTGGATACATTTTAGATTATTTTAGGAATTTTGGGGCATATTACCAAGCAATAGAAATAATTATCGCTATTGCTTGGTTAGAGACAAAAATTTACCGCTGAGCTGCGGCGATTTTTACCGCAAGTAAACCTTGGTATTACCAAGGTTTATCGCAAATGCGATAAAAATCGCCGCAATGCATGAATATCGCTGAAAAGTCAGCGATATTCATGCATTACCGAGCTAATGCTCTTAGCCATGTTATCCACCTCCCATTGAATAACATGGCTAAGAACTGCTCAGGGCAGGTGTTAGCTTTTGGAGATATTCGCGCTTAGCGCGAATATCTCCAAAAGTTGGTAATAGGAGATAGCGATGTTAGCGACTGTTTTCAGTCGCTAACATCTTGGCACGCCCACTTTGCATGTCATTAGTGATAAATATCACTGACATGCAAAGTGGGGCCCAAGATGGTCGCTATCTCCTACTAGCTGTCGCTAACTGGTGTTAGCGACAGCTAGGTAATAGGGAGATAATTTTATCTCCGCTTTCTTGGCTTTTAAAGCCAAAAAATTCAGAGATAAACCCCCTGGATAATATGCCCCTACGTTTTATAATGAAATCTTTTATGGCCTTCGGCCGAAATAAAGAATTTATACATACATATAAATAAACGATTCCACAGAAGCAGCTCAACTAGAACTGCGGTGGGGATATATTGAGCCCACACCAGTAATTATAAATATGAGGTGTGTGAAATATTTGCTTTGGATATTGTCTACATGCATCACATTGCGAAGGTATGTTTTAAATGCCAGTCAGGATAAATCAGTGGCGACCATGCACTAACCAAAGTTGTTTCTGAAAGCACCGCAACCTGATACGGTTTCATTTAAATAACAAATGCCGGTATTTAGAATGCCAGGGGGTGGGTTTACATTAGGCTACCTAGGCAGGTCACAACAGACTTGTACCGCTTAAATGAACTTCTTAATGCGCAGATTAGATTTTGCATTGTCGTCCATTGTCGTTGCTCAGCAGACACGTTCTGTCTACTGTCAGATTAAAGTCTGCTTTCTCTGTTTCCACAAATCTCCATTGCTAAGAAGATGCCTGCCAGGAACATTATTTATAAAACATGAATAGTTGTTCAGGTCTGTGAACGGCGCCCATTTTATTATGGAACAGGAACCCTGAACAATGGCCCGAGGAGAGTTTCAGGAAAACAATAAGCGTGATGGTTGGTGTTCCTGTTCACTGCTTGACTACACTTGGAAGTGATCGCCGTGGAAAGGGAATGAAACTCACTGCGCTTGTAAATTGAAACTGAGAAGAAAGGAATTGTTTTCAAAATTGTTGGCCTGAATTACTAATACCCTTCTTTAGAACCCATGAAGATAATGTGCATTGGCACACACCAAACCGGCTTGGTAGACAGGCGGGGCAAGAACTCGGTTTAAGTATAAGCAGAGGTTGACCCCCCACAATGCTAGAACCTTATAGGACTTAGATGTAAACAAATATTGGAAAAGCGGAAAGGTCTGGGCTGTTTCGGGTGAATATGTTGCAATGGTTCCACATTGTGTGATGTGGATGCACAAACAGATACAATGCATACAGGTACCCACATCGATAGGCAACACATTCAGAGCACACAAACAAGCACACTTGAAGAGATAACATATATTGGCACACATGAAGACAAAGGTGAAGGCAATCACTCAGGTAACAGAGATACATTGCAGATCCAGTGACCTAACAGGTGAAAGCCTCAAACAGCAGAGCCGACCTCCCAGCAGTATAAGACATGTACAAGGTAATGTAGGTGGATGATTCATGGGGTGTTTGGGTCGAAAAATCTGCACATAGCTTTCTGTATCAGAGTTTGCAGAGTGAGGGAGTTACATTGTGCGGAATAACACTGATGTTGCCAGACAAGGTGCTGTAAATGACTGAGAGTTGTGTGTGCAATCTTTTTTATTGCTTGGTGCAATATAAAAGTATGATTGTCAGTTGTGTTGTTAATCGCTGAGTGATGTGAATCAGTGAGTTATGGTAAGAGTGGTGGGGTGACAAGCGGTTGGGTGGTCAGTTATGTCGTGGGGAGATTTTGGATCATACCTTTACGAGGCGAGACCCCACCAATTTAATAATGCAATATCATGTCAGGTCAAAATGCAGTTTCAATGAGAAAACCTGGCCTTTACTTTTTGTAAGTATAGCTGAAAGAACTTGACGTTCATCATAAAATGCATGTTAGATAATAAAAAATAACCAAAACTATGTAAAAGACAGAAAATCAAACAATACGATTCCCCCAGTCAAAATCAGATTCCGAGAACTGGGGATATGAATTGTTAGAATATAGAATAAAAAAGCAAAAAGAATATTTGTAAATACAAGGCAATGGATGTGGTTGAACTGTGACCTAGGTAGGATTTCCGGCTGACTGTAACAGAGCAGGGGTCCGGTAAGTCTAACTACTCAACACGTCTAAACGTGGCTGAGTATCATGTCCAGCAAACTGTTGTTTTGCCCGCTCTATTTCGAATATTCTGACTTACTTTTTTCCTGTTCAGAACAGCCATGAAAAGACTAACTGTACAGAAATGAAATAATACAGTGATCTCCACGCTCTGGGAGAAAACTCTCATGGTGTCAAGGCCATAAGTTTTCAGCAGTGGCAAAAAACATGGTGGTGGACCAGTAAATTCATAGAGCCTTTAGAGGAGCCTTGTGGTGGTGATTCCTCTGGAGTCAGAGAGATATCTGCGAGACAGGTGGATAGCTTTCAATATTGGCTAGGACCTCTGCCACCTTGGCAGGAAACCATGTTGCTCCCCAAACACTAAATAACTCCCTTGCAATTGTTTCTGGAAGTAAAACCCATCCTACCTTTAGACCTGGTCATATTTTGGGAACCAGAAATCTCTCAGCAGGGAATTTCTACAGCCAGAGAGGGCTCCACGTGGCTGGATGCCCTTACTCCGAGGTCCTCATTAAACCTTTTTCTTCACAGCAAAACACTCCAAGAAGCACAAACCTAGAAATCATGCCCACCAAGGTCATGCTATCTTGGGTCAATTCAATGTCTTGTCATGGACCTCCAGGGGATCATCATCTTGGTCACATCTGCAGCGACAGGCTTTTAGGGAGGCTTCAAAGAACTAAGGGGCATATTTACAAGAAATGCACAGAGCTGCTAGGGCCAACGCAGATTATTATGCTGAATCCATTCTTCAAGCCCTCAATAGCACAAAAGCGCTCTTTAATATTGTTAGGGATCTATCCAGCCCAGCCTCTATAAGTAATAAGGTAGTGGCATCACAAGAACTCTAGGGTGAAAATGCCTCCTTCTTTAAGGACAAAATTAGTCTTTAGTAGATCTTCATTCTCCTTGCCAAATGAAAGGAGAGAAATGCTCAACCCCACCTGGCCACAGCTCAGGTAAATGGAGCCCCGCACTTCCGGTCGGTACTCCAGACGTCCCTCTGGGCTGTCTCGACCTCCCCGAGAATGAAGATCTACTAAAATACCCAGGTGATATTCTTCTTTTTTCACCTCTTTTTTAATGGGCAGTCGCGATTATGGTCCTGAAGAATGCAGCAGGATACCTATCAGGCTCCACTTTAAGTCTGCAGAAACATGTTGACCGTATTGAATGATTAGTGGTTATATGTTTAAGCCACTATTGTCGCACGCATTTTATTGATTTGGGAGTCTTAAGGTGTTTAATGAAGTTTGTTATCCTTTCTACGACCCAATTTTAGTGTACATATCACTTTTGACTCTTTTTTTTACCCCCTCACTTGCACTGCTCTACAGTTGCCCCCTCACACCCTAATATGCTCTAACACATGTTGGGTTCTGTTGTTTAGACACAAACTTATGTTGTCTATTTAATAATTTTCAAAACACCTACCTTCCCGGTGTGAAGGAACCCAAATGATGAATAGGGCGTTAAGGATCGACAACTGATGGGTATTTTTCAACACTGGAAAGATACTCACTTTGGGATAGAGTCATTTCCCTCTTTTCCTCATGTTGGGGCGTTCCTTTGTTCTTCAGACATATATTTGGAACTATCTGGTTCATTTGACCCACTGCTACTTTTTTTCTGTGTACTGATTGTCTAAGGGACATAGCAGTGAGTGGTCTTTAAACATCCCCTTGGACCCTCCTCTCCCTGTTCATATGTATGCCTTCAAGACCACCCTACGTCCTTAGCAATCGCTCGGGCACGAGAGTCCCGACTTCTTGAACATACCCTCTCCCGGGATATTAAGCCATTGGAGAAACTTGATCAGGAGCATCCGCGGGGTATCCATAAAAGACATCAAGCAATGCTTAGAGGCCAACTCTGTGCACACCGTACCAATAAGGCAGAGCGAGCTCTCCTGGCACTGAAGCAGCGCTACTTCGAAGGGGGGGACAAGGTGGGCACCGTTCTCACCCGGCGACTGCGGATGCGCGCCATCAAGGCCCATATAGCCAACGTTAAGCACACAGATGGTACTCGTGCCACCACTGAGGCAGCTAAGCTTAAAGCTTTTCATGCATATTATTCACTCCTCTACGCTAAAGACTCACCCCCTCTTGATCAGATCCAGCCAGTCCTTGACAACTGCATCTGGCCCCTGATAAACCAGTACCATGCCCAACTTCTAGAATAACCGCTTTCTCAGGACGAGCTCAATGGTGCCATCAAAGACTTACCTCTTGGAAAGTCTCCAGGACCGGACGGATTGCCACTTTCCTTCTACCGCAGTTTCCTCCAGCAACTCCAGCCCTATCTTCTCTGGTTTTTCAACTCCTTTACGGCCGGGGCAGGCCCATCCACCTCCATGGGGTTAGCCAAAATCACTCTAATTCCCAAACCGGGTAAAGATCAGACACTCTGTCCCTCTTTTCGCCCCATCGCACTTCCTAACACAGACCTTAAGATAAACGCTAAAATCCTAGCCAAGCGTCTTAACCCGCTTCTTCCAGGCCTTATGAATCCTGACCAGGTGGGCTTTATCCGCAATCACCAGGGGGCGGACAACGTGAGTCGCATTGCCCATCTTGTAAGGAAAACTTACCATTGGAACATACCCGCTTGTTTACTGTCTGTCGACGCTGAGAAAGCGTTCGATCGGGTGGATTGGACCTTCCTCCGGGCGGTACTAAGTTAAATAGGGATAGGCCCCCTGATGATAGCCCATATCATGGTTCCATACACCTCCCCAATGACTCAGGTTCGGGTGAATGGCCAACTTACCAGCCCATTTCAATTTACAGAGGCACGCAACAGGGGTGTCCTTTGCCCCCCCTCCTGTTCACCCTTGCGGTGGAACTCCTTGCCATTATGATTTGTCAAGCATCAGACATTCACAGCATCCCCCTTGGAGATCGGCAACATAAGGAAGCCCTGTTTGCCGACGACCTTCTCCTCACGGTGACTTGCCCGCAAATGTCCCTGCCGGTCCTCCTCAATCTCCTGCGTATATATGAATAGGCATCCGGCCTGAAGATAAATCATGACAAAACTTGGGCCCTGAATCTTTCTATCCCGGCAGAGGAGCTTCCAGCATTACAGAGACTTGTCCCCTATAATTGAGCCCCTCACTCCATTAGATATCTAGGTCTTACTTTAACTCCTACCCTTGCCACCTGGTCACAAAGAAATTGGTAGGAATGTAAGAGGATCATGCTGGAAGACTTGAGAACCTGGAAGCACCTCACACTTTCATGGCTGGGCCACCTGCATGCAATCAAAATGTCCATACCGCCCAAAATCCTGTACCTGTCCCAGTCGCTACCCACTCCTATCCGACAACATCAGATTCAAGGTCTGCAACGAAAGCTCACCAGATTCATTTGGGGGCCGTAAGCTGCACTTTTCTAATAAAATCCTAAAGTCACCCCGGACAGAGGGGGTCTGGCCTCCCCCAGTTTGATGGACTATTACTGGGCCTCACATCTTTGCTTTATTTCATAGTGGTCGTCATGGGAAAGTGAGCAAGTGTGGCTCCACATGGACAGGGTGGTGACTGGACGCTACATCTGCGACTTAACATGGCAGCCTCGGGTCTCACGGTCCTGAAGCCTGTACATGGCTCTTCCCACCAGTACCGTCCTTGAAATCTGGGACAAGGTAGCAGTATCCAAGGGCCTCACCACCTTCCCGTCCCCTCACACTCCCATTTCTGGCAATTCCCACTTCCCTCCTGCGCTAAATTACCCCTCGTTTTCTGAGTGGCCCGACGGTGGGGGTAGAACAATTAGAGACCTCTTCACTGGAGATGTTTTCAAAACTTTTGAGCACTGCAAACAGGAGTTCCACCTTTCAGAGGGGGCCCGATTACAATATCTGCAACACCGGCACTGGGTGCACACTGCTTCCCTCGTGCACGCGGCCACACAAGCTCTCCCCCCTTTGAGCGGCTGGTCTGCTCCTTTGACGAATCCAAGGGCCTTAACTATCGCCGTCTTAACCCGCCGTCCCCCGCATCCGAAGAGCCACCACAGGGGGACGGTCCTTCTCCTACCTCGCTGCCAAGACATAGAACTCCCTCCCGACCCACCTCCACCTGACCCAGGACCACCTCCCCTTCAGGAAGCAACTCAAGACCTGGCTGTTCGAGCAGTAGCGGACCCCCCTCCCCCAGCGCCTTGAGACCCTCTGGGTGAGTAGTGCGCTATATAAATGCTTCGATTGATTGATTGATTGATTGATTGATACCACGTTCTTCAACACACCCCGAGGATTGCCACACACCTCTATCAAACCAGGTGGCAATCTGACCTATCTATCGACATCATGTCTGCGCAATGTAACCGCGTCTGGTGTGATGTCCCTAAAGTTTATCGATGTATTTCCCAGCGGGAGACGGCATATAAGGTTATGACTCATTGGCACTATGCCCCTCAAAGGTTGCATAAAATGCTCCCTGCATCTTCTCCTCTTTGTTGGCGCTGTTCGAACTCCCCCGGCGACTTTCTCCATGTTTGGTGGACTTGCCCCTTCCGGACACCTATTGGAAAGAAATCCTTAGCCTTATCAAAGTGGTTCTTAGCTTCCCCTTGCCTGAAACTGCAGCCACTGTCCTATTGGGTATCAAGCCAGATAATCTGACACGCAGTGATTGGTACATCTGCCTTCTCATGCTTGGAGCGGCCAAACAACTCATAGCCCTATACTTGAAAAAAGGTGAGTCTCCCCCTATCAATATCTGGTTCACTCACCAACGGCTAACCATGTAGATGGAACTGCTCATGGCACGCCTACTGTCCTGAGATGCCCATTTCACCAAACTCTGGCAACCGATAATCACTCACTTTTTCAAGTAAGAACATGCTCACCTCCAACCCCCAAAACCTCAGGCCCTGCAGCTCTTTGAAGATGCTGTATACTCCCCAATTCTGACACACACCTCTGGCAACCACAATTATACTCTGTGCACTGTCCACTCATTATCCACTGGTTTGGAGCCACCGCCACATCCCTCCCACCCTCTCCCCTTTCCTGGCCTTCCTAGTCATGCCTCCTGGTAGAACTTCCATATCACACCACGCCATCCTTTTCCTCTTTTCACTCTCCTCTCACTCTACTCTTTGCTCCTCTTCTTGGCCTACTCTGTCCCTCTACCTTCCTCACAGAGGGGCTCCCTCCTTGTATTTCTCTCTTTTCTATCTGTCCTCTTGTTTATCGCTCTATGTTTGAATTTCCTTGATTTCATCATTTGAAGGAGCACTCAATATGCGCCTAACACACACCAATGGTTTGCTACGCGGCCCGTCCAGTATGGGTTATAGGCAACTTGCTGTGTAACCCAGTACATCTGCATAGCTTTGTATTGTTCCATCCTTGCAATTCGACTTTTGGTCTCATCACGTGGCCGGCCCGCCAAAGGGTTTTAGGCAGCTTGCTGTGTACATGAAGTGTCTTCTTCCTTTCAAAAGATAATTAAAAAAAATTCAACCAAAAAGCCATTGGTGTTGCGGTGGTACGCCCTCAGGAACACCTATCACATGCTCCTTTCATGCAGATATCTGTGTGAAAGAGTATCATATTTACAAAGCGCTGTTAAGCTACGATAAGTGGCTTAACCCTACTCTGTAAATACGGTGCATGGCATTGCACCACCGGAACGTCGGTAAAAGTGATGTTCCGGTGGTGCAATCCCCTTGTCAATATGCCCCTAAGTATCACTCCAACAGATTCCAGTGCAGTCCATTTTGAACTGTTCAGTTAGTTCTTCCACCAATAAAGAGCCCATCTTTCACCTTATCTGCTAAGAGGAAACAAGACAATTGACCCTTAGAGAGTACTGCCCAAACCTGAATACAAGTAGAGAGCAGGTCATTCCTCCGTCCATCCTTCAGGCATATCCAGACAGTTTCTTACCTAGATCCAGTAATGTTATGAGTGGCTGGTAAGGGGAAGCCAATTTTATAATGCACACCAGCTTGAAACTGGTGACAAGCTGTAATACAATCCCACAGAAAAAGAAGGTATTATGCAGAAGAACGTCTTTTTCATAACATACTGGAAATTGAATACCAGAGATTGAAAAGGATTTTTATCAATCAATCAATCAAAGACATTTATAGAGCGCACTACTTACCCGTAGGGTCTCAAGGCGCTTAGGGGGGGGGGGGGTGCCGTTACTGCTCGAACAGCCAGGTCTTGAGCTTCTTCCTGAAGGAGAGGTGGTCTTGGGTCAGGCGCAGGTCGGTCGGGAGGGAGTTCCAGGTCTTGGCGGCCAGGTAGGAGAAGGACCTTCCTCCCGTTGTCGCTCTATGGATGCGTGGGACGGTGGCGAGGGCGTGGCTGGCTGATCGGAGATGGCGTTTGGGAGTGTAGAAGTTGATTCGGTTGTTGAGGTAGCTCGGGCCTTGATCGTGTAGGGCTTTGTGTGCGTGGGTGAGGAGACGGAAGGTGATTCTTTTGTTGACGGGGAGCCAGTGCAGGTCTCTCAGGTATCCGGAGATGTGGCTGTTACGTGGGATGTCGAGGATGAGTCTGGCTGAGGCGTTCTGGATCCGCTGAAGTCTCTTCTGGAGCTTGGCGGTGGTTCCGGCGTAGAGGGCGTTGCCGTAGTCCAGTCGGCTGGTGACGAGGGCCTGGGTGACGGTCTTCCTGGTTTCCGTGGGGATCCACCAGAAGATCTTCCGTAGCATGCGCAGAGTGTTGAAGCACGCCGAGGAGACGGCGTTGACTTGCTTGGTCATGGAGAGGGAGGAGTCCAGGATGAAGCCCAGGTTGCGTGCGTGGTTAGTCGGTTTGGGTGCGGTGCCTAGGGCGGGGGGCCACCAGGAGTCGTCCCAGGCGGTGGGCGTGGAGCCCAGGATGAGGACCTCCGTCTTGTCTGAGTTCAGTTTCAGGCGGCTGGTCGTCATCCACTCGGCTACCTCCTTCATCCCTTCGTGCAGGTTGGCTCTGGCGGCGGCGGGGTCGTTGGTCAGGGAGAGGATCAGCTGGGTGTCGTCGGCGTAGGAGATTATGTTGAGGTTGTGCTGGCGTGCGATGTCCGCGAGGGGGCTCATGTAGACGTTGAAGAGGGTAGGGCTCAGCGAGGATCCTTGAGGGACGCCGCAGATGACTTCGGTGGCTTCTGACTTGTACGGTGGTAGGCGGACTCTCTGTGTTCTTCCGTCGAGGAAGGAGACGATCCATTCCAGTGCCTTTTCCTGGATTCCGACGTTGCTGAGGCGTTGCACTAGGGTGCGGTGGCAGACAGTGTCGAAGGCCGCGGAGAGGTCTAGGAGGATGAGGGCCGCTGTTTCTCCGTTGTCCATCAGGGCTCGGATGTCGTCGGTGGCGGCGATAAGGGCGGTCTCGGTGCTATGGTTGGCTCGGAAGCCGGACTGCGAGGGGTCGAGGGATCCGTTCGTCTCGAGGAAGGCGGCCAGCTGTTTGTTGACGGTCTTCTCGATGACTTTGGCTGGAAACGGGAGGAGCGAGATTGGGCGGTAGTTCTTAAGTTCGGTGGGGTCTGCTGTAGGTTTCTTGAGAAGAGCGCTGAGTTCTGCGTGCTTCCAGCTCTCGGGGAAGGTGGCGGTGTCGAAGGAGGTGTTGATGATGTCCCGCAGGTGAGGTGCGATGACAGCGTCGGCCTTGTTGAAGACGCGGTGAGGGCAGGGGTCGGTCGGAGATCCGGAGTGGACGGAGTTCATCATGCGGACGGTGTCTTCAGTGCTGATCGGAGTCCAGGTTCGGAGGGCGGCGGTGGGCGGCGTTGCTGTGGTCGTGGAGTGCGTCGGTTGGGTGCTGAAGCTGTTGTGTATGTCCGTGATCTTGTTGTGGAAGTAGGAGGCGAGGGAGTTGCAGAGATCTTGCGAAGGGGTGATGTTGTTGTTTCCGGCGTTGGGGTTGGAGAGCTCTTTCACGATGTTGAAGAGTTCCTTGCAGTTGTGTGCGTTGTTGTCCAGCCGGTCCTTGAATGCAGTTTTCTTGGCGGCGCGGATCAGTTGGTGGTGCTTCCGGGTGGCGAGTTTGAGGGTGGTCTTGTTGTCCGGTGTAGGTTCCTTTCTCCAGGCTTTCTCAAGGGCTCGGCAGTTCTTCTTGGAGCTCTTGAGTTCGTCGGTGAACCATGGGGCTTTCTTGCTGCCGGGTCTGCTGGGCGGGGTCCTCAGCGGGGCGAGTTCGTCCGCGCAGTTGCTGATCCACTTCGTGAGGTTGTCGGCGGCCTGGCTGGGGTTCGCTGAGCTGGCAGGAGGGTGCTGGCTCAGGGAAGCGGCGAGCTGGTCGGCTGTGATCTTGTTCCAGCTTCTACGGGCAACCTGTTGCTGGTGGTGGTGGATCGTCGTTCTCTTGAAGGTGAAGTGTACGCAGCTGTGGTCCGTCCAGTAGAGTTCTGTGGCGTGGCTGAAGGCGATGTCTTTGCTGGATGAGAAGACGGCGTCGAGTGTGTGTCCGGCGAGGTGGGTGGGGGTGCTCACCAGTTGCTTCAGTCCAAGGTTGGCGAGGTTGTCCAGCAGGGTGCTGGTGTTGCGGTCGTTGTTGTTCTCCAGGTGGAAGTTGAGGTCCCCCAGGAGGATGTAGTCAGTGGAGGGGAGGGCATGCGGGCTGACGAAGTCGGCGATGTCCTCGCTGAATTGAGTGCGTGGTCCCGGGGGTCGGTAGATCAGGGTGCCTCTGAGGGTGGTCTTCGGGTCGGTGTGGATCTGGAAATGCAGGTGTTTGGCGGTGGGTAGGGTGTTGTCGGTGTTAGTCGTGATTCGGATGGTGTTCCTGTGGATGATGGCGATGCCTCCTCCCATCTGGTTGGCGGTGCGGTCCCTCCGGGTGATCTTGTAGCCCTCTGGGATGGCGATGTCGGGCGCAGAAGAGGCGTTCATCCAGGTCTCCGTGATGAAGGCAACGTCAGGGGCTGTGGCGTCTAGGAGGTTCCAGAGTTCGATGGTGTGTCTGTGGACGGAGCGGGTGTTGAGCAGGATGCACTTGAGGTGTTTGCTGCTGGTGTATGACTTGGCAGGTGCTGGCGCCGGCCAGGTCCGGATGCAGGTGAACTTGCAGGCGTGGCAGCAGAAAGGTCCATGGGTGCATCGTGGGGTGGCTCGGTAGCATCCTGAGATTCGGCCGGTGTTGAGTGCGTTGAGGGTGGCGGCGGTGTACGTCAGGCGGGTCGGCCGAGGTCCTCGTGGGCCAGGGGTCCTGGCACTGGGCGCGGTCCAGGCGCGAACGGACGCAGACGGGCTTACCTTTGGCACGCCTTCGGCGCACAATCGGCGCGCCCGCTGCGCGTGACCGCTGCGCGTTCGCACGGTCGCCATATATGGCGAAGTGCGCGGGGGGGGCGGAGCAGCTGGGAGGCGGGAGCGGGGAGGGTACAGAAGAAAAAAGGGGCAGGGTTTAGCGGCGGTTGCGGGAAGCGGGGAGCGGGGAGGGATGACGAAGGGGGTAAACAGCAGAAAATACAGAAAGAAAATACAAATTACAACAACCAGGCAATACAGAAACTTCAACACAGTTCAAGACCAAGATAGAACCAGCAGGGGCAGGTCGGGTGGCCACGGATCGCGCTGCTAGATGCAGGGGGCGTGGTCACTCGCCGGCAGCCAGGGCAGCGGGGCAGTGAGGGCGGGGAGGCACACGCAGCAGCTGGTGGCCGTGCGGCGCGGGGGTGTCCTAGAACTAGGTCACACTCACCTGCGCCGCACGGTCGCCATATATGGCCAAGTGCGCGGGGGGGCGGAGCAGCTGGGAGGCGGGAGCGGGGAGGGTACAGAAGAAAAAAGGGGCGGGGTTTAGCGGCGGTGGCGGGAAGCGGGGAGCGGGGAGGGATGACGAAGGGGGTAAACAGCAGAAAATACAGAAAGAAAATACAAATTACAACAACCAGGCAATACAGAAACTTCAACACAGTTCAAGACCAAGATAGAACCAGCAGGGGCAGGTCGGGTGGCCTCGGATCGCGCTGCTAGATGCAGGGGGCGTGGTCACTCGCCGGCAGCCAGGGCAGCGAGGCAGTGAGGGCGGGGAGGCACACGCAGCAGCTGGTGGCCGTGCGGCGCGGGGGTGTCCTAGAACTAGGTCACACTCACCTGCGCCGCACGGTCGCCATATATGGCCAAGTGCGCGGGGGGCGGAGCAGCTGGGAGGCGGGAGCGGGGAGGGTACAGAAGAAATTTTTGAGAAACATATTTTTTTAAAAATCTTTCCAACAGTGCAACTACTAAAATATAAAGCTCTCAGAACCCAATCATCTTTTGAAGCACCAACATATTAAAATATTAACCTGTTGTTATTAAAGATAGTGAGAGAATTAAAAAATTCGGGGGTAATCTGAACCGTATATGACTAACAAAATATTATTGACTCTGTGCCTAGAATAAACTATAAAGTGAAATAGGAACACACCTCGTTTATGCAACTATTCAGGAGAAAATAGTTAAAAATAAACAATTAATTACAGCCATCACTTTTTTGATTAACAGTCCTTTAATTGATGCCCAAACCTCATCTTGAGGTATTACAGCCACTAAGGCCTCTCTCTGTTCTGTGGACATTGTGAAGAGAATTGATATCAACAAAACATCCCTCAAAACATTTAGCTAATATAATCTCATTTGTATATACATCCTACTAATATGACCGAAAACACCCACATTGCCTTTGTAATTCAAGACATACATGATTTCTGGACACACTACATCCCTGGGCAGCTACCTGCTTTTTTTACTCTTATCTCCCAGGCCAGTAAGTTGTCGATATTGTCTCCTTTTTCATGGAACCCCTTTTTGAGAAAATGATGGCGATGCCTCCTCCCATCTGGTTGGCGGTGCGGTCCCTCCGGGTGATCTTGTAGCCCTCTGGGATGGCGATGTCGGGCGCAGAAGAGGCGTTCATCCAGGTCTCCGTGATGAAGGCAACGTCAGGGGCTGTGGCGTCTAGGAGGTTCCAGAGTTCGATGGTGTGTCTGTGGACGGAGCGGGTGTTGAGCAGGATGCACTTGAGGTGTTTGCTGCTGGTGTACGACTTGGCAGGTGCTGGCGCCGGCCAGGTCCGGATGCAGGTGAACTTGCAGGCGTGGCAGCAGAAAGGTCCATGGGTGCGTCGTGGGGTGGCTCGGTAGCATCCTGAGATTCGGCCGGTGTTGAGTGCGTTGAGGGTGGCGGCGGTGTACGTCAGGCGGGTCGGCCGAGGTCCTCGTGGGCCAGGGGTCCTGGCACTGGGCGCGGTCCAGGCGCGAACGGACGCAGACGGGCTTACCTTTGGCACGCCTTCGGCGCACAATCGGCGCGCCCGCTGCGCGTGACCGCTGCGCGTTGGCACGGTCGCCATATATGGCGAAGTGCGCGGGGGGGGCGGAGCAGCTGGGAGGCGGGAGCGGGGAGGGTACAGAAGAAAAAAGGGGCAGGGTTTAGCGGCGGTTGCGGGAAGCGGGGAGCGGGGAGGGATGACGAAGGGGGTAAACAGCAGAAAATACAGAAAGAAAATACAAATTACAACAACCAGGCAATACAGAAACTTCAACACAGTTCAAGACCAAGATAGAACCAGCAGGGGCAGGTCGGGTGGCCACGGATCGCGCTGCTAGATGCAGGGGGCGTGGTCACTCGCCGGCAGCCAGGGCAGCGGGGCAGTGAGGGCGGGGAGGCACACGCAGCAGCTGGTGGCCGTGCGGCGCGGGGGTGTCCTAGAACTAGGTCACACTCACCTGCGCCGCACGGTCGCCATATATGGCCAAGTGCGCGGGGGGGCGGAGCAGCTGGGAGGCGGGAGCGGGGAGGGTACAGAAGAAAAAAGGGGCGGGGTTTAGCGGCGGTGGCGGGAAGCGGGGAGCGGGGAGGGATGACGAAGGGGGTAAACAGCAGAAAATACAGAAAGAAAATACAAATTACAACAACCAGGCAATACAGAAACTTCAACACAGTTCAAGACCAAGATAGAACCAGCAGGGGCAGGTCGGGTGGCCTCGGATCGCGCTGCTAGATGCAGGGGGCGTGGTCACTCGCCGGCAGCCAGGGCAGCGAGGCAGTGAGGGCGGGGAGGCACACGCAGCAGCTGGTGGCCGTGCGGCGCGGGGGTGTCCTAGAACTAGGTCACACTCACCTGCGCCGCACGGTCGCCATATATGGCCAAGTGCGCGGGGGGCGGAGCAGCTGGGAGGCGGGAGCGGGGAGGGTACAGAAGAAATTTTTGAGAAACATATTTTTTTAAAAATCTTTCCAACAGTGCAACTACTAAAATATAAAGCTCTCAGAACCCAATCATCTTTTGAAGCACCAACATATTAAAATATTAACCTGTTGTTATTAAAGATAGTGAGAGAATTAAAAAATTCGCGGGTAATCTGAACCGTATATGACTAACAAAATATTATTGACTCTGTGCCTGGAATAAACTATAAAGTGAAATAGGAACACACCTCGTTTATGCAACTATTCAGGAGAAAATAGTTAAAAATAAACAATTAATTACAGCCATCACTTTTTTGATTAACAGTCCTTTAATTGATGCCCAAACCTCATCTTGAGGTATTACAGCCACTAAGGCCTCTCTCTGTTCTGTGGACATTGTGAAGAGAATTGATATCAACAAAACATCCCTCAAAACATTTAGCTAATATAATCTCATTTGTATATACATCCTACTAATATGACCGAAAACACCCACATTGCCTTTGTAATTCAAGACATACATGATTTCTGGACACACTACATCCCTGGGCAGCTACCTGCTTTTTTTACTCTTATCTCCCAGGCCAGTAAGTTGTCGATATTGTCTCCTTTTTCATGGAACCCCTTTTTGAGAAAATGTAGGTCTCTTTTTGATCAAATAATGAGGAACATGGTAATTTGCTCATACATTTTCAGCATATCGCTATCAGTCTGAAACCCCTTCATCTTTATAAGAAAAGCCTTTCTCTCAAGAACAAATTGTCCTACAGGTTTGCCCACTTTTGTGTCCTCTTTCTTTGAATGACCGATAACTTTGAGGTGAAGTTCACTATTAAAAGTGCCTTCATCACATCCCAAAACGTTTTGACTCAAACAATAAGTGTAATGCTTATTTCTCTATACTGGTTAATATAATCTTCTCCCAAACAGCCAGGTGTATTTTTCTAGCCTCTTCCTCTGTTTCCTTGCTGCTGTAGTCCCCCAAATAAAACAACCTTTACCAGACCTTAGACTCCCCCAAAAGCAATTCACTCACTGTACATCAGTATGGAAGATGTATGGCAGCATGGGAGAATGAGGTTTTGCTCCATAATAAGTTTTCTGCTTCTTGGATTGCTGTTAATCAAAACATCATCACCTCCACATATTCTGTTTATAGTGTGGGTGCCATCCAACTCATTTCAGTAGCTATGGTGGACCAACGAGGCAGTGACTTGGAGCTGTATTTCAGATGTACATGATTATCGGAATCCAGAAGATACCCTTTCCCTTCCTTTTCTAGTGCAAAGAGAATATAACCATAATGAGCTGTGAAGATTTTCATATCAAATCAATGAGAGATGACTTATGGGAAGGACCATGTATAGGTATTACAGACAGTTGTGTCAAAGGAGAGGACAGCAACATTGGTGAAATAACCAATGCCTCCTGTTTCAATCCACTGTCCATCGAAATGGCACAGAATTCTGTCCCTCTCCAACAAAGAATACCCGTTACGATAGACATGGGTAATGGGAAGAGACATTTGCAATCACTAGCTGCACTCCATTTTTGATGAAGGTCACCACTATGGACCTAATCAGGCTGATTCAAAGCCTCAAAAAGATAATGGTTTTGTTTCCAAACAGTGATCAGCTAAATACACTTGTCATTAGTCACACTGAGTCTACATGGCGGCCTACTTTTAGACTCCTGCCAAAAAGATAAAGCCAAGTGCAATCAAGAGATGGGGAACTGTCGCCCTTAGATGTGGTCAGTGGACAAGGCATGAACCTAAAGGGATGTGGTTAACGGACCTAGTACAAATGGGGTCAAATTTGAGGATGGACCCAAATAGAAGTGGGCACAGCAGTCAGTGATATTTGAGTTTGTTGAAAAGAGGCAGCTCTCCGTAATGGGCAAGCTTGTGAGAAGTTACTGTTCCTTTTGATCCTTTTTTCATTCTGCTCTCTAAAAAATGCTTTCCAAAGGCAAGGCAATTTTTTGAGTCTGTATTTTTCTAAGACAATTCTTTCTTGCTTTGGGTATTGCTAAATAGTGTCTTAAGCTGTGACTCACTGAAAGACTAGTGTTGGGCTTGGCTCTTGGTCATCCCTAAACTTTTTGCCTTTTTCCTAGCCTTTTTGCTGACAAGGTGTTGGTGGGTTAAGGCCTCTGTGCACTTTAGGACTGCTGTCCAGTGTGAAGTTGCTTGTGCTGTTTGTGATAAATATGGTAGGATTGGTCTACACCTGTTTTGGCCTATTTCATTTACCTGTCAGTCCTTTGTAAAGTGGTATCTCATCTACCCAGGGCTGGTAAATTAAATGCTACTGGTGGGCTTCGGCGCTGATTGCGACACCCAATAAAATAGCCTTCCAAACCTATCCCAGGCCTCTTCCATTGCGGCGCCTGTGCGCACAGTATCACTGCCGCTGTGACTTGGCGCCAAAAGCGTGTGTTATGTCTGGGACCCCCGTTTTACTACATGCCAGTCACCTCTAAGGTATGCCCTAGCTTTCCCTATGGGCAGGTGCATTGTAGGTAAAAAATAGGACATGTACATTAAGAGTGTAACATGTCCTGGTATTCTACAGCATCAATCACGTATACGCTGCCTGAAAGAGAATGCACCTCTGGTAGAACATTACCAACGACAAGGTCATAAAGAAAAAGATATGCTATAGTGGGTTCTAGATGTAATCAAGCCTTCCAAAAGACAGAATAATGTAGATAAGATATTATCACTCAGGGAAGGCAAATTGATTTGCATCGCTGACACAGTTAATCGCGGCCTCAATGCCACCACTGAGTGGCACACTTTGGTCTGCATTAAGTGAACACTGCCCCGTCATGCAATTGTCTGATATTACATGTCTGTATAAACAACTGTCATTCAATATAAGAATAGGAGTCATCAGTATTTTTTGATCTGAGATTTACAATAGTCAGGTCAGTTGGAAAAGAGAGATTTGATTGTGTCGTTTTGCCATGCGATATTGGCGGCAATATGATATAAAGTGGGACATTCATTGTGTATACAAGTGTAAACATTTATAGAAAATTTAATCTTTGAATATACCATAGAATAATGTACTTTGATTCCTAAGATACCAAAAAAATGTTTGAAACACGAGAAACATTTTTATAAATATGTTTCTATTTCTTTCTGTAAGCCAGTAACTGTTTGTCCCTTTTTTCAATAGTCATTGTCTAACTAATCTTAAAAAAGTCTGCTCTGACAGAAACTAACTGTCCTAAAGAGCTAATAATATACCAGTTATCTCACTACACTTAATAATGGCCGACACATTAGATAGCCACATTAAGATGGCTGCCATGCGATATTGAAGTCCTGTTTCCATCTCCAAAAGACCAATAAAACGTTGTGCAAACTTCGGGGCAGCCACATGCCAATTCTCTGAATGGCACACTACGCTTCGAGTGATTCAAGAAAAAATTAAAAGTATGTAAGGGGCCAATCTCGCATAGCTTTAGTAACTGAAAGATCCGCATCTGGACTAAAATTGGTTTCCTGTTCCTTATCCTAGAATTAAAAATTCTTCTAAAATTAGAACACTGTTCCCGTGCAGAGCTTCACAACTATTCCAGGAAGATATCCGGTGTGCCTACACAAGAAATGTATCATCTTGTGCCCCTTTATATAACTACATCAGGTAATACAATGTTTAGGGCTTTGCTTAAGTTATTTTAATCGTTGACAAAGGATAGCGACACCTAAAATCTACTACTTTGTTGTTTTTTAAGCAACGCAACGCAGAACAGTTTCGTCTACTTTTTGAAAGGCACAATACAGCTTGATAAAAAAGAGGTAATTTTCACAATCCCACTTTTAAAGTAAATACTGGAGTTTAAAATGAATTAATAGACAAATCGCTTGGCAATTTATTGTGTTGTAACCAGTTTATAGTCGATTAAAAGACTTAATTAAATAAAAATAAAATAAAAAAAGTTACCACTTTATCGACTCAGGAAAGGACAATAGTTTAATTTGCTTTGCCTACATGGAGTTGAGCGAAACCTTTGAAATATTTACATTTATAAATATTCGCTCTTCATATTAACAGATGTTTTAAACTAGATCGGTGGATACCTAAAGGTGGTGCCCTCCCTCTCCTTACCCAGGTGGAACTTATTAACGCCATCTAACTGCACATCAAGGTAATATACAACTCAAAGCTTACCTTAATATACCTCAAAATTGTCTATACCATAATAGGCTTGTCACTATATGAATGTCCCTTGATCTGGGTTTAGAACAATTTTTTCCATAATACGAATGTATGCTAAGTTGTTCTCTGATCCGTTCCATATTGACCTGAAATTATGAAAGTGAATGTATACGAATATAAGAGAGCCATAATATAAGAAAGCCGACTCAAAACTGGAAAAGACCATAATAAGCTTGTTACTATATGAATGTCCTTTGATTTAGGTTTAAAACAATGTTTTCTTACAAAACAAATGTATGTTAAGTTGTCCTTCGATCTGTTCCTTATTTATCTGAAACTCTAAAAGGAAATGTGTACGAATATAAGAGAGCCAAATACTACATTATTACTTCTGTTAAAACAAATGATGAATTATAATATGATTGAATTCGTACATGTCTCTCTGGTGTTAGAAATGTGAATATGAAATTGTCTATGTATATATCAAATTCGATTGGATGAAATTTTGCATTACATGTGTATAGTTGCAAAGACAATATCGACAAAAAAAGCTGTTTTTATTTCTGAAGATGGGTGTTATATATGCTTAATTGTTTTTTATACAAGTAATTCATTCAATGTGAATAAGGAGTAATATTCTCTTTTTCTACATTTCGATAGGGGTCAACTGTAACATTTATTTCTGTCCTGAAGATGGTCTCGTGTAGGACAACGTAAAGACCGAAACGTCGACTTACACCTTCTCTTTTATGATTTATTTTTTATTAATAATTTGAAGAAAGGTGTCTTTTAATGTGACAGTGAAGTCACCCGAGTAATAGTGTTACCTATCTGTTGCATTAGTATAAATTGTTTATATTTGTACCCTGCAATTCATTTGACCAAGATAAAATCATCTACTTTTCTATATACACCCTCTCAGTTTTTTTTTCTTGTTTTATATGAGTTCTTTGACAGCATGTGTAAGTTTACCTAATAAATTGTAGGAGTAAATTAAATGATACAGACTTAAATGCTACCATAGATTCAATGGTGTCAAATTAATTAAGAATAGGAATTATTTTCCAAAAAAGAAAGGTGTCTTTTCATTTGACCCCTATAAGTTGAAACTCTCTGGTAAAGAGACAAAATATTGTGAAATAAAATCCCTTGAAGGCATACACATCTGATCAGTGACAAACAGCCATTTTGGTTTCTCACTACTGTGGGGCTGCCATCCCATAGGAATGCATTGGGGATTCCCTGATAAGTGTTTCAGTGGTAATCCCTGATATGAAAGGGTGCAGCATGGTCAAGTTTGGTATGTTTGAAATAGTAATAAGAAATGCTATGCAATGGTGTGCGCACATTTATTATAACTATTTTAGAAATGCCACTTTTAGAAGTTGGCATTTCCGTATGTTGTGTCTGGCTTGTGAGTGACAGGTGCTGGGAGGTGTGTGTGGCTCCAGGAGGGGCAGGGTGTGTCAGCCCTAGGCTGAATGGGACATCTACATTTTGAGTACTGGGAGGAGAAGTCCCTGGTCCTTGATTAGGAAGGTGCCTGCCCTAGTGAATGCTGGCTCTGCCCCTCTGTGGTGTGTCTGATGATGAGCCCCCACCAAACAATAGGAAAGAGGAGCCTGGTAAACAGAGTGCTGCAGAACCAGTTGGAACTGGTTACCCCAAGCCCTGTACACTACAGACAAAGGAAAATGTCCTATAAACGTAGGGCCTGTGATCCCATAAGGCTACTTGTGCTTACCTGGGCTGAGGGGGAGACACTCTGCCAGGAGGAGCCGCCGTGGGACCCAGCTGCAGCTTCTTGGGGTCCCTGCGTGCTGACCTGCCTGGCTGCGCCTGCTTGGGTGTCCCCAGCCCCAAGGACTTTTGTTTCTACCTGTTGGATTCCTTGCCCAGCTTTACCCCAGGAACTTGGAGGGGTATCGCACCTTGTGAGTGCAATATTCATATTGCCAGGAACAAGGAGCGGGCGCCTACAGTGTGAGGCAGCGAGGTGAATCCCTGCCTTTGGGCTTCCCCCCAGCGCTCCTGATCTAAAGATTGGGTGCCCACCCCGCATTTGATGGGATGCTGGTGGGTGCCTTCCCCGCTTCTGTGTGTATTTTAGAAGCAGGTGCCCACCCCACAATCATCTTTAATTAAAGCGGGTGCACACCCAGCATACGGTGTCTGATCGTGAGAGCCCACCCCCCAACCATCTTTAATTAAAGCAGGTGCCCACTCTGCATGCAGTTCTCTATGGTGCCCACCCCACAATCATCTCTAATTAAATCGGAATCACCGCTGCTTGCGGCCGACCAGGAAGACTGGTAAGAGCAGTGCATGCGTCTAATCCGATGGAGAGGCCACCGGAAGACAGGTGGAGCGGCTGCTGAGCGGGAGGTGGGGCTCTCGTGGACGAGGAGATCCCCGTGTGTGCTGTATGAAGACCGGAGTCTCGCAGGCTCCCAGCTAGACTCCCAGCGTGGGTCCCAGGTGCACAGCGATAATCTTGAGAAGCCCAGGAGCGGGAAGCCGACACCCGGAGGACCATTGTCATTGTTGTGCGTGGGCAGTCCAGGAGGCACAGTTGGGCAGATCGCGTCACATTGACGGTGCTCATTTGGGGCCAGTTGTTTTGCTCGAGTCCCAGGAAGGCCCCCTGACGCACAATGGTGCCAGGATTCATTCTCCCAGCTGCCCAGCACTTATTGGGCCGCTGCAACGTTTAAGTCAGTACCTGTGCTCACTTTCTTCTGCTGCATTGGCAGCCATTCTGACATCTTGGGACGTAGGGCATTCAAGCCCTTTGAGAAGTCCAGATGGCTTGGAGGGCAGTTGTGGTGACATTGGTAGAGCGCCAGGCTCTACTGAATTGTGTAATGTGTCGATTACTAGGAGTGTTGCCTAAAGATTGATTAGTCCCATTGTGATTTACACTTTGCCTCCGAGATAAGCCTGACTGCTCATGCCAAGCTACCAAGGGAGCGAGCAGGGGTTATCTACGGCGTGTAACACCCTTGCCCTGATTAGAGTAGTGGTTTCTGCCTGGCTTTGGTGCAAGCCTTAGCTAACCAGAAATCCCATTTCTAACATTTAGGCCAATCCATTTTTTATAATAGTGTAGCAAGTGAGTGTTACCTGAATATTTAGGTCTGACTACCGACATATCGAGTTTTCTAGATTACTTAACACCATCACTTTTTCAAAAACACGAAATAAGAAAACATACAGAGAGTATGGCTTTCAACCAGCTGCCATCAGTCATAAGCATTTATGTACTTTTCATGATTTTCTAGTCCTTGAATGGACTGTCAATCAAGGATATGGGCTTTTTTAGATAGTTATATAGACCCATTCATGTTTCCATTAGGTTTTGTTAGTGGGGCAGCAATTATGCATTTTGTTAAACTGCAGATGCAGCATGACACATAGTTTGTCATTCAGACCCATCGTGTGTTCTTTGCTAAGGGAAATGGATTCTATTTCCTGAAGTTTAGCGTTTTGCTTGTTTAGGAATTGCTGATTGGTTGAATGACTGAGTTTATCATAAAGACACAGTGCTATTTACTAACCACTCTTGAACGCTCATTTGTTTACCTTGACTGCCATATTTATATGTTCGACATACAGTTTTTTACCCAAAATAAAGATATGAGTACACATAGGCTTACTTTGTGATTAAACTAAAATGCTGCCCCTGTGTCAATAGTGTCGGTATGCAATAACTTGCTATGCATGGGTTTTATGATCACCACATGCAAAGCCAAATGTATCTCGTGACTCCTTTTCATACTACTCTTCTTTGAGTGCACAGCTTAACTCTGCTAATGCAATCTGCTCAGTTAAGGGCCTTTTTTATTGTTATTGCGAAGAGTATACATATATTTTTGCTTGTCTAGAATGCTTTCATTCTCCTAAGTGGCTGGATTTTCATAATTCGTGCTTTTTGAGTAAAGTGATGATCTACAGCAACACATATAATACAACTCATCTTTTTGATTTGAAAGCAAGAAGCATAGAAACCCCTTGAATTGTGCAAACATTTAAATGTCAGACAAAAGTGTGCTTTGAGTCCTACCATACCTATCTGGCCATACCTAATTTACCATACCATACTTAACCTCCTATATATATGTATATCCTGCCCTACCTATCTACCATGCCTAACTTATCATACTTAACCTACCATACTCGACCTACAACCAAGCATAACCTGCCATTCTTAGCCGATCATAACTAATCTACAATACACATCATATGTCAGCTTCCTTATGTAACCTACCTTAAATACCTAATATCAAGCCTATGATGCCTAGCTAACATACCAGTTATATATACTGTACCCAACCTACCATACCTGCCCTACTGTGCCTACCTAGAAAATCTACCATACCTAACCAACCATGCCTACCTACAAAAAGTAACCAACCTTATCTACGCACCATATCTAACCTGCTGGTCTATCTACCTCCAAGGCCTTACCTTTTATACCTAATCTGCAATACCTCCAGTACTTACCATATGCAACCAAATCTGCCTAAACAACCTCTGCATCTACTAGGCTTATTTCTTGTGTTGGCCATGCGGTGGCTGTTTTGTGAACAGTGGCAAGATATTTTATTTTAAAATTATAACACTGAAGAAGAAGTCATCCAGCACTTCCCTAATAAATGGAATGACTGCATTCTAGAAATCCTTAAACCCTGTACTTAAGATAATGCAACCCATACAAACTAATCACAGATTTCTCACATAACCTTTTTCACTGCATAACAAACTGACTTTTACACATTTTACAAGCTAACAGGTACCAAGCTCAAAACTTTATAAACACTCACAAAACACTTGACAGTGACATAAAACTAGCAAAATATGAGCTATAACAGCAACCACTCTCTGCTTCAAAATATTAACTAAACAAATCAAACTACAGTTTGATCATTTTCAACATGTACTAAGCGTTCAAAACAACTTTACAAATGTACTAAAAACAAAAAAAGAGAACACATTTCATCCAACTCTCTTTATACTTTTGTTCCAAGTTGGAAGATTTGCAGTATTACACTATGAGCATCTACAACCAAGTAACACTTCATTAAAAAAAAAAAAACTCGGGCTGTTACTTAGGCCTTGGCGGGTGTCCGTTATTCTCCCAGAGGGTGGAGATCTCGAACCTCTGCCAATCAGGTGGAGCACTGTCCACTATATTCAGAGATTCCTGCCAAAGCGATTCCCTTTCACAGCATTGAAGTTTGCTGATAAGGTGTTTGTATTTTCGGAACAAAATGTAGATGGATGGTCCTGACGTCCAGTGAGCTTTTTCCCTCTGCACAGGGGAAATATAACATTTTCTCTGTGCGTTCCCCTTATGTCCCACTTAGAGGATCTGGATAGGGAAAATTAGAGACAGTCTTTCTGGCCTCAATGAGGCAGGATGACCGCCACTCTGACTCAGTGGTCCTATGGTAGATGGACCCCAGGTTACGTTTTACAGTTGGCAAAGCCAGTGGAGACTCCAAGAAAAGTAACCCAGTGGTTTCCTCACTCTAAATGGAGTCACAGAACCGTTGTTTTGGAAAAATGTCAGTTTACAGCGTTCCTTCCACTCCACCAAATCCCCAAATAAGGCCATTTATGTACTTTCATTTCCCTTTAAGTGTCTCACAATTCTATTTTATTATCTCTATTTTAATGTGTCAGCACATATAACATTCTGTTATAATTCTAGTATAGTGTACGACCACAAAATATAACTTAGTATATATCTCTTTCAAAATTTTCACCTAAATTAACAATTGCTATGTAAAAAATAAATACTACTCCAGACCAATACGCAATGCCAATGGTTGTTTTTCAAATGTAACTACTCAACATTTTTATGCCTCAATCTCAACTGCTTGTTAATTGCTTTATTCTTAGTTCTTATAAAAAGTACTATCTCTTATACGTCTTTATACATTTTAAATATTTACTTGCATTTGAATTGTCTTGAGTTACGCTGCACTGTATGAACACAAATCAGATTTGTTTTTCTGATAATTTGGAACAGATTTTTTTTTAACTATTGCCATCCTTTTATTTTAGTTTTTATTTGAAAGTGTTGTTTAATACTGAAGCCAAACTACATATTGTTTAACAACTTATGTTTGTACCATGTATCCATGTGTAGTTGTAAAAATGTTCTTTTATGCCCCCAATTACTACTTGCATTAAGAGGGATGTGCTGGCTTTAAAGACCCAATCAACAGCATCATGTAGAGTGAGGCACTAAGTCCAGCCTTCCAAATTGTTCTCAGCATGAGGTAAAGAAGCAATCATGGAAGACAAATTAGAAATTAGAATTTTACTTACAATAGCAAAAATTATAAACTTGTGAATTATTTAATTATAGTACATGCAGATACATATCCAGACGTGTGGTTGCATTTTACGTAATTCTTTTGCTGAAACACTACAGCTGTTTGTGCGAGAACGAGTCACAGATAACGAACTGTGTTTTGCTCTGATGCCCTACAGTTAATTGCAAACTATGCAAAAATGAATGGTCTGTTCAATAAATATTCTGTTAGCTGACTTTACAGGAACTAGCCATTTTATGAGGACTGTCCTCTTGTTTCATTATTGGAATATTTTGTCTTGAAAAGCAGCAATAGGTACTGCATCTGTTTATAATGCGGAGTGAAGAATTAGGCACAACACATTTAAGGACAAAAGTTGCCCAAATACCCAAAATTATTAGGATTTATTGACTTTAACACACATTTCTAAACAAGACTTACATTCTTATTAAAGAGGCCATCCAGTGTAGGGAAAAAAAACAGTTTTTTTGCCCAGTCTGCATCTCTAACAATCGCCAAAAATTATTTTTCTAGAATGTTCGTTTGTGTCAAGATGTCAGCTTGAGATTTGATATTTAATGTGATGTCATTAACCAGATGGCCGTCTTAGGCTCGTATGTGATCATCTTTAAAAGAATAACAGTTTGCCTACTGTAGCTGTTCAAATAGCTTAGCGTGTTAAGCACCTCATTTAAAAAGTTTAAGGCAGGGCATGGCTAAACCACAAATGAAGTAGGACGTGAATCACTGCGTCTCTGCTCTGCCGCGGATGATTAGCAAGCATCCTCTGCTTTTCTAGCTCCCGCTCTGGCCCACAAACACTCGTCTACCTTCCAGGGCAAAGCGGAAGGTGCCGGGTGTCTCCAAGAGCACTTGAATGACCTGCCAGCGAGGATCGTAGCCTGGTTGTGGGCCCATTGCGATGCTTGGAGCCGCCATCTTGACACTTCGGTCCAGGGACGTGGCGCAGGAGCCACCTCCCCCTTCCAGTTGGAGTTAGGACCCGCAACGCTAGCCTTGATCTACACGTCCGAGTAGGCGACTGCCCTGGGCTTGGACCCTGCACCTCACGCCTCCTGCCTGAAGATGATCAGAGGGCTCGGTGGGGCATTCCCGGGCGGGCCTCCTGTGGAGACTAATGCAGCCTGCCCTTGGACTTTGTCACTGTAGGGACCTGGAGGGCTGATGCGGATGCTCACCTCAACAGGGGACCGTACCTGAGGTCCCTCCTGACTACCTTCTGCATGGGCCGGAGGCTGGTTGGTGTGGCCTCTGTAGCAGTTTGGAGGGACAGGACCGGAACCTTCTACTATGGCTCCTGACCCTCCCATCTGCCTTGAGCCCTGACTGGGCTCTCGCTGCCCGACGAGCTGCGGTGTCTCTCTCCTCTGTGCGAGCCTGATAGCCTACAGGGATGAAGTAGGTAAGAGGGATCGGCTGCTGGAACCAAGTAGCGGGGCATCTCTCCCGCCTGCCTCCTCCCTCCAGCACAGTCTACTGGCCCTGAGCCTCACCCTCGATAGTAGGGCCCAGCTTGCTCATTTAAGTGTGTGGCATCCGCGTGCTCTGGGCCTTGCCAATGTGCCGTGCCTCTCCACCTGGGCCAAACTACATTTGATTGGGATCCCTTTACCCATACCAGTCTGTAAGGCACCAATGCCGGCAAAGGTCACTGGTCCCCTGCTTGGACCTCTTGCTTTCCTTCTCTGCCTCAGTGCGGACTCCTTGCTTTCCAGTGAGTTCTGAGAGCTGGTTAGGCGGCAGGGGGCTTGTGTGCTGAATAGTTTAACTCATGCAGGGCTCCCCCCTATTGTAGACACTGCCTGAACCCGTCAGGTGCCCACTGGTTTGTTCGCTGTACCCTTTGAAATCATTGAGGAAATACACACACCTCAGAACTTCTCTCCTTCTGAGACAGATAGGCCAATCCTCAATTTCTTTTTAAAATATGTTTTTATTGCAGGCAATATACAAGTCACATGTTATCACATATTACAGTTCCATTTCTAGTGGTCACGACGTGCCAATCTCTCGGCAGCTCTTTACACAGCCCATTAGCCCACATTAGGCCAATCCTCCATGATACCAGTTGAGGACTACCTGAACTAGCCTTGGATGGCCTGTTACTATCTCGTATGATTCAATTGGATCGCCTCACCCTCACAGACCTTCACTATCGTGACCATTGCTGGACCCCTTTTCTTTCTCTACCTATATACAGTGCAGCATGTGATCAGCCCCACCGCACGGCCATTATATAACTGTCGTCATTGATATGCCATGCAATGGGCTAAAGCTGGAAAAGATTCCCTCCCCACCCCGGCTAAAGATAATAAAGTGACCACTCTGTGGATGAAACCCAGTGCTACGTTAACACCTGTCCATGATCCTCCTGAAACTATGGCTGAGGAGACGTCCACAGTAGTCCCAGCCACACAGGCTTTCATGACCACTTTCCTGCAAGAAATTAAAACTGAATTGGCTCCATCAAAACAGAGTTCAAGACCTGCATCAGAGAGATCCAACGGGACATCATGGAGATGGGGGGGGGGGAGTAGTTGACCTCGAACACACAAAGGATGCACGGTCAGAAGACCATGAGAACTTATGGCTAATAATGGCAGCACTTGAAGACCAGTATATTGAATTTCAATCAAAGCAGGAGGATTTGGAGAACAAGAGCCGGCGTAATAATCTTTGCATTGGAGGCATTCCACGTGGATCTGAAGGGTAGGACATCATGGCCTTGGCAGCAGAACTTCTACATACCATCAGAGCTGATGACAACACGTCTCCCCCAACTCTGGACAAAGTCCCCCGGGTGGCTGGCCCTCAAGGGAACGCAGACTTAATTCCAGATATCCTCACATGAGTCCATTTTTTTGTCGGAAAAGAAGCCATCTTGCATAAAACTCGAGGAACTCCCAACTTATCATAAAACAGATATTCAATCCAGATTTTCCCGGAGATTGCACCCGTAACCCTGCGCAGATGCAGAGATTTCAAGCCTGTGACCTACAAACTACACGATCCTAGCATCAAATATCAATGGGGCCATCCTTCTGCCCTGATCTTTTCCTAGGGGCAAACAACAATCTCTTCGGTCACTGCGAGAGGCAAAGCAACTTCTCCAGCTCCCGTTGGAGTCCACAGGTGCTAGCCCTTCCTCTCCTTGGTCCCCTCAAAGGGTACCAACCCAGCCGGAATGGGCAACGATACCCCACCCTCTCGGCGCAGGTCCGACCCTAAGACACAGGAATCCTCACTAGCCAAACAGGACATCATCCAGCACATCTGTGCCATGAGTGAGTCCCACTCGCAAGCCCACTCATCAGCAACTTTGGAATAATAACTATTTAACTTTGCGAAAGACGAGTTTGTACTTCCCTGCATATCACTCATAGACTTGGGAACACTAGAGACTTTATTACATGGTCTATACATCAGACCCACATCGTCTGGGATTTTTTTCATATTGTTTCTTCCCCGCCCCATAGGAGACACCGGAAAGTTTAGCCCACCACTCTGCAGATAGGGACCTATCATCACCCTCCAACCTGTTAGACATACGAGGATCAATAGTTGGCTCATTGCCACCACTCCTAAGCCAGTCGTGGTCGGTGGAGACAGATTCATCAGAGCTTGCATTAATGCTCCTCCATATCCATTATGCTCTTTCGAAGAGAGAAATCTTCAGAATTGCTCCTGGTTCAACTTCTGGGCAATTCCAGAATGGCAATACACTCCACAGTCCCTGTTGGCCGCTCTTTGTTACAACTGTTGTTCCTCCTCCCTCCTCCCTCCTCCCTCTTACCTCTGTCCCTTCATTGGAGAAATGGATGCGCCGATCTGGGGGACCACTTTGCGATCTACCTTACATGCTCAGTCCATTGGGGACACTCGACACACTCCCTCCACTCTGCTGCCCTGGGGCGATAAATCCCTTCCATACACAGTCCCAACATTACTTCTCCCCACCTCTTCTACCACTATGACCACGGTAACACTTATTAAATTCCTCTCCCTCAATGTCAAAGGGCTTAACTCACCCAACAAAAGGTGCCAGATTTGGCGATATTTGCTGATTGAGGACCATGACATCCTTTTCTTACAAGAAACGCACTTGCTACTCACAGACACATACCTCGTGGCTCTCTCCAAACATCCCTGCCCATACTGGGCACCCTCTGCCTCTAAAACAGCAGGAGTGGCAATACTAACTAGAGCCAAGTTGGGGAAAACATCCCCTCAGGTGATTAGAGACTTGAAAGGCCGCTCCTGGGATTATTCCTTCTACTCACATGTCCATCGGTCCTATTTACATATTGACTACTGCTTTCTTTCCCATTCTCTGATAAGATCCCTGGAAATGGCCTCTATGTCTGACAAATCCATATCGGATCATGCTCATGTAGCCGTAACCATCAATACACCTGATTGCTGGGACAATACCCTCAGTTGGTGGTGCCTTCCTCCCCACACCTTATGAGACCTAGTAGGCATGGCTCAGATTTGCCAAGAGATCCTAGCCTTCTTCCATACAAATACCCCCCAAACCACCTGAGTCCACGTGTTGGGATGCTTTTAAAGCAACAATCCAGGGGGTTGTCTCCTCCATTGTCATAGCCCACTCTCGCGAAGCCTGCCTAGTCTAAACAAACTTAACCAATCATATTAGAGCTTTAGAACGCACAGGCAACAAATGATCCTCGACACAGCATACAAAACGCCTTTTAATGCTACGGGGACAGCGAAGACTGCATCAAACTAACAGAGCGGAACGGGAACTCATGACCCTCAAACAGAAATTCTTTGCAGGGGGAGACAAGGTGGAGCCATTGTTGGCACACCGCCTCTGGGTCCAGTCTGCCAAAGCATACATCTCCAACATTAAGCATCCAGATAATTCATGGGCAATGACGGAGCAAGACAAAGGACAAGCTTTTTCTGCCTTCTATAAAGAGCTTCATACCTCCATTCCCCATGCCCCACAAGAGATCATTTCCTTTCTCAGTGTAGGCCCTTGGGAACCTATTAATCCTCAAAAAGTGAAACTCCTTGATTATCCTATTACCCTGGGCAAATTACACCAAACTCTAAAACAACTCGCAACAGGTAAAACTCTGGGATCAGACGGCCTCACAGTTGGCTTCTACCGCACTTTCCTGCCCCAGAATAAAGACCACCTTCTCCACCTTTTAAGTACTTTCTTTGAAACGTCCGGCCTTACCCCTACAATGTCAGAAGCCAAAGTGGCTCTCATCTTGAAACCAGATAAAGATCCCTCTCTATGTACCTCTTATCACTCCATTGCCCTCCTCAATACAGATGCCAAGATATGCACTAAAGTCCTGGCGAACCAGTTGGAACCTTACCTCCCTGGTCTGATTATTGCAGATCAGGTGGGCTTCATTCAACACCGCCATGGTGCAGACAACATCTATTGTGTTGCACACCTCATCGAAAAAGTTGAAAGGCGAGACATCCCTGCTTGCCTAGTGTCGCTTGATGAGAGAAAGCTTTTGACCGCATCGACTGGCAGTTCCTATGAGCTGTCCTTCACAAGTAGGGGTGAGTGGAATTTGCGTAATCGCGTTACGCAAGTCTCCGCAAAATGGTAAAAAATCTCTTTGAACATCCAGAAATTTCATGAACACGCAGAATTGCTTGTTCGCAACGCTTTTTTCTTGTTCCCAAGTGCTGTTTGCTTGCTGGTGGGAAATATCTCACAAACACGCATTTTGAGTACACAAACAAGCAAATATTTTTGCGAAGTCGCGTAACACAGAATTTTGGGCACTTTTGCGTTCTCCACGGAACACGAAATTACCCAAATTCCGCAAATTCCACGAGCGAAACAGAATTTGCTGCCCGGGCCTATTCACAAGATAGGTCTAGGTTCGGAAATTATCTCCAAATTAATGGTCCCTTATGCCAATCCTACAGTGCGGTTTCGTATTAACGGTCAGCTTACACCTTCTGTCTCTGTGCATAGGGAGCACTAGACAGGTGTGCCCACTTTCTCCCCTTCTCTTTGCCCTGGCAGTGGAACTTTGAGCTACCGCCATATGCCGGTCCCCGGATATAACAGGTATCCCTTTTGGAGGTCAGGACCACAAAGTGTCACTCTTTGCGGATGACCTTCTAGTCAACCTCACGGCATCTACCACTACTCTTACGGCACTAGCTTCCCAGCTACACACTTAGGAAATAGCTTCAGGTTTCAAGATTAACATGACAAGTCCCATGCCGTAAACCTCACCCTTTCAAATGTGGAAATTCAGCAACTCCAGTCTCTTACCCCTTTACATTGGTCTGACTGCTCAATCCTATAATCGGGCCTCAATTTAATAGCACCACTCTCCTCTTCGACCCAGGCCAATTGGCCATCATGTCGACAGGAAATCCAGGAGGATATACAAAACTGGAAAATACTCCCAATTACTTACATGGGTCACCTTAACGTGGTTAAAATGGCGCTTTTACTCAAAATCTTATATCTATTCCAAACCGTGCCCACACCCATTCCACAGATGGAAATCCAGAATCTTCAATGAGACCTAACCTCCTTCATATAGGGCAAAGGTCACCCTGCGTTTCTCCAACAAATTACTTATGATGCTCCCTGATCGGGTGGTACCCTGCCCTAAACTCCGGGATTCATACTGGGCATCTTATCTTCGATGTATCTCAGAGTGGGTGGTCCGGGAAAGGGAGAAACACTAGTTTCACATGGACCGGGCAGTCGTATGGTGGCCCCTTTGGGGCCTAGCCTGGCTCCCCAGAATGGTGTGACCACATAGTGCATACAGAGGAACCCCCACAAAAACATTGCTTGATATTTGGAATAAAATCCCGATTACCAGAGGCCTTACATCCTTCCCCACACCAACACACCCATAGCTCGTAACCCCATGCTTCCTCCTACCCTCCAACCACACACTTTTCCCTCATGGACTCAGGGACAATGCTGCATAATATAAGACTTATTTGAAGGAGACAATATCAAAACCTTCGAACAATGCAAAAGACCCTCCACGGAAGCTGATGGATTACAGTACTATCAGCTACGTCACTGGTTACTCCCCCCTAACTATTCCCAGGGAGCCACCAGACTGCTTACCACTTTTGATGCCCAGGCCCGATCTTTGACGGTACCCGCAGCTTAATCTCTTGTACGTAGAAGACTTTACAACACTCACAACCCCACCAACCTCACACCTATCAGAAACAGTGGCAGGCAGACACGGGGAGGAGATTCCTTCAAAAAGTTGGGAACAACTATGGTGTGACATTCCCAGATTGTATAGGAGCATCC
Organism: Lissotriton vulgaris; assembly: GCF_964263255.1. Lineage (NCBI taxonomy): Eukaryota > Metazoa > Chordata > Amphibia > Caudata > Salamandridae > Lissotriton > Lissotriton vulgaris. The sequence goes on along the minus strand of NC_141685.1, from coordinate 1,527,450,304 downwards.
CCCAACGCGAGTCAGCATACAAACGAATGAAGTGTTGATATTATACCCCTGCAAGACTAATTAAAATACTACCTACGCTCTCCCCCTTTGCTGGAGATGCTGAACAGAGGTGGGAAACGTTATTCACATCTGGTGGGCTTGCCCGCTTCTAGCCATGTTTTAGAAGGAAGTCCTAAGCCACATCAAAGATACAATGGGTTTACTCATACCAAACTCCTCCATAGTGATCTTATGGGTATCAGACCAATGCAACTTGCAGCCATGACATACTCTGATTGGCGCATCATTGCACAGATATTAGGAGCAGCTAGATAAACTATTGTTCTCCATTGGAAGAACCCTCCCCCATCTCTGCATGGTTCCTACGCCTCTGGCAGGTCATGGCAATGGTACTACTGACAGCTCGCCTTACGCACATGGATACCAAATTTAATCATATTTGGCTACCCCTAATCCATCACATTTCTCAGATATAAAATGCTCATTATACCCCTCCACCAGACTACAAGCTGTCCAGCTCTTTGAGGAGCCTCTCCTGCCATATCCCTAAGATCTCCCACAAACAGCTTTCCCCGACACTTGGACTGAACAATAAGGCCCCCTCTCTTTCCACAATTGCCCCTAACTCCTCCGGTTACCACCCTTCTTGCAATCTGCCCCTCTCCTCTACCGCTTTTGGTTACCTCAAGAGTTTTAATGTTTGATCATCACTGTGAAATGCCATGAGGGGTGTCTGGTTTTGTCCTGATATTCTCTGGGTCAACCCGGTCCCGCTATTCAATTGTAACCTACAAGGTATCAGACATATTTAATGACTGTTTGACATCTTCAAAGCGCAATTTTTTTTATGCCTACCTAGCTTCTGTATACTTTATGATGTCTATTGATTATATTTTGCCCAGCCTGCAGCTTCAGCAGGAGGATATGTAAGTTTACACTGCCTTGTCAGCGATTGACACATGTGATGACGCTTACTTTCCTTTTGTTTTCTCTTGCTTCTCCTAACATTTTTCAACAAATAGATTTGTTTAAAAAAAAGTTGAAGGTCATATGTTTGATTCTTTGCAGGGTATATCCTTCTAAGATTGCTAAAATTCTATCAAACCCTTTGGAAACAATAATACTTTTTTTCCCAAGTATTTAGAGTCACTTCTTCTTTTGGTCTACTTTGCATATATAACATTTAATATTACCCATACCTGGTGTCAAGCTACAAAGAACTAAAATATCAGATGGATTTTCTTGCAAATGTCACATAGTGAAAATCCTGTTATCCTTCGGCTCAAAAAGAATTTCTAAAGCCTACGGTCATTATTCGATGATGACTCTGAATTAATCTCTATTTTGTTATTTCCACGAAACAGATGCAGTGATGGCATGGGCTGTTCTATAGGTTTAATTATTAATTTTTTACCATGAGAAAATATAGGTATAGCATATTGATGCAACACGCACTAGGATCCTGCTGGTTCTGGGTGAACTTTGAACAGTAACCACATGCTGAGTGGAGGAAGTGTTAGGGTGTGGTTTGAGAAGTATCATGTTATCGAAAGAGTATGAATGAATGTTGCAGATTGCAGAATAAAGATATGCTCAACTGCTGCTCCAGTGTTTGGTGTAATCTATTTGCATACCCTAGACCTGGGGAAGACCTGGGGAAGACCTGGGGAATAAGCTACATCTGGCAATGAGTAGGGGATACATGCCCATGGAAATCAAGACTGCTCACGTTTAGAGTTTCAATGGTTAGACAAACTGTGCTAGCACTGATAAAGTATAAGAAACAGACAACGAAGAGAGCATACTAACATTCAGAAGCAATTTGAGTTTACTGAGCCAAAAGCTCCTGCATGTGGCTGGCACTTGCAGAACTTTTTTAGTCACCCTGTGCAGTGCAATCAGTTGAAAGTCTGAGCTAACAGGATGGTGGCAAAGGGAGCTCCAAGTACAATGCAGCAGTGTTCTTAAAACCACCACCACCATTAGGCACAGCCAAAAAACAAAACATTAGTACCAGGTGGTCTGCATGAATTGAAACATTTATTGACTTTAAAGATGCCATTGAGGAGGAGGAGGATAAGAAAAACATCAATTGTTTGAAAAACCTGGCAGGGGATGGGGAGAAAGAAGTGATAAAGGAAGTTTCACAGACTGACGCAACATCGGACTGAAAAGTTAAAAAAGTGCAAGAAAATAAGTTTAGACCAATGCCCTTGAGGAGGAGGATGATAAGAAAATCATTAAGTATTTGAAAAACCTGGCAGAGGTTGGAGTGAAAGATGTGCTAAAGAAAGCTTCACAGACTGATGCAACATCTTACTGAAAAGTGAAAGAAGTGTTAGTAGCTAGGTTCAATGCAATGCCGAGTGATGACTATGCAAGGTATATCTTCAACAAAGCATGACAACAGACTGGCAAAACAATGGATGAGTTTGTTGAGAGACTCATCTCACTCATGAAATACTGCAGATTTTGTGACTTTACTGATGAAGAATCCATGCACTTCAGAGTCATCAATGGGTGCCATTCAGATTGTTTTAGAAGGCGCTTGTTGAGAGTGACACTCAGTCTAGAAAATATGCCAATGTGATAGCTCACAATGAATCAGCATTGACCATGAAAAGTATGAAAAGTATGAACAAGCACAAAATTGATGCATATAAGTCAACGTTCTTGAAGAAGACAAAACTATGCTTCTGATTTGGTTTTCCATTTCCACATGAGGACAAATGTCCAGCCCTAGGCCAAACCTGTAAAGGTTGTTGGAAAGACAACCATTTCATAACTGTGTTTTGAGCTAAAGAAGAGTCAAGTGTTTATGGATGAACAGAAATGATGGACCCTAGAGAAAGCCGAAAGCTCTCTTGTCACGCTCACACGACCAAAAAGCAACACCAACAACACCAAGTAGAGACCAAGCAAAATCGATGGTCATCAAATTTGTCACATAATGATTTTTTAACGTCACTATCAATTGCCAGTGAAGGAGATGGGTATTTTCTCATGATGTCCACCAAATGACAACATGCACATGTGGGGTTAGCTGCCTGTGAAGTAATCCAAAGTCTGGGAAAAGCTCCCCTAATGAGATGCCAAACCTCATTCACACACTGTCCCAGAATAATGCTGAAGGTAAAATGGTCACCCCATAACTTTCATTGACAGTTGGACATCGATTAATAGCATGCTAGTGGGAAAGGCCACTGACACACTCTGTCTAGCGTTAATCTAACGTCGCTCTCTCATCTGACTCTCACACCTTTCCCCCTATTTCTGGTCTGTTTAGGTAGCTCTCCCTCTTTCTCATCTGTGACACGCGATGACTAGCGCCAAGATGCTCCATGGAGTGTAAGTTGCGCTCTATAAAAGCAATTCATATCATATCATATCAAAGTTCACAGCCTCTCGTCTGTGCAACGCCTCACTCATTCAGACACTAAATTATATACTTGAGCAGCCTCTAGAGCATTACATAGCCAACGGTCATTCACAGATACAATGCAAAACAAAAGACATAAGTAGGTGCCACCCTTCTCATTCTACAAGGAACCTCATCTAGTGCATGCTTACTCAGTTGTGCCACAGTGGATGGAATGGGGTTGATATCCCTCAACTACAACCTCTGTGCTCAGCCTGATAACTCAAGGCAATTCCTGTCACTGTTTCTTGGCTTGGGAAGACTCAAGAAGATGAAAATACAGCTTCACATTAGCTAAGGTATTCATCCTGTTGCCCAGCAGCACAGCAGAGTTGGTTTTAATTTGCAAGAAGCTGTAGAGAAAGAGTTGGCAACACTTCTAAAACATGCCATTATTGAACTTTCCACCTGGCCCACACCATATGTTTTGCCTTTAGTAGAGGTACCAAAGAAATATAGTAATGGAGCTGTGCGGATTTGTGTATATATGCACCAGTAAATCAAAGCTATTGAGAGGGAGACACATCCTGGTCCTCATATAGCAGACATGATCATACAACCTAACGGAGCTAAAGTTTTTTACAGTTTTATATCACCATGGTGGGCTATAAGAGAACTGCATATACATTACCATTTTTTTCAATTATGTTGGACTGGTCATTTGTCAGTGACTGAGCTTTAGAGTATCTTTGACTGTTTAAAAGTTTTTGGATGTTATACGCAGAGTAATTCAACCAGTTACACATGCTTTCAATTACAGTGATGAAATACTGGTTTTGGAAGTACTCAAAGATACAATCCAATAAAGCCCTGTTAGACCTGGCACCTTGGCGTGGGTCTCCCTTCCACTTTTTTGTTACTGTGCCTCATGTGTTTTGCTGGTGTTAGCTGCTCAGAGCACTTTGCCACTGCCAACCAGTGCCACAGTGCAAGTGCTACCTGTGTAAATTGCTATATTGATTGGATTCCATGATTGGCTATTTGGTTTACTGTCAGTCCCTAGTACAGTGCACCTGGAGTGCCCAGGGCTTGTAACTCCAAATGCTGGTAGTGGACTTGCAGCACTGGTTGTGCCACTCACAGAAGCGGCCTTGTAAAATGTGTCTAAGGTCTGCCATTGCAGAACCTGTGTGCAGTCCGTTGTTGTCATGCTGACAGGGCAAGTACACCCACTTGCCAGTCCCTAAACCTTCCCTTGACTTCATATTAGTCACCCCTATGGTAGGCCCAAGGGCAGGGTGCATTGTAAGTATAAGGTAGGAAAAGCCCTGATGTGTGTGGCATGTCCTAATAGTGAATTACAGCCATTTTCGTTTTTCACTATTGCAAGGCTACCTGTTCTCATAGTCCAACATGGGCTGTTAGAATTGCTACATTCAATGATCCTAACAGACTCAGGGAACATGGTAGAAATTCGAGTTTAGTATGCCTAAACTCAGAATAATAAAATACATCTTTTAGCAACGTTTATTTTAATAATCTGTGTTTGCAAATACCACTTTTAGAAAGTAGGTATTTGCTTGCCTAACCATTTCAGCCCACCTCTGCTAGGATGTGTATCTGCTGTCTCAGTTCTGTGAGTGACAGGGCTGAGGAATTCCAGAGGGCAGGGCTAGGTTGCCTGGTGGTGAATAGAGAGATTTACATCAAGATGGGTGGGAGGGGTGCACCTGGACTCTGAATAGGACTGTGCCTTTCCAACACAATACTGGCTCCACCCCCTGTGGAGTGTCTGATGTCTCTAGCCTGCTCCCTGAATGAAAAGTCACAGTCCTGTCAACAAAGTACTCAAGAACTGGTTTTGGCTGGGCACAGGCCCCTCTACCACAGAGGAACAAAGGATTTAGGAGTATAAGTATTGGGACCCTGCTCCCAGGAAATTAGATTCTGCTTTGACAAGAGGAAACCTCTGCCCGGCGAGAAGGAACTGGGAAAGCTGTGAGGTGGAATACTGTCCCTGACCGGTTGGATTGGCCTGCAGTGGTTGCCTTGCTGCTGAAGGAGAGGAGAAAGACTTCAAAGACTTTATTTTTTTACTTGTGCCAAAGTTCTCCAAGGGCTTGGAAGCAAGCTTGCCCGCTGAACAAAGTCCCAGGACCAGTGGACTTTATCTGCCTCGAGGAGAGCTGTGGGAAATGCTGTTTTCCGTAGTTGCCAAGGCCAGGAGCTGTGTACGCCTCGCACAATCAAATCGTGCCCAGCAACGCACCATACCCCGCCCGTCCACCTCAAACAACGCAACTCTGTGCCCCAAACGAGCCGTAGTTCGCACGTGACTGGCCGACCCTGCTGCCTACAAATGCTTTGCCTCATCGAATCATCCTTGTTGGTACGACACGTACAACAAGTTCGAGTCTGCCGATCGCACCCGAAAGGGGAGTTCGCTCCATATGTCCGCCTCGCACCGCATCCAAGACTGAACACCGCGGCTCCCGCAGTACGGCTCGTACGCCGCATCATAAGCTGAACGTATCGCATCCAGCACCGTCCGCCTTACTCCATGCTCCACGCGGCTATCCGCTCTATGCCTTGTACTGATGACTGCAACGAGCCGGAACTCGCACCGTGACTGGCAGACAACGCGTCTGCATCGCCTTCTGTTTACAGTGCCTCGTCCGTTCCGGATGCACCACATCAAGGTACTGTGTATGCCTCAAACCCCATCCTAATACGCATCGGACAGGAGCGTCCGCTGCGCTGAATAGATTCTTGGTGTTATTTTTCATTGCCGTAAGAGCCGGACAAAGAGTGCGAGTCGCACAGACTTCAAAAGCTATGCATTTAACAAGAACTCTTCATTGCAACCAGTATTGTGGGTCATTTTTGTTGTTATTCGGTCTGGTGCGTTGTCCCTGAGTTACTGTATGTGTTCACAAATGCTTAAACTACAACGCCTCTGAGATAAGCCTTGTCTGCTCGCCCCACACTACCTAGAGGGTGAGCAGGGGTTATTTTTTAGGGTAATCCCCTTTTCCTGACTAGAGGAGAGGGTCCCTGCTGGCCACAAGTACTTACCTGTGCCAACCAGAGACCCCCAAATCTAACAAGCCCTTTCTGAAGTGTGCCAGTTACTTGCTGATGCAGCCTCACTTTGAATGCAGTAAAATGTGAATTCTATAAAGCCAAATTCAAGTTTCTTGGCACATATTCTCTGATGGGGAATGACTCCAGAGCCAGACAAGGTACAAGCATTGTCATCCACTTGCCATCCCAAAGATGTTGCCATGCTGTGGTCCTTTCTAGGCATGATACATTCGAAATTTCATCACAGTAAGGGCCCAATTGAGAGACAAGACAAAACAGAATGTTCCTTTTTAGTGACTTCCGGAATGTGATCAAAGCACCAAAGAAATAAAATATGCAACTGAGAATGCAACTGAAATGGCCCACTTCGACTACAGCATACACAACAAAGTCACAGTAGATGCAAGTCTGGTGGGGCTGGGCACCATTCTTGCACAGCACAGCAGCCACCCGAATGCTCAGAGACATATTGTGGCCTATGCCAGTCAAAGACTATCTGAAACAGGACGTGACTACTCTCAGCCTGAGAAGGAGAGTATGGCTGTGTTTGGGCCTGTGAACATGTCATGTATTCCTTTATGGAAAATGATTTACTGTAATCGGGGATCACCAAGCATTGCACACTATGGGGCCCATTAGGATGTCTGGCAGATCGCCACCCCCATGCGGGTGGTGGCGATCCGCCAGACATCCTTACCCGCCCGCCACCCATTTCCCCTCGCCATATTACTATGGCGGGGGGGACCGCGGCGGATGGAAAGACCGCTGGCCTCTTTTCCACCCCGGTCACAAAAGGTTTGATATGGTGGCGGTGTCTATCAGACACCACCAGCCATAATGGCATGGGCCAAAACAGATGCCTTTCTGTGGCGGCATAGGCAGGCGGTCTTCACTTCGGGGGTCCCCTGCGGGCCCCCATGGTGAAGGTGAGGTGGGGGTGCACATGTAGGGCATCTGTGGGACCCCACTGCATTTGCATACACAATGCGGTAGGCGCCGTGCTGTGCCTGCCGCTTTGTGTATGCAAATGCATACATGCATTTTTCGCATTGTGGCGGGCGGGCTGATAGCACCGCCCGCCACAATGTTAAAAATGCAAGATGCGCCCGCCACTGTAGCGAGCTCATCCTAATACCCTCCACGGGGCCCCCGCCCTTATGGCGGGCCGTCCCATTATCCGATAGGATGGCGGACGGACTAAGTCCGCCCGTCATCCTAATGACCCCCTATGTTTGGAAACACGAAGGCTAAGATGCCTCAGTGAATTTAAAGGTTGGGGTTGAGGCAGCAAGAGTATGACTATGAGATTGCGCACAGAATCCAGCACATTACTTTTCATGAGCACCTCTACATCGACCTTGTTCAACATCCTGGATGGCTGAAGAATATCTAAATTTTATTGTGAGGTCCAGCACACCAACAGCTCTGTCTGTGGATGAAAGTGCTGCTGCTACCAAAACAGTCAATGACATGACTTTTGTTAAAGAACTCATGAAGAAACAATCATAGAGACAAAACTCCTTGCATCTGGCAGATGACCCTGAATTCCAAAAGTTAAAAAATGTGCAGGATGAGTTAGTAGTCACCCAAGAAAGTATACTACTGAGAGGATTGAGAATCATCACACCTGAAAGCCTGAGACAACAGGTCATAGTAGGCACCTTGGCATTGTAGCCACCAAAAGAGCATCGCGTGACAGAGAGTGGTACCCTCAACTATAAGATTGAGTGACAAAGTCTGACCTCCCTGCCTATGCTTGGGAGATAATTGCAGTTGACTTCTTCAGACCATTAGGAAATGGACAGCATCTCATGGTAGTCATAGTCGAATATTCATGTTTACCTTTGGTGGAGACGCTGTCATTGACAACTCATGATGAGGTCATAGAAAGGTTTGATGACATCTTTGCAACATGAGGTAATCCTGAGATCCTCAAGTCAGATAATGGTCTGTCCTTCAACAGTAAAGCGTTTCATGCACAACTCATCATCAAACATAGTACATGCCACTAGCCGCAAGCTAATGGTGTAGTCGAACGATTTATGGGAACCAAAAAAAAGGGTAATAAATGATCATCCATGAAAGAAATCAACTTGAGCCAAGCAATGTTTCAGGCCCTCTGGACCCATCAGCCAATTCCTCACTCCACAATGGGTGAAAGTTCAGCCACCTTGTGTTTGGGAGAGCAATCCGAACAAAACTATTTTAATGGACCACAAATCACTCATTGAAGACTTTGTGACACCGACGCTGCTCATAAAAGTAAAATCAGAGTATATGCTGATCATCCCCGACATGCCCAGGAAACAGTCTTTGATAAAGGAGACTGGGTACTGGTTAAGCAGAGACAGAAACAAAAGATGGTCACCCCATTCACCACTGATGCTTTTCAGGTGGTCTTGCGCAAGAGGCACATATTGATAGCACAAGAGTACCCGTGCGCTTTACAAATACCCCTATAACATATAACATACCATCGTCCTGGGAAGTACAGTACTTGGGACACATCACACTTCAAACCTACCTACCTCGTCACTCGCCTGATCCTGACACTACCTCGGAAGCAACCACACCTTCAGGTCCGGCTCCAGAGCCTGCGCCTCTGTTGCCTGATAAGGGTTGACCTTGACCACTCCGGATTACCCAAGCTGGTGAGATCTCCTGGCAGACTAATTGAGGAGCTGTGATTTAATTAATATATACCTGTTAGAATTCGGGGTCTCTAGTTAGCACAGGTAGGTACTTGTGACAAATAGGGGCCCTCTCCTCTAGTCAGGGTAAGGTGGTACACTCCTAAAATCGCCCCTGCTCACCCCCTTGGTATCTTGGCACGAGCAGGCAGGCTTACCTCAGAGGCAGTGTGTAAAGCATTTGTGAACACATACAGTAATCAAGTGACAACACTATAAATCGACACAACACAGGTTGTATATTTATAAATATAAGTATCTTTTGTATAGATTGACCACAAGACCAAAAACGCTGCGAATAATCCACAGTACTATTAAAAATCAAGGGTTCTTGTTAAAAATGCTTAAATTAGAGTTCTGTGCGAGTCAGTAGCCCGGTCCGGCTATAGCGTTGATGAAATAACACAGAGTCTAACAACTCCAGTGGACCTCGTCGATACGGGCCCACTCAAGTGTAGACACACTCGGTCACAGTACCTTTACTTGGTGCGGCATGCACAGGGGTGCGAGCCGGTGTTCAGTGTTCGGCATTCGGCGCATTGCAGGAAAGAAAGCATTACAGGACGCGTTGTTCCTCGATGCGGTGCATGCAGCGGCCCATTGACGGAGTTGGTGGGTCCAAGGCGTACGTTGCAGGGCGAGACGGTGCATCGTTGCGGTGCTTGCAGCTTGCGGTGCGGAGACAGAGACGGATTGTGGGAGCTGGGGTCGATCAGTCCGGACAGTGGTACGAGTCGGGCAGTGCGTCGCAAAGTGTGCCAGCAGTGCCCAACTCTGAAGCATTCACAAGACTCGAAGTCAGCAACAGTGATCATGTCGGTCAGACCAGTTTGATTTGGTGTAGCAAGGTGTTGCATGTCGCGGTGTCGACAAGTCGTGGTGCAGGTAACGGCTCGGTGATAGCATTAGGAGGGAGTCAATGAGCTCAGAGCTTGCGTTGTTCAATGCGGACGTTGTTCTATGCGGTGCCTACAGGACACCGGGCAGGTTGCAAGAGTCCGTGACAGTTCCCTGCCTCTGTAACCAGTGAAAAAGCGTTCCCAGCAGCAATCCACAAAGACTGGTGAAGTCCACTGGTCCTGAGACCTCGGTGAGGGGGCAAGCTATTTTCCAAGCCCTTGGAGATCCTGCTCAAGTGAAATAAAGCACACAAAGTTTCTTTCTCCTTCCCTTAGCAGTCAGGCAACCACTGCAGACCAATCCCCCAAGCAGCACTTCAGCTTAGGGATAGTCTCTCCTCAGTTTCTTCAGGTTCCTCTTCTCAGCAAAGATGTCTTCCTGTAGTCCAAAAGTTATCTAATTTCTTGGGATCAGGGTCCCAATATTTATACCCCAAAATCATTTGTCCTCTGAGGGCAGAGGGGCCTTTCCCCAGTCCAAACCAGTTCTGGAGCACTCTGTTTACATGACTCCTTCTTTCCTTTCATAGCGCATGGCAGAAACATCAGATACCCCACAGGAGGTGGAACCAGCATTGTCAAGGGAAAGCACATCCCTGGAGCATTTTGTTGACATGATTCCTTATATCCTTTCACAGTGCAGGGCAGAGACATCAGATAAACCACAGGGGGTGGAGCCAGCACTATGGGGGGCAGGAACTGTCCTATTTAGGTAGCAGGTGTAACTCCTCACTCCCATCTAGATGCAGATGTCTCTATTCACCACTGGGCTGACTCATTCTGTCTCCTGGAATCCCCCAGCCCTGTCACTCAAAAACACCAGACAAGGAATACACAACCTAACAGAGGCAGGCCTGGATAGTTAGATAAGTAAACACCTACTTTCTAAAAGTGGTATTTTCAAACACAAAATGTTAAAATCAAGTTCACTAAAAGATGTATTTTATCATTCTGAGTTCAAACATGCTAAACTCAAATTTTTACTGTGTTCCCTGAGTCAGTTAGAATTATAAGATGTAATATTCTAACTGCCCATTCTGGCCTATGGAGAACAGGTAGCCTTGCAATAGTGAAAAATGAAAATGGCTGTAATTCACTATTAGGACATGTCACACACCTTATACTTACAATGCACCCTGCCCTTTGCTCTACCATGGGGGTGTCTGATATGAAAAAATTGAAGGTTTAGGGACTGGCATAGCAGCGCATGGAGAGGAAGTAGCATGTGGCACAGTACGTAGCACACTGATGCGGGAAGGGCCACGTGGTGCTTGGCAAATTAATGAAACGTGGCAGGATTAACTGAAACAAAGGATAAGAAATCAAGTTTAACGTTAATAAAACACATAGAGAGTGTGCTAAAATACAACATTGGCCAATCGATTACATGTGCACTGCATGGGGAGGAAGCAGCATGTGGCGCACTACTTACGAAATTGAATGCGGCAGGATTAAGTGATTTGCTCAGAAACAAAAGTTACAAAGTCAACTTTAACGATATAAAAAAATAGGAAAGCGTGCTTAAAAACAACATCGTCAAATCAAACAAAAATGTCTATTTACGCAGTATTCAAAGATCATTCAGATGAATTAATTTAATAATTCTTTAAAAAAGTACTCACCTACGAAGAAGTGGATACGAACACTATTAATTGCTGTGACTGCGGAATAGAAAAAGTTTGAGAAGGTTGGCAGGTTATAAATGCTTTGCAGAAGGATGATTGGTTGAGCATGATGTCACTGGGTGTGAGAACTGTAATTGGGCATGTTGTAATTGAGCATGCGCAAATAAAATGAAATACGTTAGGGGTATATAGCCAGACAGTGAGACGTATTGTGCGCATACGTAATATTAACACGGATGCCCGACCACAAACGTGCATGCGCAAAGGGAAGGCAACTTCTATGTGAAACATACACAGATGGACTTCGGATGCCGATAGAACACCGGCTACCTCAGGAGGCGGGCAGCCTGTGGGGGAATTGAAGACCCTCGCACAGTCCCCGACGGTGACGGCTATAATAACAATTTTTTAAAATGGCCATCCACAGGAAATGGGTTTCCCGGGGCCTTGAAGTGGCTTCAGTAGGGGGGCTATGAAGCCCTCCTCCATAAAATAATAATATATAATTACCATGTCCCGGGGGTGGGGACCTCAGTGCCTGGAATTGAATGCAGGAGGGAGGAATGCGACCGCCTTCCCATAAAAAAATTGAATACGGATACTACGCTTATTGTCCTCGTACCATAAGCACGGCCTGCCAATCATGTGCTGAATGCTAATTGGCTGTCAAGTGCTTGTCAACATTCGAAACTTGAAACTGTTGGCAGCCATTTTATGCCTTGGTAGAAGGGAGGCTGAAGAAGCATGTGAAATGTGAGTTTAAAACGTGAAAAGGAGGAGGGTAGTTACACCCTGACCCTCTAGGTCTGCTCAGGTGGTTCCACAAGCACCCCCTTGGCCCCAATTTTTTTTATATTTTTTTGGTAAAATCGTCAGGTGCGCGTATGATCCGCGCATTCTAGATATATTTTAAAATAAAGAAACATGGGCTTCCGTGCATCTTTGGTAATTTGCATTCTTTCAACTGTTTAGAGGTGATGCAGCAGTGCTGGATTCAGATCCACCCCTGAGTAAGAAAAAGTAATAATAACACTATTTACCTGCTAAGTGAATTTCCTTTCATAGGCTGACATTGACTGGTTTCAGTTGCAAATTCTTCTAAGTGTGCAGTTTTCGAACTTTAGAATATTCACCTTAAGTCATCCAAAGAACAAATTCCGATACATTCATTTGTTATCAGGAGAGAAACTAGTGCTGCATCTTTTAGCCCAGCACTGACCCTGAAAAGTAGTTCCAAGCATACTTGCAAGTCACTTGTATGTACTTCCATAGGAATTCCATTCCTATAAAAAAAGTAATACATTTAGATTTGCGGGTCAGGCTCTAGGGGATGGGGTCCAGGGCCCCAAAAAATAAAAAGAAGGGGGGCCACACAATGTAATGTAATTTAAAAATAAAATATCTAAAAATAAATAGTTAAAAAAAAAATTAGTAAATCAGTATCTAAAAAATAAATATAAGAATAAATATATTTTAAAATTGTCATTTACAAAACCTTTAGAATTCACTGAAAAACACATAGGTTTCAGACATGTTATAGTTAGGAATTAGCATTTAAAAAACCTTTGTAATTCACTGAAAAAACCATAGGTTTCAGACATGTTATAGTTAGGAATAAGCATTTAATAAACCTTTGAAATTCACTGAAAAAAACATAGGTTTCAGACATGTTATAGTTAGGAATTATCATTTAAAAACCTTAGAAATTCACCAAAAAAACCACAGGTTTCGGGGGTGTTATAGTTAGTTGGACATTTCACTCTTACAAATCCATTGAAATTCCCCAGTTATAGTTAGTTGTACTAACTATAACTCATGTGCCGGCAATCCACTACTGGTGATTTCACATATTACATCATTCATCGCATGGTCAGTGACATCACTGATGACATCACTGATCACATCATCCAGTGAATGTGGTTTGCTTTGATATTTAAATAATTATATATATATATATATATATGAATCTGCCTTGAACACTGAGTAGATGTATAAGTGTCTGAATGGAGGATTTAGTAGCAATGTGTTTGAGTGTCTAAGTGATGAATTAAAGTGTCTCACTAAATAAATGGGATAGTGATTACATTTTGTGAATACCTGTATCACTCTATCTCTTTCTAGTTATAAATTTAGTTAAGTAAGTATTTGTATGGGATAGTGAATGAATGTGTGTGTTGTTGGGTGGGACGGTGTGACTGTCGAAAGATGTGTAAATAGTTGATTCAGTCTGTATGTGAGGTTAAGACTGTATGTGGAAACTGTTGATTGGGTGAGTGAATCTCTTTATGGGTGTGGTGATGAGTAAATATATTTCTCAATGATATATGTCCAACAAACTAAAAATATAAAAGGCATTGTATATACTGTTCTGTCAGTAACTAAACATTTGAGCAAATCATATAGTGTAGCACACAATCTTTTATCTGTTTTTTGTTAAATTTGGTTTACTAGATTGGGTAAATGAAACATTACATTAAGAATAGCATTTGCATAGTAGTTGATTCCTGAACTGTTTACGAGCAGTTAACCTACAGTGTCATTTTCCCATTTTCTCTTTTTAACGGCATCTGGTTTGTCTTTTCTTTTTTTCAGCGTCAGTACATTATTTTATAATCTTCTGATTTGAACAGATTATCCATTTCTTGTAAACAGGCTATTGTCCTAAATGAGGAGCGCATAGACTTCTTAACCAATGGAACTCTCTTGCACAGCTTGTATCTGCACTCAATTCTTATAATCAAAATCAATCAAAAAGAAACTGGACAATGTTCCAACATACGACAATGCTACATAAGACATTCTTTCTTTAGAGACAGTACTACTAGTATTAACAAAAGCTGCATCTACATTTAAACCTTGTGATTTGTGGACAGTTACAACATATGATAGAGTGAATGAGAACTGCTGGCATTACACATATAAGTCTTTCACTAGCAAAAAATGTACAACACATTGGCCAATCTCACCTTCAATTGGATCCAATGTATTGACAATTATTCACTCTTTTCTTTATTTGCAAAATTAATGAAATCAAAAACTTTACCCATTGCACAATTTACTAATCCTTCATCAGTATATAAATTATGGCACCAAATTACTCGAAAATGTTTGCTCACACGTTAAAAAATCACATCCTGCTGTTTTTGGATACAGGCCTCTCCAAATAATCAAATTTTGCTTGTAGTTTATCCGTGAGTAGTATTGTGACTCCCTGATATTCCATTTTATTAATAGCTATAATTTCCAAAATATCTTATTTCTCCAGTTGTAGTAATTGTTTGTTTGAGTTGAAGCACTCTTAAAGTGTAGGCATTAAACAAACTATAGATTTCTGCATTTCATTGACATTTTACAGTAGCTTTCGTCCTGCGATGTCAGATGAAAATAGTTTCTTGATAAGGCAACTTTAGAAAGCATGTTTGCCCTCTTTTTTCAGAACTCCGACTCTAATGTCCGTCAGTATATTTCCATACTCCACGTCAAATGCTTGAAGCATATTTTTCAGTAGTTCCTTGTATTCAAAATGTAACCAAATATTCACTCCCATGGAATTTCTTGTTTCATTATGCAGAAGTGTTTTGAAAACAGTGTGTCCTTTTAGGTGAGTAGGTTGCAGTAGGTCAGCAAACACAATTACATGCTTTCCTCCAAAGAGTACATCGTAGTTTGTTCTTAAAATCTGCTGAATCCTTAATTGTATGATGGCAAGCATTAAGTTCGATACCATGCTTACTTCACCAATGATTAGAAGCTTCAGATTTTCCAAAACTCTTGATATCTCATGACAAGCATCACTAGTTTATTGTCATGTTCAACAGGTAGGATTAGTAGTCAATGTAGAGTAATTCCTTTAATGTTATGTGCAGCTAATCCTGTTGGCGCTGTTACTACACATTACAAATTTGAATCTGTAGTCTTTGGTAAATAACCTTTGAGAACTTAAATCATAAAGCTTTTTGCACTGCCAGTTTGACCACTGACATATATTAATATTGGTTAATATGAAGAAAATTCACATTGTTCCTTCTTCTGGAGAAATCCAAGCTCTTTTTTATCTTTAACTTAATTGTAAATTTCTTTCTGTTCATTGTTCAGTTGTTCTACTAACTGTTCAAAAGCCACAGTTTCCTCTATTTCTTGCTGCATTACATTATCCACCTCGTTCATTACTATAGCTACTTCATTTTGAATTATTGGCTGCTTTGTGAACTCTCCTTCACTATCTCAACAGCAATCATTTCTTCCTGTTCAATCTTATCTTTCAACATTTGCAAATAGGTTGAAAAGACAGAAACCTCAATGCTGTCTTTAACAGCATTGAAAGAGTCTTTATAACCATCGTCATCAATAAACTTGATTTGGTTATCACACCATAAAAGTACAAAATACTTACATTTGAGAGTCTTTATAACAGTCATTGTGTCCAAGTAAATCTGATTCAGCACACCGTGGCTTGAACAACTGCAAAATTGCCAATTAGGAAAGCTCTCTTCTCTCCCTAGTTTGGCAACTAAGCTTTCTGTGGTTAATTAGATTTCCTTTTTTGTGTCTCACCAAACAACTTTCAAATGCAAGTACTGCATATTGCCCTTCTTCTATGTTTTCAGCTAGATTACTTCTATATGTATAGTGTTGAAGTACTTCATAGAGACACATGTTATGTAGATATGTACTACTTCATGGGAATTTATGTATCCAACATATTAGATTTCAGAATGTCTCTACTTTCCAGATCACATTCTGCTATATTTCTGGGTAAGACATTAATACTCTATTTCAACTGCTTGCAAGGCATAGGCTTTCCTACACAATTCCTCTTGGCTTTGAGAAGAAATTAACCAAGCTCAACTAGTCAGAGCACTAATAAGATCCTATTTCTCTGTAGGAAAGCATTTTCAAACTCAAACTATACAATTCTTTAGTAGGACTCTTTGCTGCAGAAATATTTTCCTACATCTCTGTCTTCTCTGACTTTGTTATATATGAAGTCATAAAGCGAGCAACTGTAATGGGGTTGTCTGCATCAAATTGTAAATCCATAGTTGCATTCCACATCTTGAGATTGAAATGGTTATAGTTAATTATATACTTGGAGCCTCTGTTCTTCTAAGGTTGTATGTATTTTTGGGAGATTTCTGTGTCAGTGTATGTTTGACTGTAGACAAAAAGGTGTTCACTCTTACTTCTGAGGTGACAGGTTTTGGGAATCCAAAACGATATCTTGTGTAAAACTTTCCTTTGCATCTATATTTTCAAAGACAGTACTTCCCACATCTATGAGTTTGAAACCATAGAACTTGTTGTCTCAAGCACTTGTGAGAACCGTCTATTAGGATGGCGCATGTGACATACTGTTCTATGGAAGACAAAAGAGACTCATCACTGTCTGTTCCAAATTTTGGTGGATCTTTAACCCATAATAGCATGCAAATAATTGGAGCACCTCTAGTACTCTTTACATCAAAAGAAATCAGTTACTTCACCAAGAGGAGGATTTTTTTGTAGCAGATGAAGGACCTCATGGCTTGAAGCCTGTGGTTGAAATATTTTCAAACATTTACAGGGTCCATTGAGCAATTTCTCTAGGTGTCTTCAGACTGATGCTTTTTATGTTTGAGTTTGCTTACCATAAGCATTTAAGCAGGTCATCCCACACGTACTTAGGACAACTGAGTTTTTTTTAAAGGACAAAGGCAGTAAGGCTATAGGACAGTCACACTAGTACTCATCAGTATTTATTTATTAATTGGACACAGATGCTCAACTGTTTGTGATCCAACCGCCACTGAACCACTAAAAGAAAGCTTCTTAACACCTAAAGGACAGGTGAATCTATTATCCAAATATATATTCTCGTTAATAGTAAAGAGTTATGTCATACTGTTCATAATAATTTTTTTACTTTACATTTCCATTATTCGGTAAAATTGATCTACATCACATATATAAATCATTTGACTAAAATCA
Source organism: Lissotriton vulgaris (assembly GCF_964263255.1). Taxonomy (NCBI): domain Eukaryota; kingdom Metazoa; phylum Chordata; class Amphibia; order Caudata; family Salamandridae; genus Lissotriton; species Lissotriton vulgaris. Next base: position 1,527,432,681 of record NC_141685.1, on the reverse strand, counting down.
TGTGACTATTCATTACACAGGAGTCACGTAATCTTGATGTAATAAATCTTGATTTATTTCAATTTGTTTTTAAATATAACTAAACAATCAGCCTAGCCAACTCATTTCTCCTTGCAGATGTCATCAGGGCTCTACCTCCATAGCCACATCCTATACATATTTCTGAAAAAAGGGTAAAAAAAATCTACATTAAACATTCATAGATTTATTTTTATGTATGTTGAAGAAAAAACTGTAATCAGTTAGCTTGAGAGAGGTTTCTGTATAATAAATAATCAATTGAACATACATCAAATAATGTAGATTAAATGAGTCCATGAAATTCAGATTGATTTGTCATGTTTTGTTGATTACCTCACATTCCTAAATCCAAATAATCCCTTTTTACTTCCTCCAGTATACCCACAATAATAAGGAGTTAAGATATTTGCGGGATTCAATAAAGTTAGAATTAAAGGATATAACAAACGTAATAGTGCTATAAACAGCACATATCAATAGTTGATCAATTTTCATGGCCACAAATAGTTCATTCTCATTGTCCTAAAAACTCACTTTTTAGTAAATGCTTGGAACCAGGAGTATCTTCTGTAGCTAAACATTAAATTGATAATAAATGCAACCCAGACAATAGTCTGTATTGAATATAAAACATAACTTTTTAGGATTCCCACAATAGTTTTTTTTATTCAAATCACAAAAAGAGTATTTAATCCTGATTTATATGAGCCACTTACATCCAAAGAACATCCTCAATTTTTTGTGTTCAACTCCACTGTATATGTTCCGTAATATGCTGCAATTCATTTGTTTGTGAAAAAACGTCAGCAGAGTTGCACAAAATGGAGGACAACCGACATAAGAGTTACAAAACTTACAGAAGATAGATACTGTAGCGTTGAAAAAATTCTATTCATCTGGATCGATCCACCTTTTCATTCTGCCCTTTCGATGTTAATGTATCCTCCTCCATCTGTTTTATATCTTGAAGAGCATCTACATTTTTATAATAAATATTATTTTGTACGACATATAATGTTGCTTTTTGTAGTTTACTAAGATCCATTATCTCTTGCTATGTTTTTTTGCTTTTGGTGGAGACACCATTGACTCGAAAAATAAGTGTTTCTTCAAAATCTCTCTGCACCCCTACAGTTTCAATATTCTGCTTGAAATCCAAGGGCAAGTACACAATTCTACCTTTAAGACCTTTCTGTAACTCTGTTGGAGGAAACTTCCCTGTCTTTGGCTCCATATGAACTGAAGCTTGGAATGGATCTATGCAATGTATTATAATTGATTCATAAACATTGAAATCTTGATGTTTTTGTGGGTTTGGAACTAATTCTAACTAGTTGTGGACTGCTCTAGCTTGCATTTTATTATCCTTTAATTTATCATAACAGTACTTACATATCATTTGTTGTGTGGAACAATCAAAACGTTCCACTGCAAATTCAAGCCACTTATCTCTGTACTCTTCTTCAATTTTTAAAGACAAAAGAACATAACGAGTTTGACTTTTGTAGTGAGTGTGTTAAACTTTGTAATCTCTTTTTGAAAATTATCAACAGTAATACCTGTGTCCTGTTCCTCTACACCTGCAGATATCAAGCCCTCATTTTCCCTACACTCCTGTTCAGGACCAAAGAAATGAAAATGAACATCATCAAAAACCTTTTCCAACTTTACTACTGTACCATGCAAAGGAGCTCTATTCATTTCTCCTAAACATAGCGTAGCGATTTTGACATATTAAAGCCTAACTATTTTCATGTTTCAAAAGTGGTGTACAGATAACATTCTAAAGTGATGAAAGATACTTCTGCAAACATTCTTCGATATGGATGCTAGTGAATGTCCCTGTGAATTAGTATCCTGTCTTAGTTTCCATGAATCTAATCCTGGCAAAATCTAAATTTCCTGTTTCAGGCGTTTGCAGGAAAACTGACGTCAGAAAGCTCTCAATATGTCAATTGAATTCTGACGAACACTACAAATACTGATCAAGTTCCATTTATAGACAGGGCCCTGTCTCGCCTTCCCTGTACCTCTTCAGCTATTTTGGAATAGGCAAAGATACTGTTTATCAGTGGGGAATATTGGGAGTGCACGGCGGACACTATTCTGAGGTTTCTGTCTTCTTCCTATCTCCACTTCACGTGCTTTAAATGCAGTTCCTGCCAACAATATTATACCACACATTGAAACCAGACTTTTAATTTGAATCTCCTTGCTCATCCAAAGTTTGGATATCTGGCACACTTCTCGATGTGTTCGTACACTTTGTAATTTTTTTATACATTTATTATTAACTGTTTTTTATTGTATAATTATTTAAATTTTTTGTGTTTACAGCTATGTGTATTATTTTCGATGAACTTTTATGGTTTATTGTCTTTTAGATCGAATAAAGTTATATTGAATTGAATTGAATAGGAGAAGCATCCTTCTTCTCATAACATCGTCCAGATTGTTCAAATGCATGCACTAATGCGTTCTCTTAGAAGTAGCTGTCTTCATTAAAGGAAGGCTCAGTACTAGAAGTTTGTCTCCATTCACGGCTGAAAACTTTACAAAAGTTAGTTCTATTGTCAACTCTTTTCTTTTTACATTTATCTCTTCATACACAACACTATTTTACCCAGTGTCTTCATTCTGTTCAAAATAAATAGCCTCCTTTGAAGAACAAAGGCCTTATCGACTACACCCTGAACACGTTCATTTTGTATAACTGCTTCTCTTCTTCTTTTATACTTCTTCACTGTTATTATCAGGTTCTGAATTACTCTACTGTGGAACATTGTAACTAGATTTCCTTAAACTGCCTATGCCTTCAGTACTTGTCTACATATCAGAGTGAATGCAGGATTGCACCTGTAGCAGTGTCATGAGATGTTTAAGTAAGTTTGTCAGTATATGACTGTCTGTTTTACTAAGTCCATGGCTCTCTATACGTTTATGTAAGTGGGTGAATAAATACCTCAGTGTCTCTGTTAGAGAATAGAGGGGTATGTAAATGTGTTTTTAACTGCTTTTGATACTGCTGCATAGCCAAGTAGTTTTATGAATATGTGAATGTATAAGTCCCTCTGTTGCTGTCTGACTGATTGAGTGAGAGTCTCCATCCTTTTTGGATCATGTATGTCAGTTGCATTATGGGGGTATACTCTATATAGTACTCGACGTAGGGGTCGGCAAGTGGACAAGTAAGTTACTGAAACTCAAAATGACATCTCTCCTCTTTTAAGCACAGAGCTCCGTTCTATGGCAATCTGGAAACCAGGGGTCAGGAAACAAAGGCCACAAGCACCTAGGCAGCTGTTCACAGAACGGGAGGGAGTAAAGTATAAAAACAAAGTCAAGGGAAAGCAGGAGGGGGAGTCTCTCCGGCATGGTAGCAGAAAGATGGGCTTAAGAAGAGCCACGGAGAGCAGTGCAGATTTAAAAACTCTGTAATGACTCAAATCGGCCCCGTTGTCTAGCGAGGAGGAGAAGCAGCAGCAAAGCCAGAAAAATCAGAGGGGGTGCCTCTCCGATACGATTTAGGAACGAAAGGCCCAGAGCAGCCAAGGAGAGTGGCGCCGGCACACTCTCACCTCCGCTGTGTCCCCAAATCAGTTCAGATATTCTGCAAAGAGGCAAAGCAGGCGGGCTGGCTGTAGGGAAGGGCAGCAGCAATCTGACCGAAAGACAGGATGGGGAGTCTCCACCCGGCTCTTCAGCAGCCCTCCGGAGAGACCAGAGAGGCATTGCCTTCGAAGCAAAGTGGTCCGTCCAGTGCTGCAAGCCAGGAAATGAAGAGGAAAAGGCGGGGGAAGACAAAGACGAGCAGCGGAGTTAGGAGGGGAACAATGCCCTATGCCCGGCTGGCTAGGTGTCGGCCGCGGCAAGATACAAGGGTCAAATACCCCTATAGCTGAGCAGGGCGTCTCCACCTGACATCGGCGAAGCAGGCTCTGGAACTCCATGGGAGAAAGACTCAAGCACCAACTCAGACGAGTATCTTGGGCTCACAAGCGCTGGAATGGAGCACTGAGGAGCATCAAGGACTGCAGATTGAGGACGGAAACCCAAGTGAGTGGGTTTATCCCGGGGGAGGTAGGAATCCGGGGATTTTAGCCAAAAAGGCTGTGTCCCGGCCGGAGCTCCTCATCAGGCGGCCATCCTGAATAAGTACAAAGCACTGCTTTAGCCTACCTACACTCATAAAATCAGTTATGTGTAATAACAGCTGCCTACATATGTTGTCTGTGGGTATATCACTGAATATTCACATACCTCTGACTCTCTCACAGACTAAATGAGTAATTATTGTTCCCTACATAGGTACAAAACAAGCTCGCACTATGTGCAATATTACATATTTAACTTTGCCTAGACGTTTCAAACTATACCTGCAATTCAGTTCTACATAAAAGGGCATGTCTTATTATCTGAGCACATAAAAACTGTCCTATAACTTACCAACACCCATCCCAAAGAATCTATAATACCTAACTCCAAACTTTCACAGGTTAATTTATTTATTTATTTGTAAAGTTTTATATAGCGCGAACATGACCCATGAGCGTATCAGAGCGCTTTACAGTGTACTGTATAAAACCTAAAAGCATGAGGTAGTATAATAGCATTTTATATTTGTGATTAGGTACAAAAGAGGTATATAGTATATGGGTAATATAGTAGACCCGTATCCAGCAGGACATTGTACTATGTACAGTTATTGAGTATTAGGTGGTTGTGATAATAAACCTACATATAATATTCTCCTTCGATCAACCCTGAGTATGAGGTATATGGATAGTATAGTAGACCTGTGGGCAACTGGTCCTTACACTAGATACAGTAATTGAGCATTAAGTGGCTGTGGTAATAAACATACATATAATAATCTCCTTCAATCCACCAGAGGTAGGCAATGATATGCGGACTATATTGGTGATTCACTGTCTGCATAGAATTTAGTCTGAGGACATGAATTTCTTCATTAGTTGTATTTTTACTGCTTTTTTGAATGCGGTAAAGGAAGAGATTCCATGTACTCCTGGGGTTAAATAATTCCAAATCTTTGGTGCAATCCCTGAGAAGGCTCAGCAACCGGGTCTCTTCTTGTGGAAGGATTGTGGTTTCAGAAGTAAAGTACTTTCACATCATAGTTATCTGCAACCTCCCAACCTTTCTAGCTTTAGAGCTAGGTAACTAGGTGTATTGTTATGTAGTGGTTTATGGTGCATGCAGGCATCCTTTAGGTGTATTCTTGCCTCGTAGGGCAGCCAATTCAGAGCTTTCAGGGTCGGAGAGATGTGGCTATTCCTTTTTGTTGCTGATACCAGTCTTGCTGCAGCATTTAGTGGTGCCTTCAGCGGAGCCAACTTGTATTTGGGGAGACCGCAAAGAGTAGTGCTTGCATAGTCTAATTTTAGTAGCAATAGGGCTTGCACTGCCATATTTAGGTTGGCCTGAGGGAGGAAGGGTTTGAGTTTCCTTAGTATACTCAACTTGTGATTAGCTCCCTTATTGGCATTAGTGATGTGCGTCTGCAATTTCAGGTGTTTGTCTATGGTGACTTCTAGGGATTTTCCGGAGTCAATGATGAGGGGAGCACTGTCATAGGAGGTTAGGTGTTTTATCCATAGGTCTATCTTAGGTGTGTTATTCGGTGGAGAGATGAGAATGAATTCAGTTTTTTTGGTATTCAGCATGAGGAGGTTGTTAGTGAGCCAGCTTTGCGTGTTCTATAGGATAGCATTGAGGGAAATGAAGTCTTCTGGAGTGCAGATTTTTAAATACAGTTGGGTGTGGTCTGCATACAGGTGATAAAGAATATTTGCTGCTTTAAATGTGTGCGCCAGGGGTTCCATTAGTAGGTTGAAAAGAATGGGTGATAAGGTTGATCCCTGTGGAATGTCCAGGGTGACCGGGAAGGGTTGAGAGAGTGAATTTTTCATCTTGATTCTTTGTGTTCTGTTATTTAGGAAGGGGGAGAAACATTGCAACACTGTGCCTGAGAAGCCCATCCTTCGTTCTAATAGGGACAATAGGTTGTCGTGCTTGACCGTATCAAAGGCGTATGATAACTCCTGAAGTATCATTGGGCATGAATCGTTGTGGTCAAGCATTCTTAGTATGTCATCCATTATGTGTGTGAGTGCAGATTCTGTGCTGTGACCTTGACGAAAGGCAGATTGGTGACTGTCGAGGAGGTTGTAATTCTCAATATAGTTGCATAGTTGGATTTGTACACATTTCTCCAGAAGTTTCGCCAGAGTGGGGATGTTGGATATAGGGCAGTAGTTGTTGAGATCAGATGGGGTGCAGTCAGCTATCCTTAGTATAGGATGCAGTGATGATCGGTCCAGTTGGTGATGGGTTCTAGTAAGACGATGTTTGTTTTTGCTATAATGAGGTCCTGTGTCTCTCCTTTGTTGTGAGTAGGGCTGTCACAGAGTTGAGATAGATCCTCGTCTGACAGAAATGCTTTAAGACAGCCAACACCATGATCATTTGTGTTGTTCCAGTGGAGATAAAAGACACCCAAGGAAATTTGAGTTACTTGTGAATTGACATTGGATGCAATGACTTCCATTAGCTCGTCGATGAAAGTCAAGTTATCCCCCGGCAATGCGCTTGTCATCAGCGATATTGCTACAGAGATAATCGCAGGAGGATAGTCCGAAGTCTGCTTGCTTGGCTGGGATTGAGTAAATACATGCAACCCCTCCACCAGGTTTAACACCATCGCTGCTGATGGAATTCTCCTCCTGTGCTGGGCCCCTATGATAATGGGTGTGGTCATGACGGAACCATTCTGTCATCAGCACAGCCCAACCGTGACTGATGACGGAATGGTTCCGTCACAAGCATTGAAGGGGTTAAGGTTTATGTCTAGGCAGATTAGGTTGTGGGTTGGAGGAACCTGTAGGTCAAGGATGGGAGAGGAAGAACTATTTAGCCATGTTTCAGTGAGGACAATAATGTCTAAATCATTCTCTCGGATGAGGTTGAATAGGTCTGGAGCATGTTTGCTAGCAGATCTGCAATTAATGAGTGCACACCTCAACTTGTGAGTAGAGTGGGTTAGGGTATTCTGCTCTATGTTGATATTTGTGAGCTTATCTCTATTTACAGTTCTGTTGTTGTGAGTCAGTTCTCTGAGGGGGTTGGCTACAATGGTTTGGATCGTGTCAGGTTTCAACTTGCTGTTGTCTGTTGACTGGGCATAAGATATGAGGAGGTCATCTATGTCTTTGTCAGATAGTTCATCGCTCCCCCTCCTAGGCCATGATGGGGAAGGTAAATCACCCTGATTGTGTTCTCGGGGTGTAAGCACTTGGGTCTGCTAGGTTGGAGACTGATTTGGTTAGTCTGACTAGTGTTCTCATGGTGTGAGTTCTTTGGGATGTAATTATTCAATTGTAGTCTGATTTGGTTCATGGTGTCGTTAGTGTCTGTGTATTTTTAGCAGTTCTTTAGTGAAAGTTGATAGTTTATGCATCTTGCCGTTGAGATGTGATAGGCCTGTGGCTAAATCATTGAGTCGTGCAATCCAAACGGAGTTGGGAAATTGGTGGTAGGTGTGGGTGATTGATCAGTTATTAAGGATGATTCGCTGGTAGGGTCTGTTTGCATGATCACGTTCTCCAGTTGCTTGGGAATAGCTTCATTTGGGGATGATGTGAGGAGCTGAACTGGGAGGTTTGTTGTGGGGTCCAAGTCATTATGTGGTTTGGAATAGAGGTCCAGCAGCTGGATAGGGGTGGCCACATGAGGTTGGGGAATGGTCTTTGTGCTCTGTGTTTGGGTGGGTGGTATGAGTGAAGCAGGTGTTAGGGTCCTCTCAGATATCATGGAAGAGAGTAGGTGAGAGGGGTCTTTCCAGACTGCTTTGGATGAAAGGGGGGGAGGAGGACAGTGTGGGAAGCATCCCATTTGATACCTTCACTCACGTACATCTGGGCTAACGGTGGTGAAATAACCCTGACCCTTCTGGGCTTTGGGATCCAGGTGTGCATACGAGGCAATCAAAAGGACTGAGGTTAGGGATCACTGGGAGTTTCTGCGCTGCCCTGTCTCACCTGGGGGGGACCTGTGGATGTTTGAATCTGATGTGACTGGGCAATGGGGCTCAAAGTTGGAGTCGGCAGTGATCGATTTAGAAGAGTTTGTTATGGGATTTTGCAGAGGATTTAGAGTGTCATCTAGACACTGATGAAGAACGGTTGTGGGAAGTGTGGTATTCTTATGTTTACTGCTTTCTTGAGAGTGGGGAAGATTCTGTCTATGGTATCAAGATTAGCATTGGAGGCATGTATAAGGATCTTACCGTTGTTGTAGATAGTAATGGTGGCATTCGCAGGGCATAGGTCAGAGGCTGTTACCAATAGTTTGAGGGCATGCCTTTTTTTTTCTCGCTTTGGCGAGTCGGATCAATGAGTAAAATATTTCTCCATTGGGCATGTTTTTTGTGTGAAAGATAAGGTTGTTAGATATTCCACCTCAACTAATGCAGAAGTATGGGTCTAAAATAAGAGTCTCAGGATGTGTTATCATTAGTCTGTGCTTAAACTTCTTTGCAGCATTTTTGGAAAGGTTAGGCGGGTAGAGAATGGTGAAGGCATGGTGGCTCCAGTGCATGTTTTACCCTTTCAATTCTGTTAATTGCTCTGCTCTTTTAAAATTGAATAAATGAACACTGCAAGTCGCAAAGTTCAAAGGTAAATATTCAATTTGAGCAGCATAATATTTATGGACCTCTAAACCTTTGCAGACCTTGTAGTACATTGTTAATTATAAGCTTAGCAAGCAGTTTTTTATACCAATTAGAGCATGCAGTAAAACAACACATATGAAATATACAATTCCAGGGCAACACATTGTTAAGCAACTTATTACACAGCTAGTCTGAACCTCAGACAAACAGTCACACACTCATACACCTACAAACAGATTTACTCACCAATTAATACTCATATAAAACACTAATAACCACACACGCATTATCTCTTAAACGTATAATTATTTTACATGTACCATTCTAACTTTTAGCAACCGCAGTTGCCCATGGCTGTCTTGGGATGCAGTGGCCCCACAATGTCCATCCCTACCCTTTCAAAATGGGTTCCAACAACTGGAAAAGGTTGGAGAGGAGCTTTAACCTTCCTCCTACTCTTACCACTGACCTGCAATGCCCATCTGACTGCCTTCACATTTGGGGCCAGAACAAGGTGGTGACAAGCCTGTCAAAGGTCATGTCCCATCCCAAATGCCATGCCATAGGCATGTCATAAGCCAGACCCATTAGGAAGGTCCTGAAGCGCTGGGGTACCACCAGCACACGGGCTGACCCAGGCTCATCGATCTTAAGCTTATTATACAAGAGACCATTTTTCCAGAAGATCCAATGTGATCCAGACTTATCACCAGCTACCTGGTTTGCAGCCTGCTGCGCAAACCCTCAAGAGAAGGGCACTCTTTCTGCTCCCTGCAGAATTCCTCCCTGGTGGGATCACCTTCTTGCTGCCAATGGGTCAGCTCAGAGATGTCTCTCAGTTCAGATACCTGCTCCCCTGTAGGTACTGGGGCGTATCCCTCAAGGTTAGCCTCCTTCTAGTCCGTGGGAACTTCAGGGGCCGGTTTGCCACGGTACCTGCCTTTTCTCTTGGCAGGGACCTGGGCCACTTTTTCAGGCTCCAGGTCCTCCTGATCACCCTTTCTTGCTGCCATTGACCGAGTTGGCACGCATACCCACTCTGGCAACCAAAGCATCTCCAAGTGAGACCTGACCTCAACATCCTTCCATTAGGAAGGCTCCAGGTCGTTACCTAGCAGACAATCTACAGGCATGGTAGGGCTCACAACCGCCCTCAAGGGACCTGAGACCCCCCATTCAAAGGGAATCTGCACCACCATACAGTGGCATTCCGAGTTGTCTACATCAACTACTTGGTGGAATGCCCTGGGGACTGCTTGCTCCTCAGAGACCAGGTGACACTGGACTGAGGTCACACTGGCTTCAGTATCACTGAGAGGATCTACCCTTTTCCCATTGATGGTCATCCAGATGCTGTATTTCTTTATGATAGGGGGCAGCTGGTTTCCTGCTACCATCTCACTGTCCCCTAATGAGATGAGTGCCATTTCTGAGGGATTCCCACCCTTACTGTGGGCACACCTCCTACACTGGCCCACATCTTGGTCTGCCCACCGGTGGGTGGCTTTGCCCTCTTGGGACACTTGGGGTTCCCCTTCAAGTGACCCACCTGGTCACATGAAAAACACCTGCGGGGCCTGTCTCAGCAGGCTTTCCTGAAGAGACCCCTCGTTTCTTATCTTCTGGAGGATGGGACCCTTTACCCTGGTAGTTAGTTTGGGGCCCTTTAGAGAACTCCGGTGCTTTACCCTTGTCCCCCCTACTTTCTGCTGGGGACCCATGCCCACCTTTGGCTGCTTTCTTGTGGAGCCTGGTACTCACCCAGCATCTGCCTCCATTGCAAGCTTCATGGGGCCATTCAGCTTACTATCAACCAAGTGCTGGCGTAGCTCTGCAAGATATGGACTAGACAAGTGCCCCATGCAATCAAATTGTAGAGCCCCTGAAAATCTGTTACGTTACTGCCCTTCACCCAGCCACGCCGGTCGGAGTGCAGCTTTGATTTTATTAGACCTCAGTGGTGCCCTGACACGGTATCTCATGACATCCTCTTGTCTCAGCTGGAAGCGATAGAGATCACGGGATCCGCCTTAGAGTGGTTTCGATCATTCCTTGAGGAGAGATCCTTTCGGGTCTCAGTTCCACCATTCATCTCTAAACCTCACCCTATCGGTCAGGGGGTCCCACAAGGCTCTGCACTCAGTCCACCACATTTCAATCTTTATGTGCAACCCCTGGCCGATGTAGCAAAAAAGTGGGGCCTTATGCTGGTATCGTATGCAGACAATACCCAGCTGGTCATCACTTTATCCGAAGGGCCATCTGACTCGGCTACCAGGTTTAGAGACGGAATGACAGCTGTTGCCCAGTGGATGACGGACAACTATTTGCAGCTCAATACCAGAAAAACCGAGGTTTTGCTGGCAGGGAACAACACCGCCCTTTGGACTGAGCACTGGTGGCCGGCATCGCTGGGCGAAATGCCAATACCAACGACTCTTGTTAAGAACTTGGGAGTCTGGATGGACTCTCCACTAACCTTCCAGACCCATACTAAGAGAGTGGCGGCTACCTGCGTGGGTCTGCTGAGAGGCCTTAAATCCATCCTCAAATATTTTGAACCAACGGTGTGGCAGATCATCATGCAAGCCTTGATATCCTCATGCTTGGATTATGCCAGCGTGTTGCTTCTGGGTGATAATAAACCTGAGATCCTACGGTTGCAAAGAGTTCAAAATATGGTAGCGAGAACACTGATAGGGCTCCCTCGTTGGTGCTCTGTTAGAGCTACAATGAAAAAACTACACTGGTTACCGATCTCATCTCGGATCCATTTTAAAGCCCTGGTGATGGCCTTTAAGATTCTTAAGACTGAGAGCCCGGCCTTATTATGCCCTCTGCTGACCTGGTATGTCCCGCTACATAGTCTGCGCTCACTGGGGCAACATTTAGCGAAGGTGCCGCGCTTCAAACTATGCCGCATGGGTGGCCGTTCTTCCCAGGTGTTGGCAGCTAAATTATGGAACTCTCTGCCGTCCATGGCATTGAGAATATGCTAGACTTCTGGAAGGCCATTAAAACCTTTCTGTTTCCATCACCATAGTCTTCCCTCTTGAAGTTTTCTGGATGGCCTCCGCTTTTGTTTCTTTATCTGGCAGCGCCGGGACGCCCCTTTGCAGGGGCAGCTGTTGCGCTTAAAAAAAACTAATAACCTGCAGAAAGAATCTACATAATTCCAACCAAGTGTTGGCATCGGTTTTCTTGCTGGGCCTAAACTGATCCCTATACTTCTCAGGAGTGAGACCGTACCTGGTGAGGAGAGCATCTTTCATATCAACATAGGTGAGGTTTTGCCCCTTACCCAAAGCTAGCACATTATCCCTAGTTTCTTCTGGAAAGAGAGGCCACAACCCTGCCCCCCAATTCCTTTCATGGACCCCATTCATATGAATAGACCCTCATACCCCTGGAACCACCTTTGTATTTCATCCCCCTTCTTGAATTCCTTGCCTACATTCTTAGGGATATACACAACTCTGTCTGATGCCCTGACGAATTACTGCCACCATCTGAGATGGTTCTACTCTTCTGATCCAGCTTCTTTATCCTGATCTCATGGTCTAGCATCATCCTTTTCTCCTCCATGGCTAACTTAAGCTACTCCAGTTCCATAGCAACTCTCCTTGCTTCCCGCCTGTCCTCCAGCTTCTCTGGGGACAAGCCACTGCTGACTGGTTTAGAGGGTGCCCCCCTCCCAAAAGCACATCCATACTTGGAAAAGCCTCATCTGCCTCCATAACAAGATCCCCAGACAGCTCACTAGCATGTCTGGCTGCTATTCAGGCCCTCAGCGGCTTTTGTAGTCCTTTTTCCGGTGAGGCCCCTGATTTGGACTTGCGGTTTTTGCAGATCGCCTTCAATTCCTTTTCATTGTAGGTTTCTAATCTCTACTCTTCAAAGGCCACTTCCAAGGATGGAGCAGATGATGCAATTGATTCAGGCATGTTGTATTGGAATTTCAAGTTCAAGACAGATAGAAAGGCAAAAATAGACCGCACTCGGAGACTGAAGCTTTACAAGCTGAACCACGGCTGTACACGGCCTGATTATAATTAAGGACATTTGCTCACCGCAAAAAGTTTCCTGACGGCACTCGGAATTACCGTTCAGTGCCTCACAACTACATACAACCACCCGATTAGGACCGGGTTGGAACTATCACCGGCTCCCCGACCACGCGCCTCGATCATTAAGATCAGCCCTGAGGAGTCACAGCCACATGCTGTGATGAAACACGTGTAGGCTTAAGTGATTATACAGTGATTCCCGAGAAGTGGACACTGTTTACAAATAAAATCCTTTTGAAGAATTTTCCATTTGGTGTGATCTATCCTGAATGAATGAACACTTGATGAAGAAGATATTTGGAAAAGTATAGTGTGCTCTGGTTCCCTGCCAAATTGACATAAGAGGGGGGTGGTTGTACCACTTCTCTTTACAGAGGTTAAGGTTTTCCTCTGACCAAGAAGCACCTACCTTGATACCACGACAAGCAGAGACTATACCGTAAGAAGTTGAGCGCCTAACTTTTCTGAACACTTAAAAAACCTACCCACAGATTTAACCAAAACTGTATTTGGTACGTAATGGTCTGCGATATGGTATTAGTGCAAACCAATCACTGCAATTCAAATGCAAATGCAAGTCCTATCCTCACCACTGACAACCAGTGTTAGAAATGGGGTCTCTAGTTGGCAGAGGTAGGAACCTGTATCGAAGTAGGGACCCTTCTTCCTAGTCAGGATAAGGAAGTTACACTTCTAAAAAAAACCTTGCTTACCCGTGGTAGCTTGGTATGAGCAGCCAGGCTTATCTTAGAGGCAGTGTGAAAAGCATTTGCACATAACCAACAGAAATACAGTGTAAGCACTACAAAAGGACACCACATCAGTTTAGAAAAATATCCAATATTTTTATATTCTTAAGACAGACAAAAAACGATAACATTCCACAATACAGTACTTAGAAATCTTCAGTTATCAAAATAAACGTGAAAAAGAGTTCTTCGAAGCCGATAGCTCCATTTGGGGCTATAACAGCATCGTGAACCACAAATCCAAACATTTCTGGCTGACCGTCTCATCGTGGGCCAGCTACAGTGTGGGGAAGACCCGCAGAATGGAACCTTTAGAAATGCAGGACGTCGGTGACCTCTCGTTGAGCTCCGAAAGCATGGCGTCGGTTCTGGAAGTCGGTGTAGGAGTCATCAGGCCCTTGAAGTTACACGCGTTGCAGATCAAACTCCTCGCGGTTAAAGTCAGGAGCGCTGGCATCTGCAGGCGTCTGGTGCTGCGGTGCGAACTGAAGCTTTGCTCGTCACGGTGCTGGCATGTCACAGTGCAAGCAGTGGCAACATCATTGCTGAAGCGATGTTGTCGGCTGACGAACTGGAGTCGATGGTGCCAGCATCGGTATGCCAAGGCTGTGGTGCGGGATTAGGATGGTGTGTCATTTAACTTACGAGTGGTGCCCTCAAACCACAGTGCATACAGCGGCATCGATTTTGGCGTGAAGCAGCGTCACCAAGGCGACGATGTGAAGCAAAGCGGTGCGCTGCCCACAGGTCGAGGTGCAAGCAGCGGCTCAGTGGCGCCATTAGCAGGCGTCGTGGGTAAGACCAGCGTTGCAGTGCGGCATTGTGGCAGTGCCCTCTACAGTGCCTTCAGGACACGGAGTAGGCAGTGGCATCGTAGACAGCGTTGGGTTTCTTTTCCTTCTGTTGCAGCACAAAACACACAGTTCTCAGTGCTGATTGGAGAAGAACTTGCAGTCTTTGCTGTTCCTGAGACTTCTTGAACAGGGGGCAAGCTTTACCTCAAGTTCTTGGAGATACTCACAAAAAGAGATTGCAGAAAGTTCAAGTCCAGTCCTTTCACTGCCCAAGACAGAAACAGCCACTGGAGGCCAGCACAGCAAAGCACACAAAAAAAGTGGTAGTTCCTCCTCATAGCTTCTCTTGCTCTTCGTCTTGGTAGTCTTCTTGGTCCATAAGAGTTCTAAAGTGCAGGGGTTTGGGTCCCGCTTTTTTACCCCAAAATCCTTTGTCTACTCAGGCAGAGAGTGTCTGTGCTTAGTCCAAACCAGTTCTTTCCTCTCTGGCTCAGCTTCCTGGCAGGGAGTGGAGACAGCATTGTGCTAGGCAAACCAGGCCCATTCAGAGGCAAAGAAACCTTCTCTAACTATTCTAAATGCAGCCAATGTCTATTCAGCCCAGCACTGACCCATCAGAATCTTTGGAGCCACTGCTCCTCCCCAGCCCGTCATCCCAAAGCCAGACAGTCAATCCACAACCTCAGCAGAGGCACACAGGATGGCCGAGCAAGAAAATACGGACTTTCTAAAAGTGGTATTTTCAAACACAGAATGTAAAAGTCATCATCACTAAAAGATGCATTTTAACATTGTGAGTCCAGGCTACTAAACTTTATTTTCCTTTCTTGTTCCGAGGGGTTGTAATGTTTATAAGATGTGATAAATGAGCTTCCCATTCTGTCCTTTGGGAACAGATAGCCTTGCAATAGTGAAAAATGAAATTGGCAGTAATTCACTATCAGGACATGCCACACCCATCAGTGCATGTCCTACATTTCACATATACTGTACCCTGCCCACAGGGGTACCTTGGGCCTACCTTAGGGGTGACTAACATGCAAGAAAAGGGAAGGTTATGGTCTGGCAAGTGGGTACACTTGCCAAGTCAACATGGCAGTTACAAACTGCGCACAGACTCTGTAATGGCAAGTCTGGGTTACCTTTTGAGGGCTACTTCTGTGGGTGGCACAACCAGTGCTGCAAGCCCACTAGTAGCATTGGATTTATCAGCCCTGGCACTCTCAGTGCACTTTACTAGAGACTCACCAGTAAATTGAATATGCCAATCATGGAAACACCAATCCATAACATAATTTACAACAGGAGCACTTGCACTTTAACACTGAACAGCAGCACGAAAGTGCGTATAGACTCTAAACCAGAAAAAACAGAGTCAAAACTGGGAGGTAGGAAGCAAAAAGACAGGGGAAACACAGCAAAGATCCCAAGTCTAAGAGGAACCTTTAGCCAAGCCTACAGCCCAAACTGTTGAACGGACTTACACCAAATTTGGCAGGTACGTTTATGTTGATTCAAGGAGCCTTTTCCCTATTTTCTGTAAATCTGTTCTGTAGTTTTTGAGAAATGTAAGCCAATAATTATAGCGATATTTCTGGCATTTGATATTTTGCTGTGGTTTTGCAGTTAATCGCCAATGCTCGTGCCAACGGGAATGCTCTGGTTGGCTGGCAGAAACTGAACAGTAAGTTGCAGCTATCATTTTATTGCTCAAGAACAATTCCTGGGGCTGAAATTATCTGAAAAACTAACTGAAGGGGTCAGAGTAGAAGTACTCTGACCCCATGTTTGAGAAATGGGGGTTTTAGTGACACAAGTTATGTGTCCAAAATAGATTTTTTTGTCGCATGTGATATTCATGACTACGCTACAACCGCCAGTGTGGCCCCCGTACTGTCGAGCAGACATCGCAAATATAGAGGTGAAACAGCAAATATTGTTGAAAGTATTTAAAATATATATATTTGTAAGCAGCAACTGGTGACCTACTCACATATTCACTCAGACACGTATACACTCAATCACATGCCCACTCAGATACTGACATACCCACTGTCATACCTATTCAGGTACTCATGCACCCACTTACAGACCCACTCACACACTCATCTATATATTCACAGAACCCCTGAGACACTCATACAGCCATTTATAGATTCATTCAGATACTCTTACATCCACTCACACACCCATACATTCACTATCACACTCAATCACAGACTCTCTCAGAGACTTATGGACTCAGTCACACATTGATACACTCAGAAATTAACACACCCACTCACTCACCCACTCAAGGCTCATGTATACACTCAAAGACCCACCCAGGCACTTGCCCTCCCAGTCCCAGTTAGATACTCATGCATGCATCCATTCACTCACCCTCTCAGAGACTTATGCTCTTACTTACAGACCCATTGAGACACTTGTACACCCACTCACAGAGTCACCCAAACACTCATATACACACTCACAGATCCACTCAGACACTCACACATGCATACAGTCACTCACACACCTTCTAACAGACCCACTCAGGGACACATGCACCCAGTCACTCATACACCCAGAGACTCACACATGTACTTGCTGTGCTACTCAGAGATCCACGGACCCACTCACAAAACCACTCAGACACTCACACTCCCAGTCATAGTTCCACTAAGAGACTAATGTACTTAGTCACAGAACCACTCAGACACTCATGCACACACTCACTGACCCAGTCAGACACCCACTTAGAAACTTGTGTATCCACTCACAGATCAGTCAGACAGTTATATACTTACATTCAAGTGTGCAAAGGCACTCATGCTCCTACTCACAGATTGACTAAGAGTCACGCAACAAATCACAGACCCAATGAGACACTTCTACACCCACTCATAGATGTACTGAGACAGTCACACAGTTTGTTACAGAAGCAATGATAGACTGATCCACCTTGTTACAGAGTCACTGAAATAGGTATACTATGAATAAGAGACTCACTGATACAATGATGCATGCAGTTAAAGATTACACTGAAAAAGTTATGCACTGTGTTATAGCGATATTGAGGTAGTTGGACATGCTTTTATACAGTTATTATGTAGTAACAAGTTTATTCTGTTGCTTATAATCCATTTTGAAGTTATAAGTTTTGAATGTTGTGGTGATTATTAAATGTCTGCATTTGCTTTATCAGTTTGCAATGTATTTGTGGTGATTGCAGCTACTGATAGCATCTTGACGATCGGTGTCACTATGAAAACGGAAAATCGATTTAAATGATTGCTTTTATACAAACTCGCTACAAAAATATTACTTTAAAAAGTGCAGGAATAAACCCTTAGTGTCTAAAATACTGTAAAATCTCTGCATATATGTGATTTGTCCCTCCTAAAAAAGGCTCAATCGTCGTGGTTACTGGAGCCTTTGTGGCTCTCTGCATAATCGTGAAAACAGGAAGTAGGATTCAAACACAGTTTTTAAAAATGTGTGTTCAAACCTGTTCTTTAAGTTACTAATGTGTGTATTGCAATAGATAGAATGCATTTAGTAAGTTAATATTTTGCAATGTAATGGTGGTCGTTGACTGATTTTGGTTTACGATTTTGCTACATGATTGCGATCATCGTGATATCGTCACAAATACAAACATCTAAAGAAATAAAACTGTGCTTATTAAACTACTGAAGAAAATACAAGCTTATAAAAATACACCTTATAGAACTATTTTGGATAGATAATACAATTAAAAAACTTAAAGATGTAATAAAAACATATGTTACATTGAAGGTATAGTTTGGAAACAGAATTTTAAAAAACTTAGAAATTCACAGAAAAAAGCAAATGTTACAGGGAAGTTATAATTAGGGATTAGCATTTAAAAAACCTTAGAAATTCACTGAAAACACCAAAGGTTAAAGGGATGTTAGAGTTAGACTCAGATTGCACACTCACAAAACTAGTGAAATTCAGCAGTTATAGTAAACTTAGCTAAGTATAGCTTGCACCCCCGCAATGCACTGCTTATGACCTCACATATTACATCACTCATGACATGGTTGGTAACATCACTGATGAAATCACTGATAACATCTCAAATGACAACACTGATTACATCATCCACAAATTCTCTGACACACCCACTCACACCCCAATATAACCTTTCATACGCCCACTCCAACTTCCACACTACCCTCAAAACCATTGGCACACCCATACCAGTACTTACACATCCACTAACTGATTCATAGGTCTACACACACTACTCAGTTACTCATACAGCCTACTTACATAATAATACAGCCATTGATACATCCATCCATACACCCATACAGCCACTCACACACTATCAGTCACCCATAGAGCAACACACACACCTACTCAGTCACCCATGGAGTCAATCACACAGCCACTTACTCACCTATACAGCTATGCACACATGTAAATGTAAATGTAATAGGTTTTTGTAAAGCGCAGTTTGCACTCCAGGGAGCATCTGAGTGCTTGAGAGAAAGAAGGCACAATCCAGTGGGGAGCGGATTGAGAAAGGGGTATACTGTATTAGATTAGGGATTTGCAGATAGTACTTGATAAATTTAATATCCAAGTTTTAAGGGCCTTTCTAAAGTCTGTTTCTTTTCCTATTTGGCGAAGGGGCGGCGGAAGAAAGTTCCTGGCCTTAGATCCTAGAACTGCCAGGGCCTTACCTCCTCTGGTTTTTAGTCTGAAGTTGGGAATTGTCAGGAGGTTTACTTTTTGAGATCTGAGGTTGCGCAGGGGGGAGTAGCGTTTGAACATCTTTTGGATGTAGCTGGGACCTTTCCCATGGAAGGCCCAAAGGTTATTAGAAGAACTTTGAAAAGGATCCGTTTCTGGATCAGCAGCCAATGAAGTATATCCATTGCTGCGGTTGCTGAAGTTCTTCTATTCCAGCCCAGCACAGTCTTGCCGCGGCATGTTGGACCATTTGTAGTTTATGGCAGATTGTTTTATTTGTCCCTGCCTATAGACTATTGCAGTAGTCAAGGCGAGATGTTATCATTGCTACTGCAGCCATTTTCCGTGCCTGAAGTGGTATGAGATCAAAGAATTTCCTCAGTGTTTTAATGAGGCCGAAACATGTTCCGGCCACCACTACTGCCTGATGTTTAAAAGTCAGTGATGAATCAAATTTGATCCCTAAATTCCAGGCTGATGTGACGGTGTTGGGGGGGGGCATCTACCTCCTCCGGCCACCATAGGGAGGGGTTGACCAGATTCTCCTTGCCGAAGGGCAGAATCTCTGTCTTCCCTGTGTTGCATTTGAGATGGTTTGCGCTCATCCATTGGAAGGGGCTTTGAGGCAGGTCTTGAGCTTCCTTTCAGCTTCTCCGGTGTCGTCCTCCATCACCAGGATGAGCTGCGTATCATCCGCATATGATATGGTGGATATATCATAGGATGATATAAGTGCAACCAGGGGGGCCAAATAAACATTAAAAAGTGTCGGGCTCAGGCACGAGCCCTGAGGCACTCCCGAAGAAAGCGGTTTTTCTTCAGATCTAAAACGGCCCAAGGTGACTATTTGGCGTCTTCTGGCCAGGAAACTTTTTAGCCACCCTAATTCTCTTCCAGCTATCCCTGCCGCGGCTAATCGGTCCACCAAGATGGCATGTGAAACCATGTCAAATGCCACGGACAGGTCCAGGAGCACCAATACCGCTTTTTTCCCCGGTCCATTGCCGCCCTTAAAGTTTCTGAGGTGAATATCAGGACTGATTTACACACCCACTCACTTATTCATACAGATGCCAACACATACTCACTCACCCATACAGTCACTCACACAAGCACACACTCACCCATACAGCCACTAGCACAATCCCTCATTCACACATAGTCATTCATATACTCCAAAACTCACTTATTATGCATCTCACAGACAGTTACTCACCCCTATACCACTGATACATCCATTCACTCACCGACACACCCACACACACATTCAGTCACCTCTACAGTCCCTCATGCACTCACAAACCCATACGGCCAAGGGCTCACCCACTTGCTCATCCATGCAGGCAGTCACACACCCTCTCACCCAACCACACTGAGATTCATACAGGTACTCAGACAGACAATCAATCACCCACACAGCCACTCACGTATTCACTCCCCAACCCATACAACCACTTAGATACCAAGTGGTGGACTGATACGGACTTTCACACAACCCAGTCACTCACCCATGCATTAACTGAGGCACCTAATCATTCACTTATATAGTCAGTCACGCACCGATCAAATCATCCATACAGGCATTTATACACCCACTGGTTCACCAATACACCTTTGTGTGTATATATATATATATATATATACACACATATATCCCCGCTGCTGGAGCGCTGCATCAGCGGAGCAGGACTGTTCAGCAAAAAAATTTGAACGGGGACAAACTCTGCCTGTGTTCCTGTGATTTTAAAGATTGGATTGATAGGACTGCCTGCAGCCCACTTGGGTCCTATAATTACGAACTATCAGCCCCAGGATGCAGTAATGATGAATAACTCACCTGAGTATGATTGTGTCATCAAAATAAAAGAGGGACAAACGCTGATGTTCGCGTAGCTGGCAGTCATTTCAATTGCAGAAAGCCTTTGAGAAAGGGAGTTGTCCTGAAACGCGTCAGGCTCTGCTGATGCTGGGAACATGGGTTTCTTCCCCAAACTGGAGTTTGCTCACAGAGAGTGCATCCTGCATTTGGGCAACTGTGAACCTTTATTTTGTATCGGCAGACCCGGTCGAAGGATACACCGCCGCAAATCTAGCGGTCCCGCTGCTGGTGCGCTGCATCAGCGGAGCAGGACTGTTCAGCAAAAAAATGGGAACGGGGACGAACTCTGCCTGTGTTCCTGTGATTTTAAAGATTGGATTGATAGGACTGCCTGCAGCCCACTTGGGTCCTATAATTATGAACTATCAGCCCCAGAATGCAGCAATGATGTATAACTCACCTGAGTATGATTGTGTCATCAAAATAAAAGAGGGACAAACGCTGATGTTCGCGTAGCTGGCAGTGATTTCAATTGCAGAAAGCATTTGAGAAAGGGAGTTGTCCTGAAACGCGTCAGGCTCTGCTGATGCTGGGAACATGGGTTTCTTCCCCAAACTGGAGTTTGCTCACAGAGAGTGCATCCTGCATTTGGGCAACTGTGAACCTTTATTGTGTATGTATATATATATGCATTTGTGTATATATACATATTAAACACTCATAAACTTTTTAAAAACATGTAAAAGTCACTAGATGATGTGATCTGTGATGTGATCAGTGATGTCATTTGAGATGTCATCGGTAATGTTATCAGTATATATATAGTTATAGTTAGGACCTATTTTCCACAGGAAATCCGCAACATTCTATGTGGAATAACTTTGGCGCCGGTTGACGAATCTTTTTTACAAAATTTTCAAAACTTACGGTCAGCTCCGGTCCACTCCTATCCTGAAAGTTTCACGGTGATTAGTCAAGCGGGGGCTGAGAAAAATGGGGGTCCCCAAACACGTTTTCCCCATGCAATTTCCCATAGGACCTTTAGCCACAGCTACAGGCCGAACTGCTGAATAAAATTACGCCAAATTTGGCAAAGATGTAGCCCTCGGTTCAGACTTGTGCCTTTTGCTTAAATTGTGTCAATCTGTTGAGTAGTTCCTAAGTAAATTGCAGTTAAAAGCATTTATACATCTATGGGGGCGGGGGATCCGCGGACTATCAGCGGACCGTGAGTGTATTGTATGCGCACTCTTCCGATCATGCACTGAATGCTAATTGGCTATCAAGTGGTTGTCAACATTCGAAACCAGGATTGTTGGCAGCCATTTTGTGCCTCGGTAGAAGCGAGGCTGAAGAAGTCAGTGGAATATGTGTGCAAAACATAGAAAGGGGGCAGGGTAGAAATACTTGTACCCTCTAGACCTGCTTAGGGGGTCCCACAAGGACCTTCTGGGCCCACACATTTCTTTTTTTTAAAAGACCCGGCAGGTGCGTGTAGGGTGCGCGGACTCTGCAGAAAAAAAAATAATAATAATAATAATACAGGGTTAAATACCGGGGCAACATTATTACATTTTATGGAGGGCCAGAGAGGCCCCCTAGCCCCGGGGATTGCCACCCCCAGGCTAAAAATAAAAGAAATGGTGGGTGGAGGGGTCCAAGGTCCCCAAAGCCGCGGGGGCCACCACCCCCCAGGGCTTTATGTATTGTGGGAGGGAGTCTGCGTTCCCCCCTCCTGGAGCACTCAAGGGCCCCATCAGCCCCGGGGCTACAAAAAAATGGTTGGGGGCTGCAAGGTCGCCAAAGCCCTGGTGACCACCACTCCCCGGGGCGTTATGTATTGTGGGAGGGCGGCTCCTGCAGTGTCCCGGGGTGTTCATCCCGCCCTCCCATAGCAAGGAAATCTGTTCTCTCTTTCAAAATCTAAATCAGATTGCTTTTTCACATGGGGAGCTACCTGTTAGTAGCTCTCCATGTGGAAAACGCGTAAAAGTTGTGCACTAAAGGTGCTGGAGTCGTGCACCCTACAGATTATGAGTCAAGCATCCAGCGCATGCACACCAGGGTGCCGCACTGAGCGCCGCACCCGCAACTTCTAATTTTACTGCAAAAAAGTATCCCCTATCAGTAATTTCTAATATCCCCAGAACTCCATCCCCCGGGCTTTCATAAAATGCTGGGGACCGTGGGCGGAGCCAAAATGCCCAGAGGGTCCCAGCCGGCTCCCTGCGTCCTTCTGGAGCCAGCATTGCTCGGGGAGATGCTAACTTGCATGTGGAAAAGTTATCTGGTTTGGATTGTGAAAGTGAGAACAGATTTTACTGCTCTGTCTTTCAAAATGCAAACCAAGATTGCTGTGGAAGGGCAGGAATAGCAAACAGAGGTGTCCCAGGGGTAGGCACCCCGGGACACTGCAGGAGCCGGCCCTGGAGGGGGGAGGTCCCCAGGGTCCTCGAGGGCTTCAGGCAGAGGGCCATGCAGCCTCCCTCCCACAATAGACAAAGCCCCGGGGGTGGTGGTTCCCGGTGCTTGAGGGGGGTTGTTGAGGCCCTTCCACTTCTAATTTTGCAGGGGGGGAGCCTTGGAGCCCACTCCAACCATTTATTTAATAGCTCTGGGGGGTGGCTCTCACTGTTGCATCGCAAACAGCAATGTTGTGAAAATCTTCCAGTAAGATAACAAAGGATTTTGAAGTCAATTTTCGGCATTTTTGTTGTAGGTTGCAGCCTTTAAAGCGGCAACAATTTTAATTCTGTCTTTGTAAATATGCCACTAAGTTTTGTAATGTCGACAATCTTGTCTCTTCCCTCTTCGCAGAGTATTAGGGACATTTCATTGAGTAACGTGTTCCAAGCGGGACCTTATGAAGCTTAATGTTCATTAGCTATGAATCATTAAAAGTAGAAGTTTTGGCAGTCATTCCTTCCTCCTCTGCGGAAAACATGGACATTTTATTGGCTAAAGAGTTTCAAGCACAAGTTTGCTCCTTATTGGGTGGGAACAGTTTACTGTTGTCAATGATTTTGTGACACACTTCCAAAGGAGTATGGGAAAAGAAAGTAGTAGAGGGGAGGTTAGGAACACTATTAACTCTGTACAGTGGTCACAAGGTGGTGGACAGGGATTATGAAGGTAAAACATTTTTTATATGTTTTAAGGGCCATTTATATAATTGCCGTGTGGTATACAAATCATGGTGGAAAAATGACAGTGTCTTGCAGTTGTTTTTTTCATCAAGTTTGCGGGTGGGATACTTCCCAGGAGCACTATTTACTTATAATGTGGTGTTTCTTTTCTGATGGGGAGGTGTGGTTGCGCAGCAAAAAATTCAGTCTAGGTTAGAAACAGTTTTTATTTAGCAAATACAAATAAACTTTCTTCAGAAACTCACGCTGTATATATGAAAGGGGTGACAATTAAAAATGCAATTTCATAAAATATCAGTTAAGCGTGGCCATACCCTCCTTTTTCTGCTATAGTTTGTAAAAGTGTTGCCCCATATTCTTGATAATGTAAGAGGGCATCAATTACTTTTAGATAAAGTAAAATAGAAGTGCTACAATAAACATTCCCGCACTACATTATCTGAGGTCAGGAGAACAAGTAAAAAACAGTTAAATACAAGTGACTTCATATTACATAGAAATGTATGCATTATTATTTTTCAAATTTGTATTCTGTAGAATTCAGGAACGTTCTGTCTTAGTGCTTAGAGGTTGCACACTGTTCCGCTAACAAATCACATACTCACTTAAGAATATATAGGATAGTACTATTATAATATACAGAACTGGTTCTATATGTTATTTAGGGAGAAGGTGAATAGGAACCGCAAATGAGAAGAATCGAAATTAGAAAATAACATTCAGAAATGTAGGGTTATCAAATATTTAAAGTAACAAAGTATGTATGAAAGCTATTTTTTTTATTATGCAATTTCGTAAAATATGCTACCTGAAAAAAATATCTGATCAAGTACGTTCTAATGTTTCCTAAGCAGTTTTACAGATGGAGCCGAAAAATCTCCTATTCCTCTTCTGTAATAATAGGACAATCTATTACAATATAACCATTGATACCATTGTTACAGTGAATAGAAAAAGAAAATAAAGTTATCTATTTAACAGAACATCTATAACGAAATACTTTCAAGCGGTAATTATTTTCTGAGCTTCTTTTCTCTGGGAGGTCAAAAAGTTTGATCTTAGTGGCGACGGGTCATAAACTCTTCTGAGAACATGACTGTGAAAATTATATTATATACATATTCACAGTATATGATCAAAAGGGGGGAACAGACTAAAAACCAGAAGCTGGTCTCTACTGAGATTAGCATAACTATTAATATTATAATAAACATATTAACAGTATATAATCCCATGAGGAAAACACACTAACAACTGGAAGGTGGTGACATTGATTGTAAATGTTTAGGGTTTGCGCCGACAGGTCACCAACACCTCTGAAGCAAAGTATAGTGTCAATTTTATAATATAGAAAGTCACAATATATAAGCTGAAAGGAGCCAGAAAAGGAGCAATGTTTATTGTAATCTATCTGTTTCTGAAAACAAGCTGCTGACATTACCATGAAAGAGGGAAAAACATGCAATAACACATTTTTCTAGATATATTTATTATAACTATCTACTAAGCCATAATGGAACAACTTACTACTCCTGAATATGTTTGTTAACACAAAAAACGTATCCAATGCTAGAAAAGGGAACCTGCATCACAGATTGGCGACGCTGAAATAACTCACGAAAACAAAACTAATCGCACAATTGGTGTGGTTTATATAGTTTTTGGTTGTTTAGTAGTCTTGGAAGGAAGATTCGGCTACGCTTATGTAGTTGTCACATTTTACAGCTTACACATGCTCACATTTTAACTGTTTTACTTGTGCACGTGTTGGGAAAAGTCATTTGAGATGTCATCACTGATGTCACTGACCATTTCATGAATGACGTAATATGGGACATCATCAGCAGTGGATTGCGTGCGCGCGAGTTATACTTAGTACAACTAGCTATAACGGAGGAATTTCAAAGGTTTTGTACGAGTGAAATGTCCAGCTAACTATAACACCCCTGACACCTATGGTCTTTTCAGTGAATATATATATATATATATATATATATATATATATATATATATATATATATATATATATATATATATATATATCAAGGAAATCTGAAAGGGTATTTCTTTATTGATGTTTACTCCCAGGGTATGATTACAAGTAGAGAATGCAGATGAGTATCTGTACTATGTATCAGTCATCCTCATAAACCATGCCGACATATTTCAAACTGCTGTGTGTCCAAAAATGGTCAGGGTTTTCATCAGGGCAAATGTGATCCACAGCAACATATCTGTCTTTTCATTCACACTTAAGTAAGATAGTGTTCTAACTTCAGAGTAAAGATATGAAATTATAATTATGGGTATGGTGGCCAGCCTGGTGTTGTTTAAAGGGACACCCTCTGTTGTCATACATTTAATAAAAGTAATGTCCTATGGAAATACCTACATTTCCTTTCATCAGCTGAATCATCGACTATGAACCCAATGATGTCTACACATACATCTATGCGAGAAAAGTGAGATTAAATATAGCTCAATGTACTCTTTATGATTCTCAGGATAACTTGAAGTTACATAGTCGAAAGTAGAAAGAACATTGGAATTATAATAATGCTCAACAGTCAGTAGAACTCCCCTTACCAAGTTTTTATAATGAGTCTAGATTATAAATAAGTGGTTTGCTCGGTTAGGTATTTGTAATTGTTTTTTTACAATAGGTTAGTTCTCTGAAAAGGATGTAATTTCAATTCAAGGTTAATTTCATTTTTTTTTTTTAAATCTGTTTTATTGATACACGTGGCATACAGTTACATTTCTTGCGTTCATAATTCAAAGGGGAAACAACATTTGGAGTAGCTCGTACATCATCAATGCGAGTGTTGGCGATGGTGGAAAGTCAATAAGTGCAGTCACTGTTAAAGAGCTCCATCCATTGTCTTGGGGCAGTCACTGCATTCACCAAATCATTCGCTTCACTGCTACTGTACAGTGCGATGCGCTCTGCAAACCTCACTATGGTGCCGGGCCTCACCCGTCAGGGCGGGCAGCCTGATGGCCAGCCGCACCCCCGGTATTCGCGACCTACTGGTTAGTGATGTAGCTAGATGTCCCTCAGTGGTGTGAATAACCTACCGGGCCCAGTTCCAGGCAACCTGCGTATGTGCTGTGATCGGCCAGGAGGTTCGGTGGTACGCCTCCGTGGGGTAGAAGGCCGCGTCAGTGTCTTGCATGTGTGCTGCACTCCTGTGTTCCGTCGCCGTGTGTCAAAAATGAAAGGTGTGAGCGGGAAAGGCAGATCCAGCGTGGACAACTGGGGGGTGTCCTTGCCGTAAACGCCACCTATTCAAACTGGGGAAACAGGAGAGTAGGTGTGGGTGTAAAGAATCCGATCTCGGAGTAGAGGGGGGGGGGGGGTTGCTGCAATGCGGGTCCTGTCTAGACAGTTTCGGGTGTAGTAGTCTTGCAGGGTGCTGGCTTTGTGTGCGTTCGGGGAGGGGGTATCAGCGGTGTGTGGTAGCTCTAGGTCTCGGGTGGGGGCGCGTCGGTGGGGTCGACTGTGTATGTGGGCTCCGCTGAATTCATTCCCTTACAACATCCCTTTATCGTGGCAGGCCCTGGTGAATGTTCTCAGGAATCCCTCCCATGTCTGGGCTATCGGTATGGCCCTTCGCCCCGCCGTCTCTTCCCTTCGTAGCACCGTGCCCTCTGCGGTCGCCCAATAGATGAGGGAGGCACTCCAATGTTTCGTCTGGGGCGGTTCTGCGGCCTTCCAGTGGCGGGTTATGAGTCTCTTGGCAGTTATCAGCCCCAGATCCCAGAACCTCATTTGTGCCTTGTTATGTTTTGTCCTGGTGAGGAGGCCCAGTACACAGGTGTCCCAGTCGTGACGTAGGCCCAGCGCAGTTCCTTTTGTCAACAGCGTGTTGACATCATGCCAGTACGTCCGTAACTTGGGACATGCCCACAGCATATGCAGGAGATCCGCATCTAAGAGCGCGCAACGCGGGCATTTGGAGGTATTCAGACCAAAGTAGCGGTTAATCTTGTCCGGAGACAGGTACGCCCTATGCATGATATAGAACTGTATGATCCTGAATCTCGTGTTGCGGGGAACATGTTGCGGTCCTTCTAGGATCCTCTCCCACTCCTTATCCGACCAGTCCCTCCCCCTGTCTGCGGTCCACTTGTCCCTGAGTGGCTGAAGGGAGGCCGTTGTGTGGGATCTCAGCGCCTGCGTTAGCCAGTGCACAACGTGCGACCCTGCCCCCATTACATGCAGGTATTGTATTAAGAGGTGTGTCTCGGGTTCCACGGACATATCGCCCCAGTGTTCCATTAGGACCCGCATCATTGATGCATGCAGAAGGAATTGTCCCGCTGGCAGTCCTGGATTCTCCACAAGCCCCTCGAACCGTACCATAGCCCCGTCGTCATATAAGTCCGCCAGTGTCTCAAGCCCCACCTGCGCCCAGTCTTGTAGGCGCGCTGCAGTCACCACTCCCCCAGGCCTCGGTAGCCCCTCCAGTGGCAGGGCCGGTGCGTAGGGGGCAGTTTCCTTGGTCAATCGCAGTGCACGCCTGTAGCATCTCAGTGCCACCGCTAGGTGTAGTTGCGTCTCGCGTGTCGCGCCTCTGAGGGGGTGGAACAGTGCGAGTGCTTCCGCGTGGGTCAGGGCTGGGACCGTCGAGGCCGTATCATTTAGGTTCCTACCCGCTAACCAGGCCACCACCCATTGGAGCTGCGCGGCAAGGTAGTAGTGCTCCTGATTCGGGACCGCAAGTCCCCCCGAGGACGTCGGGGCATACAATTTCTTCAGGGCCACCCTTGGTCTCCCCGCATTCCAAATCAGTGTTCTCGTGAGGGTCTCCAGGTCTCTAAAGACCCGAGCCGGGACATACACCGGTATATTCGAAAAATAGTACAGGAGTCTAGGTAGGACTATCATCTTGGATAGGGTGATTCTGGCCGGGACATTGAGCGGGAGTGTGCCCCAGAAGTGGATCTGGGCCTGCAAGGAATTTATGGCTCGAATCAGGTTGCCATCCAGTATATCTGCTGCATTCCTATATATGTGGATGCCCAGGTACTTGAAAGTGCCGGCATACCATGTCAGTGTTGTGTCCCCTAGCTGTACTGCGCTTTCTTGCATATCCGGATGAAAGGGGAAGACCCCAGATTTACCCCAGTTGACCCTCAGTCCCGAGTGTGTTGTGAATTCGCGGAGGGCGTCAGTAAGTCCCGGGGGTATCCGCGTTAGGTCCCTGACATAGAGGAGTAGGTCGTCGGCATACAGGGAAACCGCGTGTACCCCATCTATCAACGGAATGCCCCACTCGGCCCCCTGCATCCTCAGTATCTCCGCCAGCGGCTCCATGGCCAACGAGAAGAGTAGAGGCGATAACGGGCAGCCTTGTCGCGTGCCCCGCCTCACCTGTATGTCCTCCGATATAAGGCCCCCTATCCGGACCCGAACGGTCGGCGTTTGGTATAGGAGTCCCACCATGGCCAGATATGCATCTCCCAGGCCAAACTTTTGCATAACCGCCCTAAGAAACGGCCACTCCACCGAGTCAAATGCCTTTTCCAGGTCTAATACAATGCAACCCGATCGTGGCCAAGGGCCTCTCGCGTACTCCTGCACTCTGAACAGCCGGCGGATGTTGTGCGGTGTGCTGCGTGTGGGTATGAACCCATTCTGGTCAGGGTGGACCAGGGTAGGTGTGTACTGGGCCAGTCTCCTCGCTAGCGTAGAGGCTAGTATTTTGTAATCTGTGTTTAAGAGGGCGAGGGGTCTATATGAGCCCATAAGCGTCTCTTCTTTACCCGGCTTCAGGAGGGAGACCAGGGTAGCTTCGCTCAGAGATGGGGGCAGGGAGGAGTCGTCCAGTGCCGTCTCATACAGTTTTACGAGTTCAGGGACCAGGAGGTCTTGGTATGCTTTATAAAACTCCGCTGGGAGTCCGTCTGGGCCAGGGGACTTTCCGTTTGAGAGCGCCGCTATGACTTCCCGGAGCTCCTCTGGGGCAATGGGCGCCGCCAGGACGGTACGTTGGGCATCGGTGAGTGTCGGCAGCAGTACCTGGTTAAGATACTCCTCCGTGTCCGGAGCGGGTGTGGGCAGGCAAGAGCGATACAGTGATTTGTAGTGTGCGGTGAACGCCCCGTGAATCTCCGACTGCGTGTGTAAGGGCACCCCATTCGCGTCTAGTACTTTCGTGACTGGCTTTGTCCGGTCCTCTCTAGCGATGAGCCACGACAGCAACTTACCGGGTTTGTCCCCCCTATCATGTGTGCGCGCCGCATGAGCCGCGAAATTCAGACATCTGAGTCTCTCCAGCAGTTTTTCGTGGGTCGCCTGCGCTTTGTGAAGCCCAGTGGTGTGTCCTCCCACCGAGTCTCGTTCATGTCGACTCAATTCCTCCTCCACCCTATGTAAGTCCCTCTCCACCTGTCGTTTGAGGTTCCCCTGCGTGCCCAAGCACTGTCCCCGAATGACCACCTTGAATGCCTCCCACTCCATCTGCAGAGAGGTGGCTGAACCTGCATTATCCTCAAAGTAGTGTACTATATGTGCGAACAGTGAGTCCCGGAAGGGTGCGTCTAGCAGGAGGTCCGGTTGCAGCCTCCAGTTGGGAACAGGGGGGCGAGTGTTTGCCCACGAGACCGTTAACATGTGTGGGTTATGGTCAGAGTGTGTTCTACCCATGTAAAGCGCTTCCGTCACCAGTGGGAGTAGGTCATCTGTGAGCATGAATCTGTCTAACCGGGTGTGCAGGGTATGGGCTCCTGAGTAGTACGAATATACCTTGGCCGTTGGGTTCCGGTGGCGCCACACATCATGTAAGTTCCAGTGAGAGGCCCAGGCTATAAGAGCTTTCATGGCTCCCACCACTGGTGCGTTGGGTAGAGGTGGGAATGAGCGGTCCAGTGTGGTATCCAATACGCTATTGTAATCCCCCCCTAGTATCCAGGGGATCCCGTGCCAGTGCGCCAGGGTCGTGGACACCATTTCCAGGAATCCCTGTTGGTCTGTGTTGGGGGCATAGAGCGACGCCACTACCAGCGGCCGTCCATCCAGGCGTCCCCTCACTGCTACCAACCTCCCCTCCCTGTCTATGTGTGAGTCTTCAACTTCAAACGGGAGCCCTGGTCTCACCCATATCAGTGTCCCCCTGGCGTAAGAGGAGAACCCAGTCGCGTAGATCTGACCTCGCCACCGCCTGCGCAGGGTGTGTACCTCTGGGGCTGTCAGGTGTGTCTCCTGTAGGAGTGCTATCTGCACCTTGTGTCTCTTCAGGTATGAATAGATCATGTACCTGCGTGCGGGTGTGTGTATTCCCCGTACATTCCAGGTACACATTTTGACTTCAGCCATCAGCATTCAACAAGGCAGTCACACCCGTTCTCTCCCACGCTTCAGGCACCCTCCCAGTAGGCCCTCCAGCATCCAGCGTCAGAGCATCCCCACCCTTGTCCGAGCAGCCCCTGGAATAGTCTAGCGAGCACCCCTGTGGGTCATGCATGCAGCGTTTCACAAGAAGGAAGAGGGGGGTAAACATTAACTGGGGATAACACCATCGGGTCGGTTGCCAAACGGGCAGCCGTCCAAACATTCTGCAAAAAATGCGAACAATCCATTCTGGGGGTTGCTATTCATCATGCAGTCCAAGCAGCCAGTGGGTGTCTATTGAGCGTGAAGGCGTGAGCGCCCTCCCAGGGGGGTGTGATTGTAGGTCCGAGTGGCTAATTGGTTGGCCCGCCGTCTATGTAGCAATTTACTCGTGAAGACACGGGGCCACCGCTCCGTTCAAGTTTGTAGTTAGTAACCACCGCCCACCCACAGGGACCCAGCAATGTGGTGGACTTTGCGGTGTGGGTGCCAGAGGGCGTCTGCTCCGCAGTGGGTAATTGCAAGCGTGACATCATCCTAACTTACTGCGGGTTCAGTGTCCGTTACCACCGGGCAGTGCCGTGTCAATGCTGCCATCGCTAAGTGCCCCGTGTTGCGGCACTTCTTCAGCCATACAGGTCCGACGTTTGTGGGGTGATGTCTGGCAGCCCGCCTGAGAGTTGCGAATCCGGAAGACCATATATCGCCTCGTCGTCGCTCGGTGATATCCTAGGGCTGGTGGCGGGCGGGGTACGCTGTGACGGGGAGCCGCTGAGCTCCGAGACCATCCGCAGGGCTTCCCGTTGTTCTCTGCGTATGTCCTCTTCCGGTGGGCTCGCGCTATGCTGGGTGTTGCTGGCCGCGGGGGAGGGTGTCCTGGCGCCCCGCCTCCTCTTGGATCTCCTGCGCCTCCTAGGCCTGTCCGGATTTCCTGATCTCCCTGTGCTCTTGTCCGTCCCATTGTCCAGCCAGGCTTACACGTCTTCCGAGGAGTCGAAGAAGTGTGTTTTCTCGTTCGCTATCACTCTGAGTTTTGCTGGGAAGAGGAGGGAATATGTAAGTCCCAGTTGGCGTAGCCTCCGTTTTACCATTAGGAATGATTGTCTCTGGCGCTGCACCTGGATTGTATAGTCTGGGAAAAACATTATGTTCGCATTTTCCACTTGAATGGTGCCTAGTTTTCGAGTTTCTCGTAGTACAGTGTCTCGGTCCCTGTAGTTCAGGATTCGGATCAGAAAAGGGCGGGGGTTAGAGCCGGTGTGGAGCGGCCTGGTCGGGACTCTGTGTGCCCGTTCCACCACGAAATATGGCGAGAGGGTGCCTTCGGGCAACAGGGTGCGTAGCCAGTCTTCTACGTGGGCGGTCGGATCTTTGCCTTCCCATTTTTCTGGCAAACCTACTATTCGGACGTTGTTGCGTCTCGCCCTCCCTTCTGCATCCTCTGCCCTGTCCTCTAGGAACTCCACCCTGTTGAGGAGGTCTTTAATATGTTTGTCCGACTGGGTGACACTAGGTTTCAGGTCCGTCACCGTGGTTTCCAGGGTTTTGGTGCGTTCGGCTAGTTTCTTATGGTCCTCCTTCAAGTGCGTGAGGTCTATGGCGACTCCGTCTATTTTCGCCTCCAGGGATGTCCGGGTGGACTGGATGGAGTTTTCCAGGCGTGCCATGGCCGCCAGCACCGAGTCCAGCCTGGCCGTCACCGGATCTGCGTCCGTTTGTTTCTGCGACTTGTCCATTTTGCCCTTTTGGGACGTGCTCCCCGTTCCTGTGCGCTTCCCGGCACCTCCAGACATGAGAGGGAACTGATTCTCGGAGGATCCGGGTGGGGTGGTGGTCCGTGGTCTCGCCGATCACCAGAGCCACTGGCTGGTGCGCAGGCGGCGTTTCCAGGGCAGGTCACTGTCTTCTTAGAGCCTCCTGTGTGGTCGAGCTGCCCAGAGTGCAGCGCGAGTCGGTGGCAGTCGTGAGTCCGTTCAGGACGGTTTCAGGCTCGGGCAATGGGTTATGCTGTGCCCCTCCCGCAGTTGGGTGCGATCCGGACTCCTCTCTTACCCCCTGTCGCGTCGGGCGTCCAGTTACGCCGTGATTTCAAGGGCACCGGAGTCGTGTGCAGCGCGTGGCAGGCAGTGTCTCCCCACGGCGCTCATCACACTCAGCAGCCCCTATTGTCGGGTGCGATCAGCAGCAGTGCCTTCCGGCCGCCCGTGTCTGTGGCGGGTGACCAGAGCAGTCGGATCCCGAGCCCTGCGATTGGCAGCGGCTCTCTCTGGTGCTACCCTTCAATCGTCCTGCGCTGTGGGTCGTGGGTATGGCTCACGGGGCGCCCTGTTGAGTGTCACTTGGGCGTCTGTGTGCCTGGTCTGGCCAGTGCCGCCGCACGGGTCCGTGCCTGTAGGTTCCGCTATGTCGGGCGCGGTGAGCCCTCTCTCTGCGCCTGTCAGGCAGGTGCTGCTGTGGCTTCGTTGTGTGAGGAGCGGTGTGCCCCCGCTTTGTGCCCGCCGGGCATGTGCTGCTGCTGGAGCGCCTCGCGCAGCGGCACTCACCCCCAGGGCCACAGCAGGCGGCGTCGGGGATCCGGCCTCCGATCCGAGGGGCAGCTCGGGTTCCTCCGGTCTCCGCTCCGCTGGAATCTGGTGGGGGCAGCTCAGCAGGCGATCCGGCCACACCCGGGTCCGTTGGGCGCAGCGCTGGTCTGCTCCGCTGATGTAGGCCGAGTGGGGGATGGGCTCCAGGCCCGCCGCAGCAGTCCCGATGGCGGTCTCAGTTTTCCGGCGATGCGCTGCTTCTCTGCTGCTGGAGCGCCTCGCGCCGCGGCACTCACCCCCAGGGCCACAGCAGGCGGCGTCGGGGATCCGACCTCCGATCCGAGGGGCAGCTCGGGTCCTCCGGGCTCCGCTCCGCTGGAATCCGGTGGGCGGTCAGCTCAGCAGGCGATCCGGCCGTACCCGGGTCCGTTGGGCACAGCGCTGGTCCGCTCCGCTGGTGTAGGCCGAGTGGGGGATGGGCTCCAGGCCCGGCGCAGCAGTCCCGATGGCGGTCTCAGTTTTCCGGCGATGCGCCGCTTCTCTGCCCCTCGTGCGTTGCCTGTTGGGTCACCTCCGCCTCCGGCGATCTGCCGAGGGTCTGTCCGCCGTGGTGTGTCTCAGTGCCGCCGCCTCTGCTCGCGTCTCTCGGGCGCCTCGTCCATGCGGCCCCTGCTTCCGGTCCCAGCGCCGGGCTTGCCTGTCGGGTCTCGCCGGGCCTGTGACCACTTCCTCGGCTATGGCAGCCCCGCTGACTTCGGTGCGGTCCCGGTGCTCGTCGGACCGTCAGATTTGGTCCGATGCTGTGTTAGTATCTCGTTACCACTCGCTGCAAGTTTGAGCCTCCTATGTGGTCATTTCACCGGATAATTTAACCCCTGAGTGCGGGATCACGCCGGAGCTCCGCTAGTGTGCAGCCAGTCTCGCTGCACGCGTAGCCACGCCCCTTCAAGGTTAATTTCATGCGATGAAAATGTATTTGTTCAAACATATAAGTGATCAAGGGGATTTAATTATTTAAATGAACAAAAGAAATGTTGTATGTTTATAGATAAATGTTCATGCCTGCATACCCTACTTATTTTTGGGCCAACCATGTTGTTTTGGAGAATACTGCATGCATGGGTCAACAAGTACCTATGTCTGTGGTTGATTTTCGAAAAAGTAAACAATATTTTTTAAACACAGTCCTTTTTCCTTAATGCAAAAAAAGTTTGTTAAAAAACCAACATTTACGTTTAAAAAAAACAAAATGTGTTTAAGGGTTGGCAGTGGTCCCATGAACTAAATGGGTGCCCACCTCGAAAATGTACAATGTTTTGTGACTGGATTATGGTAGGAAGACATTGATACATAAGATACTGATTCTTATTTGGAAGGAAGGACTACAATACACTCCTTCCAGATACTGAATCAGTATCCTTTCACAATCTCATTTTAGGAGTCGGAAAAACCTTTCTGCCTTTTTAAATGTGATTTGTAGGTATAAAAAGCATTTGAATTGTAAATACAGAATAGGTGAGTTTTCGTTTGCTAAAATGCTAAATACTTACAACCATCTTAGTGTGTAGCACCATATATTCAACAACGCTGTTTTTAGGGGTGAAAACCAACAGGAAACGATCCAGAAACTGTTATTTGATAAATGTTCGCACCACGACCTGAACATTACAGTTATAGCAACAGTAACAAAACGCCAACGCAAAGTCTATACAAAATGTAGCTAGTGAGTAAAACCTGCCTACATCACTGCCCCCAAGAAGCAGCAATAGCGAAACATGTAATTCTTCACCCTTTGCATTGGTTCAAAACTGTTTTATGTGGCTCTGCACAAAGAAATGATAATACAATAACATCAGGATTGAGTAATGACCAACTCATCACTA
The DNA here is from genome assembly GCF_964263255.1 of Lissotriton vulgaris. Taxonomy (NCBI): domain Eukaryota; kingdom Metazoa; phylum Chordata; class Amphibia; order Caudata; family Salamandridae; genus Lissotriton; species Lissotriton vulgaris. Next base: position 1,527,396,942 of record NC_141685.1, on the reverse strand, counting down.
AGGAAGAGGCTAACAAAAGAACATTATTGTGTTTCATGAATCATGTAACGGAGCCTCCGTTTTCACCTATCTTCTTCATTAAGGGAAAATGTGCATAGATCGTCAGTTTGCGTTAAAGCTATAAAAAGACACTAAACCCGATAATTATAGGCTGTCATTTATGCTTAAGCTCTCAAACTCTTTAAGCCATAGTTAATAAACCTTCCATTTGCATTAAAGCACCGATACCTTTATAAATACTTAAGTGATATTTGAATGGCAAGGTAAAGACGAAACTGTAAGGTGTTCTTCATTGGTGGTCTCCAGCTTTTGTTGCAAGGCTAACAATTATTTCGCTGTCAATTACTTAAAGACTTTGCAGGATCTTAAAGCTGGCATTAGACGGCATTGGCTAATTGCTGTGTGTTTATATGTTCACTTGTTAACTAGATCTGCCCCCTCAAGGCTTACCAGGCAACAATCTAAAAGTTGCAATTAACAATTTTATAATTGCCATCTGAAGATAACTGTTATTACAATTCAAAGCATTATCACTTTCTAAACCTTGAATTCGAGGCATTCCTTGGCACAAACAGTCAGCAGCAAAGAAAAAGACCATCTTTCATACGCGCAAGTACGAAACCAGCAGCAAAAGTCTATCTGGAATAAGAAGTGAATAGGCTTATATGACCATGATTTCATTTAAGTTTCCAGCCTCCTTCAGTTTTCTGACTGAATCCCGTTCGGCTCAGTAAATGAACTTCTATCAAAGTTCAGATAATTTTGTCACTAAGTGTTTTTTTTACCATTGATAACAAAGTGATTTTCAAAAAGAAATCGATGGAGAAGAGAAAAATGGAGAATGAAACAGAAGAAATAAAGTGCCAAGGACATAGAATTGAAGAAAGACTGCAACCAAAAGAGTACAGGAAGTAGTATTTCAGGAGTACCTTTTTCATGCTATACATGCCTTTGTGAATTAGCCGCTTACCATTTAACCCTCTATCAGTAAAAGTGCACAGAGGGCACACACCTTCATATTTACAAATACTGTATATAGTGCAAATTTATGTTTTTGTGAATAAGACCCAAGGTGTGTGTGTATCAACTGCAGATTCCCCATTACACAGGCATTATAAAGCGGTTTTCTTTGGGATATAAAATGCATTTACAAAGAAAAATAAGCCATAAGTACAACTCCCTTCAAAGGGGTATGATCCTATTGCAATTTATTTCGGGTTTTTTATAACTCAGTTAACATGTCAGATTTTGATTCTTTCTGGCCTCTTCTAAGATACAAGAACAGCTGATATTCTGGAGAAATAAAAGGTAATGGATGTAGTCCTTAAATTAGTCTTAGTTACTTCTATTTATCCTGGATGCATTCTGTTCTAGAGTTTGATTGACTGCAAGAGTGAAGAATGTGCCTCAATATCTGTACTCTTTTCCATGCTTGTTGACCTCTGTCCCTTGTGGAGGTCAGGGATTGGTTAGGAAGATGAGGGAAAATCCTCAATCAGGAATCTTAATTGAAAGATTTCTTGAAGAGTGTGATCCTCTCTATTTCCAAAGTGTCCATAGTTTGTCTGCAGGGCCGGACTGGGAACCAAAACCAGCCCTGACAAAGTGCTCGGCCGCCCCCCCAACCCCCACTCCCCAGGGGGGTTTGGGGGTGCAACAGCGCTCTTTGCCAGGGCTGGTTTTCGGCTGAATTTGTTACAGCGCAGTTTTTGCGGCAACGCTGAAAAAACGGCCCTGTAACAAAAAACGGTCCCTAGTGGCCCAAAACTGGCCCCCACCCTTGCGACGCACTGGGGGATTGCAAAGTACCCGCAACAGCCAGTCCGGGCCTGTTTGTCTGAATACTGGGCATGGAAGTCATTTAGGCGACACCAGGGTTCACAGCTGTGACTCCTTGCTTGCCCCTTGTGACCCCTAGCTTTGCCTTTGCGACCCCCTTAGGGGGGGGGGGGAAATCATTTTCAAGAAAATGCAGGGGACTCCGCATTGCTTGTTTTCTGCCTGTTTCCATTATACTAATAGTGGATAAAATTCTATAATTCACTATTAGTGTAAAACAGAATGGAGCAGAGTAAGGTACTATGGTGGTAGCGGTGGTATGAAAAAATTGTTTTAAATGTATGTTGTATTCATGCTTGAAGGTGTTTAAGTGTGAGCATGCATATGTGTGAGAAATGCAGAGGTTGAGGGGTTCATTCTGATTTCTGGCAGGAGAGTGGTCCAAAGTTTTGGAGCAAGACGGAGAGGGCACTGAGGTAGGTTATCTTCTTTCTGAACTTTGGTGGTTTCAGCAGTACAGTGTTTGAACTTCTTAGTGCACAATTCCCACCCGATAGTTCAAGTTTATTTGCCAGGTAAGTGGGCATGTTCTGATGGAGTGCTTTGTGCAGAAAGCAGGCTATCTTGAACCTGATCCTTGTTTCGATGGAGAGACAGTTGAGTTGGATTAGGTCTTAGTTACTTCTATTTATCCTGGATGCATTCTGTTGTAGAGTTTGATTGACTGCAAGAGTGAAGGATGTGCCTCAATATCTGTACTCTTTCCCATGCTAGTGGACCTCTGTCCTTTGTGGAGGTCAGGGATTGGCTAGGAAGATGAGGGGAAATCCTCAATCAGGAATCTTAATTTAAAGATTTCTTGAAGAGTGTGATCCTCTCTATTTCCAAAGTTTCCATAGAGTGTCTGAGTACTGGGCATGGAAGTCATTTAGGCGACACCAGGGTTCACAGCTGCGACTCCTTGCTTGCCCCTTGTGACCCCTAGTGTTGCCTTTGCGACCCCCTTAGGGGTGGGGGAATCATTGTCAAGAAAACGCAGGGTACTCTGCATTACTTGTTTTCTGTGTGTTTCCATTATACTAATAGTGGATACAATTCTATAATTCACTATTAGAGTAAAACAGAATGGAGCAGAGTAAGGTACTATGGCTGTGGTATGTAAAAATGGTTTTAAATGTATGTTGTATGCATTTGTTTAAGGTGTTTAAGTGAGAGCATGCATATGTGTGAGAACATGTTTCTGTATGTGTAAGGATGTGTGTGTGCATGAAAGTGAATGAAAGTCAAAGGACAGGTAGTGAGTGAGATTGTGAGATTGGGGCACAGATTCTTTGAGGCAAGACAATGCTGCACCAAAGTTACTGTGCTGCCTTTTGTCAAAGGGAGAAAAAAACATGTGCCAAATTCAATAGGATATGGCACATTTTCTCTCTCCCACTGTGCTGGTGCATTTTGGGAAGCCATGCCCCAACGCACATACCTCTGTGCCAGAGTGCATGGTGTTTGCATTCTCTGAAGCATAGGTTTTGTACTGGAAGGGAAAACTGTGCTTTTATTTATTTATTTGAAAACCTTTATATAGCACGAACAAGACCCAACAGGGTATCAGAGAGCTGTACAACGAAGCCAGCTGGTTAAGCTCGCACAGGAAAACATAATAGATAGCTAAGCTTATGCAGCAAAAATAGACATAGAAACAGTTAACAAGATGAAGATTGTATAGTAGAGAAGGGAAAGCAGGGTTGAAGGTCAATTCCATTGGTTTGTAAGGCCACAGTACTATTGGTGCAGGAAACTATTCAGCAGCAAACCTTTAACTTCCTTTTTAAATGCAGAGGTTGAGGGGTTCATTCTGATTTCTGGCAGGAGAGTGGTCCAAAGTTTCGGAGCAAGGCGAAGAAGGCACTGAGGTAGGTTCTCTTCTTTCTGAACTTTGGTGGTTTCAGCAGTACAGTGTTTGAACTTCTTACTGCGCAATTCCCACCGATAGTTCAAATTTATTTGCCAGGTAAGTGGGCATGTTCTGATGGAGTGTTTTGTGCAGAAAGCAGGCTATATTGTACCTGATCCTTGGTACGATGGAGAGACAGTTCAGTTGGATTAGGTCTGGTGGGATGTGGTCACGCATTCTTGAGCCTGTAATGACTCTGCAGCAGAGTTTAGTGTGGCCCTTAATAGGGCCAACATAGCTTTGGGTAGCCCTGCCAAGGTCGCAATTTTGTAGTCTAAACTGGAGATAGCTTGAGATTGGACAACTTGTTTCCGGTCAGTAGGCAGTAGGAATGGTTTGAATTTACTTAATGTACAGAATTGGTGATTGACTCCTCTTGTTGTCCCAGTGATGTGATCTTGCATATTCAGACATTTGTCCAGGATTAGGCATAATGATGTAGTGGAGCTCACAACATGTGGGCTGCAATTGAGGGGTGTTAGTTGTTTAAGTCAGTCCTGAATGGGTGTAGTATGATTGTGGGGGGCAAGCAAGAGGAATTGTGTTTTGAGTGTATTTAGCTTAAGGTTTTCAGAAGTCCATAGTTAAGAGTAGTAATGTCGTCCATTGACATTTTTTTAACATACAGTTGAGTATCATCTACATACATGTGATATTGTATGTAAGACCATTTCAGAATTTCAGTGAGAGGTTCCAAGTGGAGGTTGAAGAGAGTGGGTGAGAGTGTGGATCATTGTGGAGCTCCAATTGAGACCGGCATACTGTTGTAAATGTCATTGTTGAATTTGAATAATTGAGTTGTATTTTTGAAGGAACAAGGCAAAGCAATTTAGGACTAAACCTGATGAACCCACCTTTGTTTTTAGAAGGTTGATTAGTTTGTCGTATTTGACCATGTCAAATGCTGAGGAAATATCAAACAGTATAAGTAGGCAAGATTTATTCCGGTCAAGTAGTCTTAAGGCATGGACCACTATGTGTGTTAATGCGGTTTCAGTACTGTGTCCAGATCTGAAGCCAGAATGGTATTGGTCAAGGAGTTGAAAATGTTCAATGTGATTGCGGAGTTGTGTATGAATGTATTTTTCAAGTGGTTTGGATAAAGTCATGATCTTATAAAATGGTCAGAAGTTGTTAGGATCAGATAAGGCTAATGTAGGTTTCTTTGGAATGGGGGTGACTTGTCCAATCTTGAGGTAGTTTGGAATCACGCCTTGGGTGAGAGATTCATGTACAATCTTTGACCTGAGAGGGAAAATTGACAAAATAACATCTTTAAAGAATTTTGATGGGCATAGGATCGTAGAAGTGATTTGACGGTTTTAATGTGGTTATGATGTCAAGCAGCTCAGCATCACCCAGTAGCCTGAAGGAATATAGGCAACCAATTCAACCAGAGGGCAGCTTGCCCAAGGTGGCCCCTGGGGTGGAGTGTGCCTGATTATGTAAGTCTGGTAAGGAAAGTTACAGATCTAATTCGATCTTTCTTGTTTCTTTCACTGAAGTGAGCTGAGAATTCCTCACTGCTTGTGGCTGAGTCCTTGAGTACCACAATTTGGTTAGATGAGTGGTTCGCTGGTTGATTGATGATTTCAAAGAGTTTTTTGGTCTGTTTTTAGCCTTGTCAAGCTGTGATCTAAAGTGATCAGATTTGGCGCACTGTATATGTTTGTGTCTCTTGTCTTACTGAGTTGTTTGAGGTTATCTAGGGAGGGTTAATTTTTCAACAATTTTTCATCATACTTCCTCCTTAAGGGAGTCGTTGAACCAAGGTTTAGAATGCTTGCTAGGAATTCTTTTGAGTTGCAAAGGAGCAAGTGTTTCAAAAATATCAGTCATGGAGTGAGTGTATTTATCACTGAGTTCTTCCAGATTTGTTGTGTTGGGGGGTGGCGGAAAAAGATTACTGCTCATGATGGTAAGCTCATTTACAATGATGGTCCACAGATCTTGTTCCCAATGTTTATTGTTAAGAGGTTCTTCATGTCTAATCAACACCTTTTCCATGATTCTAAGGGAGATTAGGAGGTGATCTGACCAGTTGAAGGTAATATATCATCCAATTGTATGGTGTTATCCTTGGCCATGATAAGATCTAGTATGGAACCTTTGTTATGTGTTGGCTTGTTGCAAGACTGGGTGAAGTTCAGGTCAGCTAGGAAAGTCTTGAAGGTGCATACTAATGGATCAATTTCATTGTTCCATTGTAAGTTGAAATACCCAAGGAAGATATGGTTGTGGGATTGGTCAGCGTTAACTGATATTATCTCCATTATTTGTTTGATGAACAGATGTTTTTCTCCAGGGGGTGGTAGATCATGTAGATGTCGATGTCGAGTGTATCTGTGTCATTGAGAGATTAAATTGGTGGGTGCAGGCAATCCCATCCCTGATTTTAACTAGTTTATCCATTCTAATGATGTCGTAGCCTTGGGGAACTAAAATGTCTGGTATTTGTGTAGAGGTGCCCTTGAGTCAAGTTTCATTCAAGATGCCTAAATCATATGAAAGTATGAGGTCTGCAATGTCAGCTTCAAGTTTTAACACTGTTGTGACCGGGTTTTTGGTTCTATTTCTGAGTGATGGTGACTTTAAGCTTGCTACCATCCTAAGATCCCTATTCTTAGCTTGTTTTGGTCCTTTTTAGGCCTCCTTTTCAGACCTAGAAGCATAAACTAGAGGATAGCCGCTTTATATGATGATAGATCCCTTATTCCTGACTCTAATCCATTTATTGCCTATTGGCTTTGACATAATTATGTGTCCTTTCATCATCCTACCTATAGTAGAGGGCGGATCCTGTAGTTCTGACTTTATATTACCTATTGGTAGGGTTTGTGTATAGAGCTAAGTGTCTATTTCATCCTTTTCGGGCCTACAAGGCCCAGAACTAGAGAGACTCCATTTTGCTTTCTGCCTCTGCTGACTGAGGAGTTTGCAGGGTAAAGATGATGTTTATAGTTGAGCCTGTTGTGTGCTAGGGGAAAACCAGCGGAGACCAGTTCTTATCGAAAAGAATGTGTTTGTCTCTTGGGCCCAGACGTAACATGCAGATGGCCACTGCATTTGCGCGGAGAGCCTCGGAGCTGGCACAGGAATTCGGTGGGAGGTAGTTTCTGTTGGAAATTTCCATGAGGAGAGAGCATTCCATATTATCGAAGTGCAGAAGAGGCAGAGTTGTCAGTTGGTTTTTGGAATGGTAGAGTTCAGATGGTTGCTGGAGCTGGAGAGAGCAGTCAGATGAATCTTGGAATGAAGTTGGAACTGTCAGCTGGAGCTGCCAGTTTATCAGAATGTATTGAAGCAGTTGCCAGTCAGATGGAAAAGTTGGAGCTGCCAGTTGGAGCTATTGAAGCAGTTGGAGCCAGTGGAGTGAAGCTGTGGTGATAGAGGGAGAGAGAGCCCTGATTCCACCAGAGAGAGAGAGAAACATTCCTTTCTTATAGGGTGAGGTATTCTAAACTAGTTTTGCTTTACACTTAATCATTAATCGTGTTCTTTATTTCCTAAGCTATATTCCCTACTGTATTGTTATACTGATTAATCCGTTTTCTTTCAGCGGTGTGCAGCCTGTCATAATCCATTTCCCTTTTTAGCTATCTACAGTTCCTGTCAGCTATATGTGGATGTCTAAAGAGACCCCGCAGATGTGTGTATTCTTTAGATGTGTCTATTCCCCATTACTTTTCAGGCTATGTCTAGATTGCTAGTTATTGTGATGTTATAATTTGATATTGTTTAATAAAGGAACCCCAGTTCTTAGTGAACCATTGTGTAACTGTTGTTTTCTTATAATAAGTATTGTCAAAACTCAACAATGCTGGCGTCACTACTCAGAAGGATAAATGCAAGATAGGTGTGGAAACTGTGGTGTACCTGGGGCACACGATTTCTAGTGAAGGTATTAAACCCAAGGCCAGTTTGGTTGATGCTGTAAAACTTGCACCGGCTCCCTCAAACAAAGATGAGCTCAAATCCTTTTTGGGCCTGGTTGAATATATGTCGAAATTTGTGAAGAATTTCGCAGACCAAGTCCAACCTCTCAGGGAGTTACTTAAACAGGGAACCAAGTTCGAATGGAGCAAAGAGCATCAACAAACCTTCCAAATCATCAAGGAAGCCATTTCGGAGGCCCCTATCCTACACACCTTTGATCCAAATGCAAAGACCACATTGTCTACAGATGCTATTAATAATGGTCTGGGTGCCACTTTGATCCAAGTGGTAGACGGCAAAGAGAGAGTGGTAGCCTTCGCTTCAAGAACTTTGAAGACTGCTGAAGTAAATTACTCTATGATTGAAAAAGAAGCACTAGCATGTTACTGGGCTATACACCATTTCAAGTACATTCCTTTCTGCCTGAAAACGGATCACAAGCCCTTAATACTGTTGTTTGCCAACAAACTTTTAGAGAACACCACTCCACGCATCTCCAAGTGGGTCTTAGGACTGCAGGGGTTCAACTATTCTATTGTGCATGTCCCAGGCTCAGCAAATTCTGTGGCGGATTGCCTTTCCTGCATGCTGCTCTTGGTAGATGAACCAGAAGAGACTAAGGAGGAAGAAACCATCCTGGCAATCGATATTTCAGCCATTAAAAAAGACGAATGGTTGAAATCCCTTCAAGAAGATGAGGTGTTGGGTAAATTGAAAGACATGATTACCGTTGGTTGGCCGGAAGGAAAAAATGAAGTGCCAGAAGATCTCCAGGAATTCTGGAACGTGAAGGATGAGTTGTCCATAAATAAAGACCTGGTCTGGAGAGGGAATAAAATAATTCCCCCGACTGGAATAAGAGATCACATCATACAAATCGGACATGAAGGCCATCCTGGACGAAGCTTAACCAAAAGTAAAATTCGACAAAACTATTGGTTCCCTAAAATGGACACACAAATTGAAGGGCTGGTAAAGGAATGCATTGTGTGTGGGGCCAGTGACAAGTCAAAGAATGTCCGCAAAGCTCCCCTAATTCCGGTCACTGTTCCCACAAAACCTTGGGATAAACTGGGGATGGACATCATTTGTCCTTTGAATTTGTTAAGTCAATCTCAAAAATGTATGTTCGTCCTGATCGATTATCACTCGCATTGGATAACGACTAAGTTTGTCCCTTCCATTTCTGCAGTATATCTCATTGAATTTTTGAAGGATACCTTTTCCAAAGAAGGCATACCCAGTGAGTTGATAACGGACAATAGTGTGCAATTCACTTCAGATGAGATGAGAGATTTCCTGAACAGTTTATCTGTGAATCACATAAAATCTCCATTGTACTCCCCCAAATCAAATGGGTTAGTGGAAAGGGCTAACAGGATGCTTAAGGACTCCATTCCACTTGCTGTGTCAAACAAAGAGCCTATTGAAGACAGCTTAAGGAAAATGTTGTGGTCGTATCACATCACACCTAATTCTGTGTCAGGAGTCTCCCCGTTTACTTCTCTTAAAGGGAGACACCCAGGTTCAAAACTTACCCCCCCAACTGGTTGAATGGAGGGTCACCTGTGTGGGTAGACAGGAACACTGTATCAGAGAAAGTTAAAGAAAACCAAGTCAAGAATAAAAATAGTTATGACACTAAGTGGGGGACAACTGACCGAGAATGGATGGATGGGGATTGGGTGGTTGTAAAAAAAACCACTCTGTTGAAGTCTAAACCCTCTGTTTTCTCTAGACCAATCAGAATCAGGAAAGTCCATAGTAACTCTGTTTTGTTAGAAGATGGTAACTTATGGAGCATGGATAGGTTGGCTTGTTGCACTAATGTTCATGTTTCCGAACTCCCTAGCAATGATGACTCCAGTAAAGTGTCGGGAGATCCCACTTTGGGAAGAGAGGCACGTCTACGTAGGTGTCCGGCGTGGCAAGCTGCCTACAGTATGTAAAGTCCATTTATGCTAAATGTTTCTCTCTGTGGAACTTAGGGGCACTTCTCTCCTAGGTGCTTTATAAGTGATGAAATGTTGTCTCTATTGGTTTCCCATGTTTCTTTTGCAGGTTGATTGCGTCTGCCCTTCTCCTTTTCCCTTCCCCACTTCTTCCTTCCCCCCGCCCCTCACCCCCTCTATTTATTGGTATGTTTTAGGGTCATGCTGTTGTGCTGCTGTACATAGGGAGGTGTGTTGTAACTTGGTACACCCCACTTTGCCACCTGCACCCCCAGTGTCCCCCGTTGGTTCCTCCTACCTGGAATGTTGAAGTGAAGCTCGCTTTAGAATGTTGGTGAGCTCACTCTAGTGGTTGGCACTGAAGAATCCGGTTCATAATAAATTCTCTTCACCTTTCACTGTGTGGAGTCTATTCTTAACAGTTCCTATCTTTCCTCCCAGGGGAAACCAGTAGTAACCTTCATGCTCCTTGAGTTTCACTGGATGGCTAACCTCTACCTCTTCTACTACGGCTTCTGCTTCGGTCTTCGCTTCCTCTTTTTTTGGAAAAACCCAGGGTCAGTCTGAACCCCAGGAAAGTACCCTCTTCCTTGATTTTATTACTGGGACCTGCAAAAGGCTCGGTTGAAAAACTGTCCTCTTTTTTCCGGCCTGTAAAAAATCTATGTTCTCCAAAAACTGTTCTCAGTGAGTTATGGACTTTTGTAAGGCTGTAATGTTGAAACGTATTTCCAGATGCTCTTTACCATTCCATGTCTGGAACGAAAAATCCTTTGCCAATGAGCTAACTACTTTATATGCTAAGTACCCTGAATTTCTTCTTTTAAAAACGTGGCTTTCCTCTTTTCTGTCACTAAGCCTGTATTAGCAGTCCCTAACAAATATATTTCCCTCTGGATTTAACTTCTCAAGAGCTCATTGTAAACCTCCACAACTTTAAGGAATGCCTCATCCCAAATATATGTGCAAACCGTCATGTATAAGAATTTATCCTGACACTGTTTTAACTAACGTTGCAGACCCTTCTTAAGATCCCTTTCCAAATTCAACAATAATGTAATATTTTCTGATCCAAATTGACTGCAACACACACTTTATTGTCTATAATGGGTCTTGAACACTCAGCTTCTAAAATTCCACAAACGTCCTTGTCCAAAGCCTTTCTGATCCATTCTTTAATATTGCTACACACATGGTCCATAGGTCAACAATTTGCATCTTGGATCTCTAACATCAAATGGACTAAACATCAATGTCCCTTTTGGATGCTTTAAAACTCGAATACATTTTCTATCCAATGTGTCCAAGTCAAGATCTCATTTTGGCTAATGTAACCGTCCAATCTAAACTTACCTCATCACAGCTAAACTCCTCCTCGTCAAATTTAAACAGTTAAAAGTTTTCTTCCTTCTCGTATTCACTTGATTTCCTTTTGTGTCACAGGGGCAGAGGACACATTTTACCTGCTTGGTATAAATACCAATGTCTGCATATGTTTCTTGTTTTTCTTCCTCCGTGGCTCCCTGCATGCTGGCATTTCATGTCACATTTTCCACTTCTTTTTTTCTTTCTGACTCGTTCTCATCCAAGTTAATCCATAATGACAGCATCTGGTATTACAGTACAATTATTTTTCAGCGTGCATGTAGTGGGAATCTAGCCACTTACAATGCGTCGTAAGTATTATGCAGTCACATGACAGAGATATAGAAATAACACACACTTCAGGTTACCTCGTGTTTCTCATACTTTCAGTTAAGCTTTCTGTCATAATATAATGAGGTCTTTTAATTCCAGTAATTATGCTTGATCCTTGCAATGTAGACCCTCCACATAGTTTCACACACACCTGTGCATGTTTACACGGACTCTTGAGAAGGCAAAATGTAAATGGAATTCGAAATCTGCACACACATTGAATGTTTAATGTGATGTTTTTGATAGGCAGACTGCTTATGTGAAGATCCATACAATGCCTTTCCTGTCGCAGCGGAGGAATGCATGGTACACCATAATTTAAATAGCCCGTGTAGTTAAAAGCCCATCAAGGCAGTCATTGTCACCGAAAGTAAGAGAAGAAATAATGTTAATTTGTGAAAGCAAAATTTAAGACCAGTATTTCAAAGATATTATGTTAGAGGGCTGCGCTAGAAAACTAATCAGTGTTACATAAATGTGTTAATTTGTTGTATCTATCTGTTTTACATACTTCTAATACCCTTACACTATCGTGAACAGGGTATTATGAAAGTCATAACCTGTTGAGTGTGCGTCAAGGCAGTGATTAACAAAACTCATAAACCACCGCTATGACGTATTATAATTCCAGTGTGCCATTTACTGGACCAACGGCTGCCATTAAAAACCGAAGCCTCACTCTACAGGTAGACTTGTAAGAAGGAAGCCACTCAGTAATAAACAAGCCATCATTGTGGCCTGCTGCCTCACGCTGCAATCATAAAGGAAAAACGAACCCGTCTGCCTCTGCACCGAAAATCCAAAGAAAAACACCTACGAACATTTGAAGATGGTACACCTCTATAATTGTATATATTATGCATGCGGGCACATAGCCATTCAGGTTGCTTGCTAGCAGTGCAGGGGAGGTTACAACACAATGCCTTTGATTACTGGCAATAAGCCAGTCGATGGTGCTTTGTGGTCAATTAGAAGTCACAGTTGTTGCCCACGCACTTGTGCTTGCAAACTGTTCCAGCGACCGCTGGATTCCTGCTAATCACCCTTTCCTTGGCTACGATGTTTAGATGGAAGTAATGGTTACACTTTTTAAAACTGATGGCAAATAAACTGCAAGCTGTGATAGTTTGTTAAAAGAGGACCATTACTTCAAAGCAGTGAAACAAAAAATACTTTTTCAACTAACAGCCAAACAGGTACATAATTGTTTATTCATGCATATTTGTGAATATTTCACTTATTCACTGCACATGTATGATCTGTGACAACAGCCCTCTACACTGTTCAGTGGAGTGAAAATAAATAGCTCAATATAATATAGAATAGAGTTTAGTGTTTCAAAATGTATTTCAATTGCAATTTACAAATAGCACTTCTAAAGTTACTACAGCCAAAAATGGACCCAAAGCAATAGTATATACCTGAAGCTCAGAGCTCCAGTCCAGCACCACACATGGGGAACCCACTAGTATTGTAACTTGTAGCTTGTTTCCGGTACAGGGAAGGCATGGCTTGGCAGTTCGGGCTGGACTGTTCCCATGAGGCACAGGGTCAGACTGATTTGCAAATGGCCATGTCTGAACTGGGGTGGCAGAGTGGGCTAAAGAACGGTGATGGATTAAACCCAGATCAGTTGACTGGGGGTGAGTGCTTGTATTGTCAACGCTCCGTCCATTATTTAATTTGTTTTTTCTTTGTTCGCCATAAGTTGGCAGGGTATGCTCAGACGTGAGTCCCTTGCTCACTTTGCCACTGGATTCAAGCAAGCCGGGCTGAAGACGGCTGAAATGCCAGAAACCGGTCCTCGGTAGCTTGTTTCCGGTCCAGGAAAGGCATGGCTTGGCAGTTCGGGCTGGACTGTTCCCATGAGGCACAGGGTCAGACTGGTTTGCATATGGCCATGTCTGAACTGGGGTGGCAGAGTGGGCTACAGAACGGTGATGGAATAAACCCAGATCAGTTGACTGGGGATGAGTGCTTGTATTGTCAACGCTCCGACCATCATTTCCTTTGGTTTTTCGTTAAAAATAAAACCCCATTGAAAAATATGGTAATTTATATTTCCATTATTTAAAATAGTTAAATAAATTAATATGTATAATGTAATGTTTAAAAAAAATAAATACAAATTATACGTATGTTTTGTTGAATTGTAAAATATTTTATTAACCTTTCATGCACTCTAAGATTGATGTAACAATATTTTTGGGAAAATATAATTAATTACTACAAATCATTTTTAATAAATATCAATGTATAATATGTTTTACCTTATTTGGTAAATAATTTTTTAACTTAAACTTGAGAAAAACAATGTTAATGTAATGTAATGTAAATGTGTGTATACTTGTAAAGCGCACTATCACCTAGAAGGTATCTTGGCGCTCTATACTGCTGTGGAACCCTTCCTGGCTTTCCCTGTGAGATGCCCCTTACTGGGCACCTCCAAGGTGAGGCGAGGCATCCTAGCGCTTTCGGGGCCGTTGTGAAGATTAAGAAAGCTATTGCCCAGAGTTGCAGAGTGGGACCCATGATTTGATTAGAAACCTAGGTGAGAATTATCGAGTCCGTGGACATTGAGCCCAAGACCCTGCTGCGTCGGGAATTGAACCCTGGTCCTGGGCCAGACCTCTGCCTCAGGGTCTGCCGCTCTAATCGGTGAGCCACACTTCTCTTATATGTTTACATTTCTTAAATATTTACTTAAACATTTAGTTATTATGGCTGTCGCCATTTTTCTGTAGTTGTACATTTAAAACAAATATATAAAATTAATTTACATTAATATTTAACATAAATAGATTTTTACATAATTTTCTCAGCTTTCATAAACATTTTGACTTTTCCCTGTACGTTACCAGAGAGAGACCTTGACCTTGGAGCCAAGATTTTTGTATGGTAAAATATAGGGAAATGTTTGCCTACCTAAAGCTCACCACACCCAAGACAGAATTCCTGTTATTTGCCAAAAACAATAACAAAATACAGTACAAACCTGGCTCAATTACATGAACCTTGATGGTTTTGAATCCCAACTTTTACCGAAATCCAAGTCACTTGGGCCATGTGTGCGATATTTACATTTGCATTTCCTAAATAGCGAATCTTAAGAAATAGCTATTTAGAAAATGCTAATTTGAATATATGGAATTTGCGATTTCCTAATAGCGATTCCTATGGAATTGCAATTGCAAATTAGTACTGTAACACCATTCGTACATATTTGGCTTACGCCCCCCGTAAATATAAGGGGAAAAAAAGGTACTTGTGTAATGCGCGCAAATGCCCTCGGAGCAAGTGCATGATCTATTGCACTGCAAAAAATCCACATTGGGTGCCTTTTCCAAAATTGTAACTGATTACCATCGGATTGGATTTGATGGTAAAAGCATTTCCTAAATGCTCATTTTGTGTTTATGAAATGCTTTGTACGTCCGGTTAGGAAATTGAAAATAGGAACTCCCTATTTGTGATTTCCTATTTTGGGAATCTCAAAATGCAATTTCTACTGGGCGGAAATCGTATTTTGCAACTGCGTTTCTGCATTTTGTACATAAGGTAAGGTTATTTAGCAAATCTTAATGGCCCAAAATAGCAATTCAATCTGTTAAGAAATGCGTATTGGCTTTCGATTCAGCTGGATCCAACCTCTGTCTCAAGGAACACTTTGTCGAAATAACAAAAAAGGCCTGCTATCGGCTCTCTTTTCTAAACAAAGTGAAACTGTTTCTTCCAGAAAACGACCTCAACACTTATGTTTAAGCCTTTGTACTGTCACATCTATTATCACTTACTACTGAAGATAAGGATGTCACTGGTGCAAAGAATGTGATCGCAGACCTAGATATTGATATGGTCTACAGCAGAAACAGTGGGTTAAAACCAAAATTGAAATAAACCCCAAACCTCTCTACCGATAATACTTGTGGCACTTTCATCACAAACTGAGTTAGATACTTGGATGTTATTTCCCAAAACTCAACACAAGGAAGGGTAGGGACAGCTATGAACAATTTAACCCCCTCAGAGAGAGGGGCATTAATATCCCTACAAGAAGATGATACATCGATTATCAGGGAGGCAGACAGAGGAGGATGTGTGGTAGTTATGAACAGAGTTGACTATAAGCTATAGATGCACACTCAACTTAGTAACACAAACTGTACTGCTTTGGATCGTAACCCCTTGCGTGCTTGTGACGGAACCGTTCAGTCACGAGCCTCGGGTGGGCTGTGCTGGTGACCGAACGGTTCCGTCACGGTCCGTTCGCCGCGCCTGCGCTGCACAAATTCCGCGCCTGCGCTGAGCATTCTATTAGGTGGGCGGGGCCGTGACGGATCCGTTCCGTCACAAGGACAGCCCACCCGAGGCTTGTGACGGAGCGGTTCCGTCATGAGTATGGGAGCGCCGCGCGGCCCCCCTCCCCCTTAGCACTGCGGCGGAATAGCCGCCGTAGCTAAGGGGTTAATCTAATTCCACAGATCACTGCCAACCTAAATAAGGAGAGTAAAACATGGTATGGGGAGGAACTGTTGACCTTTTCAAGAGTACTTATTTTTTAAAGATTGAGAGACCAAGGTACCCTTGTTTATATACCCTGCCTAAAGTACATAACAATGTTCTGTTTCCTCTGGGTAGGCCTATTGTGTTTGGAATAGGCGGAAACACAGAGAGAATTATACAATTTGTCATCTTTTATTAAGGATACCACACATGTTTCGAATATGTTATGTGTCATTTTATGGGAGGACAAAGTGGCACTGGTAACACTGAATGTAGTGTCTTTGTATACTAATATACTGCCTTAGTTTAAAATGTTGGCTATGACTCATTTTCTCAACAAACGACCAGCAGAACGACTACTACATACAGAACTGAACTTGACAATGATACGGTTAATATCGGACAATAATGTTTTTTCTTTGAGGATATTTTGAGCCACCAGACAAGCAGGACTGCAATGGGTTCCAGATTCGCTCCCCTCTATGACAGCCTTTTCATAGGTTGGTTTGAGAAGGAGCGGGTCTAGTGCTCGAATGGAGCACACTGGATTTAATATATACAATATTGGGGCAGATTCAATGACGACATCATACTGATATGGGAAAGATCCCTTGCTGACCTACAGGACTTTAAAGTATATTTTAACACAAATGCGTATAATATGTTACTCACTATGAAGGATGACTTTAAAAGATACAGTTTTCGGATTTGTAATTCCATACGTCTGGCTCATGGCTACTGAGCTTAATGTTTCGAAAAGAGACATCATGTAAAACAATCTTGCGTGCGACAAGTGCTCACCCGAGACATCAGTTATCTGCTATGCCATATGGAGAAATGGTCAGGGTCAGAAAGAACTTCGGCTCAGATACGGACTTTATGAAGAATTTGGATGATATCACAAAAAGGTACCACATTAGAGGCTATGATACACAGACCATCAGAATGGCCTACAATGGAGCAATCAAGCTAGACAGACAAACAACACAAAGAGAAAATGGACCCAGGGACCACAAGTACACAGACACTATCAGAACCATTACACATACGGTAAGAATATAATTGAGGTCAGCAGAGTACTCAGTGGATACTTGCATTTATGGAAGGAGGGTCCTAAGATTGAGCCATATGTTACCAAATCTACAAATATTACTTTTGCTGAAAGGGAAAAAACTCAGAGGACATACCAGCCCCAGTTACCTGAGTAATAAGACATGAGAGAATTGGTTAATACTGCATACAAAGGGTTTCCATAAATGTTGATATTGTTCAATGTGCAGAATAGTTAAGAATACCAAGTGTTTCAAATACAACAGCCCCAAAATTTCCAATTAAGAGCAACATAAACTATACAAGAAGCTACGTAGTCTATATTTTAATATGTAAGTGCAGTAAGATTTAAGTTGCGATCATAGTGAGAATGGTTAAAGAAAGAGTGATAGAACACTTTCATCAGTTAAACGAGGGGACCCCAAATATCCTTTTGCAATGCATGCAATGGCGCGCACACAACAAGATCAGAATAGGAGTTTTCAGTTCCGTGGCTTAAAGATGGTTCAGCAAAACAAAAGAGTAGGAAATCTTAAATTACAATTGAGGCATCAGGAAGCCTTTTAGATTATGAGAAATAAAGCTGAGGATGAGGGGTAACCATTGATCATGAGCCACATTACATCTTGGGAGACTAAGAGGAAATGGTATGATCTGTATCATTGTAATGATATTAATCAAATGATGTATAATGCATGCTGAGAAGTAACTCTGCATCATACAATAAAATATCCAATATGGACAAGGTAGAATTCCTCTGGTCTAGGATGCACAGCAAGAAAGATGAAGAATGTTTATAATTGCTTTTTTCATGCTTTTCTCTCTCCTACGACGAGGGTTTGCTTCATAATTCAACTTCTACTTTTGTACTTTGACTTGATCTATCTACTTTATAGTCTGTGAGTCACAGCATCACCTACAATTGATTCTATTTGGAAAACACGTTAGATAGGAGACACCTCTTTATATACCAACTGCTTACACTATACTTGCGTTTATAAAACATGAAAGATTAGATCATGCAACTAAAGTCAACACATTACCAACAGAAGCACGGTATTGTCGTGAGACATGTAATGCTCCTAATTTGAGGCTACATATTAACATATATAACTTCATGTAATATTTACGTGAAGTCTGACTCCCCTGTAAGATAACATCATCCATACTTATTCATGTGATTATTTTACTTGTGTTACTTGTAGAAATGGTTGGTAGAATAATACAGACAGCACTCAAATATGTAACAAAAAAAACATAAAACAATGAATGTATATTTAGTATTGACATGTAAGTATATAATGATCCCTGGATAGCCATACTTTTTGGCTCACATGCCAAATTGTGCCATACTTAGATTAATGGGCATTAAGATTAGTGTTGGACCTGGCATTATTGGCATGGATTTCCCCTGTATTTTTGCCTTTGCATCATGTGTTTTTCTGTGTGTTTGGCTTCCTTTTGCTGGTCTAGATGCTTTGGGCACTTTGCCACTGCTGTTCTGTACCAAAGTACAAGTGCTCCCTTTTGTAAATTATTGTTATGGATTGGTGATTCCATGATTCATGATATTTGATTTACTAGGCAGTCCCTAGTACAGTGCACTGAGTGCCCAGGGCCTGTAAATCAAATGCTGCTAGTGGGCTGCAGCACTGAATATGCCACCCAAATAAGCAGCCAGTAAATGTAACCCAGGCCTGCCAATGCAGAGCCTGTGTGCAGTCTAGTACTGCCATGTCAACCTGGCAAGTGCACTCAATTGCCAGGCCCTAAACTTCCCTTTTCTAACATGTTGGTCACCCCTAAGGTAGGCCCATGGTACCCCTGTGGGCAGGGTGCAGTGTATGTGAAAGGTAGGGCATGCCCTGCTGTGTGTGGCATGTCCTAATAGTGCAATACTGGCAATTTTGTTTTTCACTATTGCAAGGCTGCCTGTTCCCATAGGACAGAATGGGGAGTTAGCTTATAACAGCTTATAAACATAACTACCCCTGGGAACAAGGTAGGAGAATACAATTAGTATGCCCAAACACAGAATGTTAAAATGCATCTTTTAGTCAGGGTAACGTTTACATTCTGTGTTTGGAAATACCACTTTTAGAAAGTTAGTATTTTCTTGCTTAGACATCTAGTGTGCCTCTGCTAGGATGTATATTGACTGTCTGGCTTTGGAGTGAAAGGGGCTGGGGAGGTGCAGTGGTTCCAGAGAATCTGGATGAGTCAGGCTTGGGCTGAATAGACCTGGTTTGCATTTAGAGTAGGGGGAGGAGGTTTCTGTTTGCCTGAATGGGCCTGTTTTGCCTTCCACAATGCTGTCTCCACCTCCTGCCAGGAAGCTGCACCAGAGAGGACAGAACTGGTTTTGACTGAGCACATGGCTTCTCTGCTACCAGAGAACAAAGGATGTTGCTGTATAAATATCAGGCCCAGACCCCAGAATTTTAGATCACTTTGAGAATCAAGAGGAAACTTTGCCAAGGAGAAGAGCTGGAGAAACTGAGGGGGAATACTGGCCCAGTGCTGTTTGCTGTCTGGGGTTGGCCTGCAGTGGCTACTTTCTACCAAGGAAAGGGAAAACGACTTTGCTGTTTGCTGTGTCCCCTGTTTGAGGAAGATCTCCAAGGGCTTGAAACTGAGCTTGCCTCCTGTTCTGAAGTCTCAGGGACCCAAAGACTTCACCACCAGCTCCCCTGAACTTCCTTTCTGGGAATTCTGACCTGCTAAGAGATGCCTGCTGTTGTTTGGGACCTATGGAGGCGTTTTGCTACCAGGAGCTGGAAAAGTAACACAACTTCGAGAAGCGTGATGCATCTGCTCCTGTTTCCGATGCATCACTGAAGAAATCATCGCAGATCCTGCCCAGCTCAAGAAATCGCTGTATGCCGCATTGAGTGCATCGATCTCTGAAGTCCAAGATCACTGCACCGATTCTGACACAAGCCCTGCTATGCGGCTGCAAGAACCCATGCATTGTCCCAGATCATCGCATTGCATCGAGGCACCAAGTCTGTAGCATCGTCGGGGTAGACAGCAAGAAGCCGATGCATCACCTCCCCATGCAGTAAGAAACTGACGCATCCACTCCTCTTCAGTAAGGAACCAACACATCACCTCCACTGTGCAGTGGTAAGGAACCGACGCATCACCTTCCCTGGGTATAAGGAACTAATAATCACCTTCCTTGTGAACTTTTTTGTTTGTGTGCGCTACTCATCCAAGGTACTTTGTGCAAAAAGTATCACATCTGCAATTTGCTTTGAACGGAACTGTTTCTACCATTTGAAAGTAATATTTGTAATACTGTATTGTGGATTTTTGTTGTTTGGTCTTGTTTGGTTTATAAAAAGATTACTTTTTTTTCTAAACTGGTGTGGTGTCCATTTGTAGTGTTTTCCCTGTATTAGTGTATGTGTTCACAAATGATTTACACACTGCCACTGAGATAAGCTTGTCTGCTCGTGCCAAGCTACCAAGGGGGTGAGCAGGGATTATTTTTGAAGTGTATCCCCCTAACCCTGACTAGGAAGAAGGGTCTCTATTTGATCAAAGGTGCCTACCTCTGCCAACTAGAGACCACCATTTCTGACAATTAGGATACATAAGGATGGCCGCAGTAGAGAGTATAATTGGTCAATACCTCTTGAATGTGGAGTCTATCATCGTGTATGACAGGTACGTGCAAACTACTGTGATTATTTTACTCGCATTACCTGTAGACATGCTCGGTAGAACTATATGAACGGCACTCAAATATGTAGCAAAACAAACATAAGATAAGGTAGTATATGTTTTTGTATTAACATGTGGGTATATACTGGGCCCTGGATAGCTATATTTTTTGCCAAACTGTACCATACTTAGAAAGATGACCATTAAGATACAGATACACAAAGATGGGTGCTGTAGAGAGTATGCATGGTCAAGACCTCTTCAATGTGGAGTCCGTTGTTGTGTACGACACAGACATGCAAAAAATGCAGTATAAAAGGGTGTTACAAGATGATGCCAATACAGAACTCCATACACCCTACAAGATAGTTTGCCGGGAGTACTCTCTTCAAGGTAAATATTCGGATGAATGCATACTTTGAAAGGGGAATGTAGAACACTTTGTGAACTGGGGATAGAGGTTTGGGGACCTTTTTGATGATGTGAGCCCAGATTTGGGGCTCTGGTATGAAGCGAGTGGAGACTGACAATGCAAGTCACCACTTGGGATTTGAGGAGTGCTGGTGTGACTACAATTACTGTGGGATGTATGTTGATAAGAACACCAAAGTAGTTTTATTACGATTGAGTCACTCTCATGCTCCAACCAAGTGGATATAGCATGATTGAATGAATGAATGAATTTTGAATTTTTAGAGTGCAGCTGTCATTCTGCATTGAGCATTCTGGTGCTAAGCGGGAATTTAATTTAGAGCATACATGAACAGGGTATGGTTTCTAGATGGGGGAAAAGTACAAAGCGTCCGGGGCTGCAAAGATCCAGATCTTCAGAAGCTTCTTAAAGAGAAGTTCTGATTCAGTTGATCTAAGATGGCAAGGAAGAAGATTCTAGGTTCTAGTCCCAAGAACTGTGAGGGACTTACCATATTTTGTCTTTGCCTGAAGGTATGAGGTTTAAGCAAATTCGTTGATGAAGAGCTGAGCATGCAAGCGGTGACATTAGGCGTAAATTTGGAGACTAGGGCCCCAGTTATGATGTCAGGTGGAGCTTCCTCCGCCCGACATCGTCTCGGTCAAGGGGACCGACTGACACCGGGTCAGCAGTCCCGACCGACTAATTAGGATGCGACCGTACAGTGTTCGGTCGCATTCCTATACTTTACAATGGAAGTATGTATTCTGGCCGGAATGCAGGCTCCAGTTGTAAAATAGGAGGTGCAGTTCATCACTGCAGGGATCAACATGCCCCCTCGGCCTCCAACCAGAAGCCGTGAACCATGTTGGGGCCACCAAAGTTGAGTTCTGATAGCCTTTCTGTGTCGGAAAGACTGGCAAGGAAAAGCCGCCGAAACCCAACATCGTAATCCCAAGGGCGGAAAGATCCTCCCTTGGGATTACCGGCCTCATTCCGACTGGCGGACGGGCTCTCTGAACCCATCAGAAGCCAGTCAGAATGACCATTTGGATTCCTTTCTGACCGCCTTCATCGTAATGGGGCGGTCGGAAATGAATACGACCGGCATTTTACGTTGCGGTCAGAAAGGCTCCTACCGACAGTCGGAGCAGTTTCGGACCGAATCGTAATCAGGTCCTGGGTATTTTTGCCCTGATGCTCAAAAGGCTCTGAAGGTAATAAGCAGGATCTTGAAGGGTAGTCTTTTATTAAATGGCAGTCAGTGCAGAGTTTTCAGAGCTCCTTAGGCCAAGAAATGGCAGGGCATTTTAGTGCCAAATGAGTGGCTGTATGTTGCACTGTTTGAAGCTTCCGTAACACCTGTTTGGTGACACCTGCATACTGGCTGTTGCAATAATCTAGATTTTAACTTAATAAATGCCACGTCCACTGTCTTTCTTGCTGAGCAGGGGATAAAGTTGAATACAGTCAGTCAAACAATCTTTATTCGACAATTGTCATAAAAGCACATGAAACATATATAATACATCAAAAGGTGAAAGATAAGAAAATAAATAGAATTAAAATTTCAAAATCATAAAATTCTTTTGATATATATACAACATAATTCAAAGGTACTAAAATGCATATATTAAGTGCTGAAATTTTTGAATTGCCTGTAGAGAAGGTTACCCTGCCACCAGTTTACTTCTAATTGCCCATGCCCATCCTCGGAACTTAGCCACAGCTATAAACACACGCGGGTTAGTACAGGTACGAATTATTCTAGTAGCGACCATCCCGCTCCTGGTGCACAGTAGTCTACACATTGGTCTTAGCCAGGTCCGGCGATGTGCTGCGTACACAGGATATACAAACAATAAGTGATTTAATAGTTTCCATAGGGGCCAGGCATCCAGGGCAGGCAACCTTATCGCCGCTGGTCCATCTATTTGTAAACGCTCCGACTGGTAGGCTTCCAATTCTAAGTTGGAAATAGAGCTTGCGGTCTAGAGGTTTTGTGATGACATCCCAAAAGGCTTCAAAGTTGACCCCATCTTTGAAGTCCAAGAAGATGCCAGTCAGGGAAAGTGGAGCAGTGTTCCTATAAGCTTTAGAGGCCACTGTCTCCCAATACAAGCCCTTTTTAGGAGGAAACCTGGCATTTACAGGATCTTCCCACAATTCCTTTAGACCTAAGTTGATTAAAACCCCACCAATTTTGGATAGCCACATAATCTGATGGAAAGTGTCACTCTTGATTACATCCATGAGCCCTTTGGCAAATATTCTCAGTTCGGGCGTAGACCATAGCCACCCAGCAGTATAAAACTGGACGCAAAGAAGCAATAAGGGCAATTTGGCCCATTCGCAAATCGTAGAATAGAGGACTCATGGGGGTGCTCTGGGGTAATTTAATGAGATTTCTTAGGAACCGATTTTCAGAAACTGTCAGTTTCCTCAAGTTCTCAAACCCCCAAATCTCAACACTGTATAAGGCAGAACTGACCACTTTACCATTGTATACTGATAGGGCCAGGGCTATTGGTTTAGTAAAGGTCCTAGTATGTTCCAGACTCAATGCTCCGGCGAGCTGGCGGTGTTTAAGGGTTGCCAACTCAACCTGTTGCTTCCAAGAAAGATCATGTTGGATGCTGACACCCAGGTAACTAAAGGCTTGAACCTTCTCAAGAGGTAATTTATTCATGGCTACAGTACCCTTGAAAGATTTTGATTAATTAAAAGACATATATTTTGTTTTTAAAACATTCACTTCCAAACCACGAGTGGTACAAAAGTTTTCAAAGATTCCTAAGGCCTTTTGCAGTCCACTCGGTGTTTTTGCAATAATCAGACAATCGTCAGCAAACATTAAAATGGGAACTATTGCCCCTGCCAGAGTTTGGGCATCGACGTTGGATTCAATCAATGTTTTCACCACATCGTTGATATACATAGAAAACAAGGTTTGCGCAAGAACGCAGCCTTGCCGGACCCCTCTTTCTACAGGGAACTGGGAGGTAACATTTCCTGGACGACCTCACCTGATCTGTGCAAAATTATGCTTGTGAAGCCTTATAAATAGTGAAAGAAGGGGACTGGGCATGCCCATATCATTAAGGACACACCACAAGGTTGTACGGGGGACAAGATCGAATGCTGCCCTCAGGTCGATAAAGGCAGCATATAGGCTACCCCCTCCTATTTGCACAATCTTCCAGTGCAGCATAGCAAAATGCATCACTTGATCGACCGTGCTAATGGAGGCTCTAAATCCGGCCTGAAGGTGGGATAAAATATTCTGATCCTGTTCCCACTCCTGAACGTTATTTAAAATCAGCCTGCCAAAAATGTTCTGCATAGTGTCGATCAGGCTGATTGGGCGGTAATTACCAGGTAGCGATTTGTCCCCTTTCTTGAATACAGGTATGATTTCAGCCCCATTCCACGATTGGGTTATGGGGGCTCCTTTGGCTATTGCGTTAGCTAACAGGAGTATATATCTGCCCTATGAGTCTTTGTTTTGCAAGAATATATCAGCAGGGACTCCATCTATACCTGGCGCTCTTTCTGGGACCACTAGATCTAGGGCATGATACACATCACCTTGGTTAAATGCATCATCTAAGAAGGGTATATGTGGAACCTCCATGGTTAAGTATGGTTCCATGCCCTTGGCGTATTGTGGTTTGAAATAGGCCACCCATTCATCTTGTGCAATCCAATTTTGTGGTTTGTCGGGGTTTCCCTCACTTCCCCATTTGAGGACATTCCAAAATCTTCTCGAGTCTTTTTGGGCACCTGCTGCCTTTAATTCTTGACACCTATGCTCATCCCAGGCACGCTTGGATTTAGAAAACTGCATTCTTATATGCCACCCTAGCAAGCCGGACACTCCTGCTTGATTCACTTTTAATGGCTCTACCTAGATATAATCGGGCTTGTCTGCACTCCCAAGTGAACTAAACATGGTTGTTGATGAAAGCGGTTTCCATTTGGCTTACATGGCCTGACAAATAAGTTTGTTAGATCGCAAAAAAAGGATTTGTGAATCTTAATACCCTTTTCTAAGGCTGAGACCGAGGCCCCCTTTCTGGCTTGGATTCCCAATTTACACGTTGCTTGTACTAGCTTGCATGATATAAAATCTATGTGCTCTTGACATTCCGAGACTTTGGCCCATTGGACATGGCGCATATTGTTTGAAATGACTATATCAGGGGGAGAGCCTTTTTCCACCCCCCTTCCATCGGCGGATACCTCCAATAGGTGAGAGACATACATAAAGGGTTGTGATCGCTCTCAACCCTATCAACAATCGACATATCCTCTAGATATTTCTAGAGGATATAGTCGATTCTGCTTTCACGAGGACCACTCCTAAAAGTGGTGGCCCCTCGCTTATCATGCAAGGTCCTGCCATTGGTTGCTCTCAACCCCTTATTCAAACAGAGTGAGTTTATCTGGATTGATAGTTCGGTTTACCTTTTAACTGGCTCCAGTTCAAGCTTGGGTACTCCCCACTCTCTGTCTTCCTCATCCGAGATATTCCAATCGCCACCTAACACGGGCTCAAAGGACGTATTAAAATCTCCACCTAGGATTATAGATCAATGCTGGGAGTGGCATTCTAAAAATTCTTACAGGAGGGCTAAAACTTCCGATTTCTTACCCCCAGTACTCCGAGCGTTCAGGTTATAGATGTGAATAGATTTTTTATCTCTGAACTTGAGAGTAAGAATCTGCACATCCCTGTGATTAGTGGGAAGGGGCTTAATACTAACATCAAGGTCCTGTCTAACGCAAATCGTTAGACCACCCAATGGGCGTCCTCTTCCTCCTCTTCCTCCCTTTTCTGCAGGGACGCTATAATTCTAGTACCTAGGAAAGTGCAGTGCTTCTAATGACCAGGTTTCCTGGAATAAACATATTTCATGCTGATTAATAAACGAGGCCCATTCCGGGGATTCTACCTTGGATTTCAAACCTGCTACATTCCAGGATAAAATTGATCTAGAATTCAAAGGGTCGAGAGGGGAGCTAGTGTTTAGATTTGTAATTGTATTCATATTTGGCATGGTATTAACAAAATCCACAAGAGACCTCAGAGATGCTGTTGATTAGGTGGTACCCAGGTTGGTTACTATGTGCTTGGATGAATTTTCTACAACCATACCTTCAGTACAACCTTCTTGGGTAGCTTCACTTGATAGTCAGTCATTACAATCTAAGCCAGAGCTTCCTACTGTATTCCCTCTAAATCGTTTTTCACGACCGATCAACCATTTTTGAGGGAGAGAAGATCTCGTGTGTATCCTAGAGTAGTCAGGGGAGCAGCTTCTGAACTCCAGGTGTATTAGATTTCTGATTTTCTGCCATCTTTAAGTTCTTAAAAGTTAATTCAATACAATCAACTGGGTCCCCTGGGTAAAGAAGTCTCTGAGCTCTGAGGATGTCATCTCTAATTACAGATCTGCAACCCCTGACGTACCTAATCCAGTGTATTGCTTTGTTAGTTAGAGATTCGCTGGATTCCTGGTCTTTTCCAGGGCTCAGTTTGGGAATATTAACCAAATACACCGTTGGTGCTTTACTTGGATGTGAATTAGGCTGTGGGACACTCGAGCTCAACATGGCTTTTCTATTCTCTGGGTGGGTACCAATGTTCAGTTGTTGCTAGATGTAGTCAATTGCCTAAGCCCATTACCATGACCGTAACGAGCTAGTGGTACCCCCTCACTGTTCTAGCTGCCTCACTATATGGGCTGCCTAAAGGTACAGGAGTGCTTGGTATACTAGGTGGGTTTAGCAGCCTCAGCTACCTGGGTTCTACTTGTTCCACTGCTTTTTGGAGTAACTATACAGGTTGGGCAGAAGCCCGAACCCGTCCTAATGTTGTTTACTGCAACAGTAAGACAATCAATTTTCTCTTGCATGCCCTCAATCAATTTACACAGATATTTTACTACTGAGCTCAGTGGATTCCTATCTACCTCTATTTGTATGAGGGTACCAAGAACGCATGATAGCTGGGTTTCATCTTCGGGACGTCTTTAATGGGTACTTCAGTACCAGGATTGAAACCCCAATTATCGATTTGCGCCAAAATAGCAAACCTATTATTGCAGGGTAAAACTGTAGAATCAATCAAACAGGGAGTCACAGGAGAGGGGTTTTGCGCTTGCTCTACGTCAGGATCCAAACGTGCTTTTCCCCCATCAGTAGTCACAGATTTTACACCTCCACCAACATTAGATTTACTCAAAAACATTTCGGGGATCACCGCTGCACCCCGCTTGGATCCTCTCTCATCAACAATTGCAGTACTGCCACCACCCTCATGGCCCCTCCCACTTGGGGGGGATTAGCAGTTAATAGTTCTTCACATTCCTCGATCAAATCGTCAATGCGATCCATAACACAATTTCCCCCTGCGTGAGGTGTTGAGTTCCTGGGGGGCTTAGATTTCATCTTCCTTGCTTTTTTCCCCTCCCTGGACACCACGCCCAGACCCTCATTCACGTCCTCCGTATTTTTCCTTTTCCCCATAGTTTTAGTGAATATGACCACGGGGACTCAAGTCAAAAGAAAACACAGTACCTTCAAGAGGCGATGTCAAGGGGGGTGGCCCAGCCCAGTCTCCTTTTGCCCCCGACGGCCACAGACGGCCTGCCCTTTGCCCGGGCGGCTTAGCCCGGTGCCGTCCCACGCGCGTCCAGCTTCTCGATTGATTCAGCGCAGATTTAACCTCCTGATGGTTTGGAGAGGGGCGAGCTGTGTTCTGTGGCCCTGCTGCCTTCTGGCCACCGCAGTCCTTCCTGGCGCTGGATTGAGCGTCTCCCGCAGAGCGGGAAACGCGAGAGGTGTTTTAAATGCCCCCGCTGGCCTGGGGGAGGGGCGAGCTGTGTCTTGTGGCCCTGCTGCCTTCTGGCCACCGCAGTCCTTCCTGGCGCTGGTTCGAGCGTTGAATACAATTTTGAGAGATTTTATCAGCTTGAAAGACATTCCTGCCACTGTGAGTGCTTGTAGGCAGCATGAGAGAGTGGCGTCAAATTTTACCTTGAGGTTTTTTACCACCTCAGCGGTATTGGGTGATGATGGCACTTCAGGCCACCATAATGCCGGTTTGAGAGGGTTTGAATTCCCTACTAACATGATCTCCGTCTTGTCTGTGCTACATTTGAAGTGGTTGAGTTGCATCCACTGATTGACTTCTGTTAGGCATATCTTAAAATTTTGCTCTGAATTTGTTTAGTCTTTATCAAGGGCTAGGATCAGCTGCGTGTCGTCAGCATATGAGGTTGTTTTGATATTATAAGAAGATATCAGCAAGATGAGTGGGGCCATGGAGATGTTAAACAGTATTGGGCTGAGAGAAGATCCCTGCAGTACGCATGATGTGATGGGTCGTTCAGTTGATAGATAAGGTCCTAAAGTAACAGTTCGCCTATGGTTGGAGAGTAAGTATTTCAGCCAGGCTAGGGCAAGATGGGATATGCCACAACGTTTTATATGTTGTAATAGTATATCATGTGAGATGGTGTTGAAAGTGGCTGAAAAATCCAACAGGATCAGTACCGCATTCTTCCCCGAATTGAGAGTTAATTTTAAAGTATCTGCGACTTCCAGAAGTGCAGATTCAGTTGAATGTTTAGGAAAGAAACCTGATTGGCGGGGTTGTAGGATCTTGGCCTCTTCTAAAAAGTTTAACTGTTTATTAACCAGTTTTTCAACAATTTCAGTAAAGTTGGGAAGTAGTGAGATATGACGGAGGCTTGAGAGATGGAGGGATCTGCAACCTGTTTTTTCTGAAGTGATATGACTGTTGCAAGCTTCCAGTCTGCAGGTACTTCTGCTGTAGCCAGTGAAGAATTTATTATTTTGTTAATTAGTGGAGTGACAATGTCCACAATGGCATGTAGGACCACAGGCAGGCAGGTGTCAAAAGGGGAACTGGATTTGCAAACCAGAATTGTTTGACAAGACTGATTAAGGCTAATGCTATGGAATGCTAGAAGAGATGGTCCTGTGATTGGGGATTGAATGTTGGGTGGAGACTGTTGATGCGAGTTACCACATGTGACACGAGGGGTGTTGGGTTGACTATAATTACAATGGGAATCTTTGATATAATGAACGTGTGGGATTCCTGAGTGAGGATGCTATTAGTGATGATAAGAAGACCTAGGTTGTGTTATTATGATTGAGAGGTTGTCCCCCTCACAATCAAACTATGGAAATACAGTATGAGTGCAGATTGAATGTGTTGGTCAGTGCATGGGACATCATGTATGTACAAACTGATAGTGTCTCTCTCATGAGCAAACTAACTAATGTGACATATGATAAAGATGTGCTAACAATGGCCATAGTGGGTGCCTGGGCCACAATATACTGGTTGGATTGATAACTAAGTACATAAAGAACAGGGGGTATATGAGTGAAAATAAGTGATAATATGTAACTGAGTGGTGTCAGAAATAAGAGACTGAGATGACCTAAATCTTTGGTGATGAGGGTGAAAAGGTTGATACTATTGAATAATGTTTTTACATAGATAGAAGTGAATCTGAGCTCTCTAATATGTAGCTTACATTCTCATATATATCATTACAGATAGGATGGCTTACTCATAAGAGGACCACTTACAACACTCACAGTGGGCAGACGTAGTGAGATAAGAGGTACTGTTTGATATGCAAACAAAGTACTATTAGTATAGCCTGGCAATATTGCATGATATTTTGATCCAATTACAGCTATTTTACATTTGGATGACAAACTGAGACTTGTTATGGCATAACACAACTGGTATACTATTATTGAAGGCACACTGACACTTCTTACAGCTTATCTCGACAGGACCAGGTGAGTCCTACGTGGAAATGTGATATGAGTATGGTATTCCGCTTTAGACTAACACACAATTACATCTATGTTCTAACTGGTTATGGTAACTGGTTACTTTAGTGCCTGAAGAAACATGTGCATGCCTTCTGGACTCCTTAGACATTAAGGGGCAGATTTATGTTAACTGGCGCATCCCGAGGGATGCGCCAGTTAACGTGCGCCACAGTGCGCCACAGCTACTCCACCCATGGTGCGCCGCATTTATACTGCGGCGCACCATGGTGCAAACACGGCACAGATGCGTGACGCATCTGTGCCGGAAATGTGGCGCATTGCTGGAGTTGCGTCGCAAGCGCGACGCAGCTCCAGCAAGGCTCGGGGGTGCCCCATTCTACTAATGCTGCATCAAGACCTACGCCTGCTTCAAGCAGGCGCAGGGTTTTGACGCAGCATTGCCCTGAAAGTGACTGAGTGAAATCTCATAGATTTCACTCAGCCACTTTCAGGAGGCGTTCCTGCGCAGGATCGCCCCCCCTGCGCAGGAACGCCTCCTTATGGCGCAGTGCTTTACAACGTGACGCATGTCCTAGATGCGTCACGTTGTAAATAGGGCGCATTGTTTGCGCCGCAGTTGCGTCAAATAAAGTGAAGCAATTGCCTCAAAATCTGCCCCTAAATATATGACACTCAGTGAATGAACTAATTTACTAAGACTTTAAAATTGGGTATAACAAACTTCCCTAGGAACTAGAGTTCGGCTCACAATCAAACTTTTGACAGATCACGCTAACCTTTTGAGCACATGGTGATTTTCGGTCACTGACCCGGGTGATGGTACATCAGCAAATATACTAAGAGACGCCTTCCTAAAACTGTGTAAAATTTGAAATTATAGCCCTGAGGAAATCTGCTGCAACATTGACAGCTAAGATGAAACGTGTTGGTGAGGGTGAAATTGGCAAATAGATGTGAAAATAAAGAACACCCTGTTAATACCATGAACTCAACTGTGGATTTTGGAGTGATTGGAGAACATTTATCTTATGGTTCCTCCTCTTCCTAGAGCACCAGATGATTGTGGTCACCTTGCTACTAGTATTGTGGATATTGTGCATATTGTAGTGTGTGCACCAATATCTCCAGCCACCATTTCTGGGTAGTTGTTTGTACATCTTGTTGATGGTAAAATTCTGCTTGATGACCTCCCAGACTTTACGCTGGCACTCCTTAGAGGTATTATACACAGCACAGCATGCCTTATCTAGGCCTTGAAGAAATGTGATCACATCAATCACCCTCATCCTGAATGAACTCCATTGGTTCACCTTGCCAGCCCTCACTATCTTTAAAATTCACTGCATCATTTCAAAGCCATCTAACCAGCACCCCTGTTATCTTGCTGACAAGATGCCTATCTCAGGTGGTGTTTGGTATATTCCTAGCCAGGGCATCATCGGACTGAAGACTAACGAATTAAAAAAAAGACAAAACGAGAAAGCAGGTCATTTGTATCTATGTACTCAGGATTGGGAACAACATCTCTGTATCCATGAGGACCATCCCAATACTTATCCAATTTAGCAAAACGTTGAAAACTCATCTCTTTAAAGAATACCACATCACAATGCAGTTAACATCCACAACCCAACTTCCTCTCCTAATACTCACTGACTTAATGCTTGTTGATGACCATGTTCAGTGCTCTGCTGCATTTTGACTAGGTATTTGCTAGGTAATACCATATACGAGCATACATACAAAGATAGTGGATGTGGAGCTAAAATGTCTTTCATTGAATATTAACAGCTCAAGGGTGAGGGCAATTACCTTTAGATTCTTGAGTACTTGCAAAAAAGAAGCTTTTTCTGGGAGATGGCTGAAGACTATAGTCTTTTCTCATCAATCCTACTCGAAATATCACAAGGGTGTCAATACAAGAAATAGTAATAACAGTGATAAACAAGGCTGAGCTAATCAACTTCATATTCTATCATTTTGGTAGATGGGAGCGTGCTCGGGTAAAATTGGATCACTACCAATACTCTGTTCATTTTCTTTTATGATCCAAATGTAGATGATTCAACTATACTTTAAGTTCTCTTATCCGATATTAGAATATGCATCCAGTATGTAAGACCAGGGATTTCAAAATTATTTGGAGTGAGGTCTTGGATGGAACTACGTCTGTCCCATACTTCAGGACTTGTGAACTCCAGCTTTTTTGCATACCCTAATTCATGAGTATACATTTTGTGATATTTGAAGCTCAAAAAACTATCAGCTAAACGGTTACATATTCCTTACCATAAACTATGGACAGTTTCCCCCGATAGAATGCTTGTTTAATACAGGGTTACTAGGTGGTAGCTGACAGAGAAATAGACCAGTTCCCAATACATCTTTCAGACCACACAAACTAATGGTATTATTGGAGACATCTAGCCAACGAAGTCAATAGGAAAGTACTTGTGAATTATTCCTCCTGCTTCCTCCCTGATAAAGTGACATAAATCTGTCAAATGTTCTTTTTTCACCATAAAATAGCTTTAATCGCTAAGTAGATAGTTTGGATTACGTACAAAGCTTGTTTAAGAGGGTTACTTATTTAGCATGTTAGGCTGCTAATGGTTACAGAATGGAGGAGAGGCAGTTAGAAGAACAGCTGAATAGGTAGCAGGAGAGATTGTGTGGGCTAAAACTGGGGTCAGCCCAATATCTGTTGGAAATGAAGATTATTACTGATTTGGTGGATGAACTTAATTATAAGAGTGGGAGTTTAGTACATTGAACAAAATGGGGATGGAATAATCTGTAGATCATTATTAGACTGGTAATCAAATGTAGGCCAAAGTAGGGGCTCAATTAGAGTTTTTGAAGACCCAGTAATTAAAAGTGATAATTCCAATCAGATCAAAGTTGTCTTTCTGTAGCATTTTCAAGATATGTATTATAAAGAACTATACCTCGATATTCAGATAGTTATTAGGTGGTTAGACGGTATGAACTTTCCAAAGTTAACTTGAACTCAAAAGGCTCATTTGGAACAATCTATAACTGAGGAGGACCCCAAGGAAAGCATTCGTTAATTGAAAGAAGGTTAAGCCTCAAAATTCATTCCAACAGAGGTATAATACTCCCTGATCACTCACATCCTGACTATATTTTATATAACTAAGATGTGTGTTAAAGTCCTGAGTAAATGGTTATATGCCACTGTGAGGGCAAGAATTCAACTCAGTCAAGCTCTAAATGAGGTCCTGTATTCTTAATCTTAAAGCCCAATATGAATCCAGTAACTATATTTTTATGTGCAGAGTTCTCTGCCCTGACTGCAGAGTCTACACAGTCTTAAAATGAATATTAAATCATCGCTTGGGAACCTGAAAAAAGTTAACTTACACAAAAGTGTGAGTTTACCTTTGTGAATCAGGGCCGGTGTGCCGAAATGATAGGTTGGCTAGAAATCCAATATGTTTGATAGGTTTCAGGTGGGCGGCCGAGAACCTAAGTGTGAGTAGGTAGATGGTCTCATTTCAGGTAAATGATTGATAAACAGCTCCACTCTCACAGTGATTCGGGAAGCCATGTTTTTTAAATTAAAACAGCCCATTGCATTGCTCCTTGAGTTTGTTTTTACAAGGTACCATGTGAGGCTTCACAATTTGTTATTTCCCTATAGCTAATTATTTTGACAAATAATGACAGCATATTAAATTCTTGAATATTGATGAATAATGAAGCACTCAGACACTTTTATCTAACATAAACCCATAGTGCCACCTCTCAAAACCCCCAAACATATGTGATACCTTGGTAATCTGAAAATATTAAATAAGTCTTGTCAGAAACTGCACGGAGATCTCTAAAAATGCCCTATAACTGTAAGGTTTAAGGTACTCAGATCAGATACTTTGCTTATTTCACCTTAGAGACATTAATTTCACTGCCATTTGCTCACTTTTAAATCAATCAACATAGTTCAGGCAAGCTCCAAAGCTGAGTGAAGCTAGGCCCTCTATAAATTCCCCAGTTTCTCCACACTTTCCTCCATCCCATGGGTAGTTATATTACTCAGTAACCAACCCCTACTCTTTAAGGTAGGGGAATTATCTCATGTCACATTTTGCCACTCTACCTTCAAGGGTCAGACTGAAACAAAAAATAGCACCGGGTACCAAAATAAAAGTGGCTCGATTTGTAAATTGGATACCTAAAACAGTGGCCCATTTTTGCTAGTTAAGGCACTTTTGAACTTGTAAAGACACCCTGTATAAGTCTTTTGCAAGGTATGGAAGCCTGCATGGATTTAAACTTGCTGCAGGCATTGTTTGTTTTAATATCAGGGAAATCAACAGTACAACATTTTCAAAGCTTCTCTCTCATTCTCAGTTTCATCAGCCCTCTATGGCCTTTTAACCCCTTCTTTGTGGGAGACCCTTTTGCTACAGTGTGCCATACATTCGGGCTACCTCTCCACCACTTCCTTCATATCTGTACAAACTTGGCCGTAGTCGAGAAGTAAAAATGGATTTGGAGGGAGCATAAAACAGGTACTCTTTGTAGAGACACGTTTTCAGATTCTATGAAGCATAGAAAATAAGATACTACCACTCACATCAAACTGTCAAAATCAGTACTAATGGTCAAACATAACATAATGTAGATTTGTAAAGCACACGTTCCTCCAAGGGTATCTTGGCACTGAATAACTGAATCTAAATATTGACAAAGAGAATCGAAAAGTCAGATGTGTCCACCAAAAAAAACCATGAACATACAATGCATAACAATACCAAGATACACTTTCAGTCTTTTGTGGGAGCTGAGCAGATATTCAGATTTTCATTGTGGGAGAGAATTTTAAGCGAAACAGGTTTATAAGATTTTAAAAAAGATTACTTTTAAAAGGGATCTATTTTCCCACAGAGTAAGTAAAAAACCTAAGTAGTGAGCTCATTTATAGCACAACGAACCATGAAAGTTCATGGGTGGTCAGAAATTAAATAGATTAGGTTTTGTCTGTAGTGCCTGGAAATCATGTAATTTTCTAGGACGTGACCTGCGCATGCTGTGGGAATACCATTGACTGGAGGCGATGTAGGATTCATTTTCAGTAAACAATAGATTCCGCAGAATTTCTCGAGCACGCGGAATTGCTTGATCCTCCCATTCGTGATGCTTTTTTCCTGTTCGGGGATGCTCTTTGCGTGCTCCGGGGGAAATATCTCGCACACTTGCCCATGCGGTCGCTGCCATCTTGTTTCACTTGTCCCGCCCGCTCACCATGCGTGTTTCCTGTTTGAGAACGCGGATGTCCGATGGTGCATCTGAATGACGTGTTCACAATCGCACACTCTCGCGGGATCGTCTGGCCGGCTACCAAAAACTCGTGGAGCACACAAACAGATAGGAAAACTCATCGGCAAATGCAGGGATCCAGGTAAGTTGCTACCATGCACGCAAACATACATTTTGAAAGGGTAAACAAAGAAAAAAAATTGCTACGCCGCGGATCGTGGGATTTTTGTCAATTCCGCATTCTCCACGGATCGCAGAATTGACAGAATTCTGCAAATTCTGCGAGCGGAGCAGAATTTAACGCCCAGGCCTAATCTAAAGCACAAATGATGCACCATTCAGTACATAACATAGAACTGTAGGCTGAGAATGTGAGTTCTGTGTTCTGAGGGATTCATGGATTTGGTCTTTGCGACAAAAACGTCTTGCGCACATAGAATTATCACAAGATTTATAAATCACTACTCTCTGGACATCATGGCACTGCGTGAATCCGGGGTCCATTCAAACTTGAAAAAAATGTTTTCATCTTTTTTTTCCAGCTGTCAAATGTACTTAACAAGAATTCCATGATGCTTTCATTAAGGATTTACCTCTTTGAGCTTATAGGGTTTATATTATGTTAAATTATAGGGGAATGAAAAGCAAATTAGGCACAGTGTTGCTTGCCAATTGAAAACACCACTTTTCTAGCATAGATGCATTTTTATATTAGTTCACTCCTAATGGATAGACGAGCGAGTGCAGCAGCTACACATAAGTAATAACATCCATCGACAAAGCCAGTAGGTCTGGCTTTAATACGCTAACACATTCAAATAGCATTTGTGCATGCCAGTGGTTGCTTGCATTAACACATTAAATCCAGACTTATTGAGTGAGGCATGCAACCCCTTTTGCATTAAGAATGTCAGTGCTGGTCACCTGGTCCTGCTACGAAGAGAAGCCTGTTTCACAGAAAGAAGCCCCACAACTACTAGTGCCAGAGTCCCTCTTCCCTCCACTTTAGCTGCTCCTCAGCTGGCCTCAGTTTCCTCCCATGTACGTTCGGTGGGTCGTGGCTTGCCTGTCATATGAAGTCCGATATACAAAAGTGCAGACAATACATGCCAATATTTAGTAACAGAAAACAGAAAGCTATTGAAAAATAGCTGTAAAATGTAATTTTAGCATTCATTTGCATTGTAGAGGAGATTTATTTAATACTGATAACACGAAATAAAAGCTGTTGTTGGCCTAACAATCAGGAGCTTCTTCTCTAAAATGGGAGTGATGTAATTTGTGCATTGATAGAGACTAATTCACAGCCTTGCATGCACTGCACTACATTAGCGGACTGCTGGCCATGCACAGCACGGGATTAGTTGACTGCTGGCTCGCTTCTGTTTGTGCTTGTCTACATGAAAACAGAGTAGAACGGGGAGCAAAGGTAAAGGCTGTTATGGAAAAGAGGAGTCAGGGGTGTTGTAGAACCTGGTCCTTTCTGCAGGGTAATGACAAATGTGCCTCTTCCTTAGCTGAATCCGTTTTCATTGGCTTTAGCACTCTGCACACTTTTCTCTGGCTAACCAGTTGTAACATGCGTGTACTCTCCATTACAAACATGGGAAAATTGGTACACACCAGATCGGTGCATTTAAGTTACTTATGAGTCCCTATTATATGTTAATTCACGTATCCAGGGCTTGTAAATGAAATGCTCTTGGTGGGCTTCAGCACTCATTGTGCCACCCATTAATGTAGCCCTGTAAACATGTCTCAAGCCTGCCACTGTAGTGAAATTGTAAACTATCATTACGACCTAGCAAACTAAACTTGTTTGCCAGACCTACATGTTCTTTTTTATTACTTATAGTCACATCTAAGGTAAGCCCTAAAAACTCATAGGACAGGGTGCATTGTAGAAAAAAAGTAGGACATGTGTGCTTAAGTTTTACATGTCCTGGCAGGAGAAAAAAACAAAGTAATTTTTAACTGTAGCAAGGTTAGCTGTCCCATAGACTAACACTGGGTTACCTTATTACATATAATCAGTGATATTTTAAGTTTGGCAATAGCTGTAGAAATACTTCTTCCACTCACTTGACTTGTAATTTAAAATCTTCTTTATAGGTCAATTCGGATTGTAAAATGCTGTTCGTAAAATGCAGTTTTCTGAAAGTTGGCATTTTTCTTCCTAAACTCAATATGCCTTTCTATCAGTGTACCAGGTCATATGACTGTCAATGGCTCTCCTGTGATGTGATGTGTATTCCTTCCACACATGGGACTAAATGGCCTTGGGTGTAAGGAAGGGCATTCATCTCTTGAGCAAGAGGGCCTGGGGACTAATACTCAGCCCTTCCTGAGCTTTAAATGTTAGCCTAAGGGTCCTATCTATCCCCTTCCTCACTTCTGAAGATGTCTATTCTGTCATTGGCAGATGCACCTCACAACTGGGCCTGCCTGCCCTTTGTTTGCAGCCAGACCCAGAGGAAAGAGAAGAACTGACCAGACAGTTAGTCAAAGGGGGGTCCTTACACATAGGCTTGTTCTGGGCATAAAAGTGGCAACCATAGACCCTCTCATTAAAACACTCCTGGATGTGGGAAGATTCAAAAGAATGTTTGTCCTGCTGTCTGAATAAGGAAGACTGGGCCTGCTTGCCAAGAACTCAGGACCCAGAAGTGACACCAAAGATCAGTTTGCTGACCTCCTATTTGAGCTCCAGGGACACAACAAGTTTCCAGAGGCATCTCTTGCTTTCCAGCTGACTGCCGTGGGCACGTACAGACAGCCCACACATAAGTGCACCCAAGCATGGTGCCATTTTCACACTCTTTCACCATATTACCAGTAACACATGAAGTGACCACCAACTGTGATTGATCAAATACTCTGGGGAAGTAATTTTAAGCAAAACCACTAAGGGAATGTAATGCACACTTGTATGTGTGAATCAAAAAGTACAGCGAGTTGTATATACATTTCAGGGGTAATGCAAGGCCGTATATATACGCAAGTGTGAGCCTATGTTTTTTTAGGCTTACTGCGAGACCCTGCAAGACTTCAAAGTCTCAGTGGCCATCTTGGATCCCAAGGGCATATAAACTACGCCCTCACTACCGCACCCTGCTAGGCAATCTTGCCTCAAAAGAAGATGGTCCTCCTCCCGAGCAGCATGTGCTTATTCCCCAAGCACGTGGGGATTTCAAATGTACTTCATATTCCTGCTTTCCTCTCTTGATTGCTGTATCTTCTCTGGCTGTCACAATCACCACGGCAGACCAGTACTTGACCTGAAAAATAATAGAAACAAGAAACAACAGTCAGTTAAGTGTCAATGTGGCAATGTGTTCATGTGTATTTGATAACAGGACATAATACTAAACCACTAAACAGCGACGCGGATCTGCGCTTGAGTGAGGGGATCCTTTGTGATTTGTCATCCAAATTTTCAAATTAGGCAAATGTTAAGAGATGTGGACTTACTTTAGTAGCCCATGACTGGGCCCTGCAGCGATGACATGGACCTACCTGCACGTTCTCAATGTGCCACTTGATGAAGATGTGGGTAACATCTGTAAGTCCTACCTCTTACTCAGGACTGTAAGGAAAGCAGATGGGGCTGAGGAAGGAGATCCTGTTGTGAGGTTGATAATGCTAAATTTAGACCTTGCCTTACCTTCCAAATTTAGCTCTGATGGTCTTTTTTTGCCTGCTGAAAGTTGTTGAGGAGAATAAACACTTAAAGATTATACTTACAATGTATTCATGTTTAAAGATCCACAGATTCCGAATTCGAATTTATGGATGTTATTATAAGGCCAAAAATAATTGAATATACAAGCATCGAAGATTCAATTAATATAGGTACATAAAAATCAATACAACGCTGAAACTACGCATATACCTAATTCAGCACAAAAGGCAGAAAGTGACATATTCAAGAAGTAAAATACAACACAGGATGGAGGCTGAATCTAGTTCCTTGTTCATTAGGAAGGAAAGCATTAATTATCTCTCCCTACACTACTCTCTTCAAGGTTCCTGACGGAGTACCCTAACTTCTTCCCAAAGGTGTCAGCACGTGTAGACTTCCTTAGAAGTTCTCACGTCAAATGGGTCAAGAGAGCTTACGGCTATGGAGCTCGCTCTTAAGATGCTCCTTCTTCTCCGAAAATCTAGAAGTCTGATTTTCTGTCCCTGCGCATCACATAAAAAGACACAATTCAGTCCCCTCGGAAATGTATCACATGACAAATTATTTCACTTGTAAGGTTTTCCCAGTAGCTTTCCAATACTCCTTTAAATAGAATTTCTTGTTTACTATTGTCCATGAAGTTCAGATAGGCCAGGCACAGAAGATAACCTCCCCTCTCGCTTCTCAGACTCTTCAACGACATTCCAGTTATCGCCTTAAATAACGAGGTGGAATTCCTGCAACCTGCAATGGGGTGAGAGCATACTGTTCTGGCACACACAAAGATACATTTAATTATTTCTTCAGCAACCAGGGCTTTTGAAACTGTCAACAACTTATAATTCTGGGCCTACAGTGCAGGCAACTTTAACACACACAATTACATTGATATGAATATAATGTCATTATGCACATTATGTATACAGAAATAATGGTGTCTCTAATACATGTAAATTCTATTTAAATGTTCACATTACATTTATTATTTAAGATGTAGAATAAATACATTTGAAAAACATAATACACTGTGATGATAAAAAATATATGAGAGTGCATTTAAACCATGAGTATAATGCACCCATACAAGTTATAGTGCTATAAGCTCTCTTTCAGTCTCAAATGTGTTGCCACGTTTCCCACGTATCTCCTGTGGTCCCACCTTGAGGAGACACAATTAAACACCTCATGAGGAAATTACCCCCAGTATTCAGTATGTTCTGGCCTCCCTACCCTAGAGGGGTGACAAACAATATGGGAAGGGAAGTACTTGCGATCAACAAGCTCTTATTTCTGACATTGGTGGACTCACAAAGGAATGGTGATACTTGTTACCGGGGTCTTTAAGATCTCTGTTGTAATTGTATGTAGATCACTCAATATCTGCAGAAGTGAAACAGAGGTATGTTACATTCGGAATGTACATGCACATGGTTCCTCTGGTTTTCAATGCGATGTGTCATACACTATGTACAATAAACAATCACCTAAAACCTCTTGCACATGTCTCACAGGGATTTTCTGGCCTTGCTCCGCTAAAAACGGGTTGTTGAAGTTATGCACAAAGCAAATTGTAACTACACCTTGGCATACAAGTGGTTCGTTGTTAAGTGCAACATTAGTCTCTGATAATAACAATTGCAATGTTAGTCTCTGTTTGTATAAGAAGTAAAACACAAATGCACACTGTACTTGATCTAACACCGGCTGGTGTCCTGAGGCTGGGTTTCTTTAACTGTGCTAATTATTATGCATGCAATTGCTGTGCTCAATACCTGGAGTTAGCTTTGCTTTCTTTCCTAATTTTTCCTTATGTTTTCTTTTCTTTCAGAGTGTGCTTTCAAAGCTTGGTGGTATGAAGTGATGCAGTGTTGCAGGAGGTGCTCTGAAGTCGGTTTTAAGTAAGCCGCACGTTACAGAACAGAATACTTAGTTCAGCATTGTTTCTTTTTGGGTTAATTTTTGAAGCAAAGCATGACTCGTTTGCGGGTGCGATTCATATAGACTGTGAACCCCCAGGACCGCAGTCAGCCACAAATGGTCACCGAGATCTCGCAAGATCTCGACATGTCCGTTACTAGAGCTGCATGTGAACAAAGAGAGCATCCAGTGCTCAGCATTAATGGAAGAAACATGAACACTACCCAAACAAGATTAAGGGACAAAAATACGCAAAACACTAAAGCACCCTCATACCACACTCGGGGATAGTCAGTATAACAACACTCAGTTCATGGGGCATATTATCTAGTACATAGTGAAGGGAGCGTTCAGAAGCAGAGGCAACATTGTTCGAGGATGTGATGCAGGACACAGTGGTCCAAGGCACTTGTTAGGGGCATGATGCACATAGTGTTTGGGGACCTGATTAACAGTGTTCGGGGGAATGATGTAGGCCTTGAGAGCAACCTCAGGATTATTAATAATAATTTTGATTAAGCAAAACTAGCTCATGCAAACTAAGGTCGCGAATACTAAGTGTACTAAAATTGTGAAAACAAAGGAGTGTCATTATATGCATACTAATCATAGCAAAGGATCTAGAGACTTTGCGCTTGAGCTAGTGGTGAAACTCAGAACTTTGAATGAAATGGTTAAGTTTGAATTCACAGGTTTAGGGCTCCAGTGAGCTCTGACTCACAACTTTGGACTAAGTTTGATGAAGCGTGCAATGTGATTTTAAAGAAAAAAGAGCCGATTCTGATGCAGGCAGGAAGGACTCCAAACGTCAGTCGGAGGCCCATCCTGCCCACATTGGAATGTGCAATTTGGATTCCTTTCCAACCAAGCCATTCTGATTGCTTCCAACAGGGTCAAAGAGCCAGTACGCCATCAGTAAACCCTTCATTACTCCCCAAGCTGGCTCTTTCCCGACGAGGGAGTACGATGACAATTTCCCACTGCCTTTTTGTGCCAGCCTTTTCGACACAGAAAGGCAGTCGGAAACTGTCTTTGGGAGTCCCCAAAAGGGCCCCCATGGGTGCAAAGCTACCGAATGGTGGCCTAGGGGCACATATGGTGCCCCCTGTGGATCCCTGCATCTGGTGGCAGGCACCGTGAGGTGCCTCGCACGGGGTGCAGGGGTGAACTGCACCTCTGCACTTAAC
This sequence comes from Lissotriton vulgaris, assembly GCF_964263255.1. Taxonomy (NCBI): domain Eukaryota; kingdom Metazoa; phylum Chordata; class Amphibia; order Caudata; family Salamandridae; genus Lissotriton; species Lissotriton vulgaris. The sequence goes on along the minus strand of NC_141685.1, from coordinate 1,527,355,076 downwards.
ACTGTGAGCATGAATTCAATTCAGAACACATTCTACCATTGTTAAGTATAGGATCCTACTTGTAGGTCTGGAACGGATGACAATAAGTTGTTCGGTTCCAGTTCCTGTCCAATGTCGGACGGACTCCAGTTCATCCGACATTGGAATCAGCCCCAAAGTGTCTAAAGTCAAAGGGGTCTGAGAACCTATCATTGACCCTAGGAGAAAAGAGAGTTAAACTTTAGGTGGAATTTGGTGTGTATCCAAAACTCTAGTTATAATGCTGTGATCCAGCTAAGCAGCCATATCATACATGTGAGCCATTGGCTACATATGAATATGGCATATCAGTGATGCGCATCACAGTGTGTGAGTGGCAACAGCTACATCATTGTGTAGCATGCACAGATTGTCATGAAACAGAGGAAGAGGATGACAGCTTGGGAATGCAGCACTTAAGGTAAGTGTTTATTTATTTTACCTTTACTGTATATTTAATGTCATTATTCCTGTGGGGGGTAACTCCACTCTGCCGCGGAGTGTGCGTAGCTGTGCCTACTCCACGTTCTTCACGGAACGTGGATTAGGTACATCTCCACACACTCTGTGGGAGGAGCAGAGCTCTCTGCCCACCCTTAATATTACACCTTTGCAAGTCTCACGCTGTTCCCATACATCCTCGGGTTCAGAATGGGGGACAGGGTTGACAGCAACCATCGCCCTTATGAAATCCAACTAACAGCTACTGCACCTAGTTTAATTAGGCCAGACACATCCCTGGGGCCTATTCACACCTTAAATCTAAAAAAGGATTGAATGCACAATAAACAACTCAAACTTGCAGGCTGAAGCTGCAATACAAATATTCAATTTGCAAGCTCCCAGCACAGAAGATCAAATCGCTCACTGGGGACATTTCTTGTCATACTGCTAGAAACGCTTGCAGATACTTTCCCTACAAATCACAACTTTCAGAAAAAATGCGGAAAACATAAAATACAGAAAGAGCAGAAAGCCCAGCTCAAGTTACTCAAAAGATTAATAAACTCAATTCTGCGTAATATGAGAAGATCCCCAGAGAACACTAATGCACAAGCATTCCTCAATCATCAAAGGGCAGCATTAAAAAGATTGAAATGGAACATCAAGAGAGATTGGGAGAATGTAACCTGGACAAAACTCCTATACAATAGGAACCATAACAACAGTGCCCGCTTCTGGAAAACCCTGATTGGGATCATGAACCCACAATTTAATGGCATTGGGTCTTATATCTCAGAAGCAAATTGGATCAAATATCTTACCAGTCACTTTAACAATCACACAGAAAACACAGAAGCTCAAATGGTTAGCAGCTGGATTCCAGAGGGACAAGCTAATCCAAGCATATCCGAGATATGGGAGCAGAAGTACCCAGCCACAGGAATCAAACCATCAGGCAAAGTGAGCTGCCTGTCGTCACTCTTAGTTCAAAAGCAGAGTGAAGAGTGAAGATTGGGCGGATATCCTACAACCCTTCTTTCTGGAAATTGGGCAGCTAAATAGAATACCAGAATCCTGGAGGGGATCCACATTAGTCCCAATTCATAAAAAAGGGGACAAGGCCGAGCCCAACAACTACCGCCTAGTCGCTTTGATTGATAATGAAGCAAAATATTTGCAGGCACCATATTAGAGGAACTCACACTCTGGGCTGAGACGAACCAGATAATACCACTGAATCTGACTGGTTTCCCTAAACTTACTAGCAAATCTACAATTATTCTTGCAATCTCATTAATAATTGACTCAGCAAAAGCTTCCAAATTACCTTTACACCTGTGTTATATTGACTTCACTGCTGCCTTTGATAATGTTGAGAGAGGCAGACTGTGGGGGAAACTGGTGCGAGGGGCATGCCACAGTCCACCTTAAACATGCTGGTGCTTCCACACAGGGACACTTGGGTGCAGGTGAAACTAGGCATGGGCACCCACCTCTCCTTAAAAGTACCAACAACAAAAGGACCGAAACAGGGTTGTGTGCTTGCACAAACCCTGTTCAATTTATTCATGGCTGACCTTCCAAAGGTGCTTGACGCCTGTAACTCCCACTCTCCAAGGGAGGGAGGGAGAACTTTGACCAATCTCATGTATGCATACGACGTAGTTGTGCTCAGCCATACTCACGTCGGTCTTCAACACTTACTTACGGAAATGGAGAAATACGCAACAGAAAACAACTTAAAAATAAACCTGAGTAAGACAAGCACAATGTCAATAAATAACTAAAAGAATACACAGAAGAACTGGTTCCTCTGTGGCACTAAAATGTACTCTGCTTCTGAGTATAAGTACCTAGGAGTCATATTCGATAAGGAAGGGTCGTTTTGGCGCCAAAAAGAGGAAATAAGAAGGAGAGGTTTGTTGACCGCCCTGACGATGAAAAATTTGTCAAACCAATTGATGGAACCGACTTTGACCCCGCTATCTATCACTTATGGTAGCGAGGCAATGCAATGAAGAGACGCTAAGGAGTTGGACAGTACGCTGGTCAAGGCTTACAGAACTATGTTCTGTCTTCCGCTCTATACATATTACAAATAAGGCTGAAGTTTGACTTTCAACAACAAGTCTTAGCCTGGTATGGTGCATATATCATCTGTTGGCATAAGATAAGAAGTGCCACTACAAACACGCTTAACTATTTGTTGTGGCACAATATACAACACAGGGAGTTCTCCCAGGCAAGAAACTTTCTTCAGTTAGCTTTGGATACTACCAAACTCTCTGGACTTTGGGATGCGCAACTCGGCTAGCTCAACCTTAAAAAACTATTCTGGAAAACCATAAAACTAATCTCCATACTGCAGGACAAGGAAAGCTTTGCGAAAAGATCTCAGGCCTGGATGACCCTTAACTCCTACAAATCACTCGCCCCACAACAAAACTTTAATCAGGGCTATCCCAGAGCCATAAAAGTGAACTTCTTAAGGTACAAATTGGGGATCCTTCCATGTACCCAGCATCTATCCCCATGGTTGATGACAAAAGAACAAAATGCTTGCAGGCTGTGCAACACCAAGAATGGCTATATTCTTCACTTAATTTGCCTATGAGAAGAACTGGACGAAGCGCAGCAACAGCTCCTAAAAGAACCCCCTAAACAGAAAGGTATCTGCACCAGAAGACAAGCAGTGCTGGCATGCTTTAATCTTGTAAATATTCAATTAAACTGCAGATTGGCAAAATTCCTGTTGATGGCTAAACAAAAAATGCCAAAAATACCAAAAAATACTTCACAAAATCCAACGCTGCAAAGCTGACTAGCAGACGGGAAAAAGGATTTAGCAGCACCTCATTAAAGATGCTTATCAGTAGCAGAGAGATTAATCCTGCAATAAACAAAAACAATTTGACCGGCAATTGGGTAAGCAGGGCTGGAATAAAGATAATGTGAGACAAGCACAGGACAGCATCCAGCGACCTATTGACTTTCCTTAAATCTAGCACAACCTAAATGTGATTTTAACCTGCAATGAATTTTCCATCTTTGAATTTTAATTGGTTTTAATAACGATGTTTTAAGAATTTTGTAGTGTTACTATTGCAATGGTTTTAATTAACTATGCATACATAAATAAACTTGAAACACCCTGGCTATTAAGACAAAAGTGAGGAGACAAGTAGTGAAGTAGCAATAAATATGGGTACCGAAATATATAATGAGAAAGAAAATATACAAGGTGTTGCAAGAATAATTTTTCGAAGGCCATTACCATTTGACAAATCAGATCAACAAAATATTGCTCAATTGTGGGAAAAATGGAGACGTAGGTTTGAACATTTCTTAAAAGCAACATGCAAACTTGTATATTTATTCTTTGATCAACATGCAAAAGACTTGCTACTTAATCTAGTGGTAGATGATGTGGAAGATTTGATATTTATATGTCCTGAACAAGAACGAAAAACAAGTGCACATTAAATGCCTAATGAGAAATTAGACCCTCATAGAAATCTGGATTTTGAAAGATATCATTTTAATATAGCCTTGCAAAGGGAGAATGAAACAATGGATGGGTATGTAGCAAGATTAAGGAAATTAGTAACCTTCTTTGAATTTGAGAAGCTTAACAATGAAGAAGCAATAAGATTATGAACAATACAAGGATGTAATTCAGTGAAGTTCAGGAAAAAGCTTCGGCTAGAACAGAAATGCAAGCACAAATACAATCTATAAACATGGAAGAAGGTAGAATGCAAATTATAGCACACACAAGGCAAATGCCTAAAAAAGGCACCAGCATTGGACAGATGAAACCACAAAACAGAGAAAGGAGACTATGTTACAGGTATGGATTCCGATTTCCACATCAGTGAACATGTCCAGCGCTAGGACAACAATGTAGAGAATGTGAGATGCCAAATAACATTGCAAGTGTGTGTCGGTGTAGGAAAGGAAAAAATAAGAAATCAGGAATACAAGGAAAATTTGAACAGAGTATATTGAATACTAAAAAGAAGATAGGAAACACTGACTATGTCAGGCAAATGGAAAGTGTTGAAGATGATTCTAATGAAGAATTTGAACAATCTGAAAGGCTGTATATAATGTTTGAGGAAGATGAGCTCAAACAGGTTAATATGATATGAAAAAGGAAATATAAAAAAATAATGTCGGCATCCTTGATAGTGGAGCAACGTGCAATATAATGTGCATCACAGAGAACGTCAAAATGAAGGAACAGCCCTCCTTAAGTCCATCAAATGTCAGAGTCTTTCAAAGGGGAGCTCAACATCCGGTTTCTTGTTTAAGGAAGTTTGAAGAAACATTGCAATATAGAGATACAACTAGTAAGTAAGAAATGCATGTCTTGAAGAGGGAAGCTCCTTAACAACGTTTATGAAGTAGTATCACTGCTCAAGTCATGGGTTTATTAGCAATGACTTGTAATATCATGGCAGAACATCCTGTATTGAGAAAATATCCAGAGTAGTTCAATGGTTTGGGCAAGTTTGAAGATAGAGCAATTACACTACATAATAATTAGGCACTGAGGCCAATAGCTCATACACATAGAAGAGTTCCAATACAGTTGCAAGCAAAATTGGAGAAAGAGATAAAGTCATTACTTCAACAAAATATAATTGAACCAGTCACTGACCTAACACACTGGGTATGCTGATGCAGCGGTAATTTTATCTGGTAATTTCTCAATGCAAAACCCTCATGCTACCTCTAATTTACAGCTGAAAAGGTGTTGGGCCCTTGACACCATGTATCACCTTCAGGAGACTTTAAATAATATTATTATTATTAAAGGAGATTTGTAGATAGCGCAACTAAACCCGTAGGCATCAAGGCGCTAAATAAATAAACATGAACAGTCAAAAAGGCAATTATTATTTAAGCCAATGAAGAGAGTTGTTGAGTATTTTAAAGGGTTTCATTTTCTTGACAAAAGTTAAGGTTTTCTCTAACCCTTTATTAATTAGTAAAATATCAATCAGGTTACAGAATTTGGAAAACAGGCAGGAAAAATAGCATTAATACAGAACATATTACTGTCAGCATATAAGCATCACATGTAGAAAAGAAATGTCGCGCAAAATGTCAGTCAAAACTCTTAAAGAGTTTCTAAGAAAAAGAGTCTTGCAAGGCTAATCAATAATTAAATATTTTGCAAAAATATCCAATTAAGAGAAATAAATGCATAAGACAAAAACATCTTTTCAGACCTAATTAATTAGTCAAACCATAAACTTAAAGTTTAGCATCTAAATCTAAAAAGCCTTTCTATCTGTTGCTGCTCTATGCATCTCTGCCACTCTGATAGGAGCTGCTCCTTGAAAGCACCCCCTCCTTTACCAGACCTTAAAGGAATGTGGCCTGCCGTGCCAAATATGACGTGCCAGGACTTTCTGAAAAAAACATGATCAAGTGAGACCCTCCCCTCTCCTCTGACGCAATCTCTACCCTCAACTATCTCCTGCAAAGTTTCCCGTACCTAACCCATATGAATAAAGCAGAGCCTAAGCCAAAAGAGCCCAAAAGCCAAAATGAGCCTGAAAGCCAAAAGTGAGCCAAAAGCCAACCACAACTCCAAAGAGGTCATTATTTATACTCTAATTCTTGGCAGACTACACAAAAATGTTGCATTACAAGAACAGCTTGTACCGGATTGGGTAGCCAATGATGGCATGATCTCTCACTATCCTGACTCATTGAAAATTCTAGAGCATACCATTTTTAACAAAAGAAGCGCAAATGATGAATACATTTTATATGTTTAGAATCATTTACTAGGAAAAATGCTTCTACCTTTTCCTTCCTTCCCGTCACAGCACAGGCTGGAAGGATACTTTAGCTAACTGGTACATTGGCACAATCATAAGAATGTACAGTTCACAGTGGCCTTGACTCCTTCTTGCCATGAGAAAAGCTGGCACAATTCTACGCATTCTCTCTTCTTTTAATGCAAGTCACAACCATGCTGGATTCACAGGCATCCATGTTAATTGTAGGCCCAAAAACAAAACAAACAAAAGAGAGTATTACTTTCATGTAAATCAGCCATTATGTTTCTCAACTCCATACTAATATCTGTGTATTATTTTTACCTAGCCAAGCTATTAGTTTAAAGCAACTTTTATTATTGATTATGTACAACATGCAAAACAAATGTGCAATGTGCAACATAGCATTATTGTGCATTAGTGTAAATTTTAAAAACGCACACAGTTAATACAGCGCCCACAGCAACATGCATCAATGTTTTAGATAGCTTTTAATGTAAAACAGCATTTAGCCCCATGTGTAGTGTTTGGTGCACTGTTAATTCACACTCATTATAAAAATAGGTGTTATAACTGAAGATGTTTATCAAAATATGCAACAAGCCAAAGTCTCTTAAGACAGGAATAGTGAATCTAGATTGCAAGGGACGAACTGGGAAGAGAGAACACATTCTATTAATCTTCAAAGCTGAACCCAATGGACAATTTCGCAGCACCGCGACCTACGGTGGACCCACAACCCACTCACTCTGGCGCACGCAATGACACGAACATGCTATTGGAGGCCATACATGCGTCGAGAACGGACATCCAAGCCTCACGAGCGGCCCTGGAAACCAAGATAGGGGAGGTAGGGTCCGAGGTGACACTGCTGCGCCAGGACTTTCGAAACTTGACGGACAGGGTCACGGTGGCTGAGTCGAGGCTGACGGACAATGAGAAGTCAGTCTCTGAACTTAAGAAGGACATGGCGGAGCTCCAGGCCTCCCACCGCCAACTCCTATGGAAGGTGGACGACGCTGAAAATAGGTCAAGGCGGAACAACCTACGCTTTGTGGGATTTAGAGAAGGGATTGAGGAACGGAGCATGACCGCCTTCCTCCTGGACTGGCTCAAAAAAACCTTCCCGACGGCACGATTCTCCTCTTGCTTTATCATAGAGAGGGCGCACAGGGCGCTACTGGCCAAGCCACCGGAGGGCGCGAGACCACGACCGGTCATAGCACGTTTCCTAAACTTCGCAGATCGGGATCTGATCCTACGTGAAGCCAGGGCTATGGGCGAGATCCGCTTCGAAAATACCACCATTATGATTTTCCCGGACTACAGTCAGGAGGTCTCGAAACAGCGCTGCTCCTTCGACGCCGTAAAAGCAAAACTGAGATCCCTCAGCATTCAGTATATGCTCCTCTTCCCGGCCAAGCTCAAGGTCATCTATCAGGGCAAAGCCATCTTCTTCCCGCACCCAGACGACGCATGGCAGTGGCTTGAAGAGCGCCCTATCCTTACCAGTAGAGAGGCGGCGAGCCGGGCGGCGCTTGACCGGGCACTACGGGAACGACCGGTGTGGGAGAGGCCGAAGCCACAGCGTCGAAGGCTGAGGAGGACGCAGAACAAGACACAGGGGACTCCATACAGGACGAGGAACTTCCAGGACGGGAGACGAGGCAGATCGGCGTCACCAGGTACCGATTCAGTGGCGGGCTCGAGAAGGGGTGGCCTAAGAAATGGAATCCGATCAGAAGAAGAAGATGTGGAGGAATCGGAAGGCCGAGCGTCCGGGGAGGAGGAAGAAGATACAAGGAGTGACTCGTTACACCCTCTGGCGAAAGAAATCCAGCAACTGGAACAAGACTCTACAGGCCGTGAGGGTCAAGTGGACACACAAGACTCACATTCGTGAACTGTGGTATACTGGGAACGGGAAAAGATGGCGGCTCGGCGATGCGGAGCAAGCAAGGTGGCACACCCCCGCTACTGTTTTCTGTGTTCTTAACACTGGTTACTGTTGATTGAGGGTGGGATGTGTGGGAGGGCGACAGGCCTTCTCCCACGGATAGTTGAGACCCGGATGGGGATGCAACTGGAAGGGGAGGGAGGTGGGGTGGGGGGTGTGGGAAGGGGTTTGGTTACAGTTTACCTCATGTTGGGGTGTTGGGACGTTGGGAAGGGAGGGAGACAGATGTGCATGCAGCAGCAAGTTCGGGAAAGTTTACCCTTGCTACCATCCCGGCCCTGGGGCCCGGTGCTGGATAGTCCTCAGGTGAAACAATGGCGAGTACACTAGCTACACCACACGGTGAAGGCGCTGGGGTTAAGGCGCTAACCTGGAACGTGAACGGACTGGGTTCCAAAATTAAGAGGAGCCTGGTTACTGCATATATTAAGCGAGTGGCACCTGACATCCTTTTCCTTCAGGAAACACATTTGAGGGGGAACCGCTGTGCTTTTTTAGCGCGCGGACAGTACATAGTTCTGGCACACGCGGGATACACCATGGACTCACGGGGCACGGCAATACTAGTTAGGAAAACGGCACCTTTCACAGTCACACGTACATGGTTGGACCCACAGGGCTCGTTTGCCGGGGTGCAGGGGACATGGAGGAGGCGCAGGTACACTCTGCTCTCGGTATATGCTCCACCCAAATTACAAACACGAACAATGCAGGAGATCACGACCATTCTGCTAGACACGGCGGACACGATACAGATTGTGGGGGGGGATTTCAATGACGTGATGTGCACGACGCGCGATAGATCTGGGAACCCCCACACAGTGGCTGCAGAGACGGCTTTGGCGCGCAGAATGGACACGATCGGTCTCACCGACGTTTGGCGGTGGCTACATCCGGCCCACGTAGCTTACTCATTTTACTCTGGGGCCCACAAGGTCTTCTCTAGGCTAGATTACATTTTCACATCGAGACAGGAACTTTCGGCGGGGGACGAGGCAGACTATAGGGCGAGGGGTATCTCGGACCATTCCCCGCTATTTGTACATATAGGTCGGGGACGGGGGAGAGGTCAGGCACAGTGGCATATGTCGCCATGGGATTTACAGACTCCTGAAATTCTAGGGGGCATAAGAATGGATATCAGAGTTTATGTGGAGGAAAACGAGGGATCGGTACAGTCCGGGGTGACACTATGGGAAGCCATGAAAACGGTGTTGAAGGACCGCTTCCAATCCAGGGTTGGGGAGGCCAGAAGGAAACGCACGGAAGCCATAGCGAAGGAGGAGGCAAACATCTTGACCCGAGAGGCTGAATATCACAGAACGAAGGAGGAGGTAGATCTCAGAATACTGCTAGACACTCAAAGGCTCTATAGAGAGCTGAGCACGGACGAGGCGCGTACACAGGCGCTGGCCACCCTACATCGCTTGTACGATGTCGGCGACAAATCTGGTAAACTCATGGCATGGCTGAGCAGGCGCGAGCGAGCTGCCAGGTGGGTGGACTGGGTTGAGCTCCCTGGTAAGGCGAGGGGGTCCACAGACGGCACTATAGCAGAGGCCTTTGCGACCTATTTCGAAGACTTCTACAGGGCAAGGGACCTAGGGGACTGCGAGGTGGTGCAGTCGTTCCTGGGTAGCGTGGAAGTTCCGCAGTTGACCCCCGAAGATAGTGAGGCTTTGGAAGCTGACCTGTCCCTGGATGAAATTGCAGAGGCGATGGCGGCCCTGAAACCGGGGAAGGCTCCGGGACCAAATGGTTTCCCGGCGGAGTTCTTCAAACGAACGGGGGACCTCATGTCGCGTCACATGAAGTCGCCATTTGCGGATGCGTTCGCCTCCGGAGGCCTCCCGCAGGACCTGGCCCTAGCTACCATAATCCCGATTCATAAGGATGGCAAGCCCCGTGGAGACTGTTCCTCCTATCGCCCAATCTCGCTGCTAAATATTGAGACTAAAATCTTGGCCACTATTCTTGCACGGCGCCTACGACAGGTAATAACGGGCCTGGTCCACCCAGACCAGTCCGGGTTCCTGCCGGACAGGGCCACCACACTCAACCTGCGGCGCACCCACAACTGGCTCCAAGAAGTCAGTGACAGGAGTGAGCCACATTGGTTCCTCTCCTTGGACGCAGAGAAAGCGTTCGATGCGGTCCACTGGCCTTTCCTAATGGGGACCCTTGAACGGTTTGGGTTTGGTCCCAAGTTCCAGCGCTGGGTGAAACTTCTATACTCGAAACCTAGGGCTAGAGTGCAAATAAATGGGCGAATGTCGAGAGAGTTTGCGATAGAGCGGGGGACGCGACAGGGGTGTCCGCTGTCCCCACTCCTTTTTTCCCTCACGATTGAGATCCTTGCGATCCGTATCCGGCTAAACCGAGATGTGACGGGCTTCCATTGGGGGGAATCGGCCACGGAACAGGAGAAGATCTCCCTATACGCCGATGATGTGCTGTTGTACGTGACCGACCCGGCTAAGACGATACCGGCCTTATTCAGGGAACTAGACGACTTTGGGGCGGTAGCCGGACATACTATAAACTGGCACAAGTCGGTCCTCTACGACCCTCAAGGTGCCCCGCGAGGGGAGGAGCTGCCTGAGCTGCTCATCCACACCACGGAAGGCTTCCGGTACTTGGGGGTCTTTATCACCCGAGATAAGCGGCGCTCCTACACGGACAATGTTGACAGAGTGTTGGTGGCAGCAAAGGCGGAGATGGATAGGTGGAGGCCGCTCCCGCTCACCATTTTGGGCAGGGCTGCTCTGTATAAAATGATCCTACTCCCAAAGTTTTTATACGCCCTGCAAAATGAGTATTATCCCCTTCCGGCTCTGACATTGCGGAAAATCCATACCGATCTCCGCTCTTTCTTGTGGTTGGGGAAGCAGTCCCGGGTGGCACTCACGACTATGCAGCGCCACCAATATAGTGGGGGTCTCTCATTGCCTAATTTGGAGGCTTACTACTGGGCGGAACACCTCACCCCGATCAACGATTGGATACACGCCCCGGCTGACCACCCCACCTATGCACTAGAGAGATCTAAATGGGGCAATAAGACGGTGCTCCACTTCTTATATGGGGGGAGGGGGGCCGCCAGCTTCTCCCTGCGACTAAGATTACCCTGACGGCGTGGCGCAGAGCGTCGGTTAGAATGGGCTGGCATGAAAGGCTCACCCGCCAAACACCCCTATGGTCATGTAGGTGGCTGACTGAACTGAACAAGCTGCGTGGGTTCCAAAGGTGGGATGACATTGGCATCTCCACAGTTGAGGATGTCATAGCAAAGGGGGAACTTAAAACCTTCCAGGCACTGCAGCAGGAATTTGGACTCCAGAGAACCCAATACTACAAATACATACAACTGCGGCATGCATGGGGAGCCCAAAACATATCTCTCACAGACATTCCCCAGTTTGCACCACTTGAGGGCCGCCTACTGCAAGAACAGATACAGAGGGGGGCGGTATCCATGACTTACAAAACACTGACAAATAACATACTGGGTGATCTACAGGCCCTCAGGGAGAAGTGGGAGGCAGATGTGGGCACGCTGGAGGACCTAGACTGGGAACTCATACTTATGCACCCCCGAGAAGTGGCCATAAAATCGAGGCTTCGCCTCATTCAGTTTAAGGTCCTTCATCGGGCATACTTTGACAGAGTGAGGCTTTTCCGGATGGGGAGGGTTAACAACACCACCTGTTTACGATGCCAGCACCAAACAGGCGACTTCTTCCACGTCATTTGGGGATGCACAGTGATACAGGAATATTGGGACGAGGTTTTCAATGAATTAAATGCGGTACTGGAGGTAGAGATACCTAAGGACCCCAAACTGGCGCTCCTGGGAATGTCCACGGAGGTGGATATCACGCGATACCTACTCATTTTTCTGCTGCTGGCCCTGGTGGTCGCAAAAAGAGACATTGCAAGACTGTGGGGGGCGCCTGGGAAACCAAATCTCGAGGAATGGAGAAGAGGTCTAGATATGTATATGGCAGCTGAACGAGTTACATATAAAGCTAGAGGGTGCCCCCGAAAATTTAGAAAAATATGGGCCAAGTGGAGGCACTACCATGGATTGGAGTAGGAGGGTGGGACCGGTGGGGGAAGTGGGCGGGTGGTAGGATGAATCACAGAGATGGTGTGTATGTCGCTGATTCCAGCATTTGTACCCTTGAAGGTTACGGGCCAGGGGGATTGCTTATACTCAATGTCTCACAACTTAGAGGACCGAGAGAGCCATGAGGGTCGGGGAGGGGGAGTGGTTGCGAAGGGTTCATGCTGCTGGGGGGGGGGAGGACGGGAAGGGGGGCTTCGAGGAGAGGTCTCTCAGTTACTGCCTTTACTTATATTTGATGGGGGGGGGGAGTTCGGGGTGAAAATGAAAAATAAGTTCGTCAGGATGAATGCAATGTAATTGACTATTTCAAAAGTTGCGTAAGGGCGGGTAGAGCGGAATGTTGACGCTCCCCCGCGATGTCTTGTTCCTAGTACTTATGATTCGCCTGATGCAACAATAAAAAGAATTATAAAAAAAAAAAAATCTTCAAAGCTGAAAAGGCTACTTTTCTCTACACTACAAAAACACATGTTCATTCAGCACAAGCATTTCAGACTGACTAGGCCTCACTTTCATATTTTTCATGTGCCATGTTTTTAACTTGCACCAAAATGTCCGTGTCACTTTAAATGCAGTCTGTCTGAAGGACAAACATAAACAATGCCTGACTCCAGATGGAATCTGCTCCATCAATTCACCCTTCTGATGATTCAAATCATAATCAAATGATTTATACATCATCACACATGTTTAATTTCACAGGTGACATTTTTATTGCAAAAGCTGAGCATATAACAATTTTACTTCTATTTCTAAGGCAAACACAAGTTCTCTGTAATCAGATCATATATAGCCAAGCTCAAATGTTTGATGCAGAGTTCTGTAAGTAGCTTCCTGGAACAGTTAGACTTCTTTAAAATAGGTAACTAAAATAATAAATGGAGAATTCAACAGGACAGTTCCAGCATTTCTTTGCTCATCACCTTGCCATCAGTATGCCTCATACAGTGTGGCATTCTGTACCTTTTTCCATGCAAATTAGACTTCTTAGTTGCTGGCTGAAAAACTCTGACAGAGCACCATCAATCCTTTGCACTTTTTTAACCAAGGCCTTTCTAGTGCGCAGAAGCAAAGTAAGTACATCATGTCACGTGAGTGTGACAGACGCATGCGTAGAAAAGTTCCCGTTTTGCGACGGCCATTTTAATGGATTCGAGTTATGGTTAGTGAAAGCACATAGAAAAGCTTCCCCTAGATACTAGAAATGTTGTGTGGTGCATTGTTAATAAGGCGAAACATGTTGGCTAATACATTACTTATTATTTTGAGAGGGTTGAGTCCAAGCCAGGTGCTTTACATGCGAAACCTTGCTCCATCAATCCCCCATTGCAGTGGTTCAAAAGAAAGGCACTGAGAATATCAGAATTTGAGTTGATATGGGAGTCTATAATACAAAAATTGAAAGGGAAAGTTATACAAGCCCACACATAAATGACATGATTAGCAATATCAATGGTATGATTACTTTCAAAAGTTGGATTTATGCAAAGGGGATCATCAATTGGGAAATTGACGGTCGGTCAAGATACATTATAACATTCTCTACACACCTAGGATTATTTTGACAAAAAAGATTACATTTTCACATATGTTCAGCTACTGAGATCTTTGAGGAAACTATAAAGAACATAACATGACCGGTGCAAAATTCTATGAATTACAGTGATGATATCATACTCTTAGATATAGGCTGGATTGATGCTTAATTTAAAAAAGTGTGAAATAAAACAGAGTTAGGATTTTCGGGCACATATTTTCTTGTAAAGGAAGGAGGCCAAACCCAGACAAAGTGTCATTGAATGCATAACTCACACCTAAAGATGATCAGAGTTATGCTAATTCTTGGGATTGGCTAGTTTTGTTAATAATATATTAAACAATTTGCAACCATAAGTACTCCACTGAGGGAACTAACAAAGAAAGGGCAAACGTTCTGTTGGAATGATGAATGTGAACATGCTTTTAAGGAAATAAAACATAAGATATCAACTGCAGCTAATTTGAAGTACTTAGATCCAGAATTATGTACAAAAGTAGCAGTGGGTACCAGTTCTGAAGGACTGGGTGTAATTCTGGTACAGCAGAAGCCTGGGAGGGAAACTCCTTGATATGTAGTTTCTCATGCAAGTAGTTCAAGATTCAAGTTTATTTATTTATGTTTTGGCTCCGTCGAGGGCCACATAAAAAGACATACAACAAGTTCAAAACAACTACAAATTCAATCATAATATTCCATAAACATATGTTATACAAGTCCATGAATCATCCGTTAACAAAAGTACGACAAAGGGCTGACACAAATTAAGTTCAAAACCGTATTAATAAATATCTAAAAATCCTTTAAAAAATTTAAAAATGTAGAAGCAGAACATTTCATTTAAGGGCGAGTATAAAGATTGTAGAAAGATATTTACATTGGATATACCTAAGCGGATGCAAATTGGTTTTAGCCATTTAAGGCGCAAAGTGCGGAGTGCAGGGCAAATCAGCAAAACGTGCATACGATCCTGTATACTTGAATTACAAAGATTGCACATTTTAGATGTTCCATACCATTTAGATAGAAGTACATTTAATGGTAATAGGTCATGACGAAGGAGGAACCACAACCTTCTAATGCCATGGGGTATATTCCATAAAACATAGGCTTGGGCTTTCTTAACATATGAGTTAAGGAGAAGATCACAACCCCCTTTTCCTTGTATTTCATTCTTATCTGTTAGAAAGCATAGTTCCCAAGATGCCTGTTTTAACAGGATTTTTAGTTGCAACTGAGAGTGCAGGAACAAAGTACTTTCATCTAGCTTCAGAAGAGTCACCGCTCTTCTAAAATTCTTTACAAGTTGTGAAAACTCTTTAAAGTTGCCTAATAATTCGCTTTTAAGTAGGGCTCTCATCGTCCCCGGTTCTGCTCTGGCAAGAGAGGCCACCCATCGTACCAGAGCACATAATCCCTGCACCCAACTGCTCCTTAGCCCAAACTCAAGTCTGCAAGCTGCCAAAGAGCAATTGGTGTTTAGTGAAGACAAGGATCTTAAGAGTTTCCCTTCAGTTTTATGGCAGAAATCCCAGAGTTTTAACTCAACGAGTTCGATACCATAAAGAAGGGTAGCGGGGATCTTAGCCCTATATACCTCAAGCATACAAGAAAAATGTCTTTTACCGGTCGCTGAGTATAGTGAATTTATGCCTTTACCATGTGCGAGGGCTTTTCGAGAACAATGTTCAATATGAGGCCTCTCGCTCAGGTTAGCCGCGATGATTTTTCCCAAAAAGGTGTAAGTTTTGACTACCTCCAGCTTTTGGCCGCCAATGTTGCACCCAAAATTTTCCGAACGGCACTTCTTTTTCCACCCTATGCACATGATTTTACTTTTAGATATATTAATCCTCATAGAGTGGGAAACTGCAAAGGCATGGAGTGCTTGCAACCTATTTGCTAAACCTTTAGGTGTTAAATCCAAAACAAGAATATTGTCGGCGTACATCAGGCAGGAGCTGGAGGCCCCCCCTATCACTGGAGCAATACCCTCACAGACAGATACGGCTGCAGGTAGGTCCTGCGAATATAGGGAGAACAACAGAGGCGCCAAAAGGCAGCCCTGTTTCAGGCCGTTTAGAGAAGGGATACGATCGGAAAGACCCCTTTCTCCCCCCTGCAACACCCTACACCAGGTTTCCGTATGTAATGTGCGAACAAGTTCTAACAAGTATGGGGGTACTCCAAGAGATGATAATTTTCTCCACAGCGTTCTACGATCAACTCTATCGAACGCTGTGGAGAAATCAATGAAGGCTGCATACACAAATCCCCCTCTCACTTGCGTATACTTGTCCGATATCACATGAAGGGTGGTCAAATTATCTAGAGTGCCGTGCTCCCTACGGAATCCCGTTTGTTCGAGTGGTAAAATATTATTCTCATCCACCCAGTCGGAAAGTAGATTTAAAAGACACTTCGCAAAAATCTTACCGACTGAGTCGAGGAGAGCAATCAGACGATAATTACTAGGGATATCCCTTGCGCCCTTCTTAAAGATAGGGACCAAGATACTACCCCTCCAGGATGCTGGTACCTTCTTCGAATCAAAACAGGATTTGAATAGAGGATAAAGAATTTTACTCCAGAGGAAGGGCTCCTGCTTCAGGACCGTCATGGGGAGTTCGTCCGGGCCCATTGCGCCAGACGAACGCATGTTCTTTATGGCCGCAGCTATTGTTTCCTCTGATGGATACTTAATTTCTCCTTCAGAAAGTAAATCAGGGAGGCTAGTATCCATTAAAGTACCATACCCCCCATAGAGATCCCAAATATAGGTAGACCAAACATCTTCGGCAATAGGGATTGGACAAGGAGTTAATCTATTGCCACATCCCTTCCCGATTATGGACCAAAATTCACGGATCTTGCCATGCGCTACTGCTTCCCTTAGATTGATCCATACTAAATCTTCCTTCTCCTTTTTTAGTTTTGCTTTTAATCTAACTCTCTTTCTTTTTAACCTCAATAGTTCTTTTTCCCGTTCCCCAGATCTACTTAAAAATTGAGCTCGGACTAATTTATTTATTTCTTTGTTCAGTGTGCACATGGCACTAGGCATGTATACCCGCTTCGGGGGACAGCTAGCCTTTTTTACGTCCAGGATGATGTTCCGCATGAAGTTTTCAAAACTAGCAATTTCCGAACCATACCAAGCATTCAGGTCTGCTATAGTTTTACATAGAATAGTATGCACCCCAGAAATTACAGATGGGTTCCAAAAACATCTACCAGAGGATGCATGGAAGGCTGTGTCTTTACTATTAATAGACCATGATGCCGTACTAGGAGGTTTTAGGGAAATAGTCAGGAGTATTATATTGTGATCACTCAATGTCGTGGGAACTATCATCAAGTCCAGGATGCGCGGGAACATGTTATAGTCCGAGATCGCATAATCAATTATAGAGGGCTTACAGTGAGATTTATGCGTAAATTTCGCAGGTACGTCAGAGGGGAATCTCCCATTTAAGATAAGCCCCTCGACTACCGAAAGTTCCTCAAGAAGAATCTTCCCTCTTTTACTAGTTATTATTTTATCTGGGAAGAGGGATTGTGGAATAAAATGCGCCTCTTCTTTGGCTTTATTTCTAAAAAGGTTCATACTGGAGTTAGATATTTTACAATTTAAATCACCCACAAGTATGACTTCTGGAGAAGGTGATATTTTTTTAATCTGGCCAATATATTGAAAAACCTGCTTCAACACACCATTAAAACACTCCTCCGGAGGGATATAAACATTAATAATTACAACAGACAACATCTTTGGGAGGGTGGGAAGATTTGCTATAGTTATGGCTTGGAAAAGGTTACTTGGGTCGGTATACTGAGAGAATTTCCAGTTCAATTTATTTGATAACATGCACGCGATACCCCCCTTAGCATGCCCTTTCTTGGAAGCAACCGCCGGGACCTCCAACACAAAGTAGTCATTTCTAACATCAATTCTATTAATACACCAAGTTTCTTGAATACAAATCACGTTTGCACCCAACGTGAATAGAAACTCGAATTTCTCTGGACTACTGTGTATCCCGGCAGCGTTCCATGAGATGATTTTCAGTTGGTTGTTAAAGGTGCTGAAACAATTTGGGATTATCTGTGGATTTGGATGATAGAGCATTATGCAGCCAGTTCCACCGATTAGAATCCTCTATTTGCGAGGAATTCTGAATCAGTGGAGGTGGTTTAACCTGGGAAACTAAACGTTTCCCTTTTGCAACCCAGATCTTTATATCTTTAAATGGTGAAGCAACCCCAATTTGTCTATCATCCTTTTGGGACATCCTATGGGAAGCGTCTTTATATCCAAAATTCACTATCGGTAAGACATCGATACCTGTGCATTGGAAACTCTCTGCCTGTTGCAAAACCAAATTTACAATTATTTTAGAATAAAATTTGACCCTTATACTCGAAACACTGTTTCCCCCTAGCAAAGAGACTAGCTCAATGTCGCTTGATTGAATGCGGTGTAACTTATCCATTTCACTAAAGCGTCTGAGTAGCCATGTTCTATTTAGTGGTAAGTCAACATCAAATAGCGGAAGAAAATCCAACACATAAGTGTCCACATAAGATGTAGCCTCTTTTCGCTCAAGAGTGGGAAGTAACGGCTCCCCTGTCCCAGCTGTAGAAGTAAAAGGAGAGGCCAGTGGATTAAGTAACTTAGATTTAACTGGGTTAGCACTCCTTAAGTCCGATTCTAGGGAAGATTTTAAGCCCAAGCCGTCCTTTTGTGTTAAATCCTCCCTAATCATGGGTGGAGAGTTTCCAGGAGACTCTGAGGCACGATAGGGAGGACTGGCTTCCAAAATCACCCTTGCGGTAGATGGAATAGGTTCAGTGGCTTTATCTTCCTTATCAGTTAGGATTATAGAGTCTTGAAAAATTATCCGCCTCTGTCTTTTCTTCTTATACTTACGCACCAGTTTCCTTTTATTTCCTTTATATTTTTTGTGTTTTCCATTTTTTTCCCTTCCTTCTTGATTGACCTCGGAAATGGCTTTTTTATTTTCCGAGCAGAAGATTGGAAAGAGTTCTTGTGGTACTTGACAGTCAGGGCTAGGCATAATTTCTTCCGCTATCCCCAGATCCGCCTTCATGATACAATTGGGTGCAGCAGTTACAGACGAACCCTTAGCAATATTATCGTGTAGTGCAACTAGCACTGGTTCAGGGACCTTTATCTTGGAGTTTTCTGTACACACCTCGGTTTCCCCCTTATTTAGTTTAGTACCATGCAAGAAGAGGGGGGTATTCCTAATTTCCGGTGCTTTTTAGGTCGAGCAGACCTACCCTCAATGCGTGAGCATTGAAGGTGTCTGCTTCAGACCTATTGTGGCCCGTTAGTGAGAATGCTGGGAATGAGGACACCAATCTGTTACGAGCTCGCAGTTTTCACCGCGGGAGCGCGCGTCTGACCCGCGCTTGCGCAGATCAACTCACAGCCCCTGCTCGCACACAGCCAGCCCCCACCCCTCTGCATGCACGCATACACAGGCGCGCGTGCGCGCACACACACACACACACAGGCGCGCGCATGCACACGCAGGCATACGACACACATACAGGCTCAATCACACACAGTCACCTATGCGCACACACAGTCACGCACGCGCGCACACACACACTCCCCCCCTCCCCTCCCAGGCATACACACAGGCACGCACGCACTTCACTTCAGCCCTGGGCCTCACTCACCGACTGTGCTCTTCCGGCGGGCTCCTCACGGCGCGGCGCGGCTCGTCTCCTCTTCTCAATCGGGCTCGCGGACCTCGGGAGGCGGGACTTCCGGTCGGCCGCGACCTGATTCGCCGGCCGGCCAAGAGCTTCCGGGTCGCCGCGGGCAGCGTGGCGGCACTCCGATGCGCAGTCCCTTTTCTTCAGATGCAGGGGTGTCCGTGCTTACAGAATTTTATCTTGATTCACTGTCTTTCAGCACTGGTAGTTCAGTGCTCTCAGTCACGTTATACTGCTTAATAGTGTCAGATGATTCCATTTAGTTTTAGATGCTCTTGGATGAGTGAAGTTGATCAGTAAAGTTGCACTCTTGTTTTTTCTTCAAGTACTGTACCTTATCCAGGTGAATGCATATGCAATTTGTGCAGTAATATATTCATTAAAAATAACCGAAACACATAAATTCTATTTAACAGCGCAATATTCTCTCCTGAGGTGCCAGACTGTGCAGAATGTCTGTCTGCTCAGCTCTCCCGGCTGCAATCGCACGTTCACAACAAACACTAAAATAAAGACTGCTCGTCCGGTTGATAGGGGGCACCCCCTCCCTCCCCACTGGAATGTTATCTGGTTCACCGCACATTCCACACACCTGCTGCACTGCTGTTTGACCCACTTCGCGTGGATGCTGCCGCAGCCCAAACATCGCCTCGCTTTTGCACTGACACGAACCACAATGGCGCAGGATTCATATCTTGCTATTTCAAAGGTTCAGACATGTTTAGTTTTAACCTGAAGCGCATAATATAGGAAAACAGGTATATGTTCAGTTTTTAATTTAGCATTTTTAGGTCGAGCCTGCGAAAGAGCGCAAAGCGCGTTCTCGCTGCGAGAACTAAAGTCATCAACTCAGCGTCGGCTCAGCTTACAACGAGCCAAAGTGGAGACAAGAGATGGGCGCGCGCGCGTGAGCTTCTACCGTGGACAGCATGGCAGAATGAGATTACGACGCGTGCCTTGTGAACAGTTCACGTTAGGTTGTTTCTATCAGCGTTTCAGTTTCATTCTTACTCGTGCATGCACACAGACTCGGAGCTTGCGCCAGGACAGTCGATGTGCACGCTCACAGCGTCTCGTGCGCTCCCACCGCAATGCATTTGAACTCTGTGTGCGTGCCCTCTTCGTATGGAGCAGGGATGTGTTTGGATATTTCATCAAGGCCGGTGGTTGGCACTGTTCACGCACCACCAGTCGTTCTTGGGCTTCTCAGCTGACCGCAGCTTGGAGTATGTGGCATGGTAGTGCATTTCTGATTAGCCCCCAGGGATTCCGCAGGTAAGAGGAACAATGGATGACTGCGGAGTGGGAGGTGGAGATCTCGACGCAAGGAGGTCTCTGTGGCATTCAGCGCATGGTCTTTGCTTTCCCCTAACCCGTAATGCCTTGTGCTTTTATCCGGTGGATACCTGGTGACTGGACACCATCATAGCCAACGCTGATATGGTGAGGTCTGCTTCGCATGTGGATTTTTTAGGCAATGTTCTTCCTGACCCTGCACAGTGATTAACTTTCATAGACTTCATGGTGCATTCATAATGGAGACTATGTGATACCTGCAGCATAAGGATGTGTTTCAGCTCACATTTGTTTATACAATGAAAATCAATCTCGGGGGCCTAAAGTACAATGGTAAAACCTTGTTTGTTTGACTATTTTCTCGTAAGGCATTGAACTTTCCGACTGCCGGTTTCATCGTGCATGCTATGGTTTAGATGTCTATTTGAACTTACAATGTACATTTTCAAAGCCTATTGACTGCCGTTTGGGCCAGTTCAGGAGTTTGGATGTGAGGGAGAGGGGGCTTATGGGATATGTAGTCCTGTTGGTTGCTGCATGAAGGGGCAGCCTTAGAGCTCTTTGAAATACACACTATGAGGCAGAGTTTCACAGTCAGGCATACGCTTGACTGGGTGTGAGCTCTTTGTTGCCCAGTGCTGAGAGGTAATTAACACAGCATTTAATAATCACGCTATCCCTCTCCATCATAAGTGATAATTACCGGCATGGCCTCTTTTGGTCTCTATGTTCAATCCATGAGGTAGCTGCTTAAAGACACATATCTTTCATTTATCACTCTCACGCAGTATACCCAAGATTTTGAAGTGTTTTGTTATACATGTTTGCGCCATTTCATATTCATATGGGATTATTTTGGCAGGGGTTCTAATAGATTATGAAAGACACAATATAGATATAAATGTGTACTGTGCACATTATAGATATATCGTGGGGGTCCGATGTTACACCATGCAAGTTGAGGGGTTTATCATATTTACACTATGCATGCTGCATTTTGATTGATATATATTATCTTTTTTTCTTTATTATCGTTGTGTAATGTAAGCACTTCCTGTATAGCGCACTGCGACATAGCAGGTATACTGGCGGTGTGAGACGGGAGGCCTTTGACAAGGAAGTAAGTTAGCCTGATAATCTGGGATAGAGCCAGGTCTTTATTTTCCTTCTAAACTGCAACAGATCATTAATTCGCTGCAACTCCGAGGGTATGTTGTTCCAAAGCCTTGCTGCAGCAACACTGAAGACTTGTCCCCCCAGTTTAGCTCTTTTAATCGGGGGTACCTTCAACCAGTTGGCCAAAGATGACCGGACACAACAGGTAGGAGCATACCAGCTGAATTTTTTCTGCAACGGTAAGGGCCCCAATCCATGCAATGCCTTAAACACGACACAGAGGGACTTAAAATGAATCCTCTGCAAAACAGGGAGCCAGTAGTGCTCCGTTAGGGCCTTGGAGGCAGAAGACTGGCGAGGTCTCATCAAGTCCAGCTTAGCTGCCACATTCTGGATTCTTTGTAATCTCCCAATTAAATATTTTGGAGATTCCAATAGTAGTGCATTAAATAATCCAGTCTGCTCATGGTATCTATTTTATTTATATTCATCCACAAATATTTTTGTAGACCAAAGAGGAAGCTGCAGCTAAGTCTTTTGCACATTTATTTAAACATAAAATGGCTCTGTTGAATATGGACCCCACCTTCCTACACTTTTCACCACAGCCCTTCAATGCAATAGGTTTCACAGTGACGCAAGTTTATGCAATTGACATTGTAAATTACAATGCCTTTTATTAATGTTTTTTAAAAAGAAAACAAAATAAAAGGCATTGTTATTTAGCAATGCCAAAAGCTCAAACTTTAATAATGCGAGACCTATTGCATTGCAAATGCTTGTTGTAAAAGGTTTTCTAAGATTTGTGTAACAGAGTCCAAAATACAGTCCGAGCTGCCTACAAATTTTCCCAATAGGAACAATATAGAGGCTAACAGATGTTCCAGTGCAATCAAGGATTCCGATAAAGGTTTATCTCCTGCCCCGACAGTAGGACAACTGCCGAATAAATTAAGAATTGGACTCCTGGAAGTACTTAATAAGTCAGACATACATTGCCTATTCACAGAGGGGGTACTACTATAGAGTAGCAGCCCGGATGGTGTCGCCCCTCCTAAAGGTTTATTAGTTTCCGGAGCAGCCGGGCTGACCGGCTTCACATAGCGGCCACAGAGTTCCAGGTCAATAGAAAGCGGGGGTGAGGCTTGACCATCCATGCTGTTCAAGGGTGACTCCAAAAGAGGAATGGAGTTATTGACTAGAGAATCATTAAGTGAGAGTGCAAGAAGATTATTAGCCCCGCCCTCCTCAGAATGCACAATGCAGGGGGTGTCAATGAATGTCACTTGCGGTGGCTCAGAAGGCGCAAGAAGAGCGTTGGTATCTACAGTGTGAGTATCGTTCTCTTGGATGTCTGGGGCTGTAATATCTTTTCCAACAGCCATTGAGGGTTTTTCCACCGGTTTTTCCCAAAGTTCAAAGAGCTGACATTGGCCCTTTAGCAGCTGGTTATTCACAGATTTATTTCGCAAGGGATTTGATTTTGTTTTGGCGCAAGTTCTTCCTCCCACCATTCTCCCAGAGCGAAGTTTTTTAGTCATCTTTTACTGCAGGCTTCCCACACTCCGGCGTTGCGAAGTAATGGTATTGCAATATAAGAATACGTAAAAGTTATTAAAACGCAATAATGAAATGTAAAATTAAATCGGTGCAGTCAGCGTTCAGGTACTATGGATGACGGAAAGGTGCAGTCCCTCTCAACTGAAGTGTTTACTTCATCCGGACCAAATAGGATAACATATGGAAAATTAAAAATAAAAATAGCGGGGCCCAGCCCAGCCTACCTCGGCCACTGAGGACCACAGAGGGCCTGCCCTTTGCCCGGGCTTCGCTCGGCGTCCCGTGAGACGGGGGTGTCTCCGTATTTCTGCGCCTCCTGGCGCAAAACTGACGCGGCCGGTGCCGCTGGGGTTGCTGGGAAACGTAGTTTCCTTGCCTCAGCGCCGCGCTCCACTCGGTGTTATCTTCAATACCTGTGAGTGTTCAGGGAGCAGGAGGCGGGCGGGCAAGGTCGCTGTAACAAAGACCCAACAGCAGCGTTTTGGGAGCAGAAAGCAATCCGGGCAGTCTTTCAACAGCAACACCCCCTCGGCCGGGGTGTCTCCGTATTTCTGCGCCTCCTGGCGCGAAACTGACGCGGCCGGTGCTGCTGGGGTTGCTGGGAAACGTAGTTTCCTTGCCTCAGCGCCGCGCTCCACTCGGTGTTAACTTCAATATCGGTGAGTGTTCAGGGAGCGGGAGGCGGGCGGGCAAGGTCGCTGTAACAAAGACCCAACAGCAGCGTTTTGGGAGCAGAAAGCAATCCGGGCAGTCTTTCAACAGCAACACCCCCTCGGCCGGGGTGTCTCCGTATTTCTGCGCCTCCTGGCGCGAAACTGACGCGGCCGGTGCCGCTGGGGTTGCTGGGAAACGTAGTTTCCTTGCCTCAGCGCCGCGCTCCACTCGGTGTTATCTTCAATACCGGTGAGTGTTCAGGGAGCGGGAGGCGGGCGGGCAAGGTCGCTGTAACAAAGACCCAACAGCAGCGTTTTGGGAGCAGAAAGCAATCCGGGCAGTCTTTCAACAGCAACACCCCCTCGGCCGGGGTGTCTCCGTATTTCTGCGCCTCCTGGCGTGAAACTGACGCGGCCGGTGCCGCTGGGGTTGCTGGGAAATGTAGTTTCCTTGCCTCAGCGCCGCGCTCTACTCGGTGTTATCTTCAATACCGGTGAGTGTTCAGGGAGCGGGAGGCAGGCGGGCAAGGTCGCTGTAACAAAGACCCAACAGCAGCGTTTTGGGAGCAGAAAGCAATCCGGGCAGTCTTTCAACAGCAACACCATGCAAGTAAATGTTCATCTGATGTGGAACAAAGATAATCTCAGTCAGAAAAAAGAAAGTTTGGCAGTTGTCTGGGCCTGTGAGCATTTCCATGATTTTATTTATGGAAAGCCAATTGTAATTATAACAGATCATCAAGCGCTCAGTTCAATCTTTGGAAATCGAAAAACAAAAATGCCCCCATGAATTGAAAGATGGGAATGAGAATAATGGATTGTAATTTTTTTTAATCATTCATAGACCAGGAAAAGAGTACAACCCAGCTGGGTATTCTTTCCAGGCACCCATTTAAAAATGAAACAGAAAAACTGTTGGAGGAACAGGAATATATCTGTTTCATACTTTGGTCAGCTGTGCCAGGTGGAGAAGGATTTAATTGAACCATCACAAAGTGATTGTTAGACCAGGGACCATTGGCGTGGGTCTCCCTCCCATTTTTTGCTGTTGCCTGCTGTGTTTTTGCTATCAAATCAAATCAAATCAAAAACATTTATATAGCGCGCTACTCACCCGGAGGGTCTCAAGGCGCTTTGGGAGGGGGGTACGCTACTGCTCGAACAGCCAGGTCTTGAGCTGCTTCCTGAAGCCGAGGTGGTCTTGGGTCAGGCGGAGGTGGATAGGGAGGGAGTTCCAAGTCTTGGCGGCCAGGTAGGAGAAGGACCTTCCTCCTGCTGTGGCTCTTCGGATGCGGGGGACGGCGGCGAGGGCGTGGCTGGTCGATCGAAGCTGGCGGGTAGGAGTGTAGAAGTTGAGGTGGCTGTTGAGGTATCTTGGGCCTTGGTTGTGTAGGGCTTTGTGTGCGTGGGTGAGGAGACGGAAGGTGATTCTCTTGTTGACCGGGAGCCAGTGTAGGTCTCTCAGGTGTCCGGAGATGCGGCTGTGTCGGGGGATGTCGAGGATGAGTCTTGCTGAGGCGTTCTGGATCCGCTGAAGTCTCCTCTGGAGCTTGGCGGTGGTTCTGGCGTAGAGGGCATTGCCGTAGTCCAGTCGGCTGGGTGACCGTCTTCCTGGTCTCGGTGGGGATCCACCGGAAGATCTTACGTAGCATGCGCAGGATATTGAAGCAGGACGAGGAGACGGCGTTGACTTGTCTGGTCATGGAGAGGGAGGAGTCCAGGATGAAGCCCAGGTTGTGTGCGTGGTCTGTCGGTTTGAGTGCGCTGCCCAGGGCAAGGGGCCACCAGGAGTCCCCCCAGGCGGAGGGCGAGGAGCCCAGGATGAGAACTTCCGTCTTGTCTGAGTTCAGTGTCAGGCGGCTGGTCATCTTCCACTCGGCTACGTCTGTCATCCCTTCGTGTAGGTTGGCTCTGGCGGTGGCTGGGTCGTTGGTGAGGGAGAGGATCAGCTGAGTGTCGTCGGCGTAGGAGATGATGTTGAGGTTGGGTTGGTGTGCCATGGCTGAGAGGGGGCTCATGTAGATGTTGAAGAGGCAGGGGCTGAGCGATGATCCCTGTGGTACGCCGCAGATGACTTCGGTGGCTTCTGATCTGAACGGTGGGAGGCGGACTCTCTGTGTCCTTCCGGCGAGGAAGGAGATGATCCACTCCAGTGCCTTCTCCTGGATTCCGACGTTGCTGAGGCACTGCACTAAGGTGCGGTGGCAGACAGTGTCGAAATCCGCGGAGAGGTCCAGGAGGATGAGGGCTGCTGTTTCTCCGCTGTCGAGCAGGGCTCGGATGTCATCGGTGGCTGCGATGAGGGCGGTCGCGGTGCTGTGGTTGGCCCGGAAGCCAGACTGCTAGAGGTCGAGGGATCCATTCGTCTCGAGGAAGGCGGCCAGCTGCTTGTTGACGGTCTTCTTGATGACTTTGGCCGGAAACGGGAGGAGCGAGATGGGGCGGTAGTTTTTTAGTTCGGTGGGGTCCGCTGATGGTTTCTTCAGTAGAGCGCTGAGTTCGGCGTGCTTCCAGCTCTCCGGGAAGGTGGTGTTGTCAAAGGAGGTGTTGATGATGTCCCGCAGGTGGGGAGCGATGACAGCGTCGGTCTTGTTGAAGACGTGGTGAGGGCAGGGGTCGGTTGGAGATCCGGAGTGGATGGAGTTCATCGTACAGATGGTGTCTTCGGTGGTGATCGGGGTCCAGGCGCATATGGAGTTGGTGGGGGGCGTTGGTGCGGTCGTGGGGAGCGTTGGTTGTGTGCTGAAGCTGTTGTGTATGTCTGCGATCTTGTTGTGGAAGTAGGAGGCGAGGGAGTCGCAGAGGTCTTGCGATGGGGTGATGTTGTTGTTTCCGGCGTTGGGGTTGGAGAGCTCTTTAACAATGTTGAAGAGTTCCTTGCTGTTGTGTGCGTTGTTGTCCAGTCGTTCCTTGAATGTAGTTTTCTTGGTGGCGTGGATCAATTGATGGTGTTTTCGAGTGGCGAGCTTGAGGGTGGTCATGTTGTCTGGTGTTGGGTCTCTGCGCCCGGCTCTCTCGAGGGCTCGGCAGTTCTTCTTGGAGCTCTTGAGTTCGTCGGTGAACCATGGTGCTTTCTTACTGCCGGGTCTACTAGGCGGGGTCCTCAGTGGGGCGAGGTCGTCTGCGCAGGTGCTGATCCACTTCGTGAGGTTGTCGGCGGCCTGGCTGGGGTTTGCTGAGCTGGTGCTGTGCTTTGCTTGTCTAGATGCTTTGGGCACTTTGCCACTGCTATTCAGTGCCAAAGTGCAAGTGCTCCCTATTGTAAATTGTTGTAATGGATTAGTGACTCCATGATTGGCTATTTGATTTACTTGTCAGACCGTATTGTATAGTGCACCATGCATGTCCAGGGCCTGTAAATCAAATGCTGCTGGACCCAAGTAGGACGGGTATGCCCAGACTTGGGTCCCATGCTCTCCTAGCCAATGGAGTAAAATTATCTGGCTGATGAGGGCTGGGATGCTTGTTTCCAGTCCAGGGAGGACCTGGCCTGGCAGTTCGGGCCGGACTGTTCCCATTGGGCGCAGGGTCAAGACAGAATTGCACAAGGCTGGGTCTGGATTAGCATGGTGAGCAAAAAATCGATGGATTTAGGCCCAGATCTCTGTACTGGGGTGAATGTATGCCATTGTTCTGAATTATGTCCATCAATTATTCTTTTTGCTGGTAGGCTCACAGCACTGATTGTGCCACCCACAGAAGCGGCTTGTAAAATATGGCTCAGGGCTGAGACTGCAGAGCTGTGTGCAGTCTGGGACTGCCATATCGACTTATCAAGTGCACCCACTTGCCAGACCCTAAACCTTCCCTTTTCTACAGGTTAGTCCCCCCTAAGGTAGGCCCAAGATACCCCCATGGGCTGGGTGCATTGTATGTGAAAGGTAGAACATGCCCTGATGTATGTGGCATGTCCTGATAGTGAATTATAGCCAATTTCGTTTTTCACTATTGCAAGGCTGCCTGTTCCCATAGGCCAGAACGAGCAGTTTGATTATAACATCTTACAATCCTAACTGACCCAGGAAACTAGGTAGAAATTCAAGTTTAGTATGCCTGAACTCAGACTGGTAAAATACATCTTTTAGTGAAGGTGAATTTTTACATTCTGTGTTTGAAAATACCACTACTAGAAAGTAGGTATTTTCTTGCCTAACCATCCAGAATTGGGGTGTGTATTCCATGTCTGGTTTGTGAGTGACAGTGGGCTGTAGAGGGCCTTGGCTCCAGCAGTCTGATGGGTCAGGCTGAGCTGAATA
The DNA here is from genome assembly GCF_964263255.1 of Lissotriton vulgaris. Taxonomy (NCBI): domain Eukaryota; kingdom Metazoa; phylum Chordata; class Amphibia; order Caudata; family Salamandridae; genus Lissotriton; species Lissotriton vulgaris. Next base: position 1,527,326,567 of record NC_141685.1, on the reverse strand, counting down.
AGACCTGCATTGAATTGAGAGTCGGGCGGCGATTTGCTTTCACCGACCTGAGCCCTCATAGAATAGAGAGTATGGGGCGCGATTTCCTTTAAGCTACCATGGCCTGGTCTGCTCTCAAACAATTCTGTCTCCACCTCCTGCCAGGAAGCTGCACCCAGGAGGACAGAATTGGTTTTGACTAGGTACAATGTGGGTAAAAAATCCTAGGCCATCAGCTAAGTAAGTGAGCAATCAGTCTAGAACCAGTGGTGAAAAGAATAATCGAATATGAACTGTATAAAAATATATGTTTTTAATTAGTATAAATAAAAATCATATAGAGATTCACAGAAATCAACCTATATGATAGAATAAAAGTATGATTCATAAGGAACCAACAACAGGTTTTATAAACAATAAGTACATAGCATAAATCATACAAGTTACAATAAAAACAATATATTCACATTAGTTAAGGACATAAAAAGTACTGAAGAATTATTCATTTAAACTCGACGCGCGTTTCGGCAGAAAAAACGCCTTCTTCAGGAGTCTTTGATGGTACTATGGACAATACTGTATTCATATGCAGTGTATTCACAGTTGATGATATCTTCTTACATACAGATAGTCAGAGCCACTTGATAAAGGCTAATTCCTGGAATATTCTGTAACGTTCTTGTCAAATGTGAAGACACGTTACATTCAAACACGGATATCATGTAGAGCCGCAAGGTAGGTATAGCAAAGAATAGTCTTATGGTGCCACAGATATCAATGTGGATGGTAGAACTTAAATGTTCAGATGTGAGTTCTAAATTCAAGTAGTATGGGCTACGTCAATAGATATAAACCTCAGCTTGTAGCCAATCGTTCATGGCTTGTATGTTCAAAATGAGCTTCTTAATTCGATTTGTTTGTTCTAAAATTACTGGAAAAGCGGCATCTCAAAGCACTAGGTATTTCTTAACTTAAGTGGATGATAATCGCATGGGCAGCAAGATGGTGCTGTTCCAATGGACGGAATGTGGCTCAGGTACCACCGGCCGAGAGAGTTCATATTCGATTATTATTTTCACCACTGGTTCTAGACTGATTGCTCACTTATTTAGCTGATGGCCTAGGATTTTTTACGCACATTGGTTATTACCCTGCCCTAGGAGTCTGCATATTACTGATACCCAGGGGGTCCTTGTTTTTCTCGCATTTGACTAGGTACAGACACTCTCTGCCTTAAGAGAACAAAGGATTTTTCAGTATGAAAATTGGGGCAGACCACAGAACTTTAGATCAATTCTGGGAATCAAGACAAACCTTTGCCAAGGAGAACAACCAAGGAAGCTGAAGGAGGAGACTGCCCCTGCGATAGTGACTGTTTGTTGTTTGCCTGCAGTGGTTACTTTATTGCCAAGTAAAGGACAAAGGAACTGTGTGTGTACTTTAATCATCTTGAGGAAGATCTCCAAGGGCTTGAAGCTGAGCTTGCCTCCTGTTCTGAAGTCTCAGGTAAGCATGGGCGGAAAATCCATTTTGCTCGCGGATTTTGCGGATTTTCGGTAAATTCGCAATCCGCGAGATTCGCGAATCTCCCGCAAAATCCGCAAATCCGCGAGCAGCGGATTTTATGGCTTGCTCGCACTGTTTGCGTGAGTTCGCGGCTTCCCAGTACAACTTCATTGCAGAAATACGATCTTAGCAAAACTGAAACTACTTACCAGGTTCAAAAGTTCAGGCTCATCATTAGTAGCCATTTCCTGTAGTGCTTCCTGAGGGGCCCCTCCAGAGTTCAGTTGCCAGTTGCAACTATTATGTGACCCTGCTCTGAACCTCAGAATAGTTACACATATGCCACAAAGGTCCTGAATTACAGCTAAGGGAGACAAGCAGGAGCCAGGCTGGAAGTTCAAATCCATTAATCAGCCCCTAATTCATTATTGTCAGTTGGGGCAGGGCAGGTGTTGTAACTAATTTTGCAACAATGAAAGCACTTAGCAAGTGCAAAAGATCACTAATCAGGAAGCACTAAGGAAGCAGGTGCCAGCTAAAAAAATATTCTGTGACACATTAATCAGCCCCAAATTAATTCAGGTCACTTGAGGCAGGGAAGGTGTGCTTGCTTTGCCACAATAATGTACACTGACTGGACAACCAGAGGGTGCTGTGATGAAACAGAGGGTGGCATGGGTGGGCCAGAGGGTGGCATGAGTAGTCAGAGAGTGGCAGTGGTGACAGAGAGTGGCAGTGATGAAGAAGAGTGTCCCAAACAGGCTGGACACGTAGAAACAACAAGTTCGCGAAACTTGCGACCCGACAGGTAAGTTCGCATTTGCGAAATTGTACAAAACCCTCGCGAACTGGCAGAAACCCGCGCGAACACACAAAAAAATCCGCAAATTCGCGAGAATTCGCAGATTTTGCGAATTGCGAGTTTGCAAATCCGCAAAATTCGCGAACGCGAGATTCGCAAAATTCGCCCATGCTTAGTCTCAGGGACACACAGTCTTCACCACCTGCTCCCCCTGAATTGCCTTGCTGGGAATTCTACCTGCAGTGAGGTGCCTGCTGTTGTTTGGGCCTCTGAGAGACTGCATTTTGCTGGGAGCTGGAAGCGCGACGCAACGAGGAGAAGTGTGTCGCCACCGCAGCAGTTGCCGTCACATCGCTGAAGCAGCGTGCGATCGCTGCAGCTGTTTGCCAGCGCATCGCAGATGAAGCGTATCGCATCACCGGAGAAGTGTGTCACCGCTGCAGAGGTCGCCATCACATCACCGGAGAAGTGTGTCTTAGGGCCTATCACGGCTCCAAAGTTCATCGATTTTGCTGCACGGTCATCGGGCCTGCACACATCGCATCCAACATTGTTGCTTCACATCCAAGATGCCATTTTGTCGCATCAAACCGGATCATCGCATCGAGGTGTCACCTTGTCGTATCGTAACCGGAACTCAGTAGGAAACCGATGCATCACCTCCCCTCCGGTAAGGAACCAACGCATCACCTTCCCTGCAATGCAGCAAGGAGCTGATGCATCATCTCCCCCAAAGCAAGGAACCTACGCATCACTGTCGCTGTGACCCTTTTATATGTTTTGCATGATGCATCCAAGGTACTTTGAGAGTAAAATGTCGCATTTACCATCTACATTGAACTAAGCTATTTCTACCATTTTAAAGTCATATTCTTGATACTGTATTGTTAATTTTTTTGTTTGGTCTTGTGTTAAGTCTAGTAAAGATTGCTTATTTTTCTAAGCTGGTGTGATGTCCATTTGTAGTGTTTACACTCTATTACTGTATGTGTTCACAAATGCTTTACACACTGCATCTGAGATAAGCCTGTCTGCTTGTGCCACACTACCAAGGGGGTGAGGCGGGGTTATTCAGGAGTGCATTCCCCTTTCCCTGACTAGAAGCAAGGGTATCTATTTGGACAAAGGTGTATACCATTGCCAACTAGAGACCCCCATTTCTAACAGTGATGAAACAATTAAGGAAGTACAGAAAATTATACGTGAAAATAAATGGAGGGTAATAAATAGTGCAACTCGATTTTGAGCTAGTATATGAAAACAAGATGTTTTAGTGTTAAAGAATAAACAACTAACTGTCTGTGGCTTAATCTGCAATACTTTTAAAACGTAATACATACATTTTTCTTTTAAATCTACAAAGGCGTGTCATTGATTTGGCACATGAGAGTCATAGAGGTATTTCCGTTACGAATAACTTTTTTAAGAGAAAAAATATGGTTTTCCAGATTAGATCGACAAGCAGAAGAAGTGGTCCAGACTTTCATTTGTGTCAAAGTGATACCAAAGAAAGAGCAATGGAAGAGTTGCACATGTCTGAGTTGGCAACTACTGTATGGTCCAATGTAGCAGCGGATTTCTGTGACCATTGGACTCAGGACATTATCTATAAGAAATAACATATAAATATTCCTGGTTCCCTTCTGTAAAAGTGGTGCAATCAACATCTATTTCAGTAGTGCTTCCTGTTCTGGATGAAATATTATTCACTTGGGGAATAACAAATGTGTTGAAAACAGAGATTCATGAGTTATTTGGGAATAGTGCACAGAAGCATAACTACAATGTCGCTTCAACCAAATGGAGTGGTGGAGAGGTTAATGGCCACTATTAAAAAGGCTGTGCATAGGGCGAAACTTTCGCAAATATCAATAAACTAAGCACTATGTCAAGTATTACTGGATTATAGAAATACTCCTCATGGATCAACTGGCCTTCAGAATTAATAATTGGTCAATCTAGTTAAACTTGTTTACCACAACTACCAGCAGTAAAAGCAAATGCAACACTATGCAGAGAGTAGAAGAAGTATTTAAGTTCAAAAGTATCAAATAGTCGATTTGGTAAAAGTAAGACAACAGCAAATAAGTAAAACGCAAGATAGATTTTATTCAGTGTTCATGGATGTAACTAAAGTTCAAGGAACAGTGCTGACAGCAGAATGATAACAAGAAATACAACCTTAAAGCAAGAAATTGTCCAAGAAAATATGCAACTGGACAATCACCGGGATGAACAGTTGGACAGAAACTCTGTGAGTGACTCAAGACAGCCTGATCGATTAATTGAACATTGCTAAACTAGTGGATATAAACATTATTTCTGTCTTCTTTTCTCTCCTTTCCTTTCCTTTTACTGTATGGTGGTAAAAAAAGGGGGGCAAGGGGGAAGAATGTAGTAATGTGATACTGCTGCACTGTGATGTCACATGAAATGGTTGGGAAAGACATATTCTAATGTAGAACAGGTTTTCAAATGAATATAAGGTAGCTATTCTAGGGAAGGCAGGAATCCTATAGCACTACTCTAAGGCTCTAATAAATGAGTTATCAATCAATCTGGAAATGCTGATTATGTTGCAGTCTGTCACATCATCAGATGCCTGTAGTTAGGCAGAGTCAAAATGCAATTGACATTGACAACAAAACAATAGCTTAAATGACAAATCCATTACTTCCTTCTGTGTATGCTGACTTGTGGGCCGATCCACCTTTACATGACAGTCCACAATAATCAATGGCCTAATGGAGTTTCCCAAAGCTTCTGTTCATTATCTTTTATTAATGATGCATTGATTTCAAATGCTCTGACAGACCAATAACACTGCCTATCTATCACAATACCCTAACTTTACCCTAGAGCAAATTATCAAGTTATCAAAAGGAGGTCCAAAACCTAGAACAGGATTCACCTTTTCAAAGTTGTTGTAAATTGATGATCCGTTATGTAGCTGGGTAGTCTGACTATTGCTTGTTACACACCATTTACTAATATTCTTTTCGGGAAATTCAGTGCTTCAAATTGCCAACAATACTCATATGACTCAATACGGCCAACCACTAAGGAACCAACAGTTGGCAGTGTAGGAGAGTAGGATCTGCTTACTGTGGTCACTCCCACATTTTGCTGGTGTTTCACTGTTTTTCGACTTTAGTCTGGCTGGGACCCTGCTAACCAGGACCCCAGCCTAGCTGCTTCCTCTCTAACTTGATTGCATGTACATTAGGTACACTCCAGATTGGTTACTGGGTTACCCTTGTGAGTCCCTAGCATATGGTACCTTAGGTACTAAGGGCAGAGGTACCCCAGAGGCCTACCAGGAGCTGAATCATGTATTATGCCATCCATGGGAAGCCTTCCAAAATGGCACTACAGGTCTGCTACTGCAGCCTGGGTAACGTGGTGCATGCACCCCTTACTGAGATATACGTTACCTATATCTACCTTAAATCACTGACACATATAAACCTATAAGTCACTCCTACGGCAGGCCTTATAAATCCTGAAGGCAGAGTGCTTGGTTTTGTGTTAGAGGGTGCCCATGCATGAGCAGGACCCCTCTGCACTCTGCAGCTTTCGGAATCTATTCTCTGTATCTGTTCTGTGATGCAGCCAGACCATATACTCCTAAGTGCATTATAACCTCGCGGTTAATGCTAACTTTGGAATGACTGCATGGAAACATGTTGTGTTTGGTGTCAAACACTTTAGAATCCTACCTCCCCCCCCCACCGCCAGTCGGTGGGGGTAGAATTCCACCCTTCTAGAGGCAGGGCCATGTACACACGGACCTAACCGGTAATAGTTTAAAAGAGCCCCAGCATCACAAAAAAATGGATGATGCAGCCACAGACACAAGTCCGACCTCCTGCAGCTGGATTAAACTCCGGCAGGGGAGGCCTGGACAATAGGTTTCCTTTCACAGGGAGGTGTAACCACCTCCCTGACAGGCTTTAGTGCATTGGGGCTGGGTGGGTGCATTCAGAGAATGCTTTTCAGACAGTGATGGGGGCACACTTGGTGTCCCTGTGCATATACCAGTTCAAAACGGTTGCAGGGGCATTCAGCACCTGCTCTGGCATGAAACTGGACAAAGGGAATGGGTGTAACCACCCCTCTTCCCAGACCCTCCCATAGGTGGGTCCAGAGAGTATGTTCAACCCCCTTTCTTAGTATAAGTATGGGACCTCAGTCATTATAACTTCAGATTACACCTGGACGAAACTCTGCAACATATGTCTTGGAACTTCGACCTTCTACATGAGTAGAAGATGGAAGAATCTCCCTTGGGGTCAAGGAGTGACTCCCTGTTCAAACAGGCACCAAAGAAGCATCTTACTGGTCTGTATTTCAAAGGCTCCCGCTGGAACCCGAAGGATTTGAGACTCAGGACATGGACTTCCAGACTTCTCAGAGGCCGACACGAGATCCCAGTAAAGCTGAGACCCGCAACCCTCATGAGTGACGCGGGACCAGAACTCCTGGACACTGTGCACATTTGCTAGTGCATCATCTTCCAGACCTTTTCTGAAGTTGTGCACTGGCATATTTGCAGTCCAAGCCCCGAGCACTATCTGCATCGAAGATTGTGGGCCTACACTCCACGAGTGTTCCATGAGCCCGCTTTCAACATTTCTGCTTGAGGTCTCTTCTAATTCCTAGTCCGTTGACTGGTGGGTCCCCATGAAGGTAACTCTTCTTTTTCTTGGGCTTCTCTAGTTGCTCCAGACGTGCCCTGACTCTGCTCTAAAGGGTGAGTCCCTCATACCTTGCTGGTCTGCACCGAAGCCAATCTATGCTTTCTGCATGGGTTGCTGTTGCCAAGGCTTTTTGGGTCCAATCTGGGAACAGACACTGCAGCACTCAACATACTTTGAGGGACAGCTTCAATCCAGCTCCTGATAGTCCTTGACACCTCCTGGTCCTCGTGACTGAAGAGTCAAGCTTCACCTTCTTCACCTGAAATCACCCGACATCGGTTTGCATCTTCTTATCGCCTTACTGGTAACTGGCAAGTGACCCAGACTCTGTCCGCTCTGCTTTCAGGTTCTTCACATCTCTGATCCATCCTTGGATCCACCCGGACACTTCGCACTTGGTCGTCTGCAGCATTTTTCAGCAGCTCGTCATTAAAATCGACGACGAAACCCAACACGAAAAGACACCTATGCACCCGGCTTCCCTGGGTGAGGTAACTCCAGTACTTCTGTGCTCTCGTGGGTGTTGACTCTAGAACCTCCTATTTCTAAAGGGGTTTGCTCCAAGTCCTCTTCTAAGTGTCCTTTATCTTTAAATTTCCAACCGCAACTTTCCCCATAAAAGTTAATGGTGATTTGCGGCTGTGTTTAGACACTGCATGCATCCCCCGTGGTTTCCCTGTGTCACTATCTTGGGAGGTTCCTGGTGGCCCCAGTGGTTCTAACGGCTCTAGGCCATGTATCTATGTCAGTTGTGGTTCTTATACCACTTTCTTAATATATGGTTTGGTACACCCTAGGGCTCAACGTATAATGTGCTAATTTAATGTGTGCTAATTAAGTTTACTGAATGTACTTTTGCCTCTAGCCTCATAAAGAGATTAGAGGGATGGGTTTAGAATAAATACATATATTTTATATTTATACCTGGTGTGGTTCTCCTTTCATTTGATTGTTCATGAGATTATAGACCGGTAAAACAAGCTGCTTTACATTCCTCCAATACTTAGCATGAAGGCTGCTCTCCACAGCTACCACTAGGATAGCTTTCAATATAGGTTCTCTTTAAACCTACCATCAATAAGGGTCGTTTGGACTGGTGCAAGGTTCCCACTAGAATAGTGGACAGCATATATCAGGCCAACAACTCACAGGCACTTCTTTAAAAGGTATCTGCAGCTTGCTTTATCTTGACTACAGCTCCAACACTTCTCTGATTGTCCATCGTCGTTCTTGGCTTTCAGTAGTGTTACGCTAAAATTTAATTTCACATGCACATGTGATTGTTATTCCCAGTTGCATGTATTTTTCAGGGAGGCAGAGATACTTGATGCATTTTAATGTATCTGCATGTGGCTTTTGTTCTATTTCTAGTTTCTCCATTAGCTTTCTCTCTTGAGTTGAGCTGCATTATTGACAAGTACAACGAGGTAAGTGACTTCCTTTTTTCATTATAGCTTGACTGGCATTGATTGTTCAAGATTATCCAATATTTCTAATGGATTCATGTGTTGACTTGTCTTCACCTTGGAGCGCTTTTTCTTTATACTATCCATTTTTAACAGTTATTTTCCCAGATGGAGATGAGGAAATCACTCTCATTCCTACAATCCTAGTTTTCACTAGTTTCTCGTGTTGTTTCTTTGGATAGGGTGTTCCTGGAATGTTAGATTAAAGCAGGGCAAATATTAAATTACATCCCTTCACACAGTAAACAAATGTTCCTCTTCTACAAGAAACAGAGATATTTTTTTATGAAAACTCCTAACAACCGAAAAATGCTGTAGATAAAAGCTCAGATAAAAGCTCACAGTATCAATGATAGATGATTGCCAAGGGACACATGGCAAATATATATGTGTATTGCGAATTGCCATACAATTTATTTTCCTTTCCCTGTATTTATTGTTTTATGAAGTGGCAACATGCCACCTTTCAGCTCGGCAGAGATTTTAAAGAAGAGAGAGAATTTAAGAAGGTGGAAGTGAAGAAAGGGAGGGGCACACAGGGGGTAAAATCAATAAAAATACATAAGGCTAGGAGATAAGCATGGGCGGAAAATCCGTTACGCTCGCGGATTTTGCGGATTTTTGGGAAATTCGCAATCCGCGAAATTTGCGAATTTCCCGCAAAATCCGCAAATTCGCACGCAGCGGATTTTTTTTGCGGCGCGCGGCGTTGGTGATACAATTTTTGCGGCGCGCGGCGTTTATCATCGTTTGCCGAGTTGTTTTTCTCGATAGTTTGCGAGTGCTGCGCCATTTTGTATCTTGCTGTGTGATCCCGCGGGAATTGGCAAGCGCGATTACGTCATCGCGGCTTGCCAGCGATAGTTTGTCAACGCGAGTACGGCGAGATCACGTCTCGCGGTACTTCGCAATTGCGAGATTTGAGATGCGGCGAGCGAAAATATAAAATTTGCAATTCTGCACAAGAAATCCACCAGCAAGCAGCATAAACCTTCTAGAAATGATGATTTTTATCTGAATAACTCCTTAGTTTGACATTTGCCTGCACTTTTTTAGCGAGGAGTCCATTTTGGGGAGGGGGGTGGGAGGAAGGAAGTGCCCCACAGTCTTCAACTTCCTGTTCCTGTTCAGCAGGCTCCTCCCAGTGCTTTGTCCATCTCCTGGTCACTTTTCATTTGGGTCTGGAGCTGGAAGGATTACTTTTTGTGGATGCTGCTGGATATTTGGATTTGAGGCCTTTTTGACTTTCTTTGGATCACTGTTGGATTAGAAATTTTACAAGTAAGTTTGTTTGGGGCATTACAGTTGCTGCAATTAAAATTTTGGAATTTTGGATTTTTGGGCTGTTTTGGGGCCTTTTGCCCAGGGGTACTCAGTGGTGGGTGGACTGAGTCTTTCTGTGGGTTGTCTTGAACTTAAACATCATGGAGGCCATGGATGGATTGGGATTGTGCTGATTTTTCAGTGATTTTCGTTTTTTGGGGCTGTACTTGTGGCCTTTTCACCAGGGGTATTTGAGTCTAGCATGGGCCTAGTCTTTCTGTAGGTTGTCTTGAATTTAAACATCATGGAGGGCATGGATGGAATGGGATTGTGCTGATTTTTCAGTGATTTTCTTTTTTTGGGCCTGTACTTGTGGCCTTTTCACCAGGGGTATTTGAGTCTAGCATGGACCTAGTCTTTCTGTGGGCTGTCTTGAACTTAAACATCATGGAGGGCATGGATGGAATGGGATTGTGCTGATTTTGCAGTGTTTTTCGATTTTTGGGGGTGTTCATGGGGAGGGACAGGCCATGTGGCTGGTGGCCATTTTGAGTGCAGCTACAGGCACTGGCCATGTGCTGGCAGGCAAGTGGCCATTTTGAATGCAGGCTTTGTTATTAGGCCTCCAACCATTTTGCCTACTTTTCAACCTTTATTTATGCCCAGGGGTAGTGAGTCTTGCATGGGCCTAGTCTTTCTGTGGGTTGTCTTGAATTTAAACATCATGGAGGCCATGGATGGAATGGGATTGTGCTGATTTTGCAGTGTTTTTCGATTTTTGGGGGTGTTCATGGGGAGGGACAGGCCATGTGGCTGGTGGCCATTTTGAGTGCAGCTACAGGCACTGGCCATGTGCTGGCAGGCAAGTGGCCATTTTGAATGCAGGCTTTGTTGTTAGGCCTCCAACCATTTTGCCTACTTTTCAACCTTTATTTATGCCCAGGGGTAGTGAGTCTTGCATGGGCCTAGTCTTTCTGTGGGTTGTCTTGAATTTAAACATCATGGAGGCCATGGATGGAATGGGATTGTGCTGATTTTTCAGTGATTTTCGTTTTTTGGGCCTGTACTTGTGCCTTTTCACCAGGGGTATTTGAGTCTAGCATGGGCCTAGTTTTTCTGTGGGCTGTCTTGAACTTAAACATCATGGAGGGCATGGATGGAATGGGATTGTGCTGATTTTGCAGTGTTTTTCGATTTTTGGGGGTGTTCATGGGGAGGGACAGGCCATGTGGCTAGTGGCCATTTTGAGTGCAGCTACAGGCACTGGCCATGTGCTGGCAGGCAAGTGGCCATTTTGAATGCAGGCTTTGTTGTTAGGCCTCCAACCATTTTGCCTACTTTTCAACCTTTATTTATGCCCAGGGGTAGTGAGTCTTGCATGGGCCTACTCTTTCTGTGGGTTGTCTTGAATTTAAACATCATGGAGGCCATGGATGGAATGGGATTGTGCTGATTTTTCAGTGATTTTCGTTTTTTGGGCCTGTACTTGTGGCCTTTTCACCAGGGGTATTTGAGTCTAGCATGGGCCTAGTCTTTCTGTGGGCTGTCTTGAACTTAAACATCATGGAGGGCATGGGTGGAATGGGATTGTGCTGATTTTGCAGTGTTTTTCGATTTTTGGGGGTGTTCATGGGGAGGGACAGGCCATGTGGCTGGTGGCCATTTTGAGTGCAGCTACAGGCACTGGCCATGTGCTGGCAGGCAAGTGGCCATTTTGAATGCAGGCTTTGTTGTTAGGCCTCCAACCATTTTGCCTACTTTTCAACCTTTATTTATGTCCAGGGGTAGTGAGTCTTGCATGGGCCTAGTCTTTCTGTGGGTTGTCTTGAATTTAAACATCATGGAGGCCATGGATGGAATGGGATTGTGCTGATTTTTCAGTGATTTTCGTTTTTTGGGCCTGTACTTGTGCCTTTTCACCAGGGGTATTTGAGTCTAGCATGGGCCTAGTCTTTCTGTGGGCTGTCTTGAACTTAAACATCATGGAGGGCATGGATGGAATGGGATTGTGCTGATTTTGCAGTGTTTTTCGATTTTTGGGGGTGTTCATGGGGAGGGACAGGCCATGTGGCTGGTGGCCATTTTGAGTGCAGCTACAGGCACTGGCCATGTGCTGGCAGGCAAGTCGCCATTTTGAATGCAGGCTTTGTTGTTAGGCCTCCAACCATTTTGCCTACTTTTCAACCTTTATTTATGCCCAGGGGTAGTGAGTCTTGCATGGGCCTAGACTTTCTGTGGGTTGTCTTGAATTTAAACATCATGGAGGCCATGGATGGAATGGGATTGTGCTGATTTTTCAGTGATTTTCGCTTTTTGGGCCTGTACTTGTGGCCTTTTCACCAGGGGTATTTGAGTCTAGCATGGGCCTAGTCTTTCTGTGGGCTGTCTTGAACTTAAACATCATGGAGGGCATGGATGGAATGGGATTGTGCTGATTTTGCAGTGTTTTTCGATTTTTGGGGGTGTTCATGGGGAGGGACAGGCCATGTGGCTGGTGGCCATTTTGAGTGCAGCTACAGGCACTGGCCATGTGCTGGCAGGCAAGTGGCCATTTTGAATGCAGGCTTTGTTGTTAGGCCTCCAACCATTTTGCCTACTTTTCAACCTTTATTTATGCCCAGGGGTAGTGAGTCTAGCATGGGCCTAGTCTTTCTGTGGGCTGTCTTGAACTTAAACATCATGGAGGGCATGGATGGAATGGGATTGTGCTGATTTTGCAGTGTTTTTCGATTTTTGGGGGTGTTCATGGGGAGGGACAGGCCATGTGGCTGGTGGCCATTTTGAGTGCAGCTACAGGCACTGGCCATGTGCTGGCAGGCAAGTGTCCATTTTTAATGCAGGCTTTGTTGTTAGGCCTCCAACCATTTTGCCTACTTTTCAACCTTTATTTATGCCCAGGGGTAGTGAGTCTTGCATGGGCCTAGTCTTTCTGTGGGTTGTCTTGAATTTAAACATTATGGAGGGCATGGATGGATTGGGATTGGGCTGATTTTGCAGTGTTTTTCGATTTTTTTGTGCTGTATAACTGAACTGATGTTCCTCTGTCTTCCATTTTTTTTAGGTGCACAAGACTCAAGAGAACCACTAGTGCCAGGAAGAAGTCCTGCAGCGGTGTGTGTGCGCAGCATAACGTCACGCGACGTCACGTCTGGCCTCAGACAACTCTACAATTCGTGCAACTGCGGCCTGCTGTCTGACCTGCTCTGAAGAAGATGGCCCCAAAGAAAGGTCTCCGTAGCTCCTCTAGCAAGAAAGTTGCTAGTAAGGAGCAGAAGAAGCAAGTTACCAAGGAGGCTGGTGTGCCACCCGCCACGTTTTTTGGGAGAAAAAAAAAAGTACGCCTGCAGCAGCAGGATCTGCTGGGGACCAAGCTGGGAGCAGCACCCCTGCTCCATTGGGTTCAGTGCCTCCACCACCACGCCAACTTAAGTCAAAGCCCTTGAGTGCTTCAGAGGCAGTCAGTGTACTTCTCCAATCACCATCGACCAGTGATGTTGGCTCATCGCAAGAAAGTAGCAGCAATGTCCCTGAATCAACACAGGTTGTTGTAACTCATCTGACAAGTGTTGAACAACCACAGCCGCAACAACAACACCATGTGCAAGTACACGCCCAAGTACATGTGTGAAGGAGAGGCAGCAAAAGGAGATGTGCAAGCAAAGGTGCATGGAGGTTCACAAGTGCCCACAATAGTTGTTCCTCCCGAAGTAGGGGCACATCAGGAAATCGACAATGAAGCCGAGGTATCATTGGAAGCCACTCCTCCTGATGATCATTCATTGTCTTCCACATCCCTAGCAAGGAAAAGATCAAGGGGGTGTCTACATTTTCTTCAAGCCCACCTCGTTCTGATGCAAGTGATCTGTCTTGGGAACCACAACTGCGGTCTGACAGTGAGGCACACCATGATCTGACACAGGTACCTAAGCGTAAAAGGAAGGTCGTCCAAAAACTCAAACCTATGGAGTGTGATGAGGCTCAACAAGAAGTGACAGATGCTGCTGGTGATGAAGCCTCTCACGATGACGACGAGCCAGTCATCACAAAGGTCACTGCAGCCCCACCGGGCATGCAGCAAAGAGACATTTTGACCCTATCCCGAGAAGCTGCTGAGCGTGATGATGATGTCGGCGAGGAGGCAATGGAAATGGAATCATTAGATTTGGAGTTAAGTAGTACACCAAAACCTACCGCTTCCATATTTCTTCCTCGCAAGAAGGTACCCACCTCGTCCTCGACCTCAATTCGTGGTGGTGAAAGTGCAAAACGTACTGAAGTTCGGCAATCCACATCCTCCACTTCATCTGGCATTAGCAGCAGGACCACCACCACCAGTATCGCCGCCTCCTCCGGCCCCCAAAGACATTTCAAGTCTCCAGTTTGGGACTTCTTTAGTGTTTGCCCAAAAATGGAAAACGTAGCCATTTGTAGCCTTTGTAAGGTTCGAGTTGGTCGCGGTAAGCTTGGTTCTAACTATGGTACCGGAGGCCAGAGAGGTCATCTTAAGAGAGCGCATCCTGTCCAATGGCTTCCGCACCTAGAGGCGTTTATGCAAGCCAGAATTGCACGTAATGAAAACGTTGATTTTTCATCTGATGATGACGAGGAGGAAGAAGACGATTCAAACACTTCACTTACACCCAGTACCCCTGTCAGCAGCACACCCCATGTGAGCCACACTAAGAGTGTGGGAGAGAGTGAGACATCAATGCGGAAAAGTACATCAGCGAGCGTAACTGGGTCGAAGAGATCATCATCATCCCCATAAATCCTTGGTCCAGGGCAACATTAAAAAGATGTTGTTTACAGAAGCGCAATATGAACGCAACCACCCAATGACGCGTCTGTATAACACTAAGCTGGCTAAAATGCTAGCTCTGGACCTTCTCCCTTTTTCTTTTGTAGAAGGGGTTGGTTTTCTAGAATTAGTGGCAGCGCTCTGCCCTAAATGGAAGGTTCTTAGCCGGTTCTATTTTGCCCGAGTTGCGGTTCCAACACTACATGAAGATGTTCTGAAGGTGATTGGGGCAGCTTTGCAGAAGAGTGCTGTTCACACTAAACATCTGACAACAGACATGTGGACCAGTGGCGCAGGCACTGATTACATGTGCATCACTGCACACTGGGTCTCTTTTTCAGGGGCTAAAGCAAAGCTAAACGCAGGTGTTGACACGGACATTGTTTTTAAAGCTGCTCGGAAACATGCAACACTAGCCATGTTTGGTTTGGAGAAACGTCACACAGCAGAAAACATTTTGGATGTCTTTAACACAAAGGTCCTTAACTGGCTGTCCCCACTAAAACGCCAGGTTGATTATGTTTCCATGGACAATGGCGCCAATATAGTTAATGCCATGAGGGACGGTTACTATTTCAGAGTGCCGTGTTTGGCGCACTGTATAAACCTGGTTGTCCAAAAATTCTTGGCTAATAAAGCCAGTGCAGCGTACAGTGTATTGGACACCTGCCGAAAAATATGCAAGCATTTCAGCCATTCTTTTAAGGCCCGGAAGCAGCTGAGGAGCCTGCTATATCAACGTAAAATGCCAGTGAAAGCACTCATCCAGGAGGTGGTAACACGTTGGAACTCAACCTTCTACATGCTTGAGCGTCTGTATGAGCAGTATATGGAACTCGATCAATATTTCCTTACAGAGGGTACAGAGGAGCTGAGGATGGGTGGGCCGCAATGGAACATAGTTCAAGGCCTGACATGCATGCTTCGTCCTTTTGAGTTCTTCACGCGTGCAGTCAGCAAGGAGGACTCTAATTTGGGAAAAGCTATCCCATTGTTGTACATGCTGGAGGACCAACTGAAGGAGGTGTGTTCTGTGTTTGAAAAAGATGTCAAAAACCAAGACTCTTTGCTTCTGGCTGAGCAATTATTAGAGCTCCTACAAGGTGATGAACGTCTTAAAAAGATCCACTCAGAACAGCATTACATTTGTGCTACTATTCTGGATCCACGTTACAAAAAGGCGCTGGCAGGCCAAGCATTCTTTCCTTTTGATGATGAACATGTTCCAAAGTACAAACGTTGGCTAGCCTTGTCAGCCAAGAAGTTTGAAACAGAACGGCTGAAAATTGAAGGAAATGGCAGTACATCAGCAGGCCATCCCCAGTCAAAACAATCCACTTCTGCACCTGTGGCTGTGGCACAAGTGACCTCTCAGCCGTTAAAGACACCGGCAACCGGATCATCTGCACGAGACACAACAGAAACATGAGAGGCTGAAGAGGATTGGCTAGCTCTGCGTGGGTTTGGTTCTCAAAAGGTCAGAGGCACAGCAAGAGCTAAGCAAAGTGGAGGAACCTTGGAAGAGGACCTTGAGTCGATGGTGAAGGACTATCTGAATGACTCAACAGAGGTCTATGTTAATTCTGACCCATTGGCGTATTGGCATGGGAAAAAAGAATTGTGGCCACAGCTCACCAACCTGGCTTTAAACTACTTGTCTTGTCCACTCGCAAGCGTGTCTTCTGAACGGGTTTTCAGTGCTGCTGGTGGCATTGTAACTCCCAAACGGAGCCGCCTCTCGCCCAAAAATGTGGAGAGGTTAACAATGATCAAGATGAATCAGCACCTCATACCACCAGATTTCAGAGTACGAGAAAGCGTGCCGGATGAAGAGGAGGTGGCCAGCAACATAGATGAGGGAATTTCTACTCTGTCAGGTGACACTGAGCTCACCCTGCCTGAATTCGCAGAGTATGATGAAGAAGTCTTATTCTTATTCCTGGACCGTGATACCGAGCCCTGAAAATGAGACAACGAATCAATAACTTTCTTTTTCGTCCCTATTCACTTTTATTCCTGTCTGTCTGTCTTTCTTTGTTGTGCACAGTTAATATATTACAAACTTTAATCAGATAATCACAAAATCAAGCCCATCAGCAGAACTGTCTTCACTGGTTTGCTAATTGATTTGAAGTTGCCGCAGTCTGCATTCCTCAGGTTCACAATTTCAGAAGAACATGCTCCTCTATCCTCCTCCTCCAGACTCCTATTTCCATCAAACCAGAGGGCTGGTTTACGCCCAATGAAGAAAGACTCAGCACTTGTGGGGGTGTTGTTGTACCTCTTTGCAGGTGAGTTGATGGCTCTGGGGCCATTGCTGGGAAGCTCTAATACCGGATAAAAGTGTTTTGGACCAAATCCCAGGCGGAAAATTATTTGTGTTTTTGATGACTTGCTTGCCTTTGAGGTGCTCTTAGGGGGGCTTCCTGGTGTTTGCGGGTGAGTTTCGTGGTCTGGGAGCACTGCTGGGACACTCTAATCTTGATTGCATTTGCTTTTCAGGAAATCCGTCGTGGCAACCCCGACTTATGGCCTAGCTACGCAGCGCGTTTGGACCGAAGGCCGAGAAATATTGCAAGTATGAGATTTTGCTTTTGGCCTGTTTGGGGGTGTTAAGCTTCTTGGCGGGTGGGTTGGCGGGTCTTGGGGCATTCCTGGGAAGGTCTAATACTGGGTAGAAGTGGTTGGGACAAAATCCAGGCCGATTTTTTTTTTGGCTATTTCTGACATTTTGCTCAATGTAGCCTTTTCAGGGGCCTGTTTGGGGGGCTTCCTGGTGTTTGTGGGTGAGTTTCGTGCTCTGGAAGCACTGCTGGGACACTCTAATCTTGATTGCATTTGCTTTTCAGGAAATCCGTCGTGGCAACCCCGACTTATGGCCTAGCTACGCAGCGCGTTTGGACCGAAGGCCGAGAAATATTGCAAGTATGAGATTTTGCTTTTGGCCTGTTTGGGGGTGTTATGCTTCTTGGCGGGTGGGTTGGCGGGTCTTGGGGCATTCCTGGGAAGGTCTAATACCGGGTAGAAGTGGTTGGGACAAAATCCAGGCCGATTTTTTTTGGGCTATTTCTGACATTTTGCTCAATGTGGCCTTTTCGGGGGCCTGTTTGGGGGGCTTCCTGGTGTTTGTGGGTGAGTTTCGGGGTCTGGGAGCACTGCTGGGACACTCTAATCTTGATTGCATTTGCTTTTCAGGAAATCCGTCGTGGCAACCCCGACTTATGGCCTAGCTACGCAGCGCGTTTGGACCGAAGGCCGAGAAATATTGCAAGTATGAGATTTTGCTTTTGGCCTGTTTGGGGGTGTTATGCTTCTTGGCGGGTGGGTTGGCGGGTCTTGGGGCATTCCTGGGATGGTCTAATACCGGGTAGAAGTGGTTGGGACAAAATCCAGGCCGAATTTTTTTTTGGCTATTTCTGACATTTTGCTCAATGTAGCGTTTTCGGGGGCCTGTTTGGGGGGCTTCCTGATGTTTGTGGGTGTGTTTCGGGGTCTGGGCTCACTGCTGGCTATATATACTTTACTTTGCAAGAGGTTTGAAGCAAATCCATGGTGGCAGAGGGGAGTTAGGGCCTAGCTGCAGAGCGCGCGCGGAGTGATTTGGGAAATTTGTGAAAAATTGACTAAGTCCCCATTTTTGTACTTTTGCTCTTTGGCTGTTTGGGGGTCTGCTACTAGTTGTCGCCTGGGTTGACGGCTCTGGGGCCATTGCTGGGAAGCTCTAATACCGGATAAAAGTGTTTTGGACCAAATCCCAGGCGGAAAATTTTTAGTGTTTTTGATGACTTGCTTGCCTTTGAGGTGCTCTTAGGGGGGGTTCCGTCTGTTTGTGGGTGAGTTTCGTGCTCTGGAAGCACTGCTGGGACACTCTAATCTTGATTGCATTTGCTTTTCAGGAAATCCGTCGTGGCAACCCCGACTTATGGCCTAGCTACGCAGCGCGTTTGGACCGAAGGCCGAGAAATATTGCAAGTATGAGATTTTGCTTTTGGCCTGTTTGGGGGTGTTATGCTTCTTGGCGGGTGGGTTGGCGGGTCTTGGGGCATTCCTGGGATGGTCTAATACCGGGTAGAAGTGGTTGGGACAAAATCCAGGCCGAATTTTTTTTTGGCTATTTCTGACATTTTGCTCAATGTAGCGTTTTCGGGGGCCTGTTTGGGGGGCTTCCTGGTGTTTGTGGGTGTGTTTCGGGGTCTGGGCTCACTGCTGGCTATATATACATTACTTTGCAAGAGGTTTGAAGCAAATCCATGGTGGCAGAGGGGAGTTAGGGCCTAGCTGCAGAGCGCGCGCGGAGTGATTTGGGAAATTTGTGAAAAATTGACTAAGTTCCCATTTTTGTACTTTTGCTCTTTGGCTGTTTGGGGGTCTTCTACTAGTTTTCGCCTGGGTTGACGGCTCTGGGGCCATTGCTGGGAAGCTCTAATACCGGATAAAAGTGTTTTGGACCAAATCCCAGGCGGAAAATTTTTAGTGTTTTTGATGACTTGCTTGCCTTTGAGGTGCTCTTAGGGGGGGTTCCGTCTGTTTGTGGGTGAGTTTCGTGCTCTGGAAGCACTGCTGGGACACTCTAATCTTGATTGCATTTGCTTTTCAGGAAATCCGTCGTGGCAACCCCGACTTATGGCCTAGCTACGCAGCGCGTTTGGACCGAAGGCCGAGAAATATTGCAAGTATGAGATTTTGCTTTTGGCCTGTTTGGGGGTGTTAGGCTTCTTGGCGGGTGGGTTGGCGGGTCTTGGGGCATTCCTGGGAAGGTCTAATACCGGGTACAAGTGGTTGGGACAAAATCCAGGCCGATTTTATTTTGGCTATTTCTGACATTTTGCTCAATGTGGCCTTTTCGGGGGCCTGTTTGGGGGGCTTCCTGGTGTTTGTGGGTGAGTTTCGGGGTCTGGGAGCACTGCTGGGACACTCTAATCTTGATTGCATTTGCTTTTCAGGAAATCCGTCGTGGCAACCCCGACTTATGGCCTAGCTACGCAGCGCGTTTGGACCGAAGGCCGAGAAATATTGCAAGTATGAGATTTTGCTTTTGGCCTGTTTGGGGGTGTTATGCTTCTTGGCGGGTGGGTTGGCGGGTCTTGGGGCATTCCTGGGAAGGTCTAATACCGGGTACAAGTGGTTGGGACAAAATCCAGGCGGAAAAGCCTTTTGGCACTTTTTGTAACTTAGGGTTCGTTAGGGTTAGCCCTAGCAGCAGGATTGCATGTGTTTCGGGGTGTTCTAGATTTTTGCAACTGAGTTCTGGGGTCTTAGAGCACTCGTGAGAATGTGTAATTTTGGTTGCAAGTCATTTGAAGAAAATCCATGGTGGGAAAGGGGGGATTTGGCATAGTTAAAGAAAGCCTTTGCCACTATTCTTAACTTAGGGTTCGTTAGGGTTAGCAGTATTTCTATTGCATGTGTTTGAGTGGGGGGGATTTCGAGTCTTGGAGCGATGCTGGCTATGGCTACTTTTGCTTGGTTGCTTGCAAGTGGTTTGAATGCAATCCACGGTGGGTAAGGGGTAATTAGGAAGGGGGTACTTCGGCCTACTGTTACTTTCAAAGTAAGTTTTGTCACCAGTTTTCTGCTAGGCCTCGTTTTTTGAGATTTGATTGGGGGTCTTCTACATTTTTGCGACTGGCTTTAGTAAGGGTCTGGGTGGGAGCACTGCTAGGAAGATCTAATTTTGTTCTAAAAAACACTTTACAGTACACCTAGCTTGAGGGTAAAGATCCGCTACATTAATTTGCCCATACTTATTTATCCTTCAAAAGGTGACTCAGACAGAGTACGCCCTTTCAAAAATATTGTACTGTCTACTAGGAAAATCAAATTGTGACTTTTTGCACTCCACAGCCTACATACCTTATATTTATTTATCAGTGGTGTTGTAATATTATTTCACTTCCTGTTTTTCGTTGAATAATTACAGGCCGGGTTTCAGTCTCTGTAATGGGGAAAAAAGGATGGAGTCAGGCTTCACAGTAGCGAGCCACAATTCAGCATCAGGCAGGCAGTGGACAGGGTGTCTTCTGGTGACCAACATCGATGGACGAAGCGTCGGCTGCAATGCAGGAGTGCCGCTAATAAGAGGATTTTTTTTCTGCAGGCAACTTACTTACCACTTCCAACAGGACCACTACAACCACATAGATACAGTATCCCTTGCCTTTTTCTCTGACTGTGACTGCATTTCTTGGATCTCTCTCTGCTTCTAAATTGATCCCTTAACACATCACTTAGTCCACTCCACTATCACATCTGCACCACACATAGTCATTTGTAAGTGCTCCTACGTAATTCGCAAGTCGCAGCACGCCCCAGGCCGTAGAGGACTGGGATGGCCCCAATGATGAAGCATGTCACCAAGGGGCAACCCTGGTGAGTGAGGGGACACCTAGAAAAAAAGCAATTTCTCCTTTTCTATCTACTATACCTTCCAGACCAACCCCACTGAGTGTTGTTGTGAATGGATTTATAGTGACCAGCAAGGCTCTCGGGTATCTGGCTACAGAGACCTTATGTTGAATATCATTATCAATAATTCCTCACAGGCCCTGTACTGTCGCATTCTTTCTTCCACAGTTGTCGAATGTACTACTTACTTTTCACTGACATGCATGCAGTAGTGCATGCACTTTCAAAGATTGATGGATAGGTTTGTACCCAAAGATTTGTTTATGTTCAATTGTTTGTCTATGCTGTGCTTTTTTTTACAGGGTGTCTTCTGGTGACCAACATCGATGGACGAAGCGTCGGCTGCAATGGAGGAGTGCCGCTAATAGGAGGATTTTTTTTCTGCAGGCAACTGACTTACCACTTCCAACAGGACCACTACAACCACATAGATACAGTATCCCTTGCCTTTTTCTCTGACTGTGACTGCATTTCTTGGATCTCTCTCTGCTTCTAAATTGATCCCTTAACACATCACTTAGTCCACTCCACTATCACATCTGCACCACACATAGTCATTTGTAAGTGCTCCTACGTAATTCGCAAGTCGCAGCACGCCCCAGGCCGTAGAGGACTGGGATGGCCCCAATGATGAAGCATGTCACCAAGGGGCAACCCTGGTGAGTGAGGGGACACCTAGAAAAAAAGCAATTTCTCCTTTTCTATCTACTATACCTTCCAGACCAACCCCACTGAGTGTAGTTGTGAATGGATTTATAGTGACCAGCAAGGCTCTCGGGTATCTGGCTACAGAGACCTTATGTTGAATATCGTTATCAATAATTCCACACAGGCCCTGTACTGTCGCATTCTTTCTTCCACAGTTGTCGAATGTACTACTTACTTTTCACTGACATGCATGCAGTAGTGCATGCACTTTCAAAGATTGATGGATAGGTTTGTACCCAAAGATTTGTTAATGTTCAATTGTTTGTCTGTGCTGTGCTTTTTTTTACAGGGTGTCTTCTGGTGACCAATATCGATGGACGAAGCGTCGGCTGCAATGGAGGAGTGCCGCTAATAGGAGGATTTTTTTTCTGCAGGCAACTGACTTACCACTTCCAACAGGACCACTACAACCACATAGATACAGTATCCCTTGCCTTTTTCTCTGACTGTGACTGCATTTCTTGGATCTCTCTCTGCTTCTAAATTGATCCCTTAACACATCACTTAGTCCACTCCACTATCACATCTGCACCACACATAGTCATTTGTAAGTGCTCCTACGTAATTCGCAAGTCGCAGCACGCCCCAGGCCGTAGAGGACTGGGATGGCCCCAATGATGAAGCATGTCACCAAGGGGCAACCCTGGTGAGTGAGGGGACACCTAGAAAAAAAGCAATTTCTCCTTTTCTATCTACTATACCTTCCAGACCAACCCCACTGAGTGTTGTTGTGAATGGATTTATAGTGACCAGCAAGGCTCTCGGGTATCTGGCTACAGAGACCTTATGTTGAATATCGTTATCAATAATTCCACACAGGCCCTGTACTGTCGCATTCTTTCTTCCACAGTTGTCGAATGTACTACTTACTTTTCACTGACATGCATGCAGTAGTGCATGCACTTTTAAAGATTGATGGATAGGTTTGTACCCAAAGATTTGTTTATGTTCACAATTCTTTGTCTATGCTGTGCTATTTTTTCTTGTCTCCCAAAACCTTTCCCAAAAAACCCCGTACCCATCCATTTTTCAAACCCTAACCCTCTTCCCCCGGGCTGTGTGGTTTTGATTGATGTGTGACTAAATTACAGCAATAAATCCACACACTTGCTGGGGAGGATAAGGTGATAGCAACAGGCTGGTGAAGAAATCCGAGGATATATTCTTACTCTGCTTGACAAAGAACCATTGCTAATGTGAAAGAACTTCAACCGAATTAGTAGTTATACATTACCATTTGTTAGGCTACAATGTGGCACTGTTCTACTGTACTTCTGTCACCTGCTATATTCTCAGTTGTACCATTGAATTGCTCAGGAGGACAAACCAGATTTCATTTTCTTTTTTTTCATAGGCATGCAACTGCCACTGTGTCACACCACTAGTACCACCGCTATGAGGAAATTTTATCCGACCAAGATTGCCAACCTTATTCGCTGTTTCCCGTGGAGCCAGCCCTGGGTCTAGCCCTACTTTCAAACACAAATTACAGGTAAGATAAGAGTTTGGTGGTTTGGGGGTATAATGGAGTATTAGTACGAGAGACGAGAGACTGAAGGTAGTACTACTAAAGTCCTAGGACTCTTGGATTCACTTCACTTAGTCTGTGAGAGGCACTTAGTGTTGAAAACATTTGGGCATTTACACTTAAAGGAAGAAAATGGAACTAAACTTTCAGGAAAACAAAGTCACTGTTAAACCCCCACCCGCCAGGCAAGCAGTAAGAAACGGGTATGCTCAGATAAAGTTTGAAAAAGTATATTTATATCCCTAACAAAATAATCTCCCGCAAGACCCTCCCTAACCCCAACGATTGTCCTTCAAAAGTCCCCAAAAACCCAACTCCCAATTCCCACCCCCCAAAAGTCTCTAAAAAAGGGGAAAGGGACACTATGGGTGGATGCTGTCAACTTTTTGGGCCAGGGCATCATGCTCCTGGCGGAGCAAGGCGTGCTCTACGCGGAGCCCCTCCAACTGGTTGGAAAAGTGGTGGAGCTCCTGCTGGAGGCGGGACACCATCAGGGTACTGCGGCGCAGGCGTGCCTTCAATGCCTTGTAGGTGCAACGGCTGTGAGAGGAAGCTGTAGCTGTTGTCCTTGCTACTCGGCGGTGGCGTTTGGCTTTGGCAGCCCGGCTCAGTCTGGGTGGACCACTGTGCTGGGTGGCACTGGCAGCCCGTGGGGGAACGGAGGCCGATGCAGACGACGTAGTTGTTGTGGTCGACTGCACACTTTCTTCGTCCTCCAGGGCCACCAGCCGCCGATATTCGGCCACAGTGGCATCGATCCGCCGTTGCCGGGCCGCTCTAGCCAGCTCCTTCCTCCTTGTTCGTTTGGAAGGAGAACCTATATGAAGAAAGAAAGACATAGTCTGTAACCAATGCTCTTTAAGATTAACTCAATCATTCAGCAGAAATTTGTGTTGCACTACAACTAGCAACTTGCAAACGCATTACATAACTATTGAGGCCAGTATCTATCTAACCTCACACTTCTTCATCCTTGCTCTAACATTAGTGGGAGTTTAAGGAACAAATTCTACGAGCACTATGGACTTCCATTGGAGTCGACTATGAAAGTACACCAGTCTTATTCTTCTTCTTGTCTCTTGTTTTGGAAAATTAGTACGTTATCTTCTGCAAGCTGGCATAATGGCAGCGCAGTAAACTTGCACCAGAGAAAAAGAGACGCACGCCATGAGGAGTGACCTAGACTTGCGTTGCGTTACTGTACCCGTCCAGTACATGCAGGTGGTGAAGCTCTTACTTTTCTATTACGGGTGGCACTGAGAATACTCTGTTACAACTCAAGGGCTACTGCTTAATTAATTTAACTTTCACCCTACAGTGGAAATGAGTACTAGAAATTGAAAATTGAAGAAGATAAATAATCTGATTATCTATCACATCACATGGGATGTTTTTGCTTATATATGGGATGACTTTAGGTGCTTTGCTTTTTATTGAGTGACCAGTGATACATCCACACATGAATGACTGAGTACTACTAAACTTATTAAGAGAGGTAGGGAGTGGCCACCATAATAACCGGATCTATGCAGTGCTTGCAATACAAACTACTGCTACTATTGATGGTAGTATTTGGACAAAATTAAAAGTTCTTTTCCTTGCCTTTCCTACACTGGAACGGACGTGCGGGTGCAGTGTTACATGCTCTTCAAAGTTACACTTAGTTCATCCACTGACCGTCTACTCTCTCTAGATCATGGGTACTCACAAACTTTCTCTCAGGGGCTACATTTACAGTGTAGTTTGGGGCCGAGGGCCGCACTGGTGGGGGAGGAGTCAGAGGGGGCGGGGCTAAAGCAAAACGATAACTTGTGACCATGAGGTTGCACACAGGTCCCTGCAGCAGATGCCCTCATCCACTGAGCCACCAGACCCAGCATTTACATACATCTCTCTCCCTCCTGCTCTCCCTCCTGCCCTCCCTCTCCATCTCTCTCTCCCTCCTGCCCTCCCTCTCCCTCCCCCTCTGTCATGTCACTGTGTGTGTGTCTATCTGTGTCAGCCTTCAGCCCGGGTTGAGACCGCTTCCTCAACGCGCACACACAGACAACAACACCAAAGTACTTAACAGGTCTTTAAAAGACCATTAACATATTATTGAGGCTTTGTTTGCTGTAGCGCCCCTGCTTCTCCACCCTGACAATCACTGCTTGCCCGGCCCCACAGAGCAGAGGCTTTGTTCTATTTCACCTCTTTGTGGCCTTGCATCTCCACTCTGCTCTGTGTGGGCCGGGGGAGCAGTGATGGTCAGAGTGGAGATGCAGGGGCGCTAACAGGTGAAATACAAAAAAGCCTCTGCTCTGTGGGGGCCGGGGGAGCAGTGATTGTCTGCAAGGTCTGCGCACCGCCAAGTAAGGCTTGCCGGGCCACCACCGGCCCGCGGGCCGTACTATGAGTACCCCTGCTCTAGATACACATATGCTATCTAAGAGTCAGATAGTAGCATGATCCAGGTATATGGACACATACAGTTTCTGTGTCACCTACCCAGGCTGTTGTCCTTCCACCCATCATTGCTTCATCATTCCCCCAGCCATGCATCTCATATTCTTGCCTTCCCAGCTAGTCTTCAATCTCAATAAGTAAGGAATATATAAGAGCTTACCTCTGGCCGCCACCACCACCGTCTCAACTCTCACAGCCGCCGCCTCCTCCCCTGAAGAATCGCCCTCCGCCTCCGTGTCGAGCACCACCACCTCCACACTGGCCCCGCCACCAGATGTTCCACCTACAAAGTACATTTAAGAATGTTAGAATAAAGCACTCACTAGTCTTTGGTCTAGGAATGAAGACATGTGAAAGCAATGTAATTTGTGACTGTCTACGTTAAAGTTAAAAAAAAATTCCCTTTTTCCAGGGAAGGTTGTCTTGCTGCACTTTTTGGCACAACTGATGAAGGCTGTTTTTTTAACACGCACCATTTTTCTCCACACAGACAGAAGATGGACTTCTAACAACAAGATCAAGTTGAAACGAGGTGAGAGCTCGGCTCGACCACAAGAAATGTCTTCAATTAATCGTCAGCACTAACCACTTTTCCATTATCAGTTAAATGTTTAGTTTTATTATGACTTCATTTTAATAAATGTGTTTACTTTTAATAAAGCTTTTAAACTTAAATACAATCTGTGTTTTTTGGTCCAGACTAGAGTGACTGAGCGAAAGGTTTTGCAATTTTTGCAAGCATGAGTCCAGATAGAACACTTCAAAAGACATTATGGACAATCTCAGAGGACTGCACTAAGTTGATAGAGCTATTGCTGACTAGAATCATGGGAGTTTCGCCAACCGTGCAATCTTAGTTAGCTACACAGACAGACTAATAAGAATAATCTAGTAATACCACAGGGAGTCATAGTAGAGGCAGGATAAGAATTTAGATACAGTCTACAAGAAGAGCAAAGACAATTTTGAAAAAAGTCAAATGAGGAACTCTAGGAAAAATAGGTACTAGTCTAAAATGAAAACTTACTGGGGCCAGCAGAGGAGCCCTCGCCTGCCCGATCCTGGCCCTGTTGAACAGCATCCGCCGCCTGCTGCTCCTGTGTCCTCCTCTCGCCCCTGGGGGGAGCTGACGTAGAACATGAAAGAAAGAACAGAAAACATGGATGATTGTTGCTTGTCAATGTCAACCAAATCAAACATTTCAAAAGAACAATAAAAAATATTTCCGCGAAATTATATTGATTAGGGTTAGTTTTCATTTATTTGCGGACCTGTGACTTCGAAAGTCACGTAACTCACTAAACAAAGTACTGAAACGTTCACCTAGGACTGGCAGGCAGCAGTCCGCAGGCAAGACGCAAAGTGACAGACAAACTCCATTGTGATTTCAGTCAGATCAGTGACAACACTAACAGTTGCCTGCTACATTACCAGTCATTTAAATAGTCAAACTATCAATCCACCGCCACTATTTTTCTTATTGTAAGGGGTACAAAGGAAGGGGCAGATTTAAGCCCCTTGCGGCTCTTTTGCGCCGTTCTTGCGTGACTTTTGTGACGCAGCAGCTAAACAAAAAAGGGCGCCATGGTGCGGCGTATAATATTATAACAACGTGACGCATTTGGGAGATGCATCCCGTTATAAAGCCCTGCGCCATCAGGGGGCGTTCCGGCGCAAGGGAGGGCATTCCTGCGCTGGAACACATCCTAATAGTGGCTGAGGGAAATCTACAAAATTTCAATCAGTCACCTTTAGGACAATGATGCGTCACACAAACCCTGCACCTGCTTGAAGCAGACGTACGGCTTGACCCAGCATTGGGGAGATAGGGTACCCCAGAGCATTGATGGAGCTGCGCCATCGTTGTGACGCAACTCCAGCAGTAAAGCTTCGGTGACGTTTTGGGCCCATGGTGCGCCGCATTGCAAATACGGCGCACCATGTTTGGTGGTGGTAGCGGGCCGCACAATTAATGGCGCATCCCTGCTACTTTGCAGGGATGCGACGGTAATTGCAATTCTGCCCCTTAGGGGCATACTTACTTACGCGTTCTGGCGCATCTCCAGAGATGCGCCAGATCAAATGCATCACGCAAAACTACCCTTGCGACACGGCAGATGCGCCTCATTTACAATGCGGCGCACCCTGGCGCAAGGGTAGGCACTTACGTGACGCATCTCGTCACGTGAAAGCGGCGCATCGCTGGAGTCACGGCGCCAACGCAATGCAACTCCAGTAATGCTCAGGGCCACCCAATACTTAACATGCTGTGTCAGTCCTTTAGCCTGCTTCGAGCAGACATAAGGAATTGAATTGACGTAGCAGCGTCGAAGAAGTGCCTGCGTTAAATCTTGTAGATTTCACGCAGGCAATTTTGCGAGGCGCACAGCCGCCGGACCGCCCACCCTCCGTACTAGGAACGCACCCATTGTGGTGCAGGCCCATGGCTTTATAACGTGACGCATCTCCCTAGATGCGTCATGCTGTAAATGACTCGCAGGGATGCGGCACGTTTACGCCGCTGTTGCGTCACGCAAGGCAACGTAAACGTGGCGCAAGGGGCTTGTAAATGTAATCTGCCCCCTAGTGTCTAGCATTACGCAGTTCTGTAAAGTACACTCATACATAATAGTTACTCAGGCCAATGAGACCACGAAATAGAAAACAAATAAGCATAGTAGCAACGCCACTGAGAAGGAAAGCAGTGCACCTGAAATGCACAGAAGATTTTGAAATATAATTTAACTACAATGTAATCGTCATCAGCGGCATTATTGGCTTGCTCCATGTAAAAAACAAATATTTGCAATACAACAACACAGAGCAGGAGAAAACATCATAGTAGTGAGTGATTAAATGGCTACTACTACTCACCAAGCCCGGGGATCTCCCAGCCGAGCTGGTCCAGCAGGTCGCGCTCGCGGTCCAGGAGGTCCGTCCAGCGATGGGTGACCTGGCTGTAGGTGCGCTGGACCCCTTAGAGGTGGGATATGGCCCAGCACACCTTCTCCCACCGCTTCCGGCGCTCCCGCATGTTGTAGCCGCCGGCCGCGATCCTGCCGCCTCCCGCGATGGTCCTGGGCAGGCGGCGCTGGACGAAGTAGACCAGCGCGCCCACTTCCTCCGGGCTGAATATCTCCCGTCGCGTCACCTGCTCCCCCCTCAATCTCCCGCATGCTGTCCTGGCACTGGGTCCAGCACTACTCCCCGCCGCCGCTGTGGCCCTCAAGTGCCTGGGCAGCTTCACGGCGCCTGGCTTGACCATGGTCTGGGCAGGTAAGGTAGGAAGAAGTAGAAAATTAAGAAAGAATAGGATAGGGAAGAAGAAAAGAAAAGAGTTTAAAAAAGTAGTTTAAAAGTAAAGAAAAATAGCAGAAAAGACAAAAATATACAGCTAGGAAAAGAGAGGGATAGATAAGAAGCAAAATCGTAAAAAAACTGAAAACAAGCAAAGGATGGCAAAGATACCAAGAGGATTAAACACCATGCCCAGACAAAGGAAATGAATGAAAAACAAGATGGCCGGCGCCCGTTCACGAGCGCGAAAGTAAGTTCGCGCGAGATTTTCCTCGCGATCTCGTGCGAACCTCTAGATTTCCCGCGCGATCTCGTGCGAACCTCTACTCGCAATGCGCTTACTGCGCGAGATTATACATAGCGGGCGGAAACGGAAATACGTCACGCAAACAAAATGGCCGCGCCCGTACTCGACCTTGGGGTAAATTCGCGTGTTGCGCTGCAAGCGGCTCGCGAATACTGCAAAAAAACTCGCGAAACAACAAGCCGCAAAAAAATAAAATGCTCATTTGCACGAATTGGCGGCTTCCGCGGTCGGTTTCGCACGACGCCGCGCCCCGCGAATAGCGCGAAAAAACCGAAAAACGATTTCAGCAAAAGCAAAAGCAATGAGCAGGTGCAAAAGGTCAACCTCATGATTTGTAACAATTCTTTGTAGTTCTTCCTGAGGGGGCCCTCCAGAATTCGGTTGCCTGCTTGCAACTATTGTGTGACCCTGCTCTGACCTTAACTGTATGCCACAAAGGTCCTGATTTACAGCTAAAGGAGCAGACAAGCAGGTGCCAGGCTGGAACTTGAAATTCTTTCAGTGACACATTAATTAGCCCGTAATTCATTATTGTCAGTTGGGGCAGGGCAGGTGTTGTTAATAAACTAACCCCAAATTAATTCATGTCAGTTCAAGCAGGGCAGGTGGGCTTGCTTTTCCCCCCCATCTTCTACAGTGATGATGAACCAGAGGGTGGCATTGATGTAACAGAGGGTGGCATGGGTCAAAGAGAGGGTGCCAGTGGTGAAACAGAGGGTGCTGGGAGGCTGTGATGATGAGCCAGACGTAGAAACAACATAGTCGCGACCGTTGCGAGCCGACAAGTAAGTTCGCAATTGCGAACTAATACCAAATCCTCGCGAACTGGCAGAAACAATTGCGAACACACAAAAAAAAAATCCGGGAATTCGCGGATTTTGCGGATTGCGAGTTCGCAAATCCGCAAAATTCGCGAACGCGAGATCCGCAAAATTCGCCCATGCTTACTATGAGATTGGTTAGGGAGAAGAGGGGAGGTAAAAATGTGGAAAATGGGAGAAGAATATTAGGTGATAAGAGAAAAATAGTTCCAGAGAAGATAACAGGCACAGAATTCAAAGCACACCATTGTAGAGTGGAAGATGAGGAAAGGGAACAGTTTAAAGTAAATATTGGAAATATTGGGGCATAAAGAAGGGATTGTACTTATCAAGTGTAGGTACTTGTAATACACACACACACACACACCAAGTAACCAGTATTTAGACAAGAAAGAGCAAGAGATGACTTTTGGACAGAGACCACAAGATACCTAGAGGGATGTAACCTTCCAGAAATTGAACAAAAATTCAAGGTGGACAGAGGCAAAGCATGCTCCTTATTTTAGAAATCTTGCCTCGCTAAAACTATTACTTTGTTTAATGGCATTTTCAAATTTGTTCATCAATAGTCTAATACCTGTAGCACTGAGAATGTTTTCACCATCTGTTTCTATGTAAACATTATTGTTTCACTTTTGTCTTCTCTTATTTCATCATTAATCTAGCATATCTATTTGCCTTGTTAGAAATCCGGCTACTGCACTTAACACACCGTTGGTGTTCGGTAATTCCTTAATACAATGTTCCCTTCTGATGCAAAGACACACCATTCATTATGCTAATAGTTTCAGTAAACTCTGTGTCTCAAGATAACCTTTGTCATGAATGGAAGTTTAAGCTATCTATTAGTAGCATAACCCCAGGGTGATGCCGTTTAAATCTTCCTTCAAATCTGTGTTGATCAACAGCAAATGGAAAAGGCTCTGATTCCTTCTATTTTTTTTTTAACAAATCATCATTAGATGCTTTCATTTTAAGTCATTACTGACTCATTTTATTATTGCCTTTTTTATGCTAAGGCAGTGAGAGAGAAGTAAATGTTCAACTTTTCTCTTTCATTTCAGGGAATTGATATGTTCTATAAGGCTTCCCAGAGTTGCAGTGTGTGGTTTTCTGACACCCTGGCACTAAGTACTCAGTCAATTTGCCAACCTGAATCAGAACCCCAGTTTGATGACAGCCTAGACACAACCCACTGAACAATGCTTACATAAGAATGGCGATTCTCAAATTTCCTGGCAGAGAGAATCTTAATTTCATTAGAAACAACAGAATCTAACATTATGCAATAAACTTTTGTTGCTCCCCACAGCATGCAGCACTTTAAAGAATATTCAATACATCCTGAGTAAAACATTCCAACATAGAATTCCATAACATCATATAGCTCCATGACAATTGTGACTCTTCCTCTTCAAGCTGCACCAAAAACTATGTCTTACTTCAGTTCCACTCGACACTTTTGCAGAGTTATCGGAAATTATGCAAAGTGAAACCATTTGGA
The DNA here is from genome assembly GCF_964263255.1 of Lissotriton vulgaris. Taxonomy (NCBI): domain Eukaryota; kingdom Metazoa; phylum Chordata; class Amphibia; order Caudata; family Salamandridae; genus Lissotriton; species Lissotriton vulgaris. The sequence continues at coordinate 1,527,295,038 of NC_141685.1, read as the reverse complement.
AATAAAATTCCCAATTTCAAATATAATCATGTAATGCAAAATGCAAAATGTAATCATGACAGAGATAGAAAACTGCAATATTAATCGTATTGCTAAAACACTACAAGTTGTAAACAACATCATAAATCTATCAACCTTTAAACCCAATAATTCTGTAATATGATAAAATATTCATAAACATCTAAGCGTAGTGATGTTCAGGATTTAACAGCATAGAAACTAGGGCGTGTCGGGAGGGATTATGTTAGCGCACGTTGTCTTTAATGAAATCAAGATTCTCTCCATAAGGTAATTTGAGAATTGCCATTTCATTACAAGACTGGAGGCTACCATTATGCATGTTTAAAGCTATTCAGGGCCACATTGTTCATGTGTTCTACGGGTCTATGGTAAAAGTTAGCAAAAGTGATGGAGTTTGACGAGTCTGCAGCTTTCAATATACCTGTGAGTGTACCTCCTGCCCAAAAGACTTTATTGTCTATTGCCGCTCTTGATGAGATCATTCATTGGGTAGCCAGGGTGCTACACATGACCAGCGTGTCCCTAGCAACACTATGAAATCGTAATCAGGACATAGGTGTGACTTTGGAGAGGCTAAATTAAAAAATGTTGTCTCTTTACGACCGCAAATGGACTTGCTGGCACTGAAACCTTGTCATTGGCACACCCTGCTAATATGACATTGTGTCAGACCAAACCTTCGTGCTACTACAGCATAAACTATTCACAGAGAGCACCATCCCGAAGTACTGGCCTGTCCGTTTCTGACAAAAGGATCTTTGCGCTACAGCAACGACCATCTCAGCGGCGGCCAGCACAGGTAAATGTGGTTAGGGAGGGCAGTGGAGGGCGATGTGGGAGGGAGGATATCTATAGACGATGGAATAGCTATAATTAAACAAATAAATAATACCCATTCCGCTGTCTGTCGGCTTTCCCCCCTGCTGCGCCCTGTCCTTTCCCACTGCACTTACCTGTGCTGGCCACCAATGCATCCGAGATGCTAGGACTGCTCTTCATGCTACATCAATGATTGTCAGTGACACTTCTCTGCTTCTCGCAGCCTCCTCCACCGCGAATGGGCCTGTTTGTGCTAGACTGAGAAGGTAACTTTTGTGCAAAACAAAACTGGTACCTGTATCTTACCCGTGCTCAATAGCAGTTGACCTGTTGTGACTTTCTCTCTGTTCCGCACGAGCAGATAGCTTTAGGCTTTTTGTCACCATTTTCACTTAAATATTTAAAATTGCCTATCTCCGGTTCTACTGATTGAATTCTGTTGTTTTGGTCTTGATTTATTTATTACATTTTGTTCTATTATTCTAAATTGGTGTGGTATTTATTTTGAGTGGTGTTTCCACTTTATTACTGTTTTTGAAGTGCTGCTTAAATACTTCACACATTGCCTTTAAGTTAAGCCTGACTGCTTTTGTGCCAAGCTACAAGATGGTTAAGCACAGGTTCAATCAGTCAATCAATGCATTTCTAAAGCGTGCTAAATTCCTGTGAGGGTCTCAAGGCACTGGGGGGGTGCTACTGATCGAAGAGCCAGGTCTTGAGCAGTCTTCTGAAGTCAAGCAGGTCCTGAGTCTGTTGTAGGCTGGTAGGGAGAGCGTTCCAGGTCTTGGCGGTGAGGTAGGAGAAGGATCTGCTGCCGGCGGTGGTTTTCCGGATGCGAGGAACTGTGGCGAGGGCGAGGTTGGCTGAGCGGAGGCTCCGGGTGGGGATGTGGAAGTTGAGTCGGTTGTTGAGGTATGTAGGTCCGGCGTTGTGTAGTGGGTGAGAAGTTTGAAGGTGATCCTATTTTTGATGGGGAGCCTGTGCAGGCCACTCAGGTGGGGTGTGATGTGGCTGCGTCGGGGGACATCGAGGATAAGGCGTGCTGAGGCGTTCTGGATTCGTTGTAGTCGTCTCAGGAGCTTGGTTGTTGTTCCTGAGTAGAGAGCATTCCCGTAGTCTAGTCTGCTGGTGACGAGGGCCTGGGTGATGGTTTTTCTCGTGTCAGGAGGGATCCACTTGAAGATCCTGCGGAGCATTCGGAGGGTGTTGAAGCAGGATGCAGAGACAGCGTTGACTTGCCTGGTCATGGAGAGGGTGGAGTCAAGGATGACCCCCAGGTTGCGTGCGTGGTCTGTGGGTTCCGGGCTGTGCCTAGTGATGTGTGCCACCAAGAGTCGTCCCAGGCTGATGGGGTGGGTCTGAGAATGAGGACCTCCATCTTGTCTGAATTCAGCTTCAGTCTGCTGTCCTTCATACAGTCGGCTACGGCCTTTATTCCTCTGTGGAGGTTGGCTTTGGCAGTGTGGGGTCTTCGGTGAGGGATCTGATCAGCTGGGTGTCGTCGGCGTAGGACATGATGTTGAGGTTATGTTGACGTGCGACGTGGGCGAGCGGTGTCATGTAGATATTGGACAGTGTCGGGCTGAGCGAGGATCCCTGAGGGACGCCGCAGATGATCTCAGTGGTTTTTGAGCAGAAGGGTAGGAGGCGGACGCTCTGTGTTCTGCCAGAGAGGAAGGATGTCGTCCAGGCCAGGGCCTTCACTTGAATTCCGGCATCATGGAGGCGGGCTGATGGGGTGCGGTGGCAGACTGTGTCAAAGGCTGCTGATAGGACCAAGAGGATGAGGGCGGCTGTTTCTCCTTTGTCCATTAGGATTCTGATGTTGTCAGTGGCGGCGATGAGGGTGGTCTCGGTGCTGTGGTTGCTGTGAAAGCCACATTGGGAAGGGTCCAGGATGTTGTCGTCTTGGAGGTAGCAGTTAGCTGTTTGTTGACAATCTTCTCTGTCACTTTTGCCGGGAACGGGAGCAGGGAGATGGGCCGGAAATTCTTGAGGTCCTTGGGGACCCCCTTGGGCTTCTTTAGAAGGGCATTGATCTCGGTGTCCTTCCAGCTTTCCGACAAGGTTGTTGTCTCGAAGGAACTGTTGATTGTTTTCCAGAGGTGGGGCGCGATGGTTATGCAGGCTTTGTAGAAGACATGGTGAGGGCAGGGGTCGGATGGGGATCCGGAGTGGATGGAGCTCATGGTTTTGATTGTGTCTTCATCGCTGACGTTGGACCAGGCGGTCAGGCGGCTGGTGCGGGTAGTGGTCGCGGGGGTGGTGGACTCGGTGGTGCGTGTGGGGGTCTTGGAGTTGAAGCTGTCATGGATGTCGGTGATCTTGCGGTGAAAAAAGGTGGCCAGGGAGTTGCACAGGTCTTGTGATGGTGGTATGTCGTTGGTGTTGGAGCTGGGGTTGGAGAGTTCTTTCACGATGCTGAAGAGCTCTTTGGTGTTGTGTGCGTTGTTGTCTAGGCTATCCTTGAAGGCGGTCCTCTTGGTGGTCCTGATGAGTTGGTGGTGTTTGCGCCTGGCGCTCTTGTGGGCTGTGTGGCTGTCTGGTGTTCGGTTGTAGAGCCATTTCTTCTCCAGCTTCCGACAGGTGCACGTGGAGGTCCGGAGGTCTTTGGTGAACCAGGCGGCTTTCTTGTTGGTGTGGTTGGTTGTGGAGGTCTTGAGAGGGGCGAGGGTGTTGGCGCAGTCGTTGATCCACTGTTTGAGGTTGGTTGCGGCAGTGTCAGGGTCGGTGGGGTCGGTGGGTGGTCTTAGGGCAAGGGTGGTAGTCAGTTGGTCCTTGGTGACCTTGCCCCAGCAGCCGCGTGGTAGCTGTTGGGTGCAGTGGTGTGTGGTCGGTTTCCTGAAGGTGAATTGGACGCATCTGTGGTCGGTTCAGTGGGGTTCAGTGGTGTGGTTAAAGGAGACGTGGGAGCTAGTGGAGAAGATAGGGTCCAGCGTGTGTCCGCCAGCATGGGTGGGTGTCGTCATGAGCTGTTTGAGTCTGAGGTTGGCGAGGTTGTCCACCAGGGCGGTGAAGTTGGCATCGCTGTTATTCTCGAGGTGGAAGTTTAGGTCCCTGAGGATGATGTAGTCTGTGGAAGCAAGGGCGTGGGTGCTGGCAAGGTCGGCGATGGTGTCGCTGAACTGTGGTCTTGGTACAGGTGGTCTGTAGACGAGTGTTCCTCTGAGGGTCGTGTTGGGGTCGGTGTGGATCTGGAAGTGCATGTGCTCGGCAGTGGTGAGGGTGTCGTCGGTGTTGGTCAAGACTCTGAGGGTGTCCTTGTGGATGATGGCAATTCCCCCTCCAACTCTGTTGGTGCGGTCTCTGCGGGTGATCTTGTAGCCCTGTGGGATGGCTACGGCGATGTCTGGTGCCGAGGTGGCGTTCAGCCAGGTCTCTGTCAGGAAGGCCACGTCGGGGGAGTAGAGTCTAGGAGGTCCCAGAGTACGATGGTGTGCTTGCGAGTAGAGCGGGTGTTGAGGAGGATGCAGGGGAGGTGGTTGGGCTCTCTGATTGGTGGTCTGGTGGGCTGGATGCTGGTGAATCTGCAGTTCCGGCAGGCGAAGGGCCCTTGGGTGCACTTCAGGGTGGCCCGGTAGCAGGGGTGGGCTCGTCTGGTGTTGAGTGCGTGGAGGGTGTTGGAGTCGTAGTGCAGTCTGGGGTTGTGGGGTGCGGGATCCAGGGGTTCTGGTACTGGGCGCAGTCCAGGTGCGGACAGGCACAGACGGGCTTGCCTTTGGCACACCTTCAGTGCGCCAGTGGAGCACCAGCTGCGCGGCCGCTTTGTGGCCTCCATATGAGGTTCGGAGGGAAGGAGGAGCAGCTGGGAGGTGGGAGCGGGCGGCCAATGGGGGACAGGGGTATTGGGCTGCAGGGACACAGCGGCGGGAAAAAACGGCGGGGGAAAAGTAGAGGGGGCACAGGGGCAGCGGGCACAGGGGCACAGAAAGCAGGAAAAAACAAACCAAAAACAGCAGCAGGCGGGTGAAAAAGGAGAGGGGGCACAGGGGCAGCGGGCACAGGGGCACAGAAAGCAGGGAAAAAACGAATCAGAAACAGCAGCAGGCGGGTGAAAAAGGAGAGGGGCCACAGGGGCAGCGGGCACAGGGGCACAGAAAGCAGGGAAAAAACGAATCAGAAACAGCAGCAGGTGGATGAAAAAAGGAGAGGGGGAACATGGGCAGCGGGCACAGGGGCACAGAAGCAAGGGTGGGCACTTGCAGAATTAACCAAACAGCAGCAGAACAGACTCAGCCACGATGTAGGCGGGCCGGCCAGATCACAGGTCACACAGGGGGCTGCGTGGCGGTGAGAGGAGCGACCTGCCTGGTGACAGGGTCAGAGGTCCCAGGTTGATTTGTGGTTTACTTGGGCCTCATTCTGAAAAGGATTGTAGTTGCTCCATGAGTAGGGTTTCACCCCCCTCAACCAGTATCCCAATCTCTCACAATGATGAACTATGCATTATTTTGGATTAAGTAGGAACAGCAGCCATGATATTTCTTGTATATTACCTTTGAAATTTTGTCCATACATTTTTGGTAGGCAGCTTGTGTAGGAACGGAATCACAGGGAAGGCAGTAGTCTGGATGTCCTTAAGTAAATGCCTCCTAACTCATCTTTCAGTGATTATGAGGATTAAAAAGCAGTGGCAAGATGGCTGCACTTTTCTCTCATCAAGTTTATACCTTTTGGACTGCCCTCCATCTTAACTCTGCGCAATAACTACCCTATTTTTAAGGGAAAACATAGACAATGCTTTTCACAATTCAACTGGTATAGAGGCACCAGGCTCTTTGTATCAGATGGTCAAACCTCAATAAGCCTTCACCAGTAAATGCTGTGTGTTCTCCCAACACTGAGTCTGCAAATTGTATGTGCAAGCTGCATAAAAAATGCGTGTTTTCTATTTTAGCTGCTATGTGAAAACTCTTTGTATTCCTGGGCTCAGAATTTTCTCATAATACGCAAGTCAGTCTTTTGATTAATATATCGCTACTGGCTGCAGCTGTATTGCAGAAGTTAGGAAAAAGTCATGAATGCTTCCATTACTTTTTAGGTCGAGCCTAGAGCGCATGGGCTATCTGCAAGGCCTGTTGTAATTGCTCCATGCTGAGTGTAATCCTGCCTTCTGCTTCAATTGGTCCACTGCTGCATCACTTGCATTTCTTGGCTTCTTATTGGTGGTAGTGCTGATACTTCACTTCTGGTTTTATCATTCAGGAGCACTGGCCAACTACGGTTTTCTTACGCTTTAGTTGTTTATGTGTTTGTTTAGGGACTACTTGTATTATTTTGGTAGCCGTTCTTGACCTAATGGCGGAGTTGGGTCACGAGCTATGACTTTACTGCACATATGGTCTTATTCTGTCACTTCAGCACTCAGCATGCCCATGCAGAGAGGGGAAATTAACTTTCAGTGACATGCGGCTCTCTCCGACAACGAGGCTGACTCTTCACTCTCAGTGTATAACTAGGTAAAGCAGCTTAGGGCCACGAGTGGAACGGAGTATTCAGAGGCTGGTGTAGCAGTAGACCGGGTATTCATTTTTAATTTTTTGAGAGACCATTTTCTGTTTCCTTTGTTTTAGATTCATTTCATGCTGCAGTTCACTTCCAGGTTACTCCTGCATTTAAAACCCCCTCTAAGGCCTCACGTGATATGGAAAAGATTAGTCCTCTCAATGGCAAGAGCTTATACTCTATAAACATTGCCAGCATTACTGCTGCAGCGAGTAATCCTTAATACACCACAGTGCAATTTCAAGGTAACTCTCTTACACTTTAATTTTAAAAAGTACAACATTTGTTTTATGCGTTATATAACAGTCACAAGTAAGTCAACTTCAGTTTCTGTGCATACTTCAAATAGCCACATTTTCTGCCCTCGTGTTTATAACTTAAACATATTTGTTATCAGGATTTGTGGTTACATCTGCCAAACAGATTAAAGGCCATTGGGACGATATTAAGATGTTTTCAATGTTCATCGCCACTCAGTTTATCTCTTAACCACTAGTGCTCACCGCCAGGACCGGCTTTAGCGCTGGTGGCGCCCAGTGCGACAATCATTTTTGGCACCCCCACGCCCCATGACCGCCTCCTCGGATTCTCTCCTTACCAGCGGGCAGAAGTGCCCCATATCTTTCAAATCATGTTATTGCTAAACACAGTACCCTCTCTGAGGTCAGAGCCCCTCCGCAGGTCGGTACTCAGTGAGGCCGCACCAGTCGCACTGCCCTAAAGTTAGCCCTGCTCACTGCCATCCTCTTGGGTGCTAATGTCAGCCGCTACTGGATCAAGGAAAGGTTGGAGCCCCTTCGGGCCACAGCTCACAGCCCGGCCTCATCTTGAACTCATCCAGAAGGTAAGCTGTGATGCTTGGCTTATCGGTGACAGGATGGGGGCACACAATGGTGTAGGCGCTGGGGGTGGCGCGAATGAGACACACCACACACTATGTCACTGCCAGAAGTACCGCCCCAGAGCGGGCGCTTTTCTTTTTGCGGATGACATGTAGCGTCCTGAGGCAACAGGACCGCTAACCATTACATAAGCCAGCTCTGATTGCCGTTTAGTGAGGCTGAGGACGTGTTAAAAGGTAGGTTGTTGTCTGGGCAAAGTTAAATGCAGTTGGGGACGTGTTGAGAGGTAGGTTGTTGTCAGATCCCAGTGCACATCAAGACTGGCCTAATTTATCTCTCGTATGCCCTGGAGAATTCCACTAGAAGCCCATGTTCACACCAGAACATGGGTTTCTATTGGAATTCACAAGGCCATATTATCAAGCCCATTATCGCCACTTTAGCGGCAGTTTTCTGCCGCTAAAACGGCGATAATTTTTACGTCCTGCTTGATAATATGCCCCTTAGTTCTTGATAAAATTCGTAAATGCAGAGGTGTAGGTAGGTCTTTTTGTTAAGCAACGACAGGCCATGAAACTCTTCCCTTTTTTGTTAAATCTTACTTCAGGTCACAAATCTTTTTCAAAATTACTTTTAGTTGATTAATGGACATGCTTTACTCTTTTTCTGCACTGTGTTTGGTGATCTTCGGGGGATGATAACCATGAAGGTATTAGTGGGCTTTTCAAAATATAAAAAATAAACACGCATTTGCAATGCAAAGCTGGCTGTAAGTTCACCTTTTTCACTGCGAGCCTAGCTTCTCAGTCAGTCAGTCAGTCAAAATACTTTATTTCGATAATTCAATATCATAAAAAGACGGTGAAGCATACTATACAATCAAATACACTTTAAAAAACAATTACAATTCATATATTTAAAAATATCCCACAGATTTCATAAAATTGTTAAAAAGAATCATTTAACATAAATATAGCTGCCATATTACATTACTCTATTAAAAGACCAATATATACAATGCAGAAAATCCAACTTTATAAAAATACAATCACTTACAATTTATCATTCTCTTGTTCCTGACCCTAACAGCACCCACCAAATAGCTGGCAACATGGAAAATGATCCTGGGGCTGTTAAGTAATTGCAGATATAGGAGAGCGGGCTTAACTTGAAAGAACCCTGCCTCCTTAAGGATAGGAACAAGAAACTTAGTCCTTATTTCCGTGTAATGACCACAAAACATCAAAAAATGCATTGTGTCCTGCGTCGAAAAATTATCGCAGGAACGCGGTGGTGCCTGTTCAGGACTACTCCATTCAGAAAAGTAACCTAAGTTCAAGTGGATCATATTAAAATGAAAATGTGTTAGAAGAAACCTGTGGAAAGAACGATTAACTAAAACAAGGTAAAGCTCAGGTCCTGGGGGATTGGCAACAATAAGGGTGGCCCTTACAGTGGGTTTTCTAAGCTCAACTTCCTCTCTGTTTAACATCAGTATTTGTAACATAGCCCCCTTTATTAGTGCTATGTCCTTGCGAGTTATTTTGTCAGGTGAGAGAAAGAGCTCAGGTCTCCCTAATTAGGAAAACCAATGTTTAACATAAGATAACCACTTAATTTTATTTACATTATCCAATGAGAGGCAATCTTTAATAATGACATGATTCAAAGAGAGTTCATCATTCAACCAGGTCTTCAACCAAGATATTAAGGGGGCCACTCTTATCTCATCTGTAATAAAACCGTCCCCTAGCTCTGAGTGGATCGTATAAGATGGGGTAGACTGTGGCACTGATAAAATAGTTCTCATAAATTTATTTTCAGTGACTTGTAGAAAGTCTATTGCACTGTACCCCCATATTGAGCACCCATATGTGGCTACCGTCAAACATTTCGCTTTATAAATGTTCAGCAAAGCCTTTATGGGCCTAGCCCCCAGTTTTCTACTAAAGCCCATGATTGCTGAGGAGGCCGCATTTCTGTTTTTAATCTGCGGTCCCCAATTCCCCTTCTCCTCGAAGGTAATCCCCAGGTACGGGAATGTAGGGACTCTGCTAAGTTCTTCCTCACAACAGAAGAACGTTTTCAGGTTTGTCTTTCTTTTACCCCTTCCCATAATCATGATTTGAGATTTCTTTTCATTTATTTTAAGGTCCAGGGAGGTCATAAAAAGGCCAAAAGCATCCAACAAACGTTGAAGGCCGACACCGGTCCGTGCTAGAAGGACAGCGTTGTCCGCATACAGGAGAACCGGTATACCAAGTTCTCCTATATGCGGTATATCAGACGCGGCCTCCCTAAGCACGGGTTCAAGGGCATTTATATAAACTGTAAACAGAAGTGGGGATATGATACATCCCTGCCTGACCCCCCTTTCTGATTTAAAATGACTAGAACAACGCCCCTCTGCGTTCACCTTGACAGAGGCCAAGAGACCAGAATGTAGATCAGCTAAAATGTTTACCAGGGCAGGGTCAAGACCTAAATCAATTAAGATCAGCCAGAGTTTTGTGCGATTTACAAGGTCAAAGGCCGAGGACAGGTCCATGAACCCCAGGTATAGTGACCCATCCTTGGCCTTAGTATATTTATCCACCAGCAATTGTAGATTAAGGCACTGATCCAAAGTACCTCTTTTGGATCTGAATCCATATTGCACGTTTGACAGTATCCCTTTATCGTCAAGCCACTCGTGTAATTTGTGCAAAATAACCCGCCCCAAAATTTTAACAGAGGAGTCTATTAAAGAAATTGGTCAGTAACAGGCTGGGTCTACCCTGTTACCCTTTTTAAAGACTGGGACGATAATGGATTCTTTACAAGATGCTGGGATATTATCGTGATTTAGTGCATTAAAAACCTTGCATAGGATCTTCGACCACAGTTTTGGGGCATATTTGAAAAGGTCTGCAGGGACCCCATCAGGACCAGGTGCCTTGTTTATCAAGGTCTGGTCTATCGCCCTTTCCACTTCTTGCACATCGAAGGTAACACAAGAACCCTCCTTTCTATAGGTGGTGTCATTTACAGGGTCCTGATGGACAGTGTTAGCATATATGCTCCCAAAATGTTTGATCCATGCATCATCAGGAATATTAGACTCAAGGGGGCGATTTTCCTCATTTGAGAATAGTGGCTGGTTTACTACTTCCCAGAACTGGCTACTATTTTTTAGTGTCTCGGGATCAAGTAGCTTTAACCAGGCCTTTTCTTTTAGCTTGTTCTTCCTAGTTTGCATAGTGTTTTTATACCATTCTCTTACCTTAGCTATTATCGAACGCCGCAACTACTTGAGTGCTTAGTGCCCCTGAGCCAAGACAGATAGCTACGTCATCCTCCGCCTTAGGCAGAACGTCCTGGACAATAATTTCAGGATTAATATTCGACCACTTTAACCCGCGGCCTTGGTCTATAGGGATCACTTTTTGGCCACCCTTATGTAACAGTAATTTCATGGTTAAAAAATCCCTGGACAATACCTCCACCACGACTGGGTTATGGTCACTGACAAGACTGAAACCACTGTGTTATACCTTACCACTTTACCTAATATGTAACAGGACATAAAAATAAAATCAATAATTGTACCTTCACCAGATCCTTTAAAAGTAGGGACCCTATTTTCACCCTCACTTGTATCCAGATTCATACAGATTCCACCCCGCCAAGAAATCCTCAAGTGCCTCCCCTCTTTTTTGAATGTTCAAAATGCGTAACTGTAGAACAGGGCGGACCCTCTTCTACTGAGTTGGCACAAGGCTGATTACAGGGGTGAATATTAAAATCACCTAAGAGAATTATCTCAAAACAATTTACTTTAGTTCTGTAAACCGACAGAAAGTTATCAAGGTAATCCAGATTATGTCTGGTACTTTCATTAGAATTTGCATTATAAAATTTAATGAACAAAATATTTGATGAATCGGGGGAATTCAGTTCAACAATTAAGCAATTTTGACAACCTGAATCAAGCTGAGTTAACACTCCTTTTAAATCAAGTTTGAACAAGCTTAGTAAACCTCCTTTTGATCTACCTGCCACGCTGCTTGTGGCCGGAATAGAAAAATGTCCATAACCATCTAAGGAAAAGCTGTTCGATATGTCCCAAGTCTCCTGAAATGCCAAGATGTCAAAAGATTTCAAAAAGTCAATCCATATTTCGTTTTCACCTTTGCCCCTAATCCTGGCAATATTCCAGGTCATAATTCTGCAGGGCTGTGTATTAAGCCTTGAGTTGTTTGCCAGTCAGTCATTTTCCTCCTGGGATGCCAAGGGCGCAAACCGATTACAAAGTGGAAGAATTTGTTTGGCTTGAAAATTTGGCCTACACAAAGTATAACAATAAGAGTCCAATGACAAAGAATTTTGATAACCTGGATGGGCACACAGGCCAGTGCCCTGCATGAAAAGAGATGGTAGTGGATTTTGTTGAACAACATGAGGTTTAGAGATGTTACTAAGGTGATTGTAGAAAAACCCAAGGGGGCGCGCACATATAAAATCATCTATAATTGGTAAGGAGGCCGCCCTCAGCAGAACAGTGGCTACATGCTGTGGGTGCCTAAAGTTTACAATGATGCAGTCCCCCTTGGTCGTTTTTCTAGAGTTGCCTATCCAGCCCACTCTGCGTGTCGATATAATGTCATTTCGAAATGTAACAGGAAAACCACAGTATTTACTCAGCCATGCCAATACTTTATGGTTTAAGGAATCCATTGTTTCCCCCCTTGCATCATTTAACCGTGAGTCTACCCCAGGGACATTTGTTAGCACTACTATATATGGAGCGCAATCTGGTGGTAGATTAACTAGGGGTCTTTGCTTGCCTTCCCTCAACCCTAAGTTATTCTCTGCAACAGTAGTGACCGAATTAGCCTTCAGAGTGGGAGGAGGAATGGATTGATTACTCAGGGGCTGTGCAGGTGTTACAGCTGGCACGATGTTTGTTGCATTGTGACTCCCACTACAAGAGCTTGTAGCCCCCTCATTTACGGCAGTGCCCGTGTTAGTGTTCCTGTCTGCTTTGGATGAGGACAAATGTGCAGATAGGAGAACCCCTAGCCTAGAAACCTCCTTTGAGACCTGATCCATTTTGTCCCCAACCCCTTTACTGGTAACTACAGGGCCCTTTGTTTCTTTAGAGCTGACATTAGGTTTTTGAAGGGTTTTTTCTGCGGTGGCAAGGTTCGAAGCTAAAAGGGTACCCAATCTGGATACCTCTTTTGTAACCTGTTCGACTCTGTCTGCCAATGGTCTGAACATAGTCTGCATTTTCAATGTGAACATGTTGATCAAGGAGTTGAGTTGATCACTATTCAATTTAATCGTACCCCCCTCATTTGGACTATCAGGGAGGACTCCCCCTTCATCATCTGGTGTGATGACAACCTACTTGGCTCTCTTGTACCCTCCTCATTATTTTGTGACCCTCTACAGGCTCTCACTTCTCTTCGTGACTGCGGGGGTACCAGGGAGGATTCCGGGGATGATATTGGTAAAGGTTGAGTAGTGGAAGAGAGGGAGTTATCTAGTAGCGCCACAGTAGGAGCTAGGCTGACAGATGTGTCTATATCCGCAACTGTTTGAGTGCTTGGGGTCCCCCCTGGAGCTAGATCACAGAACTCTGTTAGTACTGAACCAATTGTAGGTGAAGCAGGCGGGCTAAATCAGCCTAGAGACATGCGGCGTGCTGTATTGATCTTACTCACCACTTTTACCATATAGTTGTCTAATGGCCCAGACAAAGATGGCATCTTTGAGGAACGCAGTTTAGCCATGACGGACCGACTCAATTAGCAGCCGATAAAACACACGTCCCAAAGTTCGTGGCCCAGCCCGGCCTCCTCTGGCCGCAGACGGCCCCGCCCTTGTCCCGGGCTTCTCCCGGCGCACGTCCCGCGGGACGAGAGACCGACACTGCCTTTATGCGCCTCCTGGCGCTGCACAGGGCGTCACTGCTGGTGGGAGGGACCCGGCGGAGCCAAGCCCGGCCGGGGAACAGGTGGAGCTAAGCCCGGCCCTTTGCTGCTGGTGCTGCCGCTGGAAACCGTCACAAACAACCCCACTGGCCTCGATACCAGCGCTGCCTTTATGCGCCTCCTGGCGCTGCACAGGGTGTCACTGGTGGTGGGAGGTCCCGGCGGAGCCAAGCCCGGCCGTGGAACAGGCGGAGCTAAAGCCAGCCCTTTGCTGCCGGTGCTGCCCTGGAAACCGTCACAAACAACCCCTAGCTTCTCATAAGCTTAAAGTGAGTGTTTGAGCACCGCTTGCTGGTTTTCAAAGCACATGAATAAATGGCATTTTCATTTACAATGCCAGTAGCTCAACCTATCACAGATGCGAGACTTATTGCATTGCAAAAACTTGTTCATTTTTGGAACTGAATTTGGAAGATGTGATAGTAAAGGATGAACTATCACATAGATGTTTGCTTTATGTTGACTTTTGTGTATATGCTTTTCTGAATTTTTCCTGCAACAACAGAAACAATGTTTCATTTTCCTGATCTCTTCAATATAGCCAGAGTGACATTGGAGCTCGGGTTCAATAATGTGGCCAAGATGAATAATTGGATTTCATATTCAGGACTTTTTGGCATAAATAAGATTTCTTTGCAGCCTTGAATCAAACTGCCATGGCATCTGCAGTGATCTGAAGGTCATGGGATTGAACCACAGCCTTCATTTTCCTGTCATTAAATTGATGACCATCAATATGGGAAATATTACCATCTGTTATTTGCAGAGCTGATAAATAACAGCATTTCTGCACGAAGCGCTGTATACAAAGCAAGCTGTCGTGTATTTTTTTTAAATACTCTTCCCTAAATTTGTTCAAGAAATAATGTGTGGCGAGAGCATCTTTTTTTTTCCTTGTGAGGACGCCTTTCCATCAACACTAAAACTGAAACCCCAGCTGACGTAACATGGATGGGAAGCTGCTCTGCCTTTTGAGCATGTCAGGACAACCCTTGAATCCCAAGACAGCAATTATTCCATTCGACAGAGAAGCGTTTTACACTTGTGCAGAAAAGTAGAGTGCATTATTGTAATGTTTGTTTTCAGTCTCTGTTCCCTTGTGTTATCGGGCAAGTGAGAGCCATTTGCAGGTGAAGCTAGCAGGTTGCCAGCGGCGCTCCTTAAGCCTGGGGATTTGATGAAAACCATTATCGACATTTCAAACACACAGAGCTCTGTTTATCTTAAAAGCTTTCAAGACAAGAACAACTGTATGAGCTAAAGGTCGCTCAAAAACTCAAGCATCTCCAGCTAACATGTCAAAACCTTATCTGCGAGCTAAGGCTAAGTTAAATGTGCATTTATGGCTTGACATCCTACACGACTTATAGAAGTATCTTTATTGACGAATCTTAATGGCAAGAGGCAGGCTAGACTATAATACAGCATGCAGGGATTGTAAAACAGTGCAAGGTACATTAGCATCGAGATTTTAGAGAGTGATCAAACACAAGAGGACATACTAGCGGAAATTATATTAGCATGTGTCAAGCTAAAATGGTGCCCGTAAGAGTCATCGTGTACAGACAGAGCTGCAGTGCTTTGCAGCTGATAGAAGGAAAGGTATACATTAGGAGCTGGCAGAGGATTTAGCTACGTCTTCATAGTCAGGCATATTCGAGAAAATTCTAGGGGTTCTAGGGTTAACACCCACGGGAGCAACGGAGTACTCGAGTTACCTCACCCAGGGAAGCCGGGTGCATTGGGGCCTTTTGGTGTCGGGAATCGTCGATTTCAATGGTGATCTGCTGCAAAGTGCTGCCGCCATCGAAGAGGAAAGTGTCCGGTGTGATCCAAGCCTGGATCGAATATTAGAAGAGCCTGAAAGCAGAGGAGACTGAGTCTGGGTCACTTGCCAGTGACCAGCAGCACAATAGACAAATGCCCACTGATTTCGGGTGATTTCAGGTGTAGAGGTGAAGTTTGACTCTGGATCCACGAGGACCAGGAGATGTCAACGACAACCTGGAACTGGATTCGAGCTGTCCCACAAAGGTTGTCGAGTGTAAAGTAAAAAAAAAAAAAGTAAATTGATACTTGTATAGCGCACTACTCACCCGCAAAGGTCTCAAGGCGCTTTTACGAATACCGCTGTGGAACCCATCCTGGCTTTCCCTGTGAGGCGTCCACTCCTGGGCACCCCCAAGGTGGAGGCCAGGCATCCTTAGCATTGTGGGGGCCGTTGTGGAGATTAAGCAAGCTATTGCCCAGAGTTGCAGAGTGGGACTCCATGATTGGAATAGGCACTGAGGCGAGAATTATCAGGTCCGTGGAATTTTGAGCCCAAGACCCGCCGAGGTGGGGAATTGAACCCTGGTCCCGGGCTAGACCTCTGATCAGGGTCTGCCGCTCTAACCATTGAGCCACACTGCTCCAGTGCTGCGGTGTCGGTGACCAGATTGGACCCAACAAGCCTTGGCAACAGCAAGCCATGGAAAAAGTGAAGAAATCCTTCGGTGTGGACCAGCAAGGTCCAAAGGGACTCACCACATGGTGGGGAGTCAGGGCCCTTCTGGATAAACCAGGGGAGCATGAGTAAAATCAGAGTTGCCTTCACAGGGACCCACGGGTCAACGGACCAAGGATCGCGAAGGGGCCTCAAGCGGGAATGCAAGAAGCAGGCTCATGGAACACTCGTGGAGTGTAGGCCCACGATCTTTGGTGCAAAAGGTGCTCGGGCCTGGGCTACAAGTAACCCAAAGCACAGACTTAAGAAACGTTGAGAAGCTAATGCACTTGCAAATATGCACGGTGTCCAGGAGTTCCGGTTCCACGTCACTCGCGAGGGTTGCGGGTCTCAGCTTTGCAGGGGACTCAGGTCGGCCTCCGAGATGTCTGGAAATCCATCTCTGGTGTTGCAAAGCCTTCAGCGTCCGGCGGGAGCTTCGGAAATGCAGATTAGCAAGATGCATCTTAGGTGCCTACCAAGCAGGGGAGTAACTCCTTTACTCCAAGGGAAATTCTTCAGTCATCTAGTCATGTAGATCGTCAAAGTTCCAGGATATCTGTAGCAGAGTTTCGTCCAGGTGTAATCTAAAGTCCTGTAGCCAGGGGTTCCTTTCTAATACCATAGGAAGGGGTTGGATAGACTCTGGGGACCCACGTACGGGAGAGTTTGAAAAGAGGGATGGCTACACTCATTTCCTTCGTCCAGTTTCACGCCAGAGCAGGTAGCCCCTGCAACCGGTTTGAACTGGGCTATGCACAGGGACACCAAATGTGCCCCCAGTGCAGACTTCAAAGCACTTTCAGAGTGCATCCACCCAGCCCCAATACACTAAAACTTGTCTGGGAGGTAGTTACACCTCCCTGTGACAGGAAACCTATTGTCCAGGCCTCCCCTGCCGGGGTTTTTGGTCAGCAGCAGGATTCCAGACTCGTGTCTGTGGCTGCAGCATCCATTTTGTGATGCCAGGGCTCTTTTGAACTGCTACCTGGTATACCGGTGTGGACATCTCTCTCACTTGAAGGGTGGCATTCTACCCTGGACTCCCGGACTGGCGGGGGGGTAGGATTCCAAAGTAATTGACACCAAATACGATATGTTTTAGTGCAGCCATTCCAAAGTTAGCATTTACCGCGAGGTTATAACGCAGTTAAGAGTATATGGCATGGCTGCATCACAGAACAGCCCCAGAGAATAGGTTCCAAAGGCTGCTGAGGGGCCCTGCTCATGCATGGGCATCCTCTCACACAAAACCAAGCACCCTGCCCTCAGGATTGATAGGGCCTGCCGTAGCAGTCCTGTGGTGTCATTTTGGAAGGCATCCCAGGGATGGCATAATACATGCTGAAGCGCCTGGTAGGCCTCTGGGGTACCTATGCCCTTAGCACCTAGTGTACCATATACTGGGGACTCACAAGGGTACCCCAGTAACCAAACTGGAGTGTACCAATAGTACATGTAATGAATTTAGAGGGGAAGCAGCTAGGTTGGGGTCCTGAATAGCAGGGCCCCAGCCAGACTTAGGTAAAAAAAACAGTGAAACATCAGCAAAAAGTGGGGGTAACCATAAGAGCAGATCCTACTCTCCTACACACCCCACACCCATCAATCACAGGTGTCACAGGACATGTGACCCTGCT
Source organism: Lissotriton vulgaris (assembly GCF_964263255.1). Classification (NCBI taxonomy): domain Eukaryota; kingdom Metazoa; phylum Chordata; class Amphibia; order Caudata; family Salamandridae; genus Lissotriton; species Lissotriton vulgaris. The sequence continues at coordinate 1,527,277,748 of NC_141685.1, read as the reverse complement.
AATAAAAGGTGCCAGGCACACATGCCCTGGGCCAGTTCTACCATGTATGGCACTGTGCCTTTACTCATAGTGCAGTAGGGCCTAGGGCCCGTCGCCTTTACAGTAAGTAGGAGGAGCAAAGGAGGGGGAGTGGACAGATGGAAGCATGGGTGGGAAATTAAGTGGAGTAAAAGTGCATGGATTTAGTTATGACTGAGTGGTATGGCATAGTAGCAGAGGTGAGAGCAGGTAGTAATGCTAAGCCTTTGCGTGATGACTGAGACGGAGACGGGGACATGTGCAAGGTCAGCGAGGGTTACTCTGCCCATGCGTGGGGCTCTAGAGAAGGGGATGGAGGAATGGTGCCATCCAGCAGCTTTCTTTCTACACACTCCCCTATGCTTCTCTCAAGAACAATTGAAACTGTCCCTTTAAAATGAAAGTTCACAAGCTTCACACTTTGAGAGCTCCTAAGGGTTTAAAACAAACTTGCAAAGTGGAAATATTTTGAGGACATACTTGCATATATTTATATATACATTCAATGGCCTTATTTTATAAAATGAGAACAAAATAGCTTATTGTTGCATTCAAATAATAGCACTGCAACTGTACAAACACAATTTGATCATTGACCTAAAAGAGACCTAAAGTGAAAATTAATTAACGTTTATCACAGGGACACATAGAACAGGACAATAGGGGATGGACTGCATTGGACTTTACTAAACCGGAAGGAAACCTGCTCCACCTATGGCATCCTGCACAGGCGCACCTTACAACTATCTTGATTTGCGATAGTCCCTTACGCAACCGGCACCAAAGTTGAGCATATTTAGATGCACATTTATGGCCAATATTGGAGTACACTACACACATCAAAATACTTAACCTCCTCACAATTATTTTATTATTCTTAAGATTAGAATATTCTGATTAAAGTTTGTCACACACGCCTTTCTCACCTTCACTGGGGCACAGTTGTGTACTGGGCTAATGAAAATTGACCTGTTGGTTCCCTGCTCTACTATCCCCTCCCCCTACTTGTTGGGCAGGGATTTGACCCCATCTGTCTTCTGTCACATGGTCAAAAATTATGCCCTATATGTATTGCACATTTAAGGGTATATCTGTCATGGTTTTGCATCACCCTTGTCCCAAGCAAGAGGGTGCAAGTACGACACAAAACCTTGAATGGCATTTGCCAAGCCGCTCAGGACCACCTTGCATGACCCTGAATTGCTTGGTAAAGTGGAGTAACGCACGGCAACACAAGTCTCTGACTGGCGTTTCTCTGCCCCAGAGGGGTGTTCTATGGGTGGAGCATAGGTGTTCCCACCCATCTTCTCATGAATTTTTGTGCATTCCCAGATTTATCATTAATGGTCGACCTGGAAAAGCGTCAAAATGCTACGCCTCCTCTGGGGTGGTGTGACAAGGAGAAATTACCTATTTCTCCTCCTTTTTTTCTCTTTATACATCTGCTGCATTCTGCAGTACACTTAGAAAGAGGAAAACGCCTCAGAGGACTGTTTTTGTGCAGCAAGGTGTCCCTTTTTGCTCAAAAACTATCTTGCCTACAAAGCACACACCTTTGCACCATTGTGCAAGGGTGCCTGCGTTGGTGCCAGGCAGCAGTTGGAGTGCCAAAGTAGGCAGAGAGCAGGAATGTGCCATATGAAGTTAAATACAGCACAATCCTTCCCTCTCCCTTTCACCCAATGCAGAAAGGTGGCTTGCTGCATTGCATACATATTTGAAGGCTTATTTATGAGTCCCTTGCGCCACAGGTCCTTCTTCCCATGTTAAAAGTGACGCACCGGCTGAGCAAGGAGCTTGTAAATAAGCCCCTCGATGAATATGCCTTTTAATATCAGAACACATTTTTTCATACAAATTGAGGGCCAAATTTATCAAGCCTCTGAATGCCCTTGCGTCACACAAGATTACACAAGGGCAACACAATCCTTAACCTCATAGCTGCTATGGAACGTCCAGCTCCAGTGCTGGACATTCCATTGCAGCTATGTGGTTCGATTGTTCAACGGCCGACGGCAGCACTACGGAGATAGTGGTGCCGTCGGCCGCCGAACATGCGCAGCAGCTAAGAGGCTAAGTCAGATTTACCCAGCCATGCAAAGCCACCTAGCATGACACAGCATGACTTGGTAAATCTGGAGTAACACAAGGCAGCACATTACCTGGAAGTGCTCTGTGCCAGGAACGCGTTACATGGGTGGAGAGTGAGTGTTCCCATGCATCCACCCATGCTTTTCTAAACCTTCCTGATAGAGGCAAAATGAGGAGAAATATCTTTATTTCTTCAAGTTGTTTCCTTGCTGCCTTCTGAAGCACACTTAGAAGGAGTGACTATCAAAACAGAGAACAAGAGGAAAAAGCCTCTAAGGATTGCTTTTGTGCAGGAAAGTGTCCCTTCCTGTACAAAAACAATCTTTCCTGCAACTCAGGCACCCTAGCACCAAGGACAAAGGTTGCCTGCATTGGCGCTAGGCAGCACATAATGAGCATGCACAGTGAAAGACCAGGAATGCACCATCTCTTAATAAATATGGTGCATTCCTGCCCTCTGCATTGGCTGCAGCACAATGTCTTGCTGCATTGTGTTGTGTCAAATAGTGATAAATCCGACCCGCAGAATTGTGCATACTTACATTAATGTCCGAGTGTAGATTTCCTGCTTTTTGAAATTCACAAACTCGAACTCCACGTGCTACAGATTTCTGTGTGGATTCTTTTGTAAATCACAAATAATTATGTATGAGATGTTCACAAACTTTAAAGGCTATCCATAGCTTGGTACGACCAGAAACATTCTCAATGCCACCTCTTCAGTGGGATTCACAGGCGTAGAGGTCTCTGCACTTGTGAATGGGCTTACACCTGACAGGAACCCCTTTTTTAAATCCTGCTAGGCGTAAATGAGGTAAATGTATTCGTAATTGTAAGTTTACGGCTGATGTACCTTTGTGAATGGGCCACTTTGTCTAGTAATTCGTGCAAGACTGTTAGAAATAATATAACACATATATAATCGCAATTGTCTTTCCTTAACAAGAGAGCACTGAGTAAATACGACTTTTTCTTTTTTTAGAAAACGCATCATTTAACCTCAGAATTGCGTCTAATGTCCCGCATGCTCCATGGGCTTCTCAGTCTTTGCCACGCCAAAGTAGTACAGAAGACAGACTCACAAGCCACTGTATTAAGGATCGCACAGCATTTCTTCTCTGGCATTTAGAGTAACCCAGAAGTTGTAGTATGATTAGAGACCAGCAAGGTTCAGCCACAGAAAACCTGGTTTACCAAAGTACAAGAAGGAAAGCCATTGTTTAATCTCTTCCATATTAAGCAGTAATTCCATATTGCACTGAGCACATAAGAGTAGTACTAAGTCCAATTTTTTCCAGGAGATAGCGGGGGCAGGGGGTAATAACAATATATCTTTACATGGGCCAAACAATTTATTAATGCTCATAAAAATGTTGAAAACACCATAGATTTTATAGGTATCTCTGAAGATAATAACCTTTAAATACACCAGAGACTGAAACAATTCCCTGGAGCGTTTTTGTACCACACCAGCAAATCATCTATGCCCATAGGAACATTGGGCCTCATTTATGAAAAGTGACGCATCGCTGCGTCAAAAAAACAGCGATGCGTCACTTTTCACTGCGCCCTCCTTGCGAGACCAATGATGCGTCATATTTACAGTATGATGCATCATGGTGCAAGGAGTATTTCTGACGTATTTGTATGGCTCAAAAGTGACGCATTGCTAGAGTGTGTCACAAAAGTGGCGCAACTCCTGCAATGTGTCCTTTCACATGGGGTTGCGTCAGTCTTACACCTGCTGTGAGGCAGGCATAAGAAATTGACGCATTTGTGTCCTAGACGTGGTGCAGTGAAATCTTATAGATTTCACTGCGTCACTTCTATGATCCCGTCTTGCGTCAGAACGCCCCCCCTTGCATACATTATACCTGGCATAGGTATAATGTGGCGCAGGGGTTTACAAAGTGACGCATCTACCTAGATGCGTCACTTTGTAAATATGGTGCAACAAGGCACATTTTTTACGCTGCTGGTGCGTCACAAAAAATGACGCACCGGCGGTTTAAAAGTGGCGCACGGCCTCACAAATGAGGCCCATTGTGTCAAGGCAATGGGCTGAGCATTCTCAGCCCATCCAAACTGATGTTATCTAAAGCCCTTGATAAAAATATAAATTCACGAGTAAGAAAAATCTAAGTCTGTATTAAGTGACACTTAAGAAAAAAAGTTGTATCAGGTTCATAGTTAACAACCGACACTTCTTATTTATTCATTCGACAGATTCTTTCACTTACCTGAATGTTTTTGATTTACGAGTGAAGCTAGGAGTCATCTCCCTAGTCTGCAGTATTCCTTAGTGGTAGTGGTGGTATGGCATCAGATATGCATGGTACTTACTTACAAGCTTTTCCATTTAGTGGGGTGGCTACAGCAATCTCTTGCCTTTTGGCAGAGGGTTGTCAAGTTAAGATGCACATATGCCCAGTTTTTTAAAATGAATAATCAATGCTGAATGCTGTGCCACCGGTCCAACATGCCCTAGCTCAGTTGCCTAGATGAGGTCTAGAAGGTACATATATTAGTGTTACGCTTGATGTCCTGTTAGATGCTGGGAGACGGGAGTTGTCTTTGGTTCTTCAGAGAAGCAGAGAAGGAGTAAGATACTGATTCCAGGGGATTCTATTGTTCTCCTCTGCTTACATGAAGGAACAAAAATGTATTCTTGTGGAATCACTTACAAGATGTAGAGAACACCCATTCTGGGCGCACATGATTGATTATACTGTTTTGTATGTCTGATATGATGCTGTGCTGTTCCAATTCCTCCACTTGTACAAACGTTGTTTTCAGAATTACATGTTCCTTCAATCGTTAACCAATACATTAAATGAAAGTGGATATTATCTACCAGCACTCCAGTCACCTAAATGCTGAAGGACGCTGCCATGACAAAAGCGGCACACAGATATAAGTTTAATTTCTTTCTTTATAGAAAAAGAAGGGAAAATCAAGGAAACATAATCACCATAAAAACGATGCACAGATCACAGTATAAATGCCTGCGCATATGTTAATTAAATGGTACGATTTTTATATGACAAACAGTGCATTCAAACCCAAAGTGTCCTATAACAGGTTCTTCGGTTAAGTGTGGAGGATGCTGTAAATCGTTTATGGTTGCAGTTTTATGTCATTGTTTCTTGAATTTTTCAGAATAGGAGCTGGAGATCTCAATTCTCAACCCTGCTGGTCGTGTTTGGGGATGATGATAACTCTCTGTTCCCTCGCTTGCCAGATGGTCCTGGCATTTCACAGCCCAATAGCGGCCTCCCATGGCTCTCAATCAAAGAAGAGGCATGAATAATGCACAAGCAATGCTTAAAGCATGTGCCCTTTTATCGCCGACATTAACTCTCTCGGTAGGAGTTGTCACTGGTGTCTAATAATGCAAATACACCAATTCTTTGAGAAACAAGAGGGATGCTTATGGATGATTTGCTGTAGAAATATACTATTAGCCGAAAAATCTACTGAGCAATGTAATTTGCAGTTTTTTATTCTATGCATTGTTTTTAATGGTTAACTTTGTGGTAACCCTCAAAAGTCAAATTGGTTTCCAGTATCAATGTGTTCTAGTTTGCAGCTCGTTTTTTCTTTAGCTTGACTTCAACTTTATATTTTATTTGCTACTACTGCAAAATTAAGAAGAAAAAAATACATGAGTATATATTTCATTTGCATCACGACTAAGTTAAGAAGAAAATCTTCTTAGACCCTCTCTCAAATGTATTGATTGAGTGTCAGAGCACTTTACATCACAAACATACCATACAGAAATATACGAGTCATACAAGTGTGTAAATCAGTGTACAGGAAATGTTACTTTAAGACAACGAGGAATACAAGGTGTAGGAGTCACATGTCATACTTACAGGTAGGTAGTATATGTTAAGAGTGCCTGATCTCGAAACACGAAGAGGCAGATTAACTAAGTTTTGAAGCAGAACAGTAGCCAAAGTTGCGGTTCTGCGATAAGTGAAAAGGAGAAAGCACAACACAATCATATCTATTAACCCCTTCGATTCTTGTGACGGAACCATTCCGTCATCAGTCACGATTGAGCTGTGCTGATGGCGGAATAGTTCCGTCATGACCACACCCAGTTATGGAATGTCCAGCACACTGGGGAAATCGGGGTAGCACGCAAGGTGTTAAGCTACAGTGCTCTTACTCACTAGCTAATGCTGGCAAACCTCAAACTGCCTTGCAGCAATGGACGCTGGAGCGCCAGCGCCGGGACACTTCCGGAGTAGCCGTGCGCTATGTATATATACACCCCATAACATTAACATTAACACACCCATGCACTATAGTGCAAGGTTTTGTGTGTGCAAAGCATAGGTTTTCTACTGGAAGGGTACCCCGCCAGCACAAAATGCTATGCTTTGACAAAGCTTAAAGCGTTATCACTTTGCACATGTGCTGCACTATACAGCACACATGCAAAGTTGGAAAGGTTTGGAGAAAATTAATTATCTCTACAGTGTTATGGCCTGCCTTGAGGAGGTGTCATTTTTTGATGACATTTTTTTTCACAAAAGTTAGTATATAGGGTTTAGCATCAAAATCCATGTGTGAGGGCATGGGAATGACCATGTACCACCCAGCAGCACATATCTGACACAAAGTAGAGCATAGTGCCACTTTGAGATACGTTAGTGCTACTTTCTAATGCAATTTATTATTTTGCACTGGAAATTAAACACCAAAACAGCCATTTTGAACCAGATTTGTTTTTCAAAGCAAACCAGGAGCAAAGTATTTGTAAATCCATCCAATAAACTCCAGATTTGAAACATAACACAATGACAACCCACACAAAAAGATACCACACCTGATTAGAAAATAGAACTTGATGTAATGAACAAAACAAGACCAAAATGACAAGAACTGAATAAGTAAAACTTGAGATATGAATTTGTAAAGAATATTCTGCAAAATAGAATAAGCAATATGCGCTTATGTGGCTTATCTTGTGGAGCTGGAACGGGACAGAGTCAAGAGTTCAAGCCGACTGCGATGGAGCGCAGGCCAGATACGGGGACCCAGTGAGGCCCACTGAACAAAAGTACCCTTATACTGGCTGCATCAAAAAAATATGCGGGGTATAGCCATGTGATGCATCAGTGTTCTACAGGAGCAGCATTTTATACCCAATTCCAAGGGCCCAGAACTGGATTGGCACCACTTGGCAGGGCAAGAGGCACAGATGGCGGAGTCTAGGTGTTGTAGCAGGGTGGCTGGAAGTCCTTGATGCCCCTACAACTTCAGAACAGGAGGCACGCCCTTTGAGTCAATTTGGTCCTGGATTGGAGAGATGCAGGTCAGTCCTTCTCACTACCAGGCAAGAGGGCAGCAGGCATCAGGTCAGCACAGCAAAGCAGAAGTCCAGAAGAGTAGCAGTCCAGCAGAGTGGCAGAGTGGCAGTCCTTGTAACAGCACAGCAGTCCTTCTTCCTGACAGAGTATCCACATGTCCAGAAGTATACTGAAGTGGTGGTGTTTGAGGTACAGTATGCCCTGGTTCTGGAAGGTGGTAGTAGCTTCTACAGAGTGGATCTGAAGTGCAGGGAATACTATTTTTGCTGCCCTTCCGTGGCCCCAAGCTGGCTGGAGTGACAGGGCACAGCCTATTCCGGTGCAACTGGGGCTTCACCCCATCAAGTCAGTTAATGGCCTTTTGAAGCCCATGAAGTCACACCTAAGCTCCCATTGTGTGTTGCTGTCTATAGAAAATGCACAAGGCACAGCTTTCACCCACCCCAGACGTATATTCAGAGGCAAGCAGAAGACAGAATGGTTAAAGTAAAAAAATGCCAACTTTGTAAAAGTTACTTTTCCAGACTTGCAACTTAAAGTCCAACTTTACCATAAGCTGTGATTTTAAATTGTGGGTCCATAGACAACAAACTCAACATGTTTATCTTTTACCCATTTGGAATTACACGTATAAAGTGTAATAAGTTATCCTAATATTGAGCAATGGAAAAGAAAGGCCTTGCAGAAGTGGAAAATGAATTTAAGAGTTTTTCACTACCTGGACATGTAAAACTTAAAAGTATATATACAACTTTTTAAATACACTACACCTTGCCCTTGGGACTGTCCAGGGTCTACCTTAGGGGTAGGTTGTATTAAAAAGGAAGGTTTGGGCCTGGCAAGAACTTGCCAGGCCGACATGGCAGTTTAAAGCTGCACACACAGGCTCTGCAATGGCGGCCTGAGACATGTTTAGGATCAAATCTCTTTATTGCTATTTTCATTATACGTTTATGCACAGTATGTCGCCGACAACCCAAAATGGCTGGCCGCACCAAAAGTATATGCCAAATCAAAGCAGTAGTAACACAGCAAGCTGCTTACAACCCAGACGAGCCGGCCGCAAATCAACTAATTCGGTTCAAACCTGTATCATAGGATAATGTTGTATCACGAGGAATGTTTCAAACCTAAGGAAATTAATAAGTCAACCAAACTTATAAGAAGGGGAAATGCCCACCCTCCCACTCAGCCAACCACCCTCACACTTCCTTCCGGCAGCTCCTTGTGTGGCAGGGTGCGTGTTTTCGGTGATAAGTTCCCAAGGGGGGAACCCCCGTCCCGGGCCTCGAAGGTCTCCTAAGACTCACATTGCTCTGGAGGAATCGGTAACAGCCTTAGAATACATAAATATGTTGGACAGGTGAGCTCCCTGAACTCTGAGGCGAGAAGGGAGATGAGGGGGGGCATATCTTGGCATAGGTGGCACTGTCGGAAAAAATGGTGAGTGAGAAGCGCTCCATGCCTAGCAGGAGCCATAGTTGATGAAGCCACAGTCTATGATCGGTAAGTCGGTCAGTACCCCAAGCTAACAGAATCACTCGGTGTGCCGCGTTCAGTGCCATAGCAATCTGTCTCCCTCTTATAGAGTGAAGCGGCAAGGTGAGGGGATTCGGAAGATAAGATAGTGTATGCAGGGAGACAGGGTATTGAGGTGCAGAAAGCAGTGTCTATGTCTTCCAGATCCTGGTCCCCGAATCTGTATAGTTTTGGGCAGAGAAGATGGGGCAGGGTCTCCGGGCTACCATTCCCAAGCCAACAGTCGCCTGAGCAGTTCTTCTTCGATTTCCGTAGTCAATCTGGAGCATAATACCAGTATGACATGATTTTGTAGGCCTTTTCGGTGTGTTTCATTCTAAGTGCTGTGTGGTGTGTTCTATAGAAGATGTCCTACCCTTCTTTGTCAGGATTCTACCTATCTCTGCCTCTCACCTATTCTGACCGGGGTTCTATGAGGCATTTCTTTCTTGGGCAGATGGGTATATATCTCAGAGATTAGTCTCTTGGCGTCTGTCTTGAGGAGCAATCATTTCTCAAATTGGGTCATCTGACAACTGGCCCAAGGTAAAACTTCAGGGCTCAACACCCAGTGGTGAATTTGCGCATAGGCAAATTGGTCAAATCCTAGGTATGGAATAGTTTACTTTGAGTTGGTCAAATGTAATCATTCCTTCATGATCGAAGAGGCAGCCCATGCGTTTGTACCCTCCCTCCGTCCATCGGTGAAAGGAGCTTAGCTTCAGAGAGGGGGGGAAGTCCGGAATAGCAAATAGAGGCACCATGGGAGAAGGGAATGAGGTCAGACCTGCACTAACTGCCACTGAGTCCCATACTTTAAGAGTGGGGCTTGTAAAGGGGAAGAGTAGAGACCCCAAGCTCTATGTCGGCCAGGGAGCCAAGCGGCTCTCCAAAAATGGGATTCCGCCACCGTCTGGTCCATGAATACCCAATGTTTCTCGGTAAGTGGGCAATTCCACTCTACAAGATATCTGAGGTGGGCTGCTTGATAGTATTTTAATCGATTGAGAACAGCCAGTCCCTCACATTGTTTAGTGCAGTACAAGAGTTGACGCTGTAATCTGGGCTTCTTACCTCCCCAGATTAAGTGTTCAATATCCTTTTGTAGCGCTAAATTACCCGGGCGGCAGAGCGAGGGGAAACATCTGAAACATGTAGAGCGTGCTGAAGAATTGTCATTTTTACAGCCGCAATGCAGCCAAGCCATGAGAGAGGGAGCCGTTGCCAATAATCCAAGTCCTTATGGGTCTGGGAGATCAGCAAAGCATAATTTGCTGCTGCCATTTTGTGAAGGCTTCGCAAAAGGGCAAGTCTGAGATAGGGACGGCCCTCCGTGACCCACTGAATGTCATACTGTGACTGCAACGTCCGTTCGGTATAGGGAGCCACCATGAGATTTAGTATTTGGAACTTCGGAGTGTTCACCTGGAAACCTGAGATGGCGGAGTACTCTTGCAATTCTGTGATGATAGCAGGAAGGGAGGTTAAAGGCTTCGTCACGGAGAAGATCACGTCATCTACGCACAGGCTAAACAAATGGTGGTCTGCACCGAATGGTATGCCCGTCGCTTTGGGGTAATCCCTCAGCCTTTCCGCCAAGGCCTTCATATAGAGCGCAAAAGAGAGGGGAAAGAGGGCCGCCCTTATGCGTGACCCAGTGGATGGGGAACCCGGTAGAGCAAAAACCATTTACTCTGACTGACATGTATGGGGGTGCTGTATATGCTCTCTATACAGCGCGTATACCTGTCACCGAAGACAAATCTCCACAGGGTTGCAAACAGGTAGGGCCAATGCACTCGGTTGAATGCCTTTTCATCATCAAGAGCTAGCAATGAAGCTTCCGTTCGCGAGAGCTGCACTTTGTTGATGAGATGAGAAATTAGTTTTGTATTGTCACTCCATTGGTGTGCAAGAATAAATCCGGCTTGGTCCGGATCGATAAACTCCGGCATGAGATGGCTGAGACGGTGGGCTAAAATACTCGCAAACAGTTTTGCATCGATGTTTATAAGTGATAAGGGTTGGTAAGCGCTGAAATGATCGGGGTCCTTTCCCTGTTTGTGTATGGCTGTAATGGAGGGCTCGAGCATGAATATGACGAGGTGCCCTTGTCAGCAAAGGAGTTGAAGAGCCTCTTGAGTAAAGGTGGTAACTCTGGGCAGAAGCTCTTGTAAAACTCCACGCTGAAGCCGTCTGGACCGGGGGACTTTAGAGGCGTCAGTCGGGCAATAGCCTATATCACCCCCACGATATGGATAGGTGTGTCCAGTGCCTCTGCCTCAGAAGGAGGGGGGCAACAGCAGCATTTTTAAGGTAGCCCTGGGGTTCATAGGGGTAACGGTCTCCACGTTGTACAGCTTTGTGTTGAACATCTGAAAGGCCCCAGCAATACTGCCAGCATCCTTCACCTCAGTCCCGTCTCTGGTTGCGATAGACTTCACATATAGCCCCTGAAACAATCGACTCTGAGCAAGATTGACTACCTGAGTAGATTCCTCCTTATGCCAAAACCGCCTGTGCCCTAGTGTGCTGCCTGGTGGAGAGACTGTGGTTAAGGGTACTACCATATTCACCCTCCCAGCCACAGCTCCTTTACTGCTCACCCGGAGCCATCTCCCTGATCCGCATACTTCCTCTGCACCCCTGCCTCAGTCCCCAAAGTTGTACTCTCGTGTAGGTAATGAGAGCCATCCTGACCTGAGATCCGGGCAGCACTTCCTGTCAGCCGGCAGCGTCCAGGCGCGGACGGGCGCAGACGGGCTTTCCTTTGGGCGCCTGCGCGCGTCCAGTGCGCTTCCGCGTGCTGTGTCGGATTTATAGCTCCCTCCTAGAAGACTAGCATGCCAACCACTGAGAGACGGTTGCCGCTAATGGCGTGTAGCTGATCTCCCAAGCAGCCTCTCTCCACATCAAACGGCCCTTCAAGAGAAGCTGCGGTGGACCGGAGAGTTGCCAGCAAGTAAAAGGCAAGAAATAAACAATGCAATTTAAAAGACGTTCTTCCAAGATGCCCTGTTTAAAATACTAACCAGCAGTGCCCGAGGTGAAATATAACGCTGTCGAGTCTGCCGAGGTGTCAGTCGTCTACTGTAGCGCGCCGGCACTCTATGACTGCTTAAATAGCCCCCTCCCAGAAGACTAGCATTCCAACCACCGAGAGATGGCCGCCGCTAATGGGGTGTAGCTGATCTCCAAGGCAGCCTCTCTCCACATCAAACGGCCCTTCAAGAGAAGCCGCGGTGGACCGGCGAGTTGCCTGCAAGTAAAAGGCCCATCCCTGTTTTTTCCATACCCCTTTCTCTTGCCTAAGGTTAGAGGGCTATATATTCTTGTTAATAATTACCATACACTTGTGTAGAATCTTCATACCTTACTGTCACAACAGGACTTATCCTCCGAACCATTGACTTCCCAACATTTAATTTCATATGATTTCTACTTGTTTCTCACGGTGGTAGTTTTTTCTTACATCACTCAAGAAAGAATATGTTAGTGTATTTGTTTGCATATGCTGAGCTCTATTTTGTTCTGTAATGTAGAAATTGCAATTAAAAATTGTGCTAAAAAAAGAAACTTGAAAAAGAAGATTGAACACTGCCACAGTATCCTGTAAATATATGAACTTTATGATGCATATATGTGCTATGAGATAGTGAATTATTTTGTCATACGTCTATGTATGTATGTGTATGTATGTCATTCCCCATCTTATATTCGGACCTGGAAAGAATATTCCACTTCCAAACAGCTTTGGCTCTAATATTTCAAAACTATGCTAACTGCCACATCCTCATCAAATTACATTCATCATTGCCTTGTAAAGTGCTAATATAAGTGTGCTATAAAAATAAATAACAAAATACGCGTAGAATTCAATATGTCAAACAACTGGATCAAATAAATGAGTGAACAGAATGTGTTAGACTAGTTTACTTTACTTTCTAGGATGACAGTGAGGGTGATCCGTCTTTCGAGCTGGCCACATTGAGAAACCATGTTAAGTCACTGTTCTGCTTAGTTCTCTCTAAACCTTCATGCTTGACTTGACAGTCTCTCCAGAGTCACCCCCATTATTTTTGTCTTCACCCCGTTTTCTGTACACGTATTTTTTTTTCCTTTGGACTCTGTGCACTTTACCTCTGCTAACCAGTGCTAAAGTGCTTGAGCTCACTCCCTAAACCATGTTACAATTGGCATACACCTGATTGGCATATTTAATTTACGTATAAGTCCCTAGTAAAGTGGTATACCGACTTGGCATTAAAAACCCCTTGCTAAGCCTAAAATGTATTTAATACATATTTCACCCCTAGGGCAAGCCTATAACAGCCCATGGGGCATAGAGCAATACATTTAAAAGATTGAGCTTTACATTTAAGTTTTACTTGTCCTGGTAATGAAAAATATACCAACCATTTTTTGCTACTGTGAGGCCTACCGCTCCTATAGGATAACATTTGGTTACCTTAATACATTTAATAAGTGATAAAGTATGTTTATGAACAGGTAGAAATGTCATGTTTTGCGTCAAAAGAATTGTAATTTGAAACACTCTTAACTGGTAAAGTCAGATTTTAAGTCACAATTCTGAAAATGCTACATTTAGAAAGTTGGCATGTTCTTGTCCTAACCATTTGGTGAATGGAGCCTGTTTCCTGAGTCACATGATTAGGTGTAGTTGGCAGTTGGCCTTTATTTATTCCTAAAAGGATGGGAGGGCTGATATGTGCACAACTCCACTTGCACTTCAAAAGAGCTGCCTCAGCCCACATGCAAAGAACTCCACACTTGTCTTTTGTGCTCCCAGACATCCTGGGCCTTGGGTAGGGAGGAAGGAAATTCCAATAGCATCTGTGCAGGGAAAACTCTAGAAGTTTCTTCCACTTTAAAGCTGACCCCAGGTATAAACTTTGGACCCTTAGACTCGCTCTTCAGTTCACTTCTGGACCTGCTGAAGGACTCTCAGAGGACTGCCCTGCTGCATGAAGCTTGCCCTGTCCCTCAGAGGACTGCCTAGCTGTTTGAGACCTGTTTTTCTGTATGAATCCACGATGATTAGAGTGACTTCATGGGCTAGTTGGCTGGCTTCCTGATCAGACAGAAAAGGTTCCAACTTGCTTGAACCCGTACATTGACCCAGCATGAGCATACCCAGAGCATGCAAGTGGTGCCCCTCCAGTCCTGGACCCTTGGAAGTGGTGCTAACGGTGCCCAGATAGCCCACATCCAAAACTTTGGCCATTTAAAATGCTCAACCAAAGTGCTCTGAGCACTGAGAGGAACATGGGACCTACCTGCTCACCGATCCACCCAAAGTGCCTCACCGGTCGGCCTGGACTTTGCAGTTTCTCCTGCTACATTCTCCCCTGCAGCAAATCCTGTTCAAAGCCTCTTCGCAGAACGAGTATCTGGCCTTGTGTACCCCTTGTCAGATACAGCCTGCAGCTTTGTCCCACTGCAGATTTTTGACTTTGAAAAAGAGACTAGGGGGTTGGTTATGAGTTTGGCTGTCTTACCGCCGTGGTGGTGGTCACAAGGCGACCGCGCTGGTGGTGGTCTCCCGCCCGCGTACTACAATGTCACCACTGGGCGAGAGGTGGTGTTCGGACAACAGGAAATATTTTTTCATATGTGTTGATACAGGTGTGTATATTTTGACTGCAGTGTACACAATGCATGACACATGAAAAAATACCTACTACCAGTACTTTCTCATTGCTGGAGTCTGGGCCATGTGTGCCCAGTCCAGTCAATGGGTAAATAGTACAAAAAGGACTTACCTGGATTTTGGTGCCTAACAGGGCCTTTTTCTTCGGGGACAAGATGCTGCTGGGAAGGGGGGACCTGGAGGGAGTGGTCCACTTGGGAGACCTGATACCTGAGTATTAAATATCCAATCAGCTTAAAAATAATTTTAACATTTTTGAAATAATTTATGCAAATTGATTTAAAAATATTAAAATAATGTTTTAGGAGTTGGATTTAATGGTTATAGGGACAATGGGACAATGGGTTGTGAAGTGTAGAAACACTTAGTTATCTAGTAAAATACCTAGGCATTAATGTTAACCAATATTATACAATATTTACTAAAATATGAATTACAATTATAAAAATAGATATCAAAGGTCAAACATTTTTTTTCATTTTATGATTTCTATACGTTTTTTCTAAAAAAACAAAAAGCAAAGTAAATATACAATATTTCAATTATGATTTTAAAAACACAAGTATTTTTGCAATTAATGTTTTATAATATTCATTAACTCTTCATAAAAATGTGTACAAAATACAATAAAAATAAAACATAGTTTCATTTTCATAATTGTAAAACACATTTTCTAGTAAGATTACACATATTTATTTTCATTACTAAAACATATTCCCATGCATTTCCATTGACTTCAATGGAAGCAATTGTATATAGCATTGCGGTCAAGATCTGATGCAAGGGGGAACATCTTAATTAACTTTTTTAGACATATTGGAGACAAACTTTATTGTAAGGCGAGTTGGAGGGAGGTAGATGGATGTCAAATGTCATTTATTTAAAACAATATGTATATATTTTAGCTTTAACCAGTTGTACAAACCCATACAGGTTGTTTTCATTTGTGCACATTGAGACGGTTGGTTCTTTTTCAACACAGGTTTTAAAAAAAGGGAAAAAATCATGTTAACAACTTTTGTAAACCTATTTGAACTAAAATAAACATTTTAACTTTTTGTCATCATGCTTTCATCATTCTTCAATTTTCGAACAAGACAACTCTTTTTAAGAAAAAATTCCAGATTATTGTATTGTTTTCTGTTTCTACATTCATTTAGTTTTCAGAAATGATACATTTGAACAAAATTATTTGAATATCTTTTTTTGGATCTTGGTTTTTGGATTTTTTTCTTTGTGGCTTGTTGAAGAATGCAATGTGGAAAATAGATTTTTTTAACTTAATTTTTGGATTTGTGCTGAACTCTTTGAGTTGTTGGATTATTTAAGACTCTTGGTGAGTGATTTTTTGAGATATCAATAAGAGTTGGAAACTGATTCTAAAATGTGTAATTTAATTAGTTTATAGAGTCAAAATAGGAGAGTAATTTGTGAATATATAAGTTGTTGATAGTGCAGAATGTATGCAATATTGTCAAGTAGTTGGACGCTCCCATCAATGGAAATGGATGAATCTTTCTCAATATTCTTTCTGACATCTCCTTACTTTTTTTGGCTGTCCGAGGGTTTAGACTACTTGACAATGATTGAGCCATTCTAATTTCCTAGAAACTTTGTTCTATTTATTAAACTTCCATGAAATTATACTGGTTGTGGTGACTTTTTCCTATTGAGTTGTTGAAAGAAGTATGCCAACCCTCTATGGCATTACTGGTTACATTTTAACTTTTTGGCATTGTGCTTTTATCGAACAAGACAAATCTTTTCAAGAAAACATTCTGGATTATTATATTGTTTTCTGTTTCTCCATTCATTTAGTTTTGGGAAATTATACGTTTAAAAAAAATGTAAAAAAAGTATTTGGGACCTTGGTTTGTGGATTGTTTCCCTTGTGGATTGTTGAAGAATGTAATTGGAAAATAGATTTTTTGAAAATTAATTTTCGATTCATTGTTGGGATTTTGTGCTGATCTTTTTGAGTTGTTGGATTATTTAAGACTGTGCCTATGCACAAAAGCCCGGGCACAATTGGTGTAACGTGCTACACTGTTCCTAAATGTGCAATGTGGTGGGCTTACCACCATTTAACCCAAGCCCTCTGATGTTTCTAACTCCATCAACTGTATTTATAGCCATCAGTATTTTTCATACTTGCAAAATGTTTACCGTGCAGATGCTCTGAATAAAAGGTTATTTTATAAGAGTTATTTGTCTACATAAGTGCAGTTTGCTTAGTTTTTATTTTTCATCAATGACGTTTCTCAATAATATTCATTATAAAGAAAGCTGTTCTCCAAATGTCAGGTATGAAATATTTGTACATGGCTTTAAAGCCGTGCTTCAGTTTTAGCTGTATTTAAATCCTAAATGCGTTTCAGCAGACTGCTCACTACTGTACAATAGTTTGTCTCTCCACCCCGATAAACAACTTCTTTATTAAAACCTTTATTTTAAAAATGGGGCACTAGGTCATGCTGGGAGGCGACGGCTCTGTGCTTCACCTCCACAGACATTCAAGTGCTTGCTAGGGTTGGAAAGTTTGTGAGACTCTTGGCTAATTTCTTTTTACCCTCCTCGGCTCCTGCGCTTCCTGCCCCTCCCCCCAAAACACTTATTACTGACTTTTTTTGTCCCCTGGTTTAGCACCTCTTGTCCTAATCTTTTATTTTTGGACTTTAATAGTGACCTAACACTGGTAGTTATAAGACTGTTTTTAAATGTATAGATTTCTTAAAAATGTTAGTGTATCTTTTCAGTTTAGTTTCTGATGTGATAATCGTGCTAATATGGATATTTCACAGCAATGGTTTTAATTAACTGTGCTAATTAAAGAAACTAAACTAAAACTAAACATAAACAACTTCTTAAACAAGGGATGAATGCAATGAAAACAGGACACAGAGAATAACAGAAGTAAAAAGTACATACACGAAATGAATCATGCTTGGAGATAACAGGTGTGTGTGGTCTCTGAAGACAGAATGAGCGGTGTAGTGTTGTGCTAGTGGGCGCTACCACCCTGGCCCACGAACAGCGTTACTGTGTGTGTCACCGCCCCCCCTTGAGTATAAGTTAAATTGCTCTGCCAGACGTAGGGACGGAGAGCACGTTGGAAAGTTAATAAAAATCCCAGGACCCTGGGCGTGGCAGGCACTTAACTGACCACTACTCACATACACGTGTGGTCTCCTTTCATGTCCGTGTGAGGCCTAGTCACTACACCACATTGGCGACGAGGTGGTCTCGCCACCCCACCGCGTGCCGCACACTGCCCTTCTACACTGGGCAAGCCTCGCTGTGTAGACCCTGCGGTGCAACCCGCTCTGCAATCCCGGAACGGCCCTCCTGCCGGGCTCCCCCGGCCACCCTGCACCCAGATCTGTACCTTGCTGTGCGGAGGCCCAGCCTTGACGACCCAGCACACTGCCGCCCCGCCACCCTGCCTCGCAGCTGTGTCCGGCGTGCTGTGCTGCAGTCTCCCTGCCTGCCAGCGAGCGGCCCTCGCCGCGGTCACCCGACTGGACTGGCCTCGTGGCCTCAGGTACGTGCTCCCCGCCTGTGCGCCCCAGTTTGGATTTGCCTCGCAGCCTCAGGCACGAGCCTCGCCCAGCCGCGCTCCGGGACTCGCCTGCCTCCAGCCTGACGTCACGCCTTCCTGCCTGGCCTGCTGCGCGCCTCCTGCGCTGTCCCTCACGCATCCCGCGTGCACCGCTGCGGCCGGCCTGCTTTATCCCACGCATCTTGCATGAGGACTACCTGCCATTTTACACGCATTTCGCGTGCAACGCTGACGAGCCTCGCCGCTGCCGCCTGGAACATCTCGCAGTTGCCCCCAGCGTATCACTTGACTCCTAGCCCTCTGGTACCTGGGCCTTTCCTGGCCGTCGGCCCCTCCCGCCTCCCCCGATGGCGATGGCCACCGTACCTCCACTGGAGCGTTTCACGATCACGGGCACGCCTCCCTCCCAAGCTGCCCGGTGGAAGAAGTGGGTGGAACGCCTGGAAAATTACTTTGTGGCGGCAGATGTTGCAGTTGAGCGGCGGCGTGCAATGCTTCTGCACCTGGGAGGCGAAGCTATTCACAACATCTCGAAGTACGTGGTAGAGGGTGGCCCGCCCCGGAACTACACCACGCTAAGCGACGATATAACAGAGTACTTTGAACCTTTCACCAGCGGCGGATTACGAACGATTCTTACTCCGCCAGGCCCGCCAGCTCCCAGAAGAGTCCCTCGATGTCTTCTATGCGAGACTCAAAAAGATAGCCAGCACATGCACCCTCCCGGATGTGGACGACGAGATCCGCGCTCAATTTATACAGGGCTGCGCCTCCTCAAAACTAGGGGAAAGAGTCCTAGAGACAGACAACATACCTATGCGTGACATCCTAGCGCTCGGACGGTCTAAAGAACTATCTAAAGCTCGAGCAGCACATATGGAGCCCAAACCAACGGTCGCAGTCAAAGTTGCACCCGTGTGCGCCATCAAGACGAATACCACAGACACGCGCACAAAACCACCCCGAAGACCTCGGCCTAGCCCCGCTCAGTCACCTCACGACCGCCCCTGCATGTGGTGCGGAGGAGCAACCCCCCACAGCGGAACATGCCCGGCACATGGGAAAATCTGCAGCGCCTGTGGAAAGTCCAACTGCTTCGCGAGCGTGTGTTTATCTTCACAGAGGAAGAAGTCCAACGGCCCACCCTGAAGAGTAAGACAACTAGAACTGATGCCAGGTACCGCCACCAACAGCGACATGGACGATGACGAAGCGGACGCAGCGTCTGTCCACGTGGTGCGAATGCTCAACACGCTAGCCGCAACCCCATCCGCAGAACCTATGTGCACAGTGAATGTACAAGATCAAGCATTAGCAGCCCTAATCAACACCGGGGCCACGATCAACCTAATGGCAGCCAGTGTATACCGGACATTAAATGAACCACCGGAGCTCCATCCCACGAGAGTATAGGTATACGCCTACGGCACCAGTCGACCCTCCGCCTCTGCGGAGTGTTCCAGACAACAGTATCACACGACTCCCATCACATACACACCAAAATCTATGTGTCACAAGTAGGGTCCGGGTTCCTGCTCGGCTGCCGGACCGCCCAAGACCTAAGGCTGATCCACTTCGCCCACAGCCTTGACCATCTGGTATTACAACACACCTCACTGTTCGACGGGATCGACTGTTTGAGAGGACCCGCCATCCGTCTTCACATAGATCGCTCAGTCGCTCCAGTACCCCTCAGACACCGGCGCATAGCGTTCTACCTGCGGCCCAAAGTGGAAGCAGAGCTACGGGTGCTCGAGAGAGCCGGGATCATAGAGTCAGCGGGCCCACTCCATGGGTGTCGCTCATCGTAGTGGCCAAGAAACCGAAACAACCAGATGCCGTGTGGATCTGCGTGGACATGCGCATTCCTAACCTCGCGATCAAGAGAGAACGCCATCTGACACCAACCATTGACGACATCATCGGTGAGCTGTCAGGTTCGAGGTGGTTTTTGAAGATGGACCTGAGGTCCGGATACCACCAGATCCCTCTGCACCTGGACTCCCGCCCGATAACAACCTTCTCCACCCATGCATGCCTGTAGAGATACACCAGACTCAACTTCGGGATATCCAGTGCTGCCGAAGTATTTCAAAACATCATTCAAAACATCCTGCAGGGCCTAGATGGCGTACTGAACGTGAGCGATGACATTTTAGTCCACGCGGCGACACTAGATGAACACATCCGACGCCTCCAGGCTGTCTTCACCAGGCTGCAAGAGAGGGGTCTAACCCTTCACAGGGAGAAGTGCGAGTTCCTCCGGAAGGACATCAGCTTTTTCGGATACAGGTTCTCCGACTAGGGCGTTGGGCCGGACCCGGGCAAAGTAAAAGGCATCCATGAAGCCCCCGCCCCAACATCCGTGACTGCCGTCCGCAGCTTTCTTGGAATGGTAACTGTGAGAAGTTGGCCCGATATGCAACGTTCGCTATTCTAGCGACCGCTATGTATCGTTCCAACGACCCTTATGGTGTTTGGTTGTAAGTCAACCTATAGACCAGCTATCCTAGTAGCGTGGATACGAGCAGTCTAAGGCTAAAGACTCGAGAGGGCGCGTTAAGCCGGCTGTTTACCACACATGTACCCCTTGAACACCCAGTGAAAGGACACCACACAAGTGTTATGAAAATAAACAGTATATTTATTAAGAATCACAACAGCCCTGTACTCTTTATGAGGACAGGGTACTAAGCACAAACCAAATCTCTTTAGCAAATACTTCAAGTGCACAATTAAAACAAGTGTCCGAGGACACGGAAAGATTAAGGTCTCGGGCGGACCCGATAAGGCAAGTCGGAAGCGAGGGACTCCGGACCCTAGAGTAAGGAGGCTATGCAGGCACCGAAATGCCGAGTTACCTAGCCACGAGGGCTGCGGCTGCACAAGTCTTACAGGCGTCGGGGTCTTCGCTGACGAGCCAGGAGCCGGAAGAAAAGGAGTTGCTGGCCGGCGACCAGTGCTGAATAGTTCGTAGAGATCCAAGCCTGGATCGGAGATTGATGAAACCTGAAAGCAGAGGGGACCAAGTTCGTACTACTAGCCAGTAGTCAGAGGGTACCAGGAAGGCACCGGTTGGCCGTCACCTCGACCAGGTGAGTGGGCGACGCTAGGCTCTGCAGTCTCACGGACCAGGAGGCGTTGTCGGCGACCACGGCGGAGGTGCGAGCTGTCCCACGAAGGATGATGCTGTCGGCGTCGCTGGGCCCAGGATGGGGCAACAAGCCTTGGCAGATCTCAGGGCCACGTGGTGGGCCTAAGATGGCGTCTTGAGTGGACCAGGAGGGTCCGGGGTGCTTCTCGCAAAGATGGAAGCAAGGGCCAGTCTGGAGCAACCAGACCAGCAGTGATGATTCTCGGATGTCGTCACAGAAGGGCACAAGCCAGCGGCTAGTGACCAGACAACGTGCTGAGCAGCGAGCAGAAGGGCCCTACGCAGATCGTGGAGATGCTGGGAGACTGCACTTCGGTGCTGGAGCGGCTCAGGGTCGGGGCTTCTCGGACCCCAGAGCACTCACCAGAGAGTTACCTCGATGGTCGTGCTGGCGTTAAGAGCGTGCAGGTTCTGATGATGGCCGGTCCCTCGAGGTCTCGTCGCACCCACAGATCACAGCTGAGCTGATGACATGGGTAGAGGTCAGAGGTGCCAGGGAAGCCGGTTCTCGTCGAGCTGGGCCGTCGGATTCCTTGAGGAAGGACTTACAGCAAACCGCAGAGTTCTTAGTTGGTGCCCGCTGATGCAGGGTGACTACTCCTTAGTCACAAGTGAGAAATCTTGAGAAGAGTCTTGAATGTCCTTTCGTAGAAAGTAGTTCTTGAATCAAAGATGATCTAATTTGGAAGGTCCCCGCTCCGGTCTTTATTCTAAAGAAAGGGGTGGGTACATGACTAGGTCCTGCCCTAAGGGTGGGACCAGCAAGGGGGGTAGTTACGCCCCTCTCCCCTGCGGGACTTTCCCCAGGCCAGGGCCGTCGCCCCTGGAACTGGTTCTAACCGGCAGATGCGTAGTGAGCACCGGGGTGCCACTCCGCAGTCACCTTCTCGCCAAAGCCCTACCTACCCAGAATACACAAACCCTGTCTGGGACGGTGCGAACACCGCCCTCGACAGGAAACCCTTTGTCCAAGTGCTCCTCGCTGGAAGGACTCCCAGCAGCAGGAGGTCAGACTTGTGTCTGTGGTGGCAGCATCCATTTTGTGGAGCTGAGGCTTCAGTTAACTTTAACCGGGGTTCACAGTTACGTACATGTCGTGTCCCTCTAGAAGGGTGGGATGCTAACCTCATCGCCAGAATTGGTGAGAGGGCAGCACCCCGATTCGTATGACACCTTACTCGACATGCCTGGATAACGCGACACCGGAGTTACCGTTATGGTACGCGTTATCATGGAACAGCCATTGGGTCTTGATTCCGCAAGCTGCAACCGGGCTCGGCTCGGGCCTGAACCTAGCTCACACGAGCCCACGCACTCTGCCTTCAGGATCGTTAAGGCCTGCCATAGGAGTGACTGAGAGGAACTCGGGTGTCCATTGTATGGTTAGATATAGAGCTACTATACCTAAAGCGAAGGGTGGTTACACGCCTTCGCCCCAGCTGTCGTGCAGCCAGTTGTGTCAAATTTAGGAGGCCAGCCAGGGGTGGCATAATACATGCTTCAGCCCCTGGCGGCCCTGGGTACACCTATGCCCTGCGTTACGGGGTCTGATAAGGTGGCCCAGTACCAATTGGTAAATGCACCTAGGGTACATATCGTAATTTAGAAAGAGAACAGCCAGGCTGTGGGTCTGATTAGCAGGCCCACAGCCAGAGAAAGTCGTAAACCAGTGAAACAAAAGCAAAAAATCTGGGTGATCATAGGATTGCAGACCCTACTCTCCTACATGACCCCCCCCCAAACGTCGGAACAATAAGCTAACCTTGACCAGGTGAGTCTTCTTGTTCTAAGTGGAAATATCTGGAGAGCCCATCGGCATTGCCATGATCAGTACCAGGTCTATGTTCCACTGTAAAGTCCATCCCCTGTAGGGAAACGGACCACCTAAGCAGTTTGGGGTTTTCACCCTTCATCTGATTTAGCCACAAGAGGGGCTTATGGTCGGTCTGAATCTTGAAGTGAGTGCCAAACAAGTATGGCCTCAGCTTCTTCAGGGCCCAAACCACAGCAAAGGCCTCCCTCTCAATAGCTGACCAATTCTTCTCTCTAGGGGTCAGCCTTCTGCTTATAAAAGCAATGGGCTGGTCTTGACCATCAAAATTCAGTTGAGAAAGAACAGCTCCCACACCCAACTCAGAAGCATCTGTTTGGACAATGAATGGTTTGGAGTAGTCCGGACTCTTGAGGATAGGCGCCGTGCACATGGCCTGCTTTAGGTCATCGAATGCTTTTTGACAGCTCGCTGTCCACTGAACCTTTTTTGGCATTTTCTTACTTGTCAGTTCGTTTAATGGTGTCACAATGGAACCATAGTTCCTGACAAACTTTCTATAGTAACCAGTAAGGCCCAAGAAAGCTCGAACCTGAGTCTGGGTGGTTGGAGGAGCCCAGTCCCTGATTGACTGTATCTTGCTCTCCAGTGGCTGAACCTGACCTCCACCTACAAGGTGGCCCAGGTATACAACCTGTGTCTGCCCTATCTGGCACTTGGTGGCCTTGATAGTGAGACCTGCTGCTTGCAGTGCCTCTAACGTCTTCCGCAGGTGGACCAGGTGATCCTCCCAGGTGGAGCTAAAGACAGCGATATCGTCAAGATACGCCGCACAGAAGTCATCCAGCCCAGTAAGGACTTGATTCACCAACCGTTGGAAGGTGGCAGGTGCATTTTTCAGACCAAAGGGCATTACCACGAACTGATAATGCCCACCAGGGGTTGAAAATGCGGTTTTAGGCTTGGCGTCCTCAGCTAACCTGATTTGCCAATACCCAGCTGTCAGGTCAAACGTACTTAAGTAGTTGGCCGAAGCCAATCTATCGATAAGCTCGTCTGCCCTTGGTATTGGGTGGGCGTCAGTCTTAGTGACTGCATTGAGACCCCTGTAGTCTACGCAAAACCTCATCTCTCTCTTACCACCCTGGGTGTGAGGTTTCGGCACTAGAACTACGGGACTAGCCCAAGGGCTATCCGAGGGTTCAATGACTCCCAGCTCCAACATTTTCTGCACTTCACTTTTGATGCAGTCTCTAACGTGATCAGGCTGCCTGTAGATTTTACTCTTGACGGGCAAGCTGTCACCAGTGTCAACCTCATGGGTGCACCAATCGGTCTGACTGGGTGTTAGAGAAAACATATGTCTGAACGACTGAAGAACCTGTTTACAGTCGCTCTGTTGATGTTCGGAGAGGCTGCCACAAAAGACAACACCATCTACCGAGCCATCGTCAGGATTCTGAGTGAGCAGGTCGGGGAGAGGGTCACTCTCCTCTTCCTGTCCCTCATCTAGGGCCATGAGCAAACTCATGTCCTTCCTGTCGACATATGCTTTTAGCCTGTTGACATGAAGCACCCTGTGGGGGCTCCGGGGAGTTCCCAGGTCGACCAGGTAGGTGACCTCTCCCTTTTTCTCCAGGATGGTGTAGGGCCCGGACCATTTGTCCTTGAGTGCTGCTGGGGCCACTGGCTCCAACACCCACACCTTCTGTCCGGGCTGGTAAACAGTCAAGACAGCCTTTTGGTCATGCCAAGCTTTTTGGAGTTCTTGGCTGGCCTTAAGGTTTTCAGATGCCTTTTCCATGTATTCAGCCATCCGCGAGCGGAGGCCAAGCACATAGTCCACTATGTTGGCTGCAGGCTTTTTGAGAGGTCTCTCCCATCCTTCCTTCACCAAACACAGGGGTCCCCTTACAGGATGCCCGTACTAAAGTTCAAAAGGGCTGTAGCCAACCCCCTTCTGCGGGACTTCTCTGTAGGCGAACAAGAGGCAGGGGATCAGGACGTCCCATCTACGCCGAAGCTTTTCCGGTAGTCCATGAATCATCCCTTTTAGGGTCCTGTTGAATCTCTCAACAAGCCCATTGCATTGTGGATGATAGGGTGTAGTGAACTTGTAGTTAACACCACATTCCTTCCACATAGCAGTTAAGTAGCTCGACATAAAGTTTGCACCTCTGTCGGAGACGACCTCCTTAGGGAAGCCCACTCTGGAGAACACTCCAACTAGGGCTCTTGCCACAACAGGTGCTGTAGTGGTCCTAAGGGGAATAGCTTCAGGATACCTGGTGGCATGATCCACTACCACCAGTATAAACTTGTGCCCTGATGCTGTAGGTGGTTCCATGGGACCGACGATGTCGATCCCCACCCGTTCAAAGGGCACCCCCACCACAGGCATTGGTATAAGGGGGGCCTTTGTCGTGCCACCTGACTTACCACTGGCTTGGCAAGTGACACAGGAGCGGCAAAACTCCTTGGTATCTTCGTTCATGTGAGGCCAGTGAAAGTGTGAGACAAGCCTGTCCCACGTTTTCGTCTGGCCTAAGTGACCTGCTAAGGGAATCTCGTGGGCCAAGGTAAGTAGGAAACCACGCTGAGACAAGGGTACAACCAGCCTCCTGGTCATGCCAGGCTTGGGGTCTCTTGACTCAGTGTACAGGAGTCCATCTTCCCAGTATACCTTGTGGGTACCTGTGGCGTTCCCAGCAGCCTCAGCAGCAGCCTGCTGTCTGAGGGGTTCAAGAGAAGGGCAGTCTAACTGGTCCTTCCCCAGGTCTTCCCTTGAGGGTCCCCCTGAACCCAAGAATTCAACTTGATCAAGTTCGAATTCCCTAGGCTCAGTTTCCCTCAATTCCTGTAGGTCAGCCTCCTCTGAGACTTGATCCTCGACCTGGGGCAAGGGGGAAGGCGCAGCCTTAACCCTACTGCTCTTTTTCTTGGGAGGTGTCTGGTCCGTTGTTCCAGGATCCAGCACCTGTTCAGTGGGGCATTTCCTGACCTGTGACCTAGTCACAGCGAACACATGTGCTGGCAAACCTAACATTTCCATGTGAGTCCGGTGCTCCACTTCTGACCATTGTGACGACTCCAAATCATTGCCCAACAAACAATCCACTGGGAGGTCTGGACTAACTACAACCTTCTTGTGGCCAGTTACCCCTCCCCAGGAGAAAGCTACAATTGCCATACTGTGATTGGTAGTGACATTGCTTGCATTGGTCACCAGGAATTCTGTACCTGGCATGATCTGTCCAGGGTCCACAAAGTTAGGCGTCACCATGGTGACGCTGGCACAAGTGTCCCTATAGGCCTGAGCCATCTTTCCGTTTATGAAAGGCGTCTGTCGGTATTTGCCCAAAGTATTGGGGCTTACGTCAGGGGATACGTCTGCGTCCCCTGTACTGACAAGGACAGCCTGAGTGAGTGTGCCAACTAAGTTGTCACGCCCCTCAGAACCCAGGGTTAACCCTACTAAACCCTTGGGAGGCGCACTACCACTGCTGACTGTACTAGGGGGCACAGGTGCCTTAGGGGCTGCAGTGGCAGGAGTCTGCCCTCCTCCTTTCTTGGTGCACTCACTAAACCAGTGAGATTTACTTTTACAGTACTGGCACCATCTTTTGGATTGGCCTTCTTTCTTCTTTTGGGGAGCCTGACCCCCACCCTCTTTGGGTTGTTGGGGACCTGTCGAAGACTTCTGGTCATTTTGTTCCCCTGTAGAATCTTTACCCTTCTGGTCTGCTTTCTTCTGACCACCTTGATTCTGGCCCTGGTTCTGTTTAACTCTTGTACGAACCCATCTGTCTGCCTTCTTTCCCAATTCTTGGGGAGAGGTCAGATCCGAGTCGACAAGATGCTGATGCAACAACTGGTTCTGACAATTGTTTAAAATTTGTTCTCTCATCATCAAATTATACAATCCTTGATAATCAGTAACCTTACTGCCCAGCAACCAGCCCTCAAAAGCCTTAGTGGCACAATCGACAAAATCAGACCAATCTTGAGACTGCGTTTTCTGGGTATCCCTGAACAGCACCCTGTACTGCTCAGTGGTTGGGCCGAACCCTTCAACGAGTGTATTTTTCAAGATTTGGTAATTGTTAGCATCCTCCACCCTTGTGGTGAGGAGCTTGTCTCTTCCTTTTCCTTCAAAGGAGAGCCACAAGATAGCTGCCCACTGACTCTGGGGAACACCCTGCACAGTGCAGGCCCTCTCCAAAGCAGTAATCCATTTGTGGATGTCGTCCCCTTGCTTAAAGGGGGGCACTATCTTACCAAGGTGTTTCGTATCGAAACTCTTTTCCCTATTACTAGGTACATTGCTGCCACCAGTGGGGACTGCCCCACTTAACTGTTGCTCTCTAGCAAAGGCGAGCCTTTCTTTGGCCAGGGCAAGTTCTTCCCTTTCAATCCTTAGATTGGCTGCCCTTTCCTTAGCTTCGTACACTCTCCTCTGAGGGGACGTCATCCCTCTCCGAGAAGAGTTGTGAGAGCCATTGGTTTGAAGGGATCTGCCAGAGTCTCTTGACAGAGATCGGGCTCGTCCATTCCCAATGTTAAGCTGACCTGATAGTGGCCCCAGGGGTCCCCCAGTACCGCTATCATGTTTGCTTAAGTTGGACCTGCTTAGTCTGACGACTTCTACCTGTCCCTTATCTGCCTCATCCCCAGAGAGATCCTCATCCTCATCCTCCTCCACATCTTCGTTCTCAGTTGCGAGGTGGATGAGGTCAGGATCGTCTCGGGTTCCCTCGAGGGGAGGCATGTCTCCTTCTGGATTAGAAGAGCTACGAAGTTTCTCAGCTCTTCTGGCATCATAAGTCTCAAAGAGACCAATCAGAAAGGACGTTGTGGGGTTAGACCCCTGCTGAATCTTCCTGGAGTGACACAGTCGTCTTAACTCCTTGAAGCTCAGCACAGTATATCCTGAAGGGATGACCTGTGGAGGGTCAACTGACACAAGGGGAGACCCAGAGTTTCCTCCTTTGTCCGACATACTGTTTCTAGTGTGGTGTAAGTGATGCACCTACCTACACTACGTGTTTACCTACTGTACCCTTGCTAAGAGTTGTAGCCAAGGTGTGCTAAGCCTTGAGGAGCTACAACAGCTGGTTCAGTAGAACTCAGAGTATTCTAAGCTTTAGTTATATGTACTAATAGTACTTGTGCGATCTTTCAACAAGATATTCTTAGGATACGTGTGGTAAAACAACAGCAAGCTCAAATCCCAACCGCTGCTCACCAATGTGAGAAGTTGGCCCGATATGCAACGTTCGCTATTCTAGCGACCGCTATGTATCGTTCCAACGACCCTTATGGTGTTTGGTTGTAAGTCAACCTATAGACCAGCTATCCTAGTAGCGTGGATACGAGCAGTCTAAGGCTAAAGACTCGAGAGGGCGCGTTAAGCCGGCTGTTTACCACACATGTACCCCTTGAACACCCAGTGAAAGGACACCACACAAGTGTTATGAAAATAAACAGTATATTTATTAAGAATCACAACAGCCCTGTACTCTTTATGAGGACAGGGTACTAAGCACAAACCAAATCTCTTTAGCAAATACTTCAAGTGCACAATTAAAACAAGTGTCCGAGGACACGGAAAGATTAAGGTCTCGGGCGGACCCGATAAGGCAAGTCGGAAGCGAGGGACTCAGGACCCTAGAGTAAGGAGGCTATGCAGGCACCGAAATGCCGAGTTACCTAGCCACGAGGGCTGCGGCTGCACAAGTCTTACAGGCGTCGGGGTCTTCGCTGACGAGCCAGGAGCCGGAAGAAAAGGAGTTGCTGGCCGGCGACCAGTGCTGAATAGTTCGTAGAGATCCAAGCCTGGATCGGAGATTGATGAAACCTGAAAGCAGAGGGGACCAAGTTCGTACTACTAGCCAGTAGTCAGAGGGTACCAGGAAGGCACCGGTTGGCCGTCACCTCGACCAGGTGAGTGGGCGACGCTAGGCTCTGCAGTCTCACGGACCAGGAGGCGTTGTCGGCGACCACGGCGGAGGTGCGAGCTGTCCCACGAAGGATGATGCTGTCGGCGTCGCTGGGCCCAGGATGGGGCAACAAGCCTTGGCAGATCTCAGGGCCACGTGGTGGGCCTAAGATGGCGTCTTGAGTGGACCAGGAGGGTCCGGGGTGCTTCTCGCAAAGATGGAAGCAAGGGCCAGTCTGGAGCAACCAGACCAGCAGTGATGATTCTCGGATGTCGTCACAGAAGGGCACAAGCCAGCGGCTAGTGACCAGACAACGTGCTGAGCAGCGAGCAGAAGGGCCCCACGCAGATCGTGGAGATGCTGGGAGACTGCACTTCGGTGCTGGAGCGGCTCAGGGTCGGGGCTTCTCGGACCCCAGAGCACTCACCAGAGAGTTACCTCGATGGTCGTGCTGGCGTTAAGAGCGTGCAGGTTCTGATGATGGCCGGTCCCTCGAGGTCTCGTCGCACCCACAGATCACAGCTGAGCTGATGACGTGGGTAGAGGTCAGAGGTGCCAGGGAAGCCGGTTCTCGTCGAGCTGGGCCGTCGGATTCCTTGAGGAAGGACTTACAGCAAACCGCAGAGTTCTTAGTTGGTGCCCGCTGATGCAGGGTGACTACTCCTTAGTCACAAGGGAGAAATCTTGAGAAGAGTCTTGAATGTCCTTTCGTAGAAAGTAGTTCTTGAATCAAAGATGATCTAATTTGGAAGGGTCCCCGCTCCGGTCTTTATTCTAAAGAAAGGGGTGGGTACATGACTAGGTCCTGCCCTAAGGGTGGGACCAGGAAGGGGGGTAGTTACGCCCCTCTCCCCTGCCGGACTTTCCCCAGGCCAGGGCCGTCGCCCCTGGAACTGGTTCTAACCGGCAGATGCGTAGTGAGCACCGGGGTGCCACTCCGCAGTCACCTTCTCGCCAAAGCCCTACCTACCCAGAATACACAAACCCTGTCTGGGACGGTGCGAACACCGCCCTCGACAGGAAACCCTTTGTCCAAGTGCTCCTCGCTGGAAGGACTCCCAGCAGCAGGAGGTCAGACTCGTGTCTGTGGTGGCAGCATCCATTTTGTGGAGCTGAGGCTTCAGTTAACTTTAACCGGGGTTCACAGTTACGTACATGTCGTGTCCCTCTAGAAGGGTGGGATGCTAACCTCATCGCCAGAATTGGTGAGAGGGCAGCACCCCGATTCGTATGACACCTTACTCGACATGCCTGGATAACGCGACACCGGAGTTACCGTTATGGTACGCGTTATCATGGAACAGCCATTGGGTCTTGATTCCGCAAGCTGCAACCGGGCTCGGCTCGGGCCTGAACCTAGCTCACACGAGCCCACGCACTCTGCCTTCAGGATCGTTAAGGCCTGCCATAGGAGTGACTGAGAGGAACTCGGGTGTCCATTGTATGGTTAGATATAGAGCTACTATACCTAAAGCGAAGGGTGGTTACACGCCTTCGCCCCAGCTGTCGTGCAGCCAGTTGTGTCAAATTTAGGAGGCCAGCCAGGGGTGGCATAATACATGCTTCAGCCCCTGGCGGCCCTGGGTACACCTATGCCCTGCGTTACGGGGTCTGATAAGGTGGCCCAGTACCAATTGGTAAATGCACCTAGGGTACATATCGTAATTTAGAAAGAGAACAGCCAGGCTGTGGGTCTGATTAGCAGGCCCACAGCCAGAGAAAGTCGTAAACCAGTGAAACAAAAGCAAAAAAATCTGGGTGATCATAGGATTGCAGACCCTACTCTCCTACAGTAACGTACTGTGGGCGTTTCATAAAGACCTGTCTGATCTCACCGGCACTCTTCGTGACCTCACAAAGTCCACAGCCACCTGGGAGTGGGGAAGAGAACAGCAAGAAGCCTTCCAGAAGACCAAAGCAGCACTCTCAGCAAACACGACCCTGGTCTACTTCGACCCTCGGTACGAGTCCCAACTTGTGGTGGATGCCAGTACGACCGGCCTCGGCGCATTTTTGGCCCAACAGCAACCATGCGGAGAGTGGGCACCTGTCGCGTACGCAAGCAGGACTCTCACTGCAAAAGAACAAAGATATTCACAAATCGAAAGAGAGGCCATCGCTATTCTATGGGGGTGCCGTCACTTCCATATTTACTTGTACGGACACCCATTTGAGGTGATCACTGACCACAAACCACTCCTCCCGCTGTTCCAAGGGTCCTCCTCACGTCCTCCTCCACGCATCGAGAAATGGGTACTCCAGCTCCAAGAATACCAGTTCACGGTGGAGTATCGACCGGGCTCCAGAAACCGAGCCGACTATCTGTCACGGCATGCCCGCCAGTCCACGGAGACAGAGGCCGCGGAGGCCGACCCCACTGAAGAGTATGTGAGAATGATTGTGGAGCGTTCGAGGCCATTGCCCATCTCCCTGGAAGACGTGACACGAGCCACCAAAGACGATGACTGCCTGCAAATCGCCATCCAGGCCATCCAATCAGGAAACTGGAAACCACTACAGAGCCCGGCGTCATTTTGCTCCCCCGAAGCCCAGGCCACACTAAAAGCACTTTACCAAGTCCAGAGCGAGCTGTCCATCTCGCCAGAAGGGTGCCTGCTGAGAGGCCCCCGCCTTGTTCTGCCCGACAGCCTCACCCAGCAAGCGGTCCTCCTAGCCCATGGCGCTCACCAGGGCATTGTGAAATCGAAAAACCGCATCAGGACCAAGCTCTGGTTCCCAGGGCTCGACAAGAAAGTTGAAGATGTCATCCAACGGTGCCCAGTGTGCATAGCGACCAGCCTGCCCAATCCCCGAGCACCGGTAATCAGAGAAGAAGGACCGACCACCCCGTGGACACGAGCCAGCCCAGACTTCGGTAGCCTCCCAGGCGGGAAGTATATGTTTGTTGTGGTAGACGACTACTCAAGATACCCAGAAATTGAAATCTTGCCCTCCACCGCAGCCTCTGAAGTGATCCCAAAGCTAGAGAAAATCCTTGCGACCCATGGCCTCATTGGGGAGGTACGCACTGACAACGGGCCTACCTTCAATGGTGGTGAACTGGCAGAATACCTACAATCACACCGCATCAAACACCGGAAGGTAACTCCAAGGTGGCCGCAAGCCAATGGCGAAGTCGAGAGACTGATGAGAACTCTAAATAAGACTATTCAAATTGCCATGGCTGATGGCCAAAACCTAGAATTAGCCCTCTTCCAATTTTTACGAGAGTACAGACTGACCCCCCACTGCACCACCGGGGTCCCTCCAAGCCGCCTATGTTTCAACAGAGCAGTGCTGGACACTCTCCCACACCATCCCGTGTGGGCCTCAGCTCCGGCTCCGAACAACCGGTCCATGGAACAGCGATCCAAGTCTAACAAGGAGGCGTCAAGACGGAGACAGCCCAGGTTGGCGACCGGGTGCTGGTGAAAGATCGCCACCCGGGAGGGAAGTTCCGCCTCCCATTCGAGTTACACCCCTGGATTGTCACTGGCGTAAATGGCCCCATGATCACTGCAGTAAAAGGGAGAGAGACAGTCACCAGGAACGTATCATTTTTCAAAAGACTCTTGCACAGGGAAGACGACGAATTCCCAGACTCAGCTGAGCAACACCCAAGGCTGACCCAAAGCCCACGAGAAACCGAAGGAGAGGATGCTCCCAGCGAGGAAGAAACTCCGCTAGCAGACCCAACCATGCCGCTCAGGAGTGAACGTGAACCGCAGGTGGCCCAAAACCACCCGGGAACTAGTGTAGCCAAAAACTCTGAAGAACTGACCCCCACCTAGTCGGGCGAGCGCAGCCAGAGCAGGTACAATCTGCACCCCTGCCCGAAGCCATCCCAGAAGTACCAGGACTTTGTGGCCTGTTGCGGACGCTGAGAGGGTACGAGCTACACCGCAACCACCTTATAAGTAAGACTGTTCCTTTTTGCATTTGAAGACCTCTGAGACTGTACACAAAAAAGTTTATACATGAAGCCATGTTGTTTTGTTTGTTTCTTTCCTTAGGGTAAAGGAGGAATGTAGTGTTGTGCTAGTGGACGCTACCACCCTGGCCCACGAACAGCGTTACTGTGTGTGTCACCTCCCCCCCTTGAGCGTATGCTAAATGGCTCCGCCCGACGTAGGGACGGAGAGCACATTGGAAAGTTAATAAAGAGCGCAGGACCCTGGGCGTGGCAGGCACTTAACTGACCACTACTCACATACACGTGTGGTCTCCTTTCATGTCCGTGTGAGGCCTAGTCACTACACCACAAGCGGCATCTTTCATTGTTAATTCATAAAATTGTCTTGGGGAAAAACAATTAAAACAAATTGTTCTGTTTTAAAAAAGTTAATATCATAAACATCTTAAAATGATGTATACTTAGTCGAAGTATTTCGAAACAAGTGCCTGTCATTTTAAGCAATATGCCTCAATTATGTCCCATACAGAAAACAATTACTGCTTGTTCTGCCGAGGAGGCAATTGAGCCAACACGGATTCAGAAGGACTATTGTTCCTTTCTCGGAAAAAACAATCTGACAACTTAAACCACTGTCCTCCCTCTAGCAACGCCCCTTCCGGTTATGCGGTAGCTGCCACCCATTCTGCTCACTCACAGTATTGCATCGAGTCTACTTCTGCACGCCATGATAGCGCCTGCTCGTGCATCTACAGTAGCTTGTGTTAACGTGTCTTTTGTCAAAGAAACGAAAATTATTTCTTTAACTTTCAATGGATCACCGTAAAATAAATATTTTAATAAATTCCTTTGCCCCGAAGTTATGCTGTCTACAAAGTCTGTAGCTTCAAGGAGATAGTATTATTCAGTTCAATCGTGCTGACCTTGTGTTGATAACGTGGCCATAGGAGGGGTTCGAACTTTAACCTGCTGGTCACCGCAGATGTCAGTTGTGGGTGTTTAACTCACACAACATCTTGCCACCTTCCAGTAAAGGGTTGTCTTTTTCAGTTAAAAACACGGGAGGCATAAATGAAACGCAACAAAACATTTTAACTTTCTATTAGATTAAATCTAGTTATTATGGCTGAGCTCTGGGATACGTGTATCTTAAATCTTGGCGGTTGTTGCCGATAACGGGAAGCCGTGTATTACAACAAAGGCTTTGTTTGGGATGGCAATTAAGATGAAAGGTGGGTTTAAGCGAATTAAGATAGCAAAAACGATCAGTGATGAAAAGATGACATAAGGTTTTCACGCGAGTCATTTTCCTGACGATCCTCGGGTTTCTTGTAATCATTTGAATAACATCGCTGCTGTTTAGTTTTTTTGGTATAATTCGCGTTCCCACATTTCTTGGAAATACATCAAATGCGTTTATTTGTCATACAGAGTTGTGATGGGGCGAGCTATTGTTGTCGCTCACTTACTGATAACGCACATTGTCTTCAGAAGTCCCTGCGTTTGGAGTCCCGCAGCAGGTACTTTGCAAACAGCTCTCCCCGAGAGCATGCCTGCCTTTGTGCTGACCCTGACAGGGTGCATCAAAGATTATTCGTGTCGAAGCAAACAAAGGGAGATTTAACAGACGCACAGTTTCAGACTGAGTGAAAAGCATGTACAGGCAACAAAAATTGTGGCCCCTTATTTATAAACCCTGTTTCACTTCTTGGGTGGTACTGGGACTCATTAGCCATACTTGTTTAATACAAAATGTTTCCATTGAGCTTTATGAGACCGATTGGATTTCGATTTAACCATTAGAGCTATCGCCCAGATTGCAATCTTCTCACACGCGGAGGAATCAAACAATATAGTAGTTATTCAGTGACAGTGGTTTGAATGAAATCATATATATGAAGACATAATAACGGTTCCCAAAAATACTGTGTTTATAACACGGATTTGAATGTGCTGCAGTGGTTAGGTTAGCTCCCTTGGTGGTGACCACATTGGAGCCTGGTCGTAGATCCTTGGTAAACCCCTTTATCCACATCTGTTGTGAAAAGCATTTGGAAAGCTTATCCAACTACTGACATGACTCAACATATATTTCAATAAGCATTTACAGTACGTTTGCTTTATTTGAGGGCAGTCTCAAATAGACAGGCATTGTATTCTGATTTAACTATTTAGGAGTGATAGTGCAGAAACGTATTTATTGTATTCAGTACAACCCGTCACTTACAAAGGTGAGCTCTACTTCTGCTGCCTTTCTTCCCCAGGTCAATAGACCTTAGCCACTGTTTTAGAATGCAGCATATACCAAAACACCTCAATAGAAATCGCCATAATAGTAAGTTAGTTCAGCAATAATGAGAGTATGAGATACCGTTCAAAAGCCTTTATTTATAATTAAGAGTTTAGTAGAATAGTTTTGTCTTTTTATTCACTTAGTAAATCAGAATGAATGCAAAATTATATGACAAGGGTGTTCCATGAAGGAATTAGGGACAGGTGTATGACCATTTCATTTTGCGAGTCTCTAATTAAGATTTTTTGTAACTCGCAATTGGGACTCGCAAAATGTGATGTACTATTGTGTCTCAGACATATTTAGTGATTCCCAAATGACCTACCTCATCAATATTCATGAGGTAGGCCACAATTTGTGACCCTTTGGGAAAGGCCGTAATCACAGGGATGGTGGTCTGCTGGGGTCAGCAGACTGCTATATCTGTGATTGCTTTTTAAATACAGTACAAAAGGGGGTGGTAATGGACGGAGCATCTGAACCAATCAAACACTCACACCCAGTCAAAAGATCTGGGACTAATCCATCACCGTTCTTTAGCCCACTCTGCCACCCCAGTTCAGACATGGCTAGATGCAATTCAGTCTGATCCTGTGCCTCATGGGAACAGTCCAGCCGAACTGCCAAGCCATGCCTTCCCTGGACCGGAAACAAGCTTCAGAGGACCGGTTTCTGGCATTCCAGCCGTCTTCAGCCCGGCTTGCTTGAATCCAGTGGCAAAGTGAGCAAGGGACTCACGTCTGAGCATACCCTGCCACACTTATGGCGGCCAAAAGCAGTACAAAAGGGGGTGGTAATGGACGGAGCATCTGAACCAATCAAACACTCAGACCCAGTCAAAAGATCTGGGTTTAATCCATCACCGTTCTTTAGCCCACTCTGCCACCCCAGTTCAGACATGGCTATATGGAAATCAGTCTGACCCTGTGCCTCATGGGAACAGTCCAGCCCGAACTGCCAAGCCATGCCTTCCCTGGACCGGAAACAAGTTTCTGAGGACCGGTTTCTGGCATTCCAGCCGTCTTCAGCCCGGCTTGCTTGAATCCAGTGGCAAAGTGAGCTAGGGACTCGCGTCTGAGCATACCCTGCCACACTTATGGCAGCCAAAAGCGGTACAAAAGGGGGTGGTAATGGACGGAGCATCTGAACCAATCAAACACTCACACCCAGTCAAAAGATCTGGGTTTAACACATCACCGTTCTTTAGCCCACTCTGCCACCCCAGTTCAGACATGGCTATATGCATATCAGTCTGACCCTGTGCCTCATGGGAACAGTCCAGCCCGAACTGCCAAGCCATGCCTTCCCTGGACCGGAAACAAGCTTCCGAGGATCGGTTTCTGGCATTCCAACCATCTTCAGCCCGGCTTGCTTGACTCCAGTGGCAAAGTGAGCAAGGGACTCACGCCTGAGCATACCCTGCCACACTTATGGCGGCCAAAAGCGGTACAAAAGGGGGTGGTAATGGACGGAGCATCTGAACCAATCAAACACTCGCACCCAGTCAAAGAATCTTCTTCTGGTTTTTCTTTGTTCGCCGTAAGTTAGCAGGGTATGCTCAGACGTGAGTCCCTTGCTCACTTTGCCACTTGAGGCACAGGGTCAGACTGATTTGCATATAGCCATGTCTGAACTGGGGTGGCAGAGTGGGCTAAAGAACGGTGATGGATTAAACCCAGATCTTTTGACTGGGTGTGAGTGCTTGATTGGTTCAGATGCTCCGTCCATTACCACCCCCTTTTGTACTGCTTTTGGCCGCCATAAGTGTGGCAGGGTATGCTCAGACCTGAGTCCCTTGCTCACTTTACCACTGGATTCAAGCAAGCCGGGCTGAAGACGGCTGGAATGCCGGAAACCGTACCTCGGTAGCTGGTAGGTTTTCAGGGGACCCTCTAAGGTGTCCCCTGTGTGCATTTATTAATAAATCCAACACAGGCATCAGTTAGAGTTTATTAAGACAAGATGTTTGGAACCAAACATAATAGGGTACAGTGAAGTCATCATTAAGCAGGGAAATCCATAATGATGAGTGTCCAGCCCATGTACTCTCTATGGCTTTCCTGAACATTTACAAAATCCAAGAATGGACTTAGATATTGTATGGTCATATCTGCTTAGGCAGGTAGGACCAATCATGTGGTATAGTGCACCCTGCCTTGGGGCAGTAAGGCCTGCAGTAGAGGTGGCTTACCAATATCTCATGCAGTGTCTACGGGCATGACACACAGGGATGTGTGCCATGCCTACTCTTGAGCTTTGTCTGCACCAACACATGTAGCCTTTAAGGGCAGTTTGCATGATCTTGGTGAGGGGTTTCTAGGGTGGTAAATGTGTGCCGCTGCCCTAAAGGACCCTCTTCAGTGATAATGCCCTAGGTACTAGGGGTACAATTTACTAGGGACTTACATGGGGGCTGATGTTGTGCCAATTGTGGTGCAGTTTTGAGAAAGAAAACTGGGGCCTCATTTATGACTTTTTGCCGTAGGGAAGCGCAGCAGGCCTTCCTGCTGCGCTTCCCTACGGCAAAAGAAAAGGGCAGAAATGCGCCGTATCTATAAGATACGGCGCATTCCTGTCCTTTTCCCCTGTGCCGGCGCGCAATGGGCTGCCTGCGCCAGCGCAGGCACCCTTGCACAATGGTGCAAGGGTGCCTGCGTTGCAGGGAAGATTATTTTTGTACAGGAAGGGAAACCTTTCTGTACAAAAATAATCACAAGAGGCTTTTCCTCTTTCTATGTGTGCTGTAGAATGCAGCACACATAGAAAAAGGAAATACGAGGAGAAATAAAGACATTTCTCCCTGTTGTGCCTCTCTTACGCCTCCCCTGGGGAGGCGTAAGCTTTTGGCACTGCTTCAGAGTTACGATTTCTCGTAAATCTGGGGCAGTGTCAAAAGGCCATTGATGTTGCTGGGAACGCCCCCAGCAACACCCATTGCACGCCCCTTTAACGCAGAACACTGCGTTAAAGGGACTGATATTTATCAGGCAGCAGTACGCCACAAAAACTGGCGTACTGCTGCCTGATAAATACCACGCAGGCTTCTGCGCCACGGAACTTCATGAAAAGTGAAGTTCCGATGGCGCAAGGGGCATCATAAATGAGGCCCCTGGTACTGGAAACCTTATTAGCAGGGACCTAGTACACCTCAGCAAAGTTGCATCAAAACCAGGCAAACAGTGGGAGGATATGGCAACAAAAGCCCTGTGTCCAACATTCACTACTCAGTATTGTAATTGTGGTAGCTAGAAAATTATCTAAATGTGATGAGAATACAAGGTCAAGGTCAAGGTCAAAATTTGCTTTATTCGGTTAAAAAATTAAAACCATCAAAGCACAGAACAGTGTTTCATTCGGCAGTTAATCATAATTACATAATTGATGAGAATACATAATTTAGGAAGAAAGAAGAAATACATTTTATAAAGTCAATACATTTTGCAGCAATGACAAGTTTATTCAGGCCAAATTAAGGTAATCTAATGAGTACCTTTGTTCATGGCACAGCATTTCCAAAAGGCATTTATTTATTTATTAAGAAAAGGGAAAGAAAAATTGATGATAGAAAAAGATGAGACCTAGGGGCCCATTAGGATGGAGGGCGGATCGCCACGCCAGGCTGGCGGTAGCCACCGCCGGCCTGGCGGGGGCGATCTGCCTGCCATCCTACCCGGAATCTCCCCCGCCATATTAGCATGGCGGAGGTGACCTGTGCCGACGGAAAGACTGTCCGACACTTTTCCACCCCGGTCACCTTGCGACCGGGGTGAAAAAGGTTTAATATGGTGGCAGTGTCTATGAGACCATATTAGCATGGGTTTTTTCAAATGCCTTTCCATAGCGGCAATGCCGCCATTGAAAGGCATGCAGAGACACCCTGCGGGGGCCCGTTGCGGACCCCCAGGGACTCTGGGGGGGTGGGGGATGCACATGGGGGGTACCTATGGTACCCCCCAGCATTGCAAAGTACAACGTGGCAGGCACCGCGTGGTGCCTGTCACGTTGTGCTTTGTAATGCACTACATGTATCTTTAGCATTGCTGCCCGCCAATGTGGCGGGCGCATCCTAATGCCCCCAACAGGACCCCCGACCTTATGGCGGGCGGTCCCTCCACACGACAGGATGACGCATCCTAATGGGCCCCTTAATTTTGCCCTATGCAATGAAAGTACAATAGAAATTAATTATTAGTGCAAAAAAACATGCTACACATTGTCTTTTAAAGCCATATTTTCTTGCCTGTCAGTTCCGCAAAGTGGTTTTACATTAATGTCTAACTAAATATTCAGCTCCGCCAGAGAATTTATTTCAGCAAAATTTCCCTGCTCTGTCAGTAGTTTGAATAGAGCTAAATATTACCTATGCCCCTTATGAGCACAAACCACAGAGAGACATTCAATGGTTAAAATCCAAGAAATCTGAAGTGTAGCCTGATGTGTAGGATGGTCTCAGTTAGAAATTTTTCAATTGCTCCATGTTGATGACGAGCTTAGTTGCAGGCCTCTTTCAAAAGATTGTCTTTCAGGAGATTCTGAAGTTAAGCTGCTTTTAGGTGAAGTCAAGGGGAGGGACTGAGCCATAGCTGAGAACCTTGGATCTCGAAAGATCTCCCACCATGAATTGATGTTTTAAACTGTGCTTGCTTAGCATGTAATATTACAAGAAGTGTAGTTTTCGGATTGAATCACAGTGAAGAGCCAAGCTTTGATGATAGCAGACACTTGTGCCACAGCATGCTTTATGCATTAAGTGGGAAGGCAGCTGAGAGCTTTCGAGCCTGGCTTTGCATGGGCACTCTACCATAAACAAAGACACAATCTGGATGCCTGAACTGTTACTCTTTGAACCGTGGTAATCCGTTTGTTGCAGAGGCACAACAGACTCTGTTAGGATATTATAATTGGGACCTGACAAAAGTCATTGTAAGGCTCTTTGGATTTCACTTTGGAGAAACAAATGGATTCTGCTGGGGTATGGTATTATACTATTATATGTCAAAAATATTGTGTTCTAAGTAATGTTTACAAAAATATAACCCCATTGAAGTTAATGAGAGAAATTCTAGATGCAGAGGGACATGTATTCTATATTTATGGCACAACACTTCATCAGACAATACTTTTCTAACAATATTCTGACACAGAACATCTGAGAAAGCAAGATGTGCACATTTATTCAACAGAACACTGTGCTGGTCACTGTGTTGTGGGTTTAAGTAACCGCCGCACACTTTCAATCTTTATGAGAAGGTGTAACGCACACTGACGGCCAGTGGAGAAAGCTATTCTCAGCAGGATTCAATAAACTTTTCATGGGACCTTGCCTGTACTTCCCAATTGACCTTCAACATTTTGAATGCATCTAAGCAGAACTGCTCTACTTTTAATGGACCGTATCAGAACTTCTCAGCAGCAACACCATTTCTGAGAATAACAATCTCTTCCAGGGCAAAAATGCCATTTTAAGCACTTCTCACACGGGATGCAGCGCTTGTAATGACTCAACACAAGAACTAGTCATCAGTCACTTGTAAGAGCCCAAGAACTGCATGGGCATAGTTTGAACTTCCCTCTCTGTTTCAAATGACACAAAGATTGCACTGCTGTTCATGTCATCTTGTCTTGGTCTAACAAGCCTGCACCTTATTTCTTCTTTCCAGTGTTTAATATAGGCTTATAGCCTTCCATAGCAGGCTATACTAGATATTAAAGGCCCGTTCCCGCATTATAGGCCCGATCCGAAGGGACCAGGACTTTAATAGCAGGTTTATCCCCACTCTGTAGGGCTATAAGGCTATTAGAACATTCTACCACTGGAGGGCAGACCGTTCTAACAAATAAAACAAAGCCTCTCAAAGCTCGAGGGGATTAAAATCCCCTCGAGCTCCAAGAGGCCTTTGTAAAAGATTAGAATGTTGCTCTGCGGACCTTTACCGGCCCGTAGAAGCAGGGAGCACTCCATTGTCTACAGTGGAGTTCCCAACATTCCAATGTTGTAATAAGTGCCAATGCACGGGCTGTTAGACCTGTCATCCTTGGCATGGTTACCCCTGGCTTTTTGCCTTCTGACCTCCTGCTTTGCTGACTTCATTTATGCTTGCATTAGGATTCTGGGCACTTTACTACTTCTAACCAGTGCTAAAGTGCATATGCTCTGTACTCAAAACATTGCAACATTGGCTTATCAAAAATTGGCATATTTAATTTGCTTATATGTCCGAAGTAAACTGCACTATATGTTCCCAGGGCTTGTAAGTTAAATGCAATTGGTGGGCCTGCAGCACTGATTGTGCACCCCACGTAAGTATCCCTTTCAACATTGTTCAGGCCTGCCACTGCAGAGCCTGTGAGTGCAATTTTAAAGCTGCCATTTCGACAAGGCAAGTCAGCAAAATTGCCAGGCCCAAACATTCTCTTTAATTACATGTAAGCCACCCCGAAGGTAGGCACTAGGCATCCCTATGGGCAGTGTACCGTGAATTAAAAAGGTAGGATATTTACCTTTGAATTTCACATGCCATGGTAGTGAAAAACTACTAGATTTGTTTTCACCACTGCAAGGCCTGTCTCTCCCATAAGTTAACATTGGGATTGCCTTAAAACACCAAGTGTAATTTCCAATTGGGAAAAGATAGAGATTTGGAGTTTGGTGTCTCTGGGCTCACAGTTTAAAATCGCAAACTATGGTGAAGTCGGATTTTAAATTGTAAGTCTGGAAATGACGCTTTTTAGAAAGTTGGCATTTCTTCCCTTAACAAATCACAACAAGAGGACCAGAGGAGATTTAAAGACCAGCCGAAGCATACTCCCCTAATCATTACATTAACCACAATATAATCTCCTAGGTCTGCAAGTGAGACAAAAAAGAAAAAGGAAGAAAGGAAAGAAGGAGGTGACCTAGTCGTGGTGGAATATTCTTTTACAGGACAGTTTCCCTCACCCACCAAAGGTGGCATGCTTCATAATTGTGTAACCTCCTCACACAGTAAAGCATAGTCACAGTGCGGGCTACAATCCCCTTTCTCAGAGGGAGGAGCTCAGGGTGTACCAATAAAACATTTGGTGTACCCTGTAGCTAGTTTTAATCATCACACTTCTCACTTTATATTTTGCTCTGCACCCCTCATCACACTTAGCTCATTCAAAAGGTACTTTTTATACCTCTTCTTAAAAACATCACTGAGAGAGGGTTGTGGCCGGCACTGTGACTAAACTTCACGGTGGGAGAAGGTTACCTAATGATGTAGCATGCCACCTTTGGTGGGAGAGGGAAACTTCCTTTAAAATGAATATTCCACCATAACTAGGTCACCTCCTTCTTTCCTTTTTCATTCTCCCTTGCAGATCCATGAGTTTCTGTTGTAGTTTAAAATGTTCCTACTTTAACCATTCTATGCTTCTGCCTGTCTCTGAATACATGTTTGAGTTGGGTGACAGATGGGCTTTGTGCATTCCCTCTAAACAGTCACACACAAAGAGAGCTGGGTGTGACATTTGCATCCTGATGACTCATTCTCAGACTGATGGGCCTCCTTGTGGTAGATTGGAAAGGAGGAGCTGAAACGTGCACCTGCATATGGCTGTGTCTGTCCCCACACAAAGAGCTGCATATCCCCCTGTAGTGAATATGGAGCAAGGGCAGGAAAGGCAGGGACCTTGTGAACTACAAAGGCCTCGTTGAATTTCTGTCATTACAAAGGCACAACTGGGTATAAGTACTGGACCCCTGACATCACGAAATCAGAACTTTGCTGGAATCAAGGACATTCTGCCTGGAAGAGGAGCTGCTCTGCGGAAGGAGAGACTGTCACTTTATGAACTGCTTTTTTTGTGTTGACCTGTTGCCTGCTGATTGCTGTACTTTAGGAGATACTGCCACTGTGCGACCTGCTTTCATGTGTTGGCCTGTTGCTTCTTGCCTAGGATTGAGAAGGACTGAGCTTTCTCTCTACATCCTTGAACCCAAATTTCTCCAAGGGTTTACCTCCTGTTCTTGAAGTCAAAAGATCTTCATCTTGATGCTAACCCTCGACTGATCATACAGCCTGTATATTTTGGTCGATATGGGTGTGCTGTCCTTAGTATCAATATCATGAATACACCATGTCCGGTCCTGGGGTAAGGGAGAAGAATGAGGCAAACTGCCCCAGCAACTGGTGGTAGCCTCGCTGTTGATCTAGGGTCAGGACAGAGGAGAGGCTGACACCCTCCATTAACCCATCCTGCTCCTTGGAAGATAGGAGGGCGGGAGAGGTTCACTTTCCTCTTCCACCCCATCATCAGTCACCAGAAGCATGGTAATCTCAGACCTCTCACTGTGGGGCTTAAGACAGTTCACATGCAGGACCCTCAAAGGGTTCCTAAGAGTCCCGAGGTCCATCAAGTAGGTTACATCACCCTTGTGCTTCATAAGGCCCAGACCAACTGTCTTGCAGGGTCTTGGGCTTCACTGACTCTATTACCCACACTTTGTGACCAGGCTGACACTCAACCAGAGTGGTGTTTTGGTCATAGCATTGATTGATGTCCTCCTGGCTAGCATCCAGGATTTCCTGAGTGACGTCTCGAAGCATGCTGTCTGGTTGCAGAATGCCAGCATGTAGCTGACTACATTCTCGGGTGGTTTCTTGGGAGCTTGCTCCCAGCCTTCCTTATTCAAACTGAGAGGTCCTCTCACAGGGTGTGTCCTTAT
The DNA here is from genome assembly GCF_964263255.1 of Lissotriton vulgaris. NCBI lineage: Eukaryota > Metazoa > Chordata > Amphibia > Caudata > Salamandridae > Lissotriton > Lissotriton vulgaris. The sequence goes on along the minus strand of NC_141685.1, from coordinate 1,527,233,805 downwards.
AGAAGTTCAAAAGGGATGAAGCCAACCACATTTTTGTTTACTCTCCTCCCTCCTGTCCACCAGCTCCTCTTTGGAAGTGTGGCTTTGGATGGCACACTGCTTTCTGGTCTTGGGTGTACCATCTCTCCTTGCAGGCTGTTTGGCCCTGGGCCCACAGGTAGCCCCAGATTCTCCACTGAATCTGGTACTCCTCCTAATCATCCTCCATCTCCTACTCATCGTCCTCTGGGGTCTCATTGGCTGCATCCCTTGCTTCAATCCAGGCCCACGGTGCCTTTTGCAGCTCCACCTTCTTGGTGAAGCCTTTGGTAGACAGCCCAAACCCCTTGCAAACAGCCTTGAACTGGTTTGCAGTGTATCTTTCTTACTTGTCCAGAAAAAAATCCACGCTTTCAGGTGTAGGGGTGGGTGCAGTTATGGGACCTCCAATCAGAGACATGATTTATAGAAAAGCAAAAATGCCAATGGGAATCAGAGACAATTGAATCAAATTGGTCTAAATGTGGATAGTAGTGTAAATAAAATTACTGTAAGATACTGGACAAACACAAGTCCTATCCCACCGCTGCCATTGGTGTATGAAATTGAGCCTCTAGTTGGCAGAGGTATGCACCCTGTCTAAGTAAAGAACAAAATCCTAGTCAGTCTAAGTAAGATACACAACCTAAATCATAACAGTGAGGCTTAACTTAAGCGACAATGTGTAAAGTATTTGTGCAACACTTAACTTACAGGAACACAGTGAAAACACCATAACAATACTCCACACCAGTTTAGACAAATAGATAATATTTATCTGAGTAAAACAAGACTCAAATGACAAAAGGCCAATACGTAGAAGTATGAATTTTTAAAGGTTAAGTCCAAAAACAGTGCTTAGAAGTCAACAGTGCTAAAAGGTTACTTGAGGTCATGCTAGACCAAGGTAAATCCAAAGTTTGGGCCAACGGCGATGGAGAGCAGGCTAGATACAGGATCCACACAGTGCCCACTAAAAGAGGTCCTTGGATGGAGCAAACATTAGCGTTGAAGACTCGATGTGTTGGTTCCGATTCATGCTGTCAGGCAATGCATCAAAGTTGAGCCTCGCAGTTGCGCCATCATTGCACCTCGCAGTCGGGACCTTGCCACAGAGCTGCGCTGTTGTTGAATCTTACAGTCAGGTCTTCATCGTTATCGAGCTGCACAGGGTTGTTTTCTGATTGGCACTGCATTGGTGTTGAAGGTCACTGTGTTGGTGCTGAAGGACACTGTGTCGGTTCTGATCGAAGCTGAGATGATGATACATTGATTTATGAGCAAAACAGCTGCAGAACCTGCTGCTGAGACCCTGGACTAGAGGGGCACCTCAGGCAAGGGAAGACTCACAGATGGCAGAGTCCAGCAGCTGAAGCAGAGTTAAAGGAAGTCTTTGATGGCCCTGAAACTTCAAGAACAGGGGGCAAGCCCTTGGAAAAACTTAGATTAAGGGCTGTAGAGAGCAGGTCCAGTCTTTCTCTCTCCGAGGCAAGAAGCAGCAGGCCAAAACAACAAAGCAGGAAACAAAGAGGCATGGCCTCCTACAGAGCAGTAATCAGCATGCCACAGGCCAACATAACAACGCATTTAGCAAAGTGGCAGTCCTTCCTGCAACAAAGTAGCTATTCTTCCAATCAGAATGTCCTTGGCTCCAGCAAAGGACTGATTTCAGGGGTCCAGCACTTATACCAATAGTGCCTTGAAGGAAGGGAGACCTCAAAAAGGCATTTGAAGATGACCAGGTACCTTCCTTTCCTGCCCTGACTCCAGACTCTAGACTAGAGGGGGTATGCAGCTCTTTGTGTGCGGACAGCCACAGCCCTATTCAGGTGCAAGTGTCATCTCCTTCCTCTCAATCTATCACAGGAAGGCTCATCAGGATGTAACTGTCGCACACAGCTTCCTCTGTGTGTGACTTTCTAGTAGAAATGCACAATGACCAGTTGTCACCCAACTCTGACATGTATTCAGAGGCAGGCAGAGGCACAGAATGTTAAAGTAAGAAAATGCCAACTTTCTTAAAAGTGACATTTTCAAACTTATAATTTAAAATCCGACTTCACTATAAGTTGTGATTATAAATTGTGTTTCAAAAAACACCAAACTCCAAATCTCTATCTTTTCCCAATCGGAAATGACACTTAAAAGATGCTTTAGGGCAATCCCAATGTTAACCTATAGGAGAGATAGGTTTTCCAGTAGTGAAAATCAATTTAGCAGTTTTTCACGACCAGGACATGTGAAACTCAAAAGTGCATTTCCTAACTTTTAAAAACACTGCACCCTGCCCATAGGGTTTCCCAGGGCCTGCATTAGTGAATACTTCTATGTAAGGTTTGGGCTTGGCAAGTAGCTGAAGGTAGGGCAAGCTACCTAACCTCTTGGAAGATCTCTTTGCTAAGGTGGATTAACCTAGAGAGACCATCAGCATTAGCATGGTGTTTACCAGGAAAGTAGTCCACCAAAAAGTCAATACCTTGTAGAGAGATGGACCACCTCAATAGTTTGGAATTATGCCCCCTCATCTGCATTAACCATCTGACGGGCCTGTGTCATGTCTTAACCCATATGTAAGTGCCAAACAGGTATGGCCTTAGCTTCTTCAGTGCCCAGACCATAGCGGAAGTTCCCCTTCCATTGCACTCCTCCTCTGTTCCTTGGGAAGTAACCTCCTACTGATGAAGAGTGTAGGCTGAGAAATGCCCTCTTCTTTTACCTGTTCCATGCTCTGAGGCATCCGTCTGCATGGACCCTCTTGGGAGAAATCAGGGGTCTTGAGCATGGTTGGCATACACATGGCTTCCTTCAGGGTATCAAAATCCTTTTGGCATGCCTCTGTCCAGATCACTTGACATGGTTGTTTCTGGTAAGCCAGCTCTGTCAAGAGAGCAACAATGATGCCACATTCGTTGATGATAGCTATTGAGGCTACTTTTGTCTGGTTCATGGGGGGTCCCCAATCTACAATGGTGTCAGTTTTATGCTGCACGTGCGGAACCTTCCCACCCTGTACTTGCTGTCCCAAGTAGTCCACAGAACTCTGCCCTATATAGCATTTACTGGGCTTGATAGTCAGGCCTGTGCTCTGCAGAGCATGAAGCACCTCCTGGAAGTGGTTCATGTAGTCCTCCCCTCTCGAGCTGAAGACGGTAATGTTGCCAAGGTTGGCATTCTTCAAACCAAAGCCATGACCCAGAACTGTAAGTGCCCTTCTGGTGTTGTGAACGCTGACCTCATTAGCCCTCTTGGTCAAGGCAATCTGCCAGTATCCAGACGTTAAGTAAAATGTGCGGAGGACTTTGGCAGCTCCAAGCCATTCAATGAGCTCATCATCTCCAGGGATGGGGTGTGACAAGACAAGACGGAAGTCCTAATACTAGGATCATCCTCCTCTGTATGGGACAACTCATGGAGGCCACCGGCCCTAGGCAACGCACCCAAACCAACGGACCATGCTTGCAACTTGGGATTAATTCTAGACTCCTCCCTCTCGATGACCAGACAAGTCAACGCCATCTCATCATCATGCTTTAACATCTTACGCATGCTCCGAAAGATCTTCCGATGGATCCCCACCGAAACAAGAAAGACGGTCACCCAAGCACTTGTCACAAGCCAACTGGACTACGGAAACACCCTCTACGCCAGAACCACAGCCAAATTACAGAAAAAACTCCAACGTATTCAGAACGCCTCCCCCCGACTCATCCTAGACATACCCCGCCACAATCACATATCCAGTCACCTGAGAGACCTTTACTGGCTCCCCGTCAACAAGAGAATAACGTTCCGTCTCCTCACCCACGCAAACAAAGCCCTCTACGACCTAGGACTCAGATACCTCAACACGCGCTTGACCTTTTACACCCCCACCCGCCAACTACGATCGTCCAATCAAGCCCTCGCCACAATTCCACGCATCCGAAGAGCCACCATGGGAGGAAGATTATTCTCTACTTAGCGGCCAAAACCTGGAATTCTCTCCCCACCCACCTCCGCCTTACACAGAACCACCTCTCCTTCAGAAAACAACTCAAAACTTGGCTATTTGATAAGTAGCGAACACCTCCCCCCTCAAGCGCCTTGAGACCCTCTGGGTGAGTAGTGCGCTATACACATTTTGACTTGACTTGACTTGGTGACTGCATTGAGCCCACGGTAGTGCACACAGAACCTAACTTCAGGTGTGGCACCTGGAGGGGCATCCTCAGGAACCAACACCACTGGGCTATAACAAGAGCTGTTTGAGGCCTCCATAAACCCTAACACCAGCATCTTGGAGACTTCCTCTTTGATACTAGCCCAAACCTTATCAGACAGTTCATAGATTTTGTTCTTTATGGTTGTGCTGTTCCCCATATTAATATCATGGGTACACCATGTAGTGATTTCTGGGGTAAGGGAGAACAAATAGGCAAATTGCCTCAGCAACTGACAACAGTCTCCCTGTTAATCTAGGGTAGGGTACAGCAGAGGCTGACACCCTTCACTGACTCATGGTACTCCTTGGAAGATAGTAGGTAGGGTAGAGGTTCACTCTCGTCTTCCACCCCTTCATCAGTCTCAAGAAGCAGGGTAACCTCAGAGTGGGGCTTGAGGTAGTTCACATGCAGGACCCCCAAAGGGTTCCTAGGAGTCTTGAGGTCCACTAAGTAGGTGAGATAACTCGATGGTGTGGAGTCTTTTTGCGGTGCTTTCACTGTCCTACTGTAATTTAGGTGTTGCACAAATACTTTACACATTGTCATTTAAGTCTGATTGGTCTGTGCCAAGCTGCCAGAGGGTGATTGGTTCACTGATATATCGATGTCAAAAATATAAACTTCCTATATTTAAAATTGTAAATACAAAAATATTGAAACAAAACTATTGATGTAAAAATTATAGATGTACAAAATAGAATTTTTTTATTTAAATAAAATTAATGTTAAATATATTAAATAATACACATTTTAAAAACAATTACTTAGATGTAATATACATTTTAACAAATACAAAATACATTTAATCAAAAATATTTATACATACATATATGAAATGTAATATATATATATATATCTCCTTTAAAACAATTAATAAACTATTAATTTTAATGTATTTTATAATTTTATAAATATATAAACATATGCAAATAAAGATATACATATGTACTTACATACACAAAATAAAATCTAGTAAACAAATTTATATTATAAATAAAAAAAAATGTAATAGTCTTTAAAATTACATTTAACATTCCATTGAGTGCAACAGTAGGGAATGTGTTGGATAGAGGAGGGGTAAAATTACTATTCCAACTCCACTGAGTGCAACAATAGGGAAAGGGTTGGATAGCGGAGGCGTAAAAATTACTATTCCCACTCCAGTGAGTGCAACAGTAGGGAAAGTGTTGAATAGTGGAAGTGTAAAACGTAATATTCTCACTCCAGTACGTACAATAGTATCAATTAACAACTTAATAATGAATTTACTTCTCACCCTTTACCACTTTAAACCCCATAACTTACATCAAAAATGAATTACACAATTGCCATATTTAAATTTTAATTAAGAATTAGCATTAATTAACAAACAATTATCAATTAATTATAACAAAAAATTCCCATATAAACCCCACCACCCACTCCTACAAAAATGACACAGTTAACATAATTAATGACAAAATAATTTGTTAAATCCTCTTGGACGGCCCTAGTATAAACTTAATGAATCCAAACTTAACATATCTATCCTTCGTTAATATTTTGCGACATAGGTACATTCTGGTGAGGCGCTTAAATTACTTTCCGTTAATGTTGAGTTCTCCCCGTAATATCTATGTTGTTTCTGAACTCCCATTCTGTACCTGTGATAATCGATCTGCACAGGATGATATACATTTTTTGTTCTTTTGTAAAATTTACCATGATGAAAGGAAGCGTTTTATTATTTCTATCATGCGCAAAATGAATTGTAACTAGTGACGTGTAGCCCTCTACTATCTCCAGCTACTATCTGATCCTTTCATTTGTTTTTCTTTCGCTTCCTTTTTTTTTATCGGCACTAAAAAAGCAATCTCTAACTGGCTAGCATTCTATACTTACAAAGGAAATGCACTTATTATTGTATAAATAACTATTAATTTGTTTTTCAAATGTAATAGCTTTTTAAAAAAAATTGAGGGTATTTTAACTGTGTTGTAATGCTTTGAAGTTTTTTTCTTTTTATATGTAGTATACTTTTTATGCCTACATTGTGTTAGCGAAATAAAGTTATGACTGACAAAAAAAATAGTTAATCATAATTAACAACCAATTAATAAATATTTAATAAGAATATAACTCCCACAATTAACACTATAAAATAGAAATTAAAAAAATGCTTATATAAAAAATATTAATATATTTATTATTAAGCATGGGCAAAATTTGTGAATCCGTGTTCCACAAATTCGCCGATTCCCCCGCGAAATGGCAAAAAAAATCTGCGAATTTGCAAATTTTCCCGCGAAATCACGGATTTTAGTGCGATTTGCCCTGGAGTACTTTCTACTGGCTAATCCAGTAAGTGCTCCCTCATTGGGTAAATGTATCGTGCTTTTACTACACTACAGCTGCGTAAAGGGCCAGAAGATTTGTCTCCAGTGACAGGCACAGGCACACATGGTCACTGGAGGCACATCTTCTGGCCCTTTACGCAGCTGCAGTGTTTTTCTGCCCTTCTGCCCTTAGTTAGACTGCTTTTTGTGCCTTTCTGCCCTCTGCATCACCACATCATCACTCAGCGCTATCCCAGCATCACTCAGCACCACCACATTATCACTCAGCCCCACCACATTATCACTCAGCACTACCACAGCACCATGCAGCACCACCATAGCATCACTCAGCACCACCACAGCATCACTCAGCACCACCACAGCACCACTCAGCACCACCACAACACCACTCAGTGCCACCACAACATCACTCAGCACCACCACATTATCACTCAGAACCACCACAGCACCACTCAGCACCACCACAGCATCACTCAGCACCACCACAGCATCACTCAGCACCCCCTCAGCACCACTCAGCACCACCACAGCACCACTCAGCACCACCACAGCACCACTCAGCACCACCACAGCCTCACTCAGCACCACCACAGCATCACTCAGCACCACCACAGCACCACTCAGCACCACCACAGCATCACTCAGCACCACCACAGCATCACTCAGCACCCCCACAGCACCGATCAGTACCACCCCAGCATCACTCAGCACTATCCCAGTATCACTCAGGACCACCACATCATCACCACAGCACCACTCCACAGCACCACAGCACAACTCAGCCCCACCCCAGCATCAATCTGCGCAACCATTCAACAACTGGTTCAAATATGTTCTCTCAATGTTTCAAGCTATATTACAAAGGTCACAAAAATATGTTAATATTTTGTTTCTGTTCTTGGATTTTCGTCCCAATAAAATACACTGAACATAATCTTCACAAAAGTTATTTACAAAAGTTTAAGATATTGCCATACGAGGCGCCAGGAAGCACTTACAGGCTTACAGCAACAGGTGCCCAAGTTGAAGTTAATTTCTTTGTAACCCTTTTGTAAAAGGTTACAAAAAATTAGCTTCACCTTTTGCACTTGCTGCTGTAACCCTGTAAGTGCTTGGCTGAAAATTCGTGACCGCTGATTCGCGGATTTGACCGCGATTTGGCGAGATTCGCGGATCGCGAAAAAGCGGAAAATCCGCAACTTCCGCGAGTGGAACGAATTTTCAGCCCATGCTTATTTATTATAATTAAATTACTTTCTACCCTACTCCCCTATAAACACACACACCACTCCTAAAAAAATGACGCAATTAACACAACTGCCAATGAATTAATACTTATTATTTAATAGCCAATTAATTAATAATTAATAATAAATGAATTCCCACAATTAACACTATACAATCTAAGTTAAATATTTAATTATACATCCAAAATAATCATTCAATTATTAAAATTGAATTCCTTTCCACCCTATTGCCCTATAAACCCACAATCCAACACAGAACTTAAAAACACAAAAAGTCATTAAGATAAAATTAATAACTACTAAAAATGTAACTCATATATTTTAAAAAAACTAATTCTTATACAAAAAAATCACATACTTTTAAAATACATACTAAAATACATACCATTAATTAAAACATCGATATTTTAAACAATTATATTTTTGAAAACGATATTAACAACTACGATAATTCCAAAAACGTTATTTCTTACCTGCAAGTTGATATTCTTGACCACGATATTCTTCCTGTTGATATTTCTGTATCCTGATATTTAAAACTCGATATTTGTGTATGTCAACATTTTAAACTCGATATTCTGTCTGTGCACCAGTGTAAGCAAAGGGTAATTTAGATTGTGCATCTAACTATCCTGACTAGGAGTGTGATTCCTACTTGGACAGGGTGCACACCTCTGCCAACTAAAGATCTAATTTCTAGCACTGGCCACATCATTCTAGCCTGGCACATGAAATGTTCATATTCATCAGAGCTGGTACAGAGTCAGGTACATGTCAAATGCAACTGACATTTGATTGTCACTGCTAAAGCCCTACAGCATTTTTGAAGGACCTGACTTGTTGTCCAATAGTTAATATTCCTGCTAGAAAATAATTATTTTAGTGTGCAGAGCCCTGGTTGTATTCTTGGAGAGATTTCAGGTTAACATTCCAACTGCAGAGATCTGCATGTGGATTAAACTAGTAGTTTAGGTTTAAGCTGATCCAACAGACCCTCCTACTTCTCAGTAGGACTGCAATATTTATTAGTCAAAAGCAATATAACGCCTAGGTAATCCATTCAACTCCACGGGCTGTATTTTATGTATGCATTCATCAAGGCAATCATATAGTGAATTATTAGAGACCTCTTACCGATTACGAAGTATTAAATCATCATCCTATGTGCATTTTGAATTACATTTTCCAACTATATTTCCCAGCAAGTTCCTTCAACATCTTTAAGCTTTTAGCCTTTTCTTTTGCTCCTGAACGTTCAATAAAATGGTAAAATTCCTAGATTATGTCGCTCCATTTCACTCCTAATTTGTTTTCTGGGATCATTAACATGAGTGAAGGGCTTGCAGATTATGACCCAAGATGGCAAGTGGTTTCGATTTTCAGACAGTTCGTTTTGTATAGTGGTTGGTTATAAAGGTCTATGTCTTGATACATTACTGTCCGGGCACAGGTTATGTTTAGGATGTGCTCTGCTTTGTCCCTTTAGCGTTCCAAAATGGTGTATTCAGGAACTATTGGCCCTATTAGCCTACTTCTTTTTTAAACTGATCCTTCCTGCAATGCTTGAGCTTCCTTCTTGGGTGCTCCCCCCCTGGCTTTTACGAGGATTGCAGAGCAATTTTATCTTTCTTACTAATTCTATCTCTGTCTTATTGCCTGTGTTATTTAAACATTTAAAGCATGGCAGCCAAGTACTATGTGGTCTTGTGCATGCCCTTAGATCAAGATTTACAAATAAGGCTGCTAGACCTTAGGCCTTCGTTAGTTTGTGCAATAGAACGAGTTTTATAGACTTCTTCTGGCTGATTTTGGATTCCCAAGGATTATGGAGGACATGCACACCTAGGCAGCCATTGCTTGACACAAAAATGACTGCTGGGGTCACATGAAACTTCGTGTGGGCCAAAACAGAGATGGCATGCAAATGGCAGCTGAGACCTTACCTGAACCCCACCTCTCAGAGGCCACTGACAGTACCACAACACTTTCACATATGTGACCTGTACTATCTAACCTGGTGCCTCAGACAGGTGAAGTGAATTCTTATTCCCTTGATGCACATGTTTGTCTGAAGGCATTCTGCCAAGCACATGCAGAGCTGCAAGTACCACAATTTGGTCACAGAATGTGCTGCAAAGCAGTCCCTAGTCTCCAATTGCTACTAGAATGCCATTGAGTTGCACTGAATTACTTGCAGCCCGTGATATGTTGAAGACCAGCCTGAAAAACTGGCAGTTCATCTTGAGTCCTTTTTGTCACTGAGTTGTTGTGTCCGTAGGTCCCTGACAATTAATACCACAGATTGTATACTCTTGACTATTATTCTCTCACCCTTGCTATTCTATCTCAATCGGACCTATTGGGCAATATAAGTACTTTCGAGGGCAGATGAGCTCTTCCAAATGCTAGATAACGTGTAGGGAAACAAGTACACTACCTATGTGGACCTGAGCTGGTGCTTACTGGACCGCCAGGCATGCACAATAGTTACCCGGTCCAACCGGGTTCAACGTATGCTGTTCTGAATGATGTGAGTGGCTTAGTGGAAGTTCTAGACATTCCCTAAACATACTGGATTCTTTCCTCCCCTTCTCAAACTGTGGACTCCCATGGTCGGGTCCTCTTCCTGTGGGACCTAGTAGAATTAGTTCCTTGCCTTAGCGTTATAGTTACTCATTGATGAGATTGTCCTCGGTTTTGCAAATGCATTGTAGTTTTTGAAAAAAAAGTTATTTGCAACACTTTCTCCTGATGATGGCCCCGGTCAAGTCTACCTTTGGGCTTAAACATCGACTTGTATTTTCATAATATGCACTGCTGTAATAGGCTCATTTTTGTTTGGTTGTGTATCTATACAGAATCTTGTTCGTATTTGATCCAAGTCTTGGGTGTGTTTTGCTAAACAATGGCAGCCTATTGTTCTGCATAGTACTTTGTGTTGCCCTCTAATTATTATTGTTTGATTGTTTTATAGCTGTGTTGTTTGTTTCATGGAATTGTATGAAAAAAGTTTGTATTTGCTATTCGTGTTAGTTTTATTATGTTTGAGAGACCATTATTACGTTGTTTTGTGAGTGTGTGTCTTAGTCTCTGCGCCCACATCAACGTGCGCAGAGGCAAAAGGATTCCCTCATTTGCATGGGGCCACACCACCATGCGTATGAGGAAATGCCCTTTGATGATATCGCTGGTGCTTGCGGCCCCTTCTGTAATACCAAAGCCGTCTTCATGATTGGAGACTACAATAGTTACATTTGTGCTGAGTCTAAGTGCGTAGACAATCATGGGTAGAGGTATGCTTATATTGCCATCTCTTTCATATTAGCTATTTATGGTGGAACAAATGCAGTGACACTGATTTCCAGAGTTGTTTGAGGGTCATGACATCCCAAATTTGATGGTCTTTTAGTGCCCAACAGTTGGCAGGAGGTCCATTTTCCTTGCTTGAATTAGGGTACATAGCTCCCTTCCTGGCTACTTCAATGTTCAGCTAATTCCTTAGATGAAGCAGTATACTCACAAAAAATATATGCTGTTGTAACATGCCTAAGGTCAGAGGTTTGCATTTTGGCAGTCACATGGCAAGTCTTTGATACCCTAGCCGTCCCTTAGTTGATAATTTCAACTATGCTTTCATATTCTATTTTAGCTGATATTTAAAATTAACTTTCAGTAAAAGTGACAGACTACCCTTGATATGTGTTATGTGACACTGTTCATGTGACATTTAGACCCGGGCGAAACTTCCGTTGCTCTGGTGTCCTCGTGTATTAATTCAGTAATTATGCATTATGCTTGTTACTTGACATTCCAGTAAATATACCATGTTGCACAATTATGAGCTGTTTCTGATAAAAATTTAGCACAAGCACAAAGAACAATGCAAACGACCTAAAAGAGAGTGACTGCCTTTTACAGCACTGCTGATTCTTGGACTATTTTAGCACAACATATGTGGCTTTCAGTCAATTGTTAATGCTAAAGCACCAAGAGCCAGATGTACGACCTGCAAAATAGCGCCTTGCAAATTGCGATTCATTTCCCGCTCGCAATTTCCAAAGTGCAATTTGGCATGTACAACAGTGTGTTTAACACTGTTTGCGATTCCCAACCGGGTTGCAAATTGCGAGGCTTATGAATATTAATGAGCCTCGTCCAATTTGCGAGCCCATTGGGAATAACAGGCCATCTCTCGAATCACTAGACCAACATGTCTGGGACTGCTTTTAAATAAAGCAGTTTTTTTTAATGCAGCCCGTTTTCCTTAAAGGAAAACAGGATGCATTTTAAAAAAAATTAAAACATTTTCCTTTCATTTTTTAAGGGCAGGTAGTGGTCCCTGGGACACCTGCCTACCCGTAAAAAATATTTTTAGAGACAGTCACAAAGTGTCTATACATTGCTTTGCGTACGCTATTAGGAAGGGAACGCCCCTTTCTAACAGCGAGTCGCAATTCCTAAATAAATTGCGACTTGCTATTTTGGAATTGTACATGGCCCTGGGCCATTTTGCATGCGCAAACAGGTCACAAACCCGTTTAAACATGCAAATTAGGGTCTTACATCTGGCCCTAAATGCCAATTTTGTGTTTCAAGTAATTATGCACAGTTTCGCATAATTTTCCTGAAATTTCACACAATACTCAAATGCAAATTATGCACATTTTCCACATACCTACTGACATCCCACTTAACCTTTACCTATTTGACGATTTATATTTAATAGTGGGCTTTAGATGTTTATACACAAGAAATAGTCTTGTTAAAGCCCAGGCAAACAAGGTGCTCTGATCGGTGTACCAATGTGGTCATTTGTCCATTTAAGACATGAGGTATTTCAGGCATGTTATAAACTGGAATGGCTGCTGTGATGGAAGAAACACAGAGGATGTGGCCTCGTCCCATAGAAAGCTAGACAATGGGCACTTTTTTAGTCTGAAAGACAGTCGCTGATCTAGAGTACGTCATATAATGAATTTTATGCCTTTAATACCGACCTCCAGGGATCATAGATGTTTCTGAAACATAAACGTATCTTACAATGCAAAGGGACAGCTGTTTGCAACACTGTGGGAGGAAGGCTGATTACAGTCTGCAATGATTTAAGCTCAGCCTCTCGTATACCTTTCCCTCTCTTGGGGGTGATGCTAAGCTTCTTTCTAAACCCCTAATGCAAAGTCTGGTATTCGTTCTACTGATAATGACAAACATCAGTAGAGAGTGAATGGCTAGTATCCGATAATACACACAGTAGATTCTCAGATCGTGTTATTTGATGTAAATGTGCAGAATGGGGTTTGAAGTTACTTAGTTAACGGCAGCACTGGAGAAGTTTCAATTTGGAATTATTGCACTGATGTCGCACCATCTACCTGGGTAAGGCAGGGCTCTCCCTCCCCACTTCCTCTACGCGTTTGCGTCATGACAAATATACGTGGCCACAACATAAATTCTAATGAGAATTAACTCAGAAAAGCTGTATTAAAAACGATTATTTCTCAAAATAATATGATTTACAGTTAGTTTTGTAAAGATCCAAGTGCCAATTGTATGGTGTATGTGTAATCATTACTACTGAAGGCAGCAACGTGCAACATCTGTCGAACTAATTAAAATGTAATGAAAACTTCAAATCCCATTAACACATGGGAGTGGATCACTATTAGGGTAGTGTTGTATTTGAGGTCAGTACATTTTCTGAATTGTGTGTACAGTCACGGAGAGGAAGTATTCCATGTTAACCATCCCGACTGCTTTCAGATTTATTTTATATTTATCTTTTCATGGTTTTCAATATGGTAAAGTATTGCAAACTTAAAAGAAAGAGAGCTACAACCTGCAATACAAATCTATTATATTTCAGCATCAGGAAAGAAATTTTCTCTAACACACGTATTTTGCCGACATACCATGACTACCTTTGCAGAAGATTTTGGAATGCTCACTTGATAGCAATGAAAAAACTTCAGTAGAGACGGTTTTTCCACAGCACATAATACAAAATATTCCCTACTGAAGGATGTGAATCAAGAGAAAAACAAAATCAGGAATTTTTGTTGAAGAAAACCACTCATAGAAACAATTTCAATAAAAGAAAGGGTAAGAAATTGGAGTTTTAGTTAAGGGGTTGAGAACCCACCTCTAAACATAATCACAATCCTTGTCAACCTGTGCTCAATCCTCTGGTAGCTGAGCACAGAGTAGTCAGACGTAACGTAGAGGCAATGTGTAAAGTATTTATGAAGTACTTAAAAAGTACTAAAGGAAAAACACAATATTGTAATCAATAAAATAACACCAAAATGACAAAGTCTATAAGAAGAACCTGAGATATGAGTTTCTTAAGTTTGAGTTAAAAGTAGCAGCAAAAAGCACTCGGCACCAACAGTGGTCATTTGGTCGGGCTAGACCAGGCCAAAGTTAAAAGTTTAGGCTGACCGTGATGAACTGCCAGTCAGATACACAGACCAGGTTCATCCTGGTGAAAGGTCTACCTTCTGACTTAAAGAGTTTGCAGGACAAAAACGTGTTAATGAGTTCTAGGCAGGGCAAGCAGAAAGTCCAGTCCAAGGAATAGCTTGACAACAAAATGGAGCTGCTGTGTGATGTCTAGGAGTCGATCAGAGGCTTCTCAGAGTTGGGCTCGATGAAGCTGTCGACAAATTTTATCTGAGTTGAGTCAGTGTTGCTCAGTGTTAAATCCACTGAAGTTGTTTATCGAGTGCTGCTTGGCATCGTATCCAGGGAAGCCATTGACAAAAGCAGCCTGCTTCGATGTTCGGCATCAATGTTCGACATCGATGCAGGCCAAAGCTTGCAGTTTGACAGGGGAGTACACTCTGACCACAACAAAGGATCCAGGACTTTTGGGAACAGCATTTGGGGTTGAGGATTCACTCCCACAGAGGCCGGAAATGGGAACCAGGTCAGGTCCAGTTGAGACTGGTCTGCTGGAAAGCAGGAAAAAAGCCTTTGGAAGCTTCCTGTGTCCCAAACAGGAGGTCAACCAACTGAACTTAGAGTCACATCTGTGGTCCTGGTTGCAAGGCAAGCAGGTCCACACTTCATTCAGTATTCAGAAAGCAGGGCAGTCTTTTTCTGAGTCCTTACAGGTCCAGGAGTGTTCTGAGAAGAGTTCTGGAATCCCAAATGAATGCCCACTGCCAGCCTCTGGGTGGGGTGCAATCCTTTGTTCAGCCTATAAATCATTTCTGGGCAGCTCCCCTCCCCCTGCAGGGTTTGAAGTGAGCCTGACCAGAAAAACAAAAGAGAGACAGGCCTAAATATGAGCTTCATCTACCAGGGATGGACTAGGCATCCTTTGAAACGCAGAGAGGGACTGGTCACAGCCCCTGGAACATACTGTCAATAAGAGTAAGTTCCATGCAACATCCAGGGCCCTTTGTTCACTCTCTGTAAGCAACATGTCTCTCTGCAGGGGAGCCATCAGTAGTCAGGTGACATTTGAGAACTGACAGGAAGGCCTTTTATTATCAGGCAGGAACAAGACATCTTTATAAAAGTGTATTGTCTCATATAAAATTTAACTCTACCATTAAGTTGCAGTTTAAATTAACCTTAACATAATTCCTTTAATCATTTTTCTAGCTGAAATTAATGGTTATAATGTAACCAAGAGTTATAATGTACAACTCAGCGTGTGCCTATCAGAAAGGCAGCCATGTCACAATGAAAAATGACTTTGGGGTGTTTTACTGCCAAGACATTTACAACATTAATATCTACATGTCTTACTTTTAAATAATATGCACCCTGCCTTATTGTGCAGTAAGGCCTATCTTAGGGGTGATATTGAAAAGGAAGGTTTAGGCCTGTCAAGAGGGTGAATTTTACAGGTGAAATTGCAGTTTAACATTGCACACCGAGACTGCAGTGGTAGGCCTAAAAACATGTATCACAAGACTACAACAGTGGGTGGCAAAATTAGTGCTCCATCCCACTAGTAGCATTTAATTTACCATCCTTAGGCACAGGAAGTACTATATACTAGATGCTAACTAATAAACTAAAGGTGCCAATAAGGTGCATGCATTTTTTACCATGTGTAAATAAGGAAATAACACACACTTCACTGGTTGTCAGGGGTGAAGTGCACAGAGATCTATGGCCAATTAAAATGATTTTAGCAACATAAGGCAAACATATAGTAGAATACCACACAAAAGATGGTCATTAACAACAGAAGTTTAAATAAAGGGAATACAAATTTAAAACAAATGCAACCTTTTAATGAAAAACAAGTTAAGGAAACAAGATTGAAAAAACCCTCAGAAAAACTCAGAAATTAGAGGTTAACAAGATAGGGAGAACATTTTACAAATATAAAAACATCAATTTTGCTACACTTAGCACAAACACATGGTGCTTAAGAACTTTTTCTATGAAAACACATACAACTCTATCTATCTATCTATCTATCTATCTATCTATCTATCTATCTATCTATCTATCTATCTATCTATCTATCTAACCGTCTGTCTGTCTGTCTGTCTATCCATCTTGCACGCATAGAAGGGATAGGGGAATAGGGTTAAATTATATAAAGGATATATGTAAACCTTGCAGAAAAAACATAAATAGCTGCATGTTTCTTCAAGGCATCATTCACAACCTGTATCTGATATCCTATCACCTTTATGTCAGTCTTAACAACAATTGACTATTCAATGGTGTTTAGGACACCCAAGCTTAGATTCCCGAACTGCCACAATTCCCATACCTTCAATTGCAACTCTTCTTTTTTGTGGTTGATCTGCGAAAACATAAAACACAAGCGGAACACTTAGGGGCTGTCTCTATTGTAGATGAAGATTCCAAAACTTATTTCCCTCACAAACATCACATGTGCTCAATTTCAGACCTGGCAATCTATTATTACTGTGCATGTTTTGGTTTGTTTGTCAAGTCAAGAATATTTGTTAATCGCACATATCACCCGAAGGTCTCATGGCGCTTGCATACGACTCCACTAAAGCTGAAGGAAAGAAAAAGGGATATTATAGATGATCAAACAACCAAGTGTTTAGTTCCTTGCGAGGAAAGAAAAGAATCTCCCGCCATTCCTGGCGGTACAAACTCTACATGGGGTGTCAAGAGATTTGGTGCTTGACCTAAGCGTCCTAGTTGGCTGGTGAGTTTTTTTGCAAAATAGCTAGGCCGGCTTCCGTACATATTCTTGTGCACTAGGCAGAGGATTTTGTAACGGGTTCGCTTCCTAATGGGAAAACAGTGAAGATGCTTCAGGCTAGGCGCTGATGTAGACCTAGAAGGAAGGTTCAGTACCAGTCTGTATTCTGCAGGACCTGAAGCCTAGAATAGAGTTCTTCATTGATCGAGACTGACAGGGCATTTCCATAATCAATACATAGGATGATTAGTCCCTTGACGAGTGGCTTACTCGATTCAGTTGGAGTCCACTGAAAATTGTTTTGTAGACAGTGCATATTTCCATAACAGATGCAGATTATGTGGTTTACAGGACTTTTTATTGATAGCTAGTTATCAATTATTACTCCAAGGTTCCGCATCAATGGTTTAGAGATGGACAGGGACACAGATTATGGGGTCACCGGTCATTCAATCAAAATTTGCGTGCCCTGCCGATGAGAATGAGCTCAGTCTTACTACCATTTAGTTGATGATGGTTACCGCACATCCAGTTCTTAATGTGGGTCATGCAGTTTTTGAAGCAAATCTTTGTGTTGATGGGATCGTGGCCTAGGGTGATAAATAGCCGGGTGTCATTGGCATTTGACACCACATCAAAACCATAGAACTTGATCATCTTAGCCAGTGGTGACACATAAAGATTAAAGAGCCCAGAGGGACTCCCATCTTTACTGGCCGTCTATAAGAAAGCATGTTGCCAATCTGTACTGTGGTGGTTCGGCCGGTTAGATAACTTCTGAGCCAGTCCACAGCCATATCGCTGACACCCATCTCCCAGAGCCCTTGTTCTAAAATGCTGTGGGAGATGGTGTCAAAGGCGGCTGACAAATCCAACAGGGTAAGCATGGCTGACTGCCCGTTATCCTGGGCTAGTCTGAAGATATCAATTACTTCATCCAGCACTGTTACAGTGCTGTTAGCGGCCCTGACACCTGACTGTGATGGATCCAGTAATCCGTGGCTCGCCAGGTGTGTGTTGAGTTGCTTATTGATCAGGGACTCAAGCACCTTTCCAAAATAAGGAAGCAGAGAGATTGGACGATAATTGCTTGGTATCTTGGGATCAACTGTGGTTTTTTTTTGGCCTGACCCAAGCAGCTTTCTATATAACTGGAACTACTGATTGTGAAAGTGACATATTAAATAAACCAGTGAGCTTTCTAAATAGCAGATGGTTGCAAAAAAGGGCAGTGAAAAAGGGTCTAATGGAGAGCCCGATTTGATCTTGGCCAGGGCAGTTGACACTTCATCTGTGTTAAACAAATTGAACTCCTCTAAAAAAGGAAGGGTACTATCAAAGTCATTTATAGAATTTTTTGTATTTTTTGTACCATGATTCAGAAAGGAATTGTGAATCGCGATAATCTTTTCCTTGAAAAACATGGAAAGTGTGTCTGCCCAGTCTTGTGAAGCAGAATTATATGTCTGGGTAGGGGGGGTGGGGGGGGGAATTCCTTTAGTATTTTATGAAGCTCCTTATTGGAATTGGCAGCCTTTTCAATCCAGTTCATGAGATATCGTTTTTTTGCCCGTCTAATATTGACCATGGATGAGTTTATACTTTTCCCAGTCTTCAATACTTTTGCTTTTTCTCCATTTCCATTCAGCTATCCTACTGGAGAGTTTTTCAATTTTTAATTGTTCTGTAAACCAGGGTGCTGTCCTGGGCTTAAATTTGACCCTTGTGAAGGGGGCCACGGTGTTCAGAGTCGATGTAATCGCTGCCATGAAGGAGGTAGCTGCCTGATCAATACTCTCGGTGTAGGAAAAAAGAGGGGTGCTGAAATGGACTAAAAAGCTGGTAGAGGTAACTTTACGCCAGGACCTTCCGCCTGTAAATTCACTACTGAGGTATTTTTTAGTGGTGATTACTGATATAGAGAATTTCAACAGATCATGGTCAGACCATAGCAGGGAGAAAGGGAGCTCCACTCTGACGCTAGTTGTGTTGGTGAACAGAAGGTCCAGTAAATGGCCAGCCAAGTGGGTAAGACCCGCCACTATTGGAACCAATCCCAGTGTGTTCAAGTTGGTGATCAGTGGATTGGTGTCAGGATCTGATAGTAATTCTGCATGATAATTGAAATCCCCAAGTAGAAAAAAGTTATCAGCTGCTAGTACATGGTAGGCAATAGCTTCAAGCAAGTGATGTATACAATTGGCTTTTGGGCCCGGGGGGTTTGTACACTATTGCACCTCTTCAGGTTCCCTTAGATTTTCTTTCAATTCTAAACATGCATAGTACAAACAGGTCCGAAGTAATGGATTCTAGCATGGTAATTTCCAAACCGGCTGTAGTGGCTATTGCTAAACCTCCTCCTCTCCTGATATTTCTGTCTAATCTGGTTAGATGGTATTGGGGAGGGAAGGCAATCGCCTGATCAGGGGAGGCATGTTCATGGAGCCAGGTTTCACTAATGAAACAGATATCATGCTTTTAATTATCCAAACGGCTCCAAATTTCTACTGCATGCTTTGGAACTGAGTGGGTGTTAAGATATAGCCCTTTTAATTGTTTAGGTGTCTTAGTGGTGTCTGAGTCTGTAATACACCTACGTTGGGATCTGGGCTGTGGAGCTTGCTCCCGAAGGCTGTTTTTACTAGATACGCTGGAGGTGGCTATAGTCCCCAGCATCACTAGACAGCCCTCGGGGAAGGTGTATATACAGGGATTGTTTAAATGTTTAAGCTCCTGACTTGAATAGTAGAGTTTGGCCATGACCTACACTCAACTAGTCGGAGTTGCTTCTGGAAAAAAACGTGCAGGTGTTCTGACGACTGGTGGTGGTCAGGCATGGACAGGCACGGACAGGCTTGCCTCCAGCGCACTACTGTGCACGTCCGCTGCACGTCCGTGCCCTTCCCTGCCTTAAATAGGTATGGAAATGGAGCCTGGAGCGCCTAAAGCGCTGACCGCCACTTCCAGTCGATGCACCGGAAGATGAGCCAGGAAGGCACGTCCCTCTGCACAAAAGGCACAAGCTGAGGCAGAACAGGGGCTACTGTCAAACAGGGGAAGTCAAGGCAAATTTGCGGGTTTTTATGATAGCAAGAGCCCTGCATTGCACCAACCATTCACACGACCCACTTGGCATTGCTCGCTGTATCCAGAAGTAGCAGAGAAAGGAGTTGGCTTCCTCCCATAACACCTTGGGAGGATAGACATCTCTCAGACCTTGCAGCCTGCCCCCATCTGACTTCCCTACCGGGAAATGTTCTGTAACCCTTTTCCTTTCTAATGATAGGCTCATGAAAGAGTCTCATCACTGACAATCTCCTCTTGTCTACCAGGTCTGGATAGAAAAAGAGACCGGCTGGCCATTATGCTGGGCAAAACTGTCTAGCAACGAGCTGGCTACATGTCTGAATGCCCCCTCCTCCAAACAAGTTTCATCTAGGCATCACCACCTGGTTCTGGGATAGAAAAGGATGAACAAAAATGAACATGGTGGAGACCATGAATTGGAATCACAGTGAAGAAAAAAAAGTGATAGATGGAATGCTTGAATTAATCTCAACCACTTGTAATTACTCTGAGCCTACAAGGCAGTCCCTCTACTTTTGTCCTCCACGCCACCTTAAACAGAAACCAGGATTATGCAAATGAGACTTGGTACTGCCCCATTCTCTGCTACATAAAGTACAAAGTCAATAACTAAATAAACAAGCATTGGCATCACCAAATGGACCAGTTTTAACAGAAACGTGTCTGGTAATATGAAGCATTTCAAGTAAATATCATGGGAATAAATATGTACTTGTGTGGAAGAAAAGAACTGTAGAACAATATTGGTGTATGTTAAAAGGTCAGGTGACAGTTGCACTGTTAAGCCAGACCTAAAGTTCCATATAGTTTAAAGTGTGCCCTCCTCCTATCTGTGCTGTTGCCAGTGAAATCCAAACACTATAAATTATTTGGCTATCTACAACACTTTTAGAGCATTACAATGGCATGCCCATGCCCCTAAAAGTTTAAGCTGAGACAGATGGATAAATAAACAAAATGATCACAGCTGCGTGGCGTAAGCACTTTTTTGTGTTTGTGAAAGCAAACAACTGCTCAATCAAAACATTTACTCCTGGCTCTCAACATGTAGGTGGAGACAAAGCCCCTCTCTAGTGATGCTCACATAATTGTCAGGTGACCAATCAAAACATTTACTTCTTGCTCCCAACATGTGGATGAGCCAAAGCCCCTATTTAGTGATGTTCACATAATTATCTGGCGCCAGTTACGCCGCAAGCCATACCATCACAAGCATTGTCGTAGCCAATAGGTCTCGCTTTTGGGACCTTATAAGTATTTAGTTATGCAGCACAATATCCTTGGTGTAACCATATTAACTGTTGCGGGGATAAACACTTGTAAGGTCCCAACAGCAAGACCTATTGGCTATGCCAATGCTTGGTGTGGTTGTGTGTGTGGTTGTGTGTGTGTGGTTGTGTTTGTGTGTGTGGTTGTGTGTGTGTGTGTGTATGTGGGTGTGTGTGTGTGGCTGTGTGTGTGTGGTTGTGTGTGTGTGTGTGAGTGGTTGTGTGTGGTTGTGGTTGTGTGTGGGTGCGGTTGTGTGTGGGTGTTGTGTGTGGTTGAGGGTGTTAGTGCCGTTGTGGGTGTGTTTGTGGGTGTGTGTGGATGTGTGGTTGGGTGTGGTTATGTGTGTGGTTGTAGTTGTGTGTGTGTGTGGTTGGGTGTCGTTGTGTATGTGGTTGTGTGTGCGGTTGTGTGTGTGTGTTTGTGTGTGGTTGTGTGTGTGGTTGTGCGTGTGTTGTTGTGTGTGTGGTTGAGTGTGTGGCTGCATGGCAACCAGGGCGGGCGACGACTCAAAGACCCCTGTGACAGTGGCAGCTGCACTGGCAAAGAAGAAGAAGGTACATTTATTTTTAATTATTTTCAAGACAACCAGAGAGCAGGCAGACAACACAAAGTCATGTGACTGCACACAGACAGACGACAAAAAGACATATGTGACTGCATGACAACCAAAGAGCAGGCAGAGGACACCTGTGACTGCATGACAACCAGTGAGCAGGCAGACAAAACAAAGAAACGTGACAGCAGACAGAGGACACATCAACAATTGTGACTGCACCACTATTAGGAAGAAGACAGACAGCACAAATACACCTGCCGATGCACAACAATTAGGGACGAGGCAGGCAGATGACACAAAGACTTACATGGCTGCACAAAAACTAGAGGACAGCAGACGACACAAAACACCTGCGAGTGCACACAAACTAGGGGGCAGGCAGACGAGACAACGACACAAGTGACGGCACAAAAACACGAGACTGCGCAGCATTTAGGTGTCAGGCCTACCACACAAAGACACATGTAACTGCACAAAAACTCGGGGCAGGCAGACACCACAATGACGGGCGTGACTGCACAGAAACTAGCGGGCAGTCAGATGCCACAAACATGCATGTGGCTGCGCAATAACTAGCAGGCAGGCAGACTACACAAAGCCACCTTTGAGGGCCCAAAAACTAGCGGGCAAGCGGACGACACAAAGACACACGTGACTGCACCACACTTAACGAGAAGCTTGACGGCACTTGTGATGCACACAAGTACAGGGCAGGCAGAGGACACGAAAACACATACAATGTTATATTGTCTACCAATTAAATCAAACTACCGTTACCAGAAGTATTCCTCTGCTTTTCATTGTATATTTAACAACCCCAAGTAGTGATCATGCTTAATCACTCTGGGTGCAGAAGACATTTCAGATCCGTTATTTTGTCCAATAACACCCATTGTGCTAGTCAGTCTTGGGCTGCTACCTCCCTTGTCCAATAGGCAACAAATACAGACTATAATAGGTCACGTAGCTTTGAAGAAAAGAGATTTTCTGAGATCGAGCCTTGAGCCGCAGCTGAGATCGAGGCTTTTGAAGAAAATACTTTTTCTGAGATCGAGGCTTGAGCCGCAGCTGGGATCGAGGCTTGAGCAGCAGTTCACTAGTGCTTAATCAAAGAAGCCGCGACAGCTCTGCAGGACGCGTGCGCTCTTGTGCGCGTTCTAACAAGCTGATTGCCGGCAAAGTAGCATTTCTCAGAGCCTGACTAAATGTCTTGTAAAGGCAGTGCATGCGCTGGCTCAGGCGAGACCTAAAAAGGATCATACCTGTTCACTGGTCAGTGTAAATTAACATCACTCATTCCTACACAATGATTCAAATATTTGTACCAGCTGTTTCATAAATGTGACAAATCTACTGCCATTTTACACATATGACTTTTACTGTCCTGGAATCCAGCTAAGATTTCCATCCGGTAGTCTTTATCATTCTGCTTCATTGCCGGTGTACTTCAGTTTATCACAGTGGGCACATTTTCTTAGTAGCTTAATCGCGTCCAACCACTGAAGCTGTCAAGTACTTTGCCACATGCAGTTTTCTAAACAACACATTTTGGCAGGAGGTAGCTTTTGGTATCTGAATTAAGTATCTAAACCTCCTTGAATACATTATTTTTCTCATTAGATCTTCCATTCTAATAGTAATGCATTTTGCTTTGTTGTTTCACCGATAATATGTACTTGCTGGGGCATATTCTCTAGGATTTATCGCTGAGTTATTGGCACTTTAGCACCGCAAAAGTGGCAAAATAGTCATCGCCCCATTCTCAAGCTGGTGCACACTGCCTGAATTGCCAGTTTTCCAGCGATAGCTTCCGCAAAAAACATCGCCAAAGATGAGAGCGACAACTAACACTAAGGATATGCAGAGTAGGAGTTCCCGCACAAAAAACATGAAAACACCACTTCTCGACATTCTCAACAATCAGCCAGATCAGCGAAGCAATCCAAAAAGAGGCGATAAGGCACGTTAGCAGCATAGAATGATCACCTGCCTTTTACTGGTGTTAAGCAGGATGACAACCTGCAGTATAAAAGGCATAAAAGGGAGCCCAGCCCAGAGCCACATCTGAAGACCAACACATGTCATGGAGCTACTGATCATGCAGCTCGGAGACCCAAGAGGGCCACAACAACCACCGCCACCACCCCCAGGACCCCCCCGGACAACCGCCCCCCAGTCCATCCCCCTGGACTACCCCCTAGACAGCGCAGAATAAGACAGTGGTCCTTCCGAAAATACACCAGCCTCACAGAATCAATACCAGAGGAAGTCATTGCCCACTACCGGCTCTAAAGGACAACCATCCTCCGCATCCTGCTCCTCATTGCCCACAGGCAGCAGACAACCAACATCCCTCCGCAGAAAAAGCTGCTGGCTGTGCTGCACTTGTTGGCCTCTTGTACTTTCCAACCAACAACCGCCAGAGTTGGAGGAATCTCACAGCCACTCAAAGTTCATCACAACTGTCTTGGATGCCATCATCAGCTTGGTACTCCAGCATCTTCACTTCCCCCACACTGCGCAGGAACAGCTGGAGACCAATTATGGCTTCGACGCCATAGCTGACTTCCCACACGTGTTGGGGGCAATTGACTGCACACCAATCCAACTTGTGTCCCCTGCCTACACTGCACACAATCACCACAACAGAAAGCACATGCATTCCACTGGGGACTCTTCACCAACGTCATTGCCAACTACCCAGGCAGTGTGCATGATTACTATATCTTCTGACAGTCCATCATCAACCAGCGCTTCGAGGATAGCATCTACGGAAATGCACTGCTCGTTGGTAAGCACCAAATGAACACACCACATACTTCAACTCCACAATCATGTAACTCACAACTGTGGGAATGCACACGTTACAACATCACATGCAACGTTAAACAGCATGCCCACCTACCAGACACGACAACACAAGGAACTGTGGTAACAGGGGTCAGCCATGTAGACAAACCATCCACATCATGGCACCTCTGCTGCACAATAGGAGGATGTGGTGAGAGGTGGGAACAATGGCAAGTGAGGTGGTGATGTTCTGGACAGACTTAATTATGCAGAGCACAGACATGTCCATGTGGACATATACTGATGGTGTATGTAGTGTCGTGGACGCAACCATGTTACCTCAGGCAGTGGGGTAAACCTTGAACATATAGCTATGTCGCCCCGACCTGTAAGCATAAGCGGAGTGGGCTGGACCAGCGAAGGAGTGGAAATTAATAGCTCGGGCTCAGGGCATGGTTCACTTCCGGGAAGGTCACCAAAGCAACTACTGCGTGTGTCTCTGTGTCCGCCATATCCTCACCATAGGCCTACACACACATGGCCGACTACCTTTAACAGCCAATATCACAGTGTTGTTGTCAGACTTGTGGTCATGCACAGATAGTCATGACAATGGTTAGGAGTGCGAGCGATGAAACCATGCAGCGCACACAAGTAAATAGGCTTGGGGAGTGAGGAGCAGCTGTGAGGCAACGTAATGCACATGGATGCTGCTCATTTGCCACATGCAAGACATGTCAAACATGAATCCCAAAGTCCCACACATCACACACCAATATACTGATAATCCTGCCAACACAGAATGCAGAACCACTGATTGACACATCTCTCTACCTAGTCATAGGTGATCAACTATATGCACTCTGCCCGTGGATTATGACACCCCCCCTCCCGAGCCCCAAGCACCCTGGCCCAGAGGCAGTACAATGCGGCCTACAAACGCACCAGGAGCATTGTGGAGTGCTCATTTGGTGTGTTGAAGTCACGTTTCAGGTGCCTGGACATCACAGGTGAAAGACTTCTGAACAGCCCACAAATAGTGTGCAAGATGATCATCGCATGTTGTGTGTTGCACAACATATGTGTACGAACCAATGGCCCATGGATCCATGTGCCAGATGCACTGGACAATGATGAAGAGGAAGAGCATGCAGGTGGGCCACACCCCAGTGCAGCAGCAGCAGGAATAGCCCAAACAGACACTATCATTAACAATTTCTTCACATGAGCACGTCACGTTGGGACTGTCCTCAGCTATCATGGGACAGGACAAAATGACCACAGGCACAGCATGTGCAAATAAATTCATTCCAAGGCACATTCCCTGTGTGCATGTCACTCCTCTTCATTATCAAAAATGAAAGGTGGTGTGGCACACCCTAGTTTTGAGAGAGTATAGTAGCACAAGTATTTGTAGGAGACAGATTCAATGGTTTCTGGGCGCCGCAGGGGTCGTCTCTTCTGGCTGGGTAGAGACGCGAAGAATTGTAGACAAGTAGCAGTGGAGAGTGGGGGCTTCCCACCCTAAATCCTGTGGTGCTCCAAATGAGGTGACTACCTCAAAATTATTCAGCAGTAATAAAGTTCAATCAATGTAAAAAGTTCATCAAAGTAAATCTTTAATCCATGGAAGTGACCGGAATAATGCTCTACTATACACCAGTTGTCACCCAAATTCACTACAAAAACATCTACCCTTTTCACAGTTACTTAGAGCAAAAAGGATTTGTTCGGGAACAGATGACTATAAACTAACAGAAGAAAACATTCTACAGAAATATCGTGAAAGGAAATACCCCGAAACAACACTACAGGCAGCACGTGAACGCGACAGATTGAGAGACAGAGAAGATCTTTTAACACCCAAAGTTGGACAGGGTAAAACGGAAAGACCTGTTTTTGTTTCCAAGTATTCTTCAAGAAGTCCTTTGATAAAGAAAGTCATCTTACAAAACTGGGCTATGATACAACATGAACCTGATTTTCAAGGTTTGTTAGACTGCACACCACTATTCGCCTACCAGCGAGCCAATAATTTGAAAAATATGTTGGAATCCAAACCAAAATGCCCACCTACAAAGTTTTCAGGTACCAAACCTTGCCATAATTGCAGTCACTGCCATAACGTGATAAAAGGGAATTCCATGAACCATCCCCGATCTGGCAAGCCCATCTGTTTGAGAACTAACGCAACTTGTGATTCAATGAACCTGGTGTATCTATTGAAGTGTCCATGTGATTTACCCTATGTGGGTAAAACTGAAAGGAAACTAAAAACCCGTCTAACTGAGCACAAAAGTACGATTAGAAACAAGAACTTAAAATCTCCTAAAGCAACTCACTAGATCTCGGCCCAACACAACATAAGCCAACTGAGATTCCTTGTACTAGAGGTTGTCCCACTGAGACAGGGCGTCGACAACCGCAAGATACTGTTGCAACGTGAACTTTTTTGGATCAAACGGTTGGACTCGTGCCAACCTAAAGGACTGAACGATCGCATCGAATACAGTTGTTATCTTTAACATACCATCACTCACTCTAATCTCTGTCTCACTGTTCTTCCTATTTGTACGTCATAATGATGTACCTTCATCTTTTCTTTGATCCTACTTTTCCTTGATCCTAATTTCCCCCCGGACTATTTGCTTTTTCCCACTGGCTTTCCCATATACTCTACACCAGACTTTTTGTTCTGCCTTTATGTTCCCTTCCACTTGTTCTCCTTGAATGTTTTGATTTTCAGCATATTATACCAGACTTTGTGTTCTGTCTTCATGTTCCCTTCCAATGTTTGATTTACAGTTGATTAATACTTGTGTATTTCAATCAGTCTATTCTCATGCCCAAAAGGGTTCTTACAGTTATTCACTAATGTCTGCTGCTGTTTGTTGACTTTCCCCGATCTAAGATGGCCGACACTATTCTCGTGTTTATGTTTATGTTTTTTCATCAGCTAATTTATAATGTTGCCCACTATCATTAATTTAGTACTGTTCCTGCCGGTATGACATGCTAATATACCATCTTGATCCCTCGGGACCCCACTCTTTACTCCGAGGACATGGGTTACATTTATTTTCACCCTAACACGGGTGTCCGTCTTCCATATTCACTAGTTAAACCCTGGTCCGTTTTTTGTGTTCGATGATATTTTGAACGCGATCACTGCCCGACCGAGAGCACCGGCTTTTTTTCACCGAGAGTCACAGCACACTACGCTGCCGACGAGCGTTTGGGGTAAGACGCTGTTTGAACGCACAGCACAGTTAATGATCACTGTAACCGCTCGACTGTACTTTAAACGGGTGTCCCACTTTTGGTGATGGGGCCAATGTCTCGTTCTTTTCACAGCACTCCACCGAAGTCGTTTTAAGCGCGCACATTATATGTTCAATACCATGGTGGTTAGTTACCGGACTTGGGAGTCTTTTCTTTTCTCTTCTTTCCTGGCACAATCACTTTTTTCGAGTCTTCCTTTCTCATCACGTTAAGCATTTATCCCCGTTTTTTAACCATTTTATTTACTTTTTTGAGAATGGGATAGGCAAAGTCCACCTCCTTAAACCAGTGTTTATTTCCCCCACAGATCCTCATTCCCCTGATGAAGGGATGTAAATCCCGAAATTCATAGGGATAGTGGTCTCCCTGAAATATATTTTCTGAACTAAACTGAACCCCCATAATGTTGATACCTAAGTCTATATGTTGACCAATATACGACTTCCATGGATTAAAGATTTACTTTGATGAACTTTTTACATTGATTGAACTTTATTACTGCTGAATAATTTTGAGGTAGTCACCTCATTTGGAGCACCACAGGATTTAGGGTGGGAAGCCCCCACTCTCCCCTGCTACTCCTCTTCATTAGCACATCACTCTGACAAGTGTTAGTGCAACATTTAGTGCTGACAATTTCACCAATGGCAATTAGATGGTGGCAGTGTCATCTCTGTTATCGGGGTCCTGTTTGCCTGTGGACTGAACCGCGTTGTCCTCTTCTTCTTCTCCTTGCCCTTACCTGAACACGGTGTCCCACGCTGGACCTCCGTGGGGCTTGTGGGGTTCTTGTTGTCCTCTGCACTTGCTCCGACTACCTCCATGGTGCTTTGTAGTTGTTTGTGTTCTGTTTGTGTTTTGTTGTCGCTTTTGTACTGATTTTTTGAAGCCTGACTTGTGGGACTTGCAGGCCTGGCTCTGCTTATTGCAGACTTTTTTTAATGCAGTTGCGCCCAACGCAACTTTTTTCGCGTTCAGGGTTGGATTTGTATTGCTGTCCCGGTAATGTTATCACAGACATTTGATGCGTTATGGGGAAACTATCGCTGTTACTGCCGTGTTGAGAATGTGATGTTGACACAGAGTTATTTTCGCACGATAGACTGCGATATGTGACAGTGCATTAACCTATTTTGGTGAAGATTATCAAACGTTCATGAGTTTTGTAATTCCACTACTGTTTAAAATTATGCTAATTTATTACATGAGATGTGCTTTTATTTGTGCCCTTTCTATTGTCTTTCTCCCTCCCCCTTATCCTATTTTCTACATATAATTGCAAGTATTTTTCTGTTCTATCTTATTATTATTCAAATGTTTTTAGTACATTTTTATTATACTGTATTATGAACCTGCTGTTTGTTATTTCCCTTTTTCCTATTTAATAAACGTTACTTTTAAAACTTAAAGAAAAGAAATTGTACGTATCTTGGCAATTTGTTTCATGTCGCTATTTTCTTAGCTTTAGAGAGTGATAGGAGAGAATTGTAAGAGTAGATGTGGCGTCTTAACCTGATTTTGGCATGGGGGACATAAACCACTGCTCCAAAACCTTTAAGCTTTCATTTAATATTATTATATTACTAAAGAACATTTATAAATAAGGGAGGAGCAGACTTATGTACAAAATGAATTAAAACAAAAATACGTTTCCAAGATTTATAAATTAGGAACATTGGGGGCAAATCTTTTTCACAGATTAAAAGACTGCAAAATGAAGCAAATAAACTAACTAGACCTTTCAAGAAGCTATATTTTTTAGCTCTTCAGCTTGCAACATAATTTATGATTTATGTTTCAAATAAGCTTTTGTCTTTTTAAAACAGTTCTGGTTGCATTTTCAAATGTATACATGATTTTTTGTCAAGAATTCTTATTTAACGATGTAAAGTCAAACTATATGTCAGTGGGAATCAATTATGACATCTTATCAAAGTAATACAGCTGTTTAACTGGCGATGCCAATAATTCTTTAAAGTTTAAACATGTTAATAAGTTAAATATGTTTGATGCCATTCTTAGATATTTTTGTAAGTGATAACTTTTTTCTCATTACTTTCCTACTTATAATATGGGGTGGATAGTTGTCCACCACAAATAAAGTAATCCTTGGGATGTCCATGTTGAAAATGGAACTCCTGGTTGGCTTAGATATGCACCCAGGTCAGGCAGGGACCACCACTGTAGTCAGGGTAAGTCAGCTACACACTAAGGGGACGATTCCGATCGGAAGGGCTCCGAACCATGTTCGGAGCCCTTCTGACCGCATCGGAATGTGCTGTCCAGATTTCTTTCCTACCGAACCATTCTGATGGGCTCAGTCGGAATGGAATCCGACTCGGATTACTGGATGGCTTACGACAGGCTCAGAGAGCCCGTCTGCCATCCGGAAATCCTTCAGTAGTCCCCCGGTCGCCTCTTTACGACCGAGGGAGAACGATGGCAGTTTTTCACTGCCTTTTCATGCCATTGTTTGCGGCACAAAAAGACAGTCAGAAATTGTCTCTGGGTGTCCCCATGGGTCCGAGAAATCTCTGACAGAATATCGAGAGACAGGATATCGATAGACAAAATATCGACGCTGGAATATCGAAGGTAAGTATAGCGACACCCTATCTACAACATGGTAAGTACAAAAATATCGAAACTAAAATATCGATATTACAAATATGGTAATTAAAAATATCGGTTTTTTTTGTTATTTAAAAAAAATGTAAAGTAAATAATGCTTGTATAAAATTTAAAGTTATGTTAAAATATTTTAGAATATTTAAAATGAATAAATAATACATATTAGATGTTAAACATTTAATTAAAATTAAACATACAATATTTAATATATATTTAATTAATTATATTTATTATTTTTTAAATTATTTTCAAATTTTTAACAAATACTATAAATTACAAATAAATCAACACTCATAAAATAATAACATAAATAATAATAAATATGTATAATTAATACATAAAAACAATGAAATATACTTTCAATATTTAAAACATTAATTAAACACAACATTATGTAACATAATAAAAATATTATAAAATACATAAATAAATATAAATTATATTGGATAGTGTAAGACTAAAAATTACTATTCAAACTCCATAGGGTGCAACAGTAGGGAAAGTGTTGGATAGGGTAGGGGGTAAAATTACTTTTCCCACTCCAGAGAGTGCAACAGTAGGGAAAGCGTTGGATAGCGTAAGGGTAAAAATTACTATTCCAACTCCATTTTTTTTCCTTTATTTTTTAGAAAATAATTCCATTCCAATTCATCCATATTGTTTACATATAAAAGAAAACACATTGTATAGTTTATCTAGCAGAGAAATGCAAGAAAGACGAATACAAATAAATTACATACATGAGTCGAAAAGATACTGATAGCACATTAGGAAGCAATACATGTCAATTAGACCGGGACTGAGTAGACCAAGCCGTGATAGGAGATCAGATCTTTTCCCCCCGCATCCTGGACTTAAGCCCCCTAGTAGCATAAATCGCTGTTTCATAGTTATAAACTGCCAGGAACCTAGCAAGCCAGTTTTGGAAACATGGAGGATGTTCCTCTTTCCAACGAGTAGCCAAAATAATGCGATATACAGCAGAGCCGATAAATAACATTACTACCTCACTGTGGTGCAATCTCAAAGTACAATCATATCCCAGCATAAAAATAGTAGGTGATTCCGGCAATTCTCGTCCAAACACCTCCCTCCAAAACTCCCAAATCATTTTCTTAAAAAGCCCTAAGCTGTTACATTCGTAGAACATATGCACAAGCGTCGCAGGTCCGCTTTTACACCTAGGACAGTGGTCGCTGTCAGTTTTCCCCCAGGCATACAACTTGCCAGGTGTATGATAGAGATTATAAACTGTTTTGTACAGCTGAGCTCTAAGATTGGTGGAAAGTAAAAATTTGGAAGCCATTGTCAAAACCTTGTCTAAGTCCACATCTGGATTGTTTTTGCTATTCCAATCCAAAAGATGCAACAGTAGGGAAAGCGTTGGATAGTGTAGGGGGTAAAATTACTATTCCCACTCCAGAGAGTGTAACAGTAGGGAAAGGTTTGGATAGCGGGTGGGTGAAAATTACTATTCCCACTCCAGTGAGTGCAACAGTAGTGAAAGCGTTGGATAGCGTACGGGTAAAAATAACTATTCCCACTCCAGTGGTTGCAGCAGTAGGGAAAGCGTTGGATAGCGGGTGGGTAAAAATTACTATTCCCACTCCAGTGAGTGCAACAGTAGGGAAAGCGTTGGATAGCGTAAGAGTATAAATTACTATTCCAACTTCAGTGAGTGCAACAGTAGGGAAAGCGTTGGATAGCGTACGGGTAAAAATTACTATTCCCACTCCAGTGGGTGCAACAGTAGGAAAAGTGTTGGATAGTGTATGGGGTAAAATTACTATTCCCACCCCAGTGGGTGCAAAAGTAGGGAAAGCGTTGGATAGTGGGAATATAAAAATGACTATTCCCACTTCAACGAGTGCTACGGTAGGAAATGCGTTGGATAGTGTAGGGGGTAAAGTTACTATTCCCACTCCAGAGAGTCCAACAGTAGGGAAAGCGTTGCATATCGGGTGGGTAAAAATTACTATTGCCACTCCAGTGAGTGCAATAGTAGAGAAAGTGTTGGATAGCGTATGGATAAAAATTACTATTCCCACTCCAGTGGGTGCAACAGTAGGAAAAGTGTTGGATAGTGTAGGGGGTAAAATTACTATTCCCACTCCAGTGGGTGCAACAGTAGGGAAAGCGTTGGATAGCGGGTAGGTAAAAATGACTATTCCCACTCCAGTGAGTGCAACAGTAGGGAAAACGTTGAATAGCGTACTGGTAAAAATTACTATTCCCACTCCAGTGGGTGCAACAGTAGGGAAAGCGTTGGATAGTAGGTAGGTAAAAATGAGTATTCCCACTCCAATGAGTGCAACAGTAGGGAATGCGTTGGATAGTGAAGGGGGTAAAATTACTATCCCACTCCAGAGACTGCAACAGTAGGGAAAGCTTTGGATAGCGTAGGGGGAAAAATTACTATTCTAACTCCAAAGGGTGCAACAGTAGGGAAAGCTTTGGATAGCGTAGGGGGAAAAATTACTATTCCAACTCCAAAGGGTACAACAGTAGGGAAAGCGATTAATGACATAGATTTTTATTTTAACCCGTTCCGTGCTTCGAACGTCCAACGATCGTCGCGTGCACTACCTCGCTAGTGCTGTGCACGACCGTTGGACGTCCGAATCCCGTTAGCGTAATCGAACGTCCGCACTGGGTCGGAATGTTTGCGCGCGCTTAACAGGTTAACATGCTTCTAAATAATGTTTATATTTGTCATAATGTATAATTAATTTTTCAAATATATCAACATCAATAAAAAACAATTAATAATAAATTAAAGGAATTAAATTTGATTAATTAACTGACAATAAATTAACAACAAAACACCAATAAATAATATTTATGAAATATTACTCACCAAATAATAAATATTAAAAAATAAATTATTCATTATAACGATACATTTTTAAAAAATTAAATCAATATTAATAATTCAAATGCAATATACAAATTAATATTTTAAAAAGATATATATTTAACAATTAATTAATTAATTTTTCTAAGTATTAAAAAAGATTTACTGATTAAAAATATTTATTAACAATTTGAAATATATTTATCTATTAAAATACTTAATTACCAATTAATAAATATTTAAAACATTAATTATCCATTACTAAAAAATTCTAAATATTTAAATATTTACTATAAAATTACTTTCCACCCAATATCCCTAAAAACTCACAACACGCTCAGGTACTAAAACATATCATTTAATTAAAATTAACATTAACTACCAAATAAATAATTAATTTATCAATTAAAATAATTATTTGTCAATAAATAATTAATTACTAAATAATTTATACATACAAAAATATTTTATGTATTACAATTAAATTACTTCCCACCCTATTCCCCTATAAACCCACAACCCGCTCCGGTACTAAAATATAACACTTAATTAAAATTAACATGAATTACCGATTTTATAATAAATTTATCAATTGAAATAATTAATTGGCAATTAATAATTAATTACTAAATAAATGATACATAAATAAATATTATATTAATTACAATCAAATTACTTCCCACCCTATTCCCCTATAAACCTACAACCCGCTCCAGTACTAAAACATAACATTTAATTAAAATTAACAAAAATTACCAAATATATAACTAATTTATCAATTAAAATAATTAATTGCCAATTAATAATTAATTACAAAATAAATTATACATAAATATATATGTCATTACTTACAATAAATTACATCCCACCCTATTCCCCTTTAAACCCACATCCCACTCCGGTACTAAAACATATAATTTACTATAAATACATTTTTTAATATATACAATTAATACATATATAATATAAATTATTTCAAATACTTAAATAAAACATATAACACATACATAATAAAATACAAAAATAATACAAATATCGATATTAGTGTCATCGAAATTAGTTACATCGATATATATGCTATCGATATTACTAAATTTGATAATACATACATCGATATTAAGAATTTTGATATTACTTACCTTAGGGTCGTATTCTGTCCAACGATATTCTTGACATCGATATTCTACACCTTCGAAATTTTAAACACGATATTTTAGTAGTTCGAAATTTATAACTCGATCTTTTGACTGTATACCGGGTCCGAGGCCACCAAATGGTGGCCTGGGTTGCCCCTCTGTTGATCCCTGCGCCCGATGGCCGGCACCCCAAGGGTGCAGGTATGAAATGCCTCCCAGCTTTACACAATGCAGGCATGCATTCTGCTCGGAATGCATGCTTCCATTGTGAAGCATACGAATGTGACCGGACAGGGTTCGGTCGCATCGTACTTGCCCGGCCGTAACCGGCGGCCCTGCAAGTACGGACTCCTGACGGTTACGGCTCCTGACCGATGTCGGACAGACCTGAGTCCGTCTGACATCGGAATCAGCCCCTAAATGATAACCTCTTCTCTCTCTTTGGTAGCTTGGTACAGAGCAGTCAGGCTTATTTAAAGAGGCAATGTGTAAAGCATTATTTACACACACACACAGCAACACAATGAATACATATCAGAAAGACGCCACAGAGGTTTAAAAACATAGATTATTATATTCTGAACACAAGACCAAAATGACAAAATTCCAATGAATAGAAATTGAATTTCAAAGAAATTAATATAATAAGGCACTTAGAAGTAAGTAGCATTAAAAAGGTTACTTTTGGTAGCACTGGACCGGGGCAGTCAAAGTTCAGGCCAACCGCGATTGAGCACCAGCCGGCTAAAGGACCCACGCAGGCCCTGGTGAACAAAGTACCTTCCCTGGTCACAAAAAGCGTGGTGTGCTGATGTCGAGGCCACAGGTGCAGGATGCATCGATCTTCTTCACACAGTGAAGGCGATGGATCAGTTCCAAAGATGGCTGCTGGTGTTGAGAGGCATTGAGAGATGCACCAGATTCTGTCACACGGTTGAGGGGATGAGTTGATCTAACCAAGCTGCAGCGACAGTGATACACTGTCCGATGTTTCAATCTCTGGAGGCAAAGCAGTGGTTCTGATGCAATTCCATGCACCGATTTTACCCCAGCAACTGGGTCGATGTGCCAGTTCTGCTACACACAGACAGGAGAACCATTGAAATCCGAGTTGTATGTATCTGGGCCACTTCCAGTGAGCCAGACACCAGAGCAGGGGTAGAGACTTTGACATGCCTGAGTCTGAAGCAACAGGAGGCAAGCCACCAAGCCTTTGCAGATCACTTTGAGTCCAGCTCTCTCCCAGCAGAGTAGGAGAGCAACAGGCAGCAGGGCAACAAACAGAAAATCAGGTATTGCATATCAGCAGTCCAGTTGAGTCCTTAAAGCATTACCACAGTTCTTCTGGCAAAACTTCAATTACAAGTCCAGTAGTGTCTGATTTTAGGGGGTCGGAGATCCAGTATTTATACCCAAAATTGGCACCATGCCCTTAGGGTTACTTAGGGCCTACCTTAGGGGTGATTTGCATGTAATAAAAAGTGGGTTTAAGGCTTGGCAAGTAGTTTTAAATTCCAATTCAAAGTTCCAGTAGACTGCACACATAGGCTCTGCAGAGGCAGTCCAAGACATGTTTGAAAATCTACGTATGTGGGGGCCCAATCAGTGATGCAGGCCCACTAGTAGCATTTGAACTGCATGCCCTGGGTATATGCGTACCACTTTACAAGGGACTTACTAATAGATCGAATATGCCAATCAGGTATACACTAAGGTCACCATGTTTAATGGAGAAGCAGATGCACTTTAACACTGGTTAGCAGTGGTAAACTGCTCAGAGTCCTAAGGCCAAAAAAATAATTCCGCGAAAGAGGAGGCACACAGGAGAAAGTCTGGAGGAAGACCACCCTAAGGATGACAGGTCTAACAGTCCAGTTAAAGGTTTCTGTAAATCAAATCTGAGCTCACCCCCTGGTATCTATGTCACTGAGCAGCCAGACCTAACTTAATGCAATGAGTGAACTATTAAGCAACACCTACACATTTAAATGTCAAATTACAACACAAAACGCCCCACTCCAGTTTATAAAAATAGCAAATCATTTAATTAGTAAAATGAAACAAAAAATGACAAAAATCAAATAAGAGCTATGGAGATATGCATTTTTATAGATTTAAGTAAAAATAGCAGAAAAAAGAGCAGAACATCAATGGTAGTTAATGATCATGTTAGACCAGGACCTAGGTATAAAGTAGGCTCATTGTATTGGAGTGGGGGTTGAATACACCAACCGGGTTTCAACCCGGTCAGAGGTTTTGCTGTGGACTTGCTCTTTTTCTGGAAGTCAAAATCCTTCTTCAGAACTAGGCAGGAGACTGTAGCAACGGAGAGCACAATGACGCCAGCGAGGTATTGAAAGAGGTCCACATAAAACTGTTTACTTTTGGTGGGAGAAGCTGCAAGTGGAAAATTCGAATTTTGGATAGTGCTCGCTCGCCAGTCGGATACTTTTGGTGCCTTCGCTTGGTCAAGAAAATTTCATTTTGGACTTAGAGCCTGATTTAGATGTCAACGGATATGTTACTCAATCACAACGGTGACAGATATCCCATCCACCGAAATATAAATCTCATAGAATATAATGGGATTTATATTTCGTTGTGAAGGAGTAACCCATCCGCCAAGATCTAAATCGAGTCCAAAAAGTTTTAAAGACCCACATTTTCAGAGATGAGCATACTAAAACACATATAAAAACTAAATATATAGGTCAGAATTCAGAGGAATTAATGTAATAATGGGCCATCTTTGAAGAGGTCAAGAATGATAACACTACAATGCGGTAGCAAGCAAGGCATCAGTGCCTTCCCCACCATCTGCAGGAATGAACTGTCTCACACCAGCTTACCCTGCATTGGGATATTGAGATCTAACAATAAAAGAAGCTGATGAGTCCCTCACTGACAGAAGAACAGTTAGGCCCAATGCAAGAGAACAAAAAGCCAGCGAGCCCAGACGCTTCCAGCACAATCCAAGTTCTTTCAAAAGGTCCCCAAAAGCTTGACCTCTCTGTCTACCACATCCAATACATAGGACTACAACAACAAGAAAGACCCACACTCCCACTGGGTCAGGCGAACATACTCAAGTAAAAAGGAGGTTTGTGGTAGTTCTCAATAGTGATACAGCGAGTGGGGGAGAGGGAGCTCCAGTCCCCTGGGAATCGATGACGAGGATGAGGCTACAGGATTTGCCCATATATTCGAGAAGATAACAGAAAGCAAGCCTGGTGAAGCCATTCCATAACAAAAAGCGTGCAGCTAAGACCGAAGTTGGCGAACCAGACAGGACAAAGAAGAGAAGCGTGAGCTGAGGGTAAAGAGAGAGAGAGAGCATGCAACCAGGAAGTACAGCAAGAACACAGGGCAGCGTGCCCTTCATACAAGGGTTTTGGGAGTAAGGACAAGGTGCAGAGCTGGGAAGAATTGAAGGCAGAAATAAATAGGAGGCTCCTAGAAGGAATCATGGCCTCACAGCTAGGTTTTCAACGGAGAGGGGCTGACTGCAAAAAAAAAGACCAGGACAGCCTGGTACTAACCCATCTGAGAAACAGGAAAAATAAGATGATGCATTTGCGGTAAGGGTGAGCGGGAAACTGTTACGCCCGCGGATTTTGCGGATTTTTGGGAAATCCGCAATCCGCGAATTTTGCGGATTTCCCGCAAAATCCGCAAAAAAAAATCAGCGGACGTAACGGGTTCAAAAGTTGAACCCCCACTCATGGAGCTATTTTACAATGGCGCCAGCAAGCTGCCAGCGCCGTTGTAAAATAGTTACAAAGTTAGCCTGCACAGGAACCACTAGATAAAACGAAGCAGGTGCTGCTTTATTTTATCTAAGTTCTTCCTGTGCAAGCTAACTTTGTAACTATTTTACAACGGCGCTGGCAGCTTGCTGGCGCCATTGTAAAATAGTTACAGCTCACAGCTCACTCAAGGGACCCCTGCGCCCTTCGGGGCGATTGCATAGTAACACACACATGGTCGCTCGAACTAGTTGATGCTCAAATTCAGTGACTCATTCATTAGCCCAAAAACAATTGTGAGCGTCGTCGAGGCTGGACAGGTGTGCCTTCTTCCCAAATCTACCTTGGAAAATCAGCTGTGATGCTGGATAGGCTTTACATCCTTGACTTTCACGAGCGCAATACCCGTGCTGTTCCTGTGACCAGGAGCTTCTTTCTCTTCATCTGCTGAACTGATCTTTCTCTGACCTTTTATACACACAAGAGGCACATACCCTACTGGGCACATTGTGTTCCCACGGGTTTCTGCAAGGTCGCGAGTGTTTTGTACAATTTCGCAATTTGCGAAATTGTACAAAACCCTCGCGAACTTGCAGAAACCCGTGCGAACATTAAAAAAAAAAAATCCGCAAATTTGCAAATCCGCAAATTCGCGGATTGCCAATTCGCAAATGAGCATTTCTCCACAAGGGTGCATGGCAAAGATAGACCTACCCCCTGGTAGACAGTATCAAGAAAGGAAGGCAAGAGTTTTACATACATGTTTTGCCACCTGTAAGCAGGGTGGACTGAGGAGAGGAACCAATATTACTAGTCCTGGCAAAGGGGAGGATCATTTGAGCCAGAGGACATGGCTATAGCGGAATATTGCATCCAACATGGAAGAGGAGACCCCACGTGGAACTTCACCTGCATGCAGGAATGCCTAAAAAGTTGGGAACGACACAGGAGCCGGTAGAGCACATTGCACTCTGACCTCTGGCCTGTCCACAGTCTACTCTAGGAGGGAAAATTATGGGTTAAAAAAGAAGGTAGGGGCCTGGCAAAAGGTATATTTTGCCTGGTTGAAATGGCTGTTGAAACTGCACACACAAGCTGCAATGGCAGGCCTGAGACATTTTTTAAAGTGCTACTAAACTGTATGGTACAATCAGTACTGCAGGCCCACTAGTAGTGTTTAATTTACAGATCTGAGCACAAGGAGTGCCACTTTTCTAGAGACTTACAAGTAAATTGAATGTATCTCTTGGAAGGTGGTTTATTAGTAGGTGCAGGTAGATACATATAGCTAGCATTAAGATCTTAACCACAAAAAATGTCCAGCTTAGGGGCCCATTAGGATGGCAGGCAGACTTTTCCCGCCCGCCATCCTGTCGGTGAAAGGGACTGCCGCCATAAGGGCGGGGGTCCCGTGGGCAGCATTAGGATGCGCTCGCCACAGTGGCGGGCGCATCCTGCATTCCTACCATTGTGGCGGGCGGTGCACTCAGCACCGCCCGCCACAATTGCAGGAAGGCATGCTGTGCACTTCCATGCGGTGCCTGCCATGCTGTGCATGGAACTGCTGGGGGGTACCATAGGTACCCCCCATGTGCAGCCCCCACCACCGGAGTCCCTGTGGGCCCGCAACGGGCCCCTGCAGGGAGTCTCTGCATGCCGGAAAGGCATTGTTTAAAGGCCATGCTAATATGGCTGGTGGTGTCTGATAGACACCGCCACCATATAAACCCTTTTTCGCCCTGCCCGCCATCCTAATGGGCCCCCAAGTCTCAATAAAATAACACTTGCTCATTACTTGGTAGCTTGGCTGATGAGCAGCTAGGCTTAACTTTGGAGTTGTGTTTAAAGCATTTAATATCACCAAAACAGTAAATAAGTAAGACACAACTCAGAATAAAAATCGAACAACAATTTACAAAAAAAGATAATATGTTTATCTTTAACCCCTTCGATGCTGGTGACGGAACCATTCCGTCATCAGTCACAGTTGAGCTGTGCTGATGACGGAATGGTTCCGTCACGACCACACCCATTATCATTGGGGCCCAGCACAGGGGGAAAATATCAATAGCACCGATGTGGTTAAAATGACACTAAAATGACAAACATCCAATGTAGGTAACCGGAGATATGAATTTTAAACGTTTAAAATAAAACATTTGCTTTCTAACACCTAAAAGTAAAAAGCGCAAACCAAGACTATCTGGTCGAGCTGGACCTGGAAAAAGTCAAAGTTTCAGGCCAACCAACATGGAGCACAGGCCGGCCATGATCAGTGGGAGGGCACGGTCAAGTTTTTACCTTGCACCTCAGTCACTTTTTTGGAGCTTTTTAGCTCAACGTCAAGTGGTCGTCTTCGGCAATTCGGCTTTCAGTTCGATGACGGTGGCCTTCTGCAGTGTGATACCTTGGTGAGTCCTGGAGGTCTTTGTCTTCATCATTGAAGTCGAAGAGCTCTTGAAGTTTTAGCGGCCCAAACCTGCAAGTCAGGCCAAGTCGCGGTGCATCGTCGCTGGCTTGACTCTCGTGGTCAAGGTCGGTGAGCTTTTCCCAAGAGTTGTCCACAAGTTTACAAACGCCCAGTACTTCTTCTGAAAGGTATCTTGAAGATCTGTGAGGGTCCAAAACACCAGCCAAGGGACCAGAAGCTCTGATTTGCCTCTTGAGGGTTTGGGAGAACAATTCCCCCAATGCACCTTGTCAAATCCACTAAAGTTAAGGTAAAGCTGTTCAGTTGAGTTTGTCCTTGTTGAGATGATGTAGATCACTTTTTCCATCACGTTCTTTCCTGATACTGATCAGGGAGTCCATGCCTTAATTTTGGAAGTCAGGCAACATCCTTTTTTGTGAAGCCTTAAGTGTGCAGCAGGTGCAGTCCTTATTAGTACAGCCCTTTCTTTGTGCAGACCAAGGGTTCAGCGGGACACTCCTTCTGTCTGACATCCTCAAGCAGGGATCTGAAGTGCTGTGCAGCTCACCCATATTTATTCCAGATTCTGGACTGTCAAGAGGGGTTGCACAGCCAACCAATAGGGTTCAAGTTGCCATCCTCTGTGATGACCACTTTCTTAGAAGTGTAGCATATGTTTCCCAAGAATGCACATCTCTGTACAAATCAGAATGGAGACAATCTCTCTTGGGAGTTCAATTCTGGGTAACCAAACCCACGAGTCTGGATAATATTTCCCTACTCTCCCCTTCCCACCCTTCTACTAATTGAATTAGAGGGGCTCCCATGTGGCTGAGGGTGCAAGAAATTGCAGTTTTTCTTATTCCTGTACTGTCTGAGTTTCTCCCTTTGAAGACCAGTTTGGCTACTCATCCCCCTTCCTGTCCTGGCATCTGCAGTTATCAGATCTCCCACCAGATAGTCTCTCTTTTTTTCACCCCACAGCACTTAACACCTAATCAGGAGCAGCTGATTTTAATGACAATCAGACCTTAGGGGTTATGTGCATGTAATAAAAAGGTAGTTTTAGACTTTGGAAGTACTTCTAATACTATAGTCAAATTTGGACACTGTTTTATTTTAAAAGCAGTCTGCAAGCAGGGCTGGTTTTAAATTGATGAGGACAAGAGACAGGGTGGACCCTACTCTAAAGGAACTGGGGTAATCAAATTAGCAACAGAAACAATGGATCCTGTGGAGTAATACAGCAATCTATACTTGTGTGAAGAAGCACAATCACAATAAAAAGGTTTAGAAAGATGTCAAAAGGAGAAAAAACACATACACCTTTTTAAATGAAAGAATAGTTTTTTTTATCTTGGAAATAGTTTTTTTCAGGTATATACGAAAAATAATCAAATAGTAGTGCATAGTGTCCCTAGTGAAGTTGGAACATAAAATCTTAGTGACATGTTTGTGACATGTTAGAAATGGGAATTCTGGTTGGCTAAGGCTTGTGCCAAAGCCAGGCAGAGACCACCACTCTAGTCAGGGCTTGGGAGTTACACGCCAAAGATAACACCTGCTCACCCCTTTGGTAGCTTGGCACGAGCAGTCAGGCTTATACCAGAGGCCATGTGTAAAGAATTTACGCACACACACAGCAACAACATCCCAGGCACACTACAAAAGGAGCTCCACACAAGGTTATATACAAAATAGCCTTTGTATTCTCATTACACATTAGAATAGTAAGCACATAACATACACTGTTCCAACTGGCATGGGCAATATTCACAAGGGATTATATGCACATGACATGACCACATGGACCACTGTAAGAACCATCCCAAAGCAAACTTGGTAAAAGTAAAACAGATCATAAACATACAACCAGTAAACACTGGTAATCCCTGTACTTAGCATCAGCCTGTAACATAACTACATTATGCACAGTCACATCAGACGTGAATTACATTCTGCGCCAACCTCACCCGCATAAACGCATTAAGCAATTCCCTCACAAGTCTAAACACATTAGACCCTAACCTCCTAAGCATAACTTACATTAGGGGCCTAAATCACACAGAGAGACATAATCTCAGTAGCATAAACCATGATATGCAAAACATCCTCATAATCATAAAAAGACCACATTTATAGGTATCACACAGGGTGCGTAAAACATACCACGTACATTACATTTCCTAGCACCACAATCACATTAGGGCCTGGCACTCTATAAACCTCCCAGTCCCCCTGGACGACAGGCCATCTTCAAAGGGGCTCAAGTGCCCTGTGTCCAACAGTCCGGGTGCGCTGCCTAGGCAGCGAAAGTCAAGGGTGCGCAATCTGTGCAGAACTAAACGTTGCAGCTGCCCACTACTTGCTGGGCAGCTGTGAATCTCAAATGAGGGCCTAAACGGAGCAGCTGCCACTAAGTTCTGTGCAGCTGTGGGTCACACCTGAAGACCTGGCACTCACTGTGCCCTCTGACCAATTAGGCAAACGGGACCTGGCACAGCTGTGCCCTCAGGGTCTCACTGGGTAAAAACACAAAGCCCATTTTCGGAGTGAACTGGAGCTCAAAACCCCATGAGCCTGCAAAACATGGCAGCTGCCCTCTAGCCAGCGGGGCAGCTGTAAGTTCAAGTAGGGGCTTGGCAAACAGGACCCTCTGGCCCCCATGTGGCTTCTAAATAAACGTTGCCCCCATGTTGGCGCCACGCAGGCTCTAGGAATAATCATGCCCAACGTTGCAGTTGCCCACTGTCATGCAGGGAAACTATAAAATATGGCCAGAACGGGAGGGCACGGGCCCCTCTGGGTCCTCTTGCAATGACTGTGTCCATTGATGGGGCGGCCTGCT
This sequence comes from Lissotriton vulgaris, assembly GCF_964263255.1. NCBI lineage: Eukaryota > Metazoa > Chordata > Amphibia > Caudata > Salamandridae > Lissotriton > Lissotriton vulgaris. Next base: position 1,527,190,245 of record NC_141685.1, on the reverse strand, counting down.
CTCTCTCGGGTCAGCCCAGACCACACAAGACTGCCCGGGCGCTTTGCGCTTGACAACACCAAGGAGACTCTCCTCCACCCCACTCACCGGGCTGCTTTCGGCTTGGCCCTCTTGCTGTGGGGAACTCTGCTCTCCTCTGGTGTCAGCCTCCTCTGTGGTCCCGGCTCCAGTGTCTGGACTCCTGGCCAGCTGGAACACGGCACGCGGGGCTCTCCTCACCTCCTGGGAGCCCCGTCACCAGTGCAGTGTGGCCGGTCCCTCTTCGCTGGGATCGAAACCTAACCGGGCAACCACTGAGGTGCTGCTCAGCTTCCCCCAGGCAGGAGGAAGTGGAAATGGAGCACACCAATCCCCGCCCACAGTCAGGCGGGCAGGCCTGACTTCCTGGTTTTGCCGCTCGCAGCAGCAGCAGCGTATTTTTTCTCCTGGAGAAGTGCGGGGTGGGCACCCGCCTTCCCTCACAGTGCCAGCATGCGGGGTGGGCACCCGCCACCTGAGGCAAAATAAACAGCGGCAGGGCAGGGCCACGGAAGTACCCACAAGGCAGGCACAATGAGGGGAAGGCTCCCTCCATAACTAGAAAAACATACATCGGGGTGGACACCCGCCTCAAAGACAGCACCATCAGCGGGGTGGGCACCCACAAGGGAAATACAAGCAAATAAACTGGGTGGGCACCCGCTCGATCACAGCATCCCGGGGGAATCCCCATGGTGGGGGTCCCTCTCAAAGGCAAACAGCTTCGCGCTGCACAGCCCACGCTCCTCCTTAGCTGGTCAAGTAAAAGATAGCACTTCCAGGTGCTAGAGGAAGCCAAAGTCCTAGAGGCAGCAGGGGGAGAGGGCAATGTAGGGCCCAGTGGCCAGCACACAGGGCCCTCCAGCAGGAAGGCAGATCCAATGGTAGTCCCACCAGCAGCAAGCCCCCCTCTGTCAGGATCCTAAAGAGAACCTTTACATGGGGTCACAGCCCCTTCTTTTATACAGCATTTTCCCTTTGTTTAGAGGTGCAGGCAATTGGAGAACCATTACAACTGGTTCAGGGGAGCTGTTGAGCACTTTGATTTGCTCAGCTCCCTCTCCTCTATTCACAGGACAGGCTAGGGACATCAGACGCACCACAGGAGGTGGAGCCAGCATTGTGGGGGGAATGCACAGCCCTATTCAGGTCCCAGGTGCAACTCCTCCCTCCCATCTACATGCAGATCTCCCTATTCACCACCGGGCAGACCCATCCTGGCTCCTGGAGCCACCCACATCAACCAGCCCCTGTCAATCACTAGCCTGACATGCAATTCACATCAAGCAGGCAGACACACTGCACAAAGAAATGCCAACTTCTAAAAGTGGCACTTCTCCACTAGTCACAATAAATCTGCGCACACCATTCTGCAGCATTTATTCTCATGAGTTTGCACATACTAAACTCGCCCCTGCACTCCTCTCATACCAGGAACTACCAGGGACACACATATCCCCCATGCACTCCTTTGGGAGGGCAGGCCCATCTCACCACACATACACAAGAGAGCGCAAGCACTTTACACTGGGCCACAGTGCTACAGTGCGCAGAGGCCTAAAATCACCAACACCAGGTTACAGGAAAAGGCTAGGAGAACACAAAAAGTTTCGGGGTGAACCTGCCAAAAGGACCAAGTCCAACATGACATATGTGTTTGGTTTCCAAAAAGTTAATAAAGTAGACCATATTAAATTATACATAGCATGGACTGTGTTGTATATAATGATAAGTGCAGGTTAATGGTTCACTTTAATTATCTGTCGACAATGTTTCGACCCTTTGTGCAATGTAGGGTCTCTTCAGGACCTATAGATGTAGGGACATCTTAAATAATAATTGTGCAGCCTTTTGGTGGATGTGTGCCACAGGTGAGTGAAAAAGAAAAAGGGAAGATACTCACATGGGACCCAGTCTTAGTATATGGTACTCACTTAAGTATGTGAAGCATCTTACACTAATTCAGGGAACCCTTATGGTGATTGTAGTGGTCTTAGACAACCTTAGAAAGCTCTCTAAGTGGTAGCTGTGGAGAGAAGCATTTGGGCTTAATTCAGAAGGAGTGTAAAGCAGTTTGTTTTACCACTACTTAATCTTATGATATAGGTTAAGTGAAAAATAATCCCCCAGTGTAGTTATAAAAATATGTATTTTAATATAAACTCTCACTAACACATTGCAATATCTCCTACCCGGAAAAATTTTCTCAATACACACAATACTTTGAGAACAGAACAAGTAAGTAGTACAACTACAAAGTGGTCTCCAAACCGTATACTAAAATAGTGGAATCAAACCATGACCTAAGTTGAGAATGGACCCAGAAGATGTAGGAGAGCTGGGGACCCAAGGATCCACCCCAGGTGAGTATCTAGGAACCCCACGGAGGTCATGTGCAGAGTGGGAACACAACTGCGTGCTCAATATTAGTCAATAGGTAAGTTGCGGTTGCAGTTTTAAAGAAGGACCCTTCCCAGTGGACATCGAAAAAACCCTGTGGAAGATGGAAGGTTGAAGAGTCACCCCACCCGTGGATACCCCAGGAACCAGCAAACCTTCACCAGGGAAACTGGGTGCATAGGTGTGAAGTGAAGTCGGAAACCGCCGTAGACCACAATGGGCCACTTCAGAAAAAGCGCAGCTAGAGAATATGATGAAGTAGTCCGGAGAAACCCATACGTGGATTTGAGATGAGAAGAACCTGCAATGCCACTCAGGAGTGATCAGGAGGCACAGAAGATAAATGCCCACTGATGCTGGTAGCTGCAGGAGAGTTGATGGTGGCTTTCAGAAAACTAGAACAGGACATTAAAACCCTCAAACTTCTTTTGTTCCACTCTAGAGACCCCAAGCAACTGGCTTCTATACAGAGCAAAATCTCGGAATTTGATTTGGAGGCAGAAAGGGAGACCAGGTTCCTGGGGAAAAGCACAGAGGCACGAAGCTACGGGAAGGGCGACAGGTCAGGCAAAACCCTAGCAAATGCATGTAAGCTACACACATCCCCCAATTTTATAGCTGAACTGCTAAACAAGGATTCCTCCCCCATTAGAGGACAAATGGCCACCCACAAATACCTGACCAACTTTTATTCCTCATTACACACCGCCACTCAGAGAGCACCCCATCCCTACATAGGTGAATATCTGACTCAATCGAGCAGCTCTGGCTCAGAGCGAGCCATAGGGAATATTTAGATGAACCCTTTATGGTTAAGGACATTACACAGGTCATTAGAGGCTTGCCAGGCGGAAAGGCCCTAAGGCTGGATGGACTGACCACACCATTTGATGAAACATATGCAGAGGATCTTGCACCCCGTCTTCTTGATGTATACCAAGAGGCACTGGCAGTTGGTATATTACCGCCGACTATGCGGTAGGTGGTTATTATTTCCCTGTTAAAATGGGACAAAGCTAAAAATATTTGTGTCTCCTACTGGCCCCTCTCGCTAATCAATGTTGATGCCAAAATCCTAGCTAAACTGATCACCAACAGACTACAGCCGCTTTTGCCACTGATCGCTAGGCCAGACCAATCTGGCTTTATTCCAGGTAGGTCGACAGCCAACAATTGTGTACATTCTTTTCTACCATCCACCAAATCGACCCTCAAATTCCGGCTATCGCGGCATTTTTGAGCGCAACTAAAGCGTTAAACTCTCTTGAATGGCCCTTCCTGTTCACCATTCTGCCTCGGCTAGGCTTCAGTCCTAACTTCTTCAAATAAATCAGCTTGTTATATACCAAACTCACTGCCCAGCTTAAAGCGAATGGCTTAATATTGGAACTAAGCATGGGCGGAAAATCCGTTCCGCTCGCGGATTTTGCGGATTTTCGGTAAATTCGCAATCCGCGAATGCTCTCGAATTTACCGAAAATCCGGAAATTCGCACGCAGCGGATCTTTTTTTCTTGGTGATACAATTTTGCGGCGCGCGGCGTTCACTTAGCGTCATTCAGCGTTTGCCGAGTTGTTTTTCTCGATATTTTGTGAGTGCTGCGCCATTTTGGATCTTGCTGCGGGATCCCGCGGGAGTTTGGCGACCGCGATTACGTCATAGCGGCTTGCCACCTTGCACAGCGAGAGTTTGTCAGTGCGAGTACGCCGTGATCACGTATCGCAACAGGCAGCAACAATCTCGCACTCGCGAAAATACAAAATTTGCAATTCTGCACAAGAAATCCACCAGCAAGCAGCATAAACCTTCTAGAAATGGTGATTTTTATCAGAATAACTTCTCAGGTTGACATTTGACTGCACTTTTTATTTGCAAGGAGTCCATTTTTGGGGGGGGGGAGGAAGGAAGTGCCCCACGGTCTCCAACTTCCTGTTCCTGTCCAGCAGGCTCCTCCCAGTGCTTTCTTCATGTGCTGGTCACTTTCATTCGGATTCTTCACCTGGAAGGATTACTTTTTGTGGATGCTGCTGGATATTTGGATTTGAGGCCTTTTTGTTTTCTTTGGATCACTTTTGGATTAGAAATTTCACAAGCAAGTTTGTTTAGGGCATTACAGTTGCTGCAACTACAATTTTTGAATTTTCGATTTTTGGGCTGTTGTTGGGGCCTTTTGCCCAGGGGTACTCAGTGGTGGGTGGACTGAGTCTTTCTGTGGGGTCTCTTTAATAAAAACATCATGGAGGGCCTGGATGGCTTGGGATTGTGCTGATTTTTCTGTAATTTTCGTTTTTTTGGGCTGTTGTTGTGGCCTTTTCACCAGGGGTAGTGAGTGGTGCATGGGCCTAGTCTTTCTCTGGGGTGTCTTGAATTTAAACATCATGGAGGGCATGGATGGCATGGGATTGTGCTGATTTTTCTGTGTTTTTCGATTTTATGGGGTGTTCATGGGGACAGGCCATGTGGGTGGGGGCCATTTTGAGTGCTGCTACAGGCAGGCCCTGGCCATGTGCTGGGAGGCAGGGGGCCATTTTGAATGCAGGCAGTGTTCTTAGGTCTGCAACCATTTTGCCTAGCTTTCAACCTTTATGCCCAGGGGTAGTGAGTGGTGCATGGGCCTAGTCTTTCTGTGGGGTGTCTTGAATTTAAACATCATGGAGGGCCTGGATGGCTTGGGATTGTGCTGATTTTTCTGTGATTTTCGTTTTTCTGGGCTGTTGTTGTGGCCTTTTTGCCAGGGGTAGTGAGTGGTGCATGGGCCTAGTCTTTCTGTGGGGTGTCTTGAATTTAAACATCATGGAGGGCATGGATGGCTTGGGATTGTGCTAATTTTTCTGTGATTTTCGTTTTTTTGGGCAGTTGTTGTGGCCTTTTCACCAGGGGTAGTGAGTGGTGCATGGGTCTAGTCTTTCTGTGGGGTGTCTTGAATTTAAACATCATGGAGGGAATGGATGGCATGGGATTGTGCTGATTTTTCTGTGTTTTTCGATTTTTTGGGGTGTACATGGGGACAGGCCATGTGGGTGGGGGCCATTTTGAGTGCTGCTACAGGCAGGCCCTGGCCATGTGCTGGGAGGCAGGGGGGCATTTTGATTGCAGGCAGTGTTCTTAGGTCTGCAACCATTTTGCCTAGCTTTCAACCTTTATGCCCAGGGGTAGTGAGTGTTGCATGGGCCTAGTCTTTCTGTGGGGTGTCTTGAATTTAAACATCATGGAGGGCCTGGATGGCTTGGGATTGTGCTGATTTTTCTGTGATTTTTGTTTTTTTGTGGTGTATAACTGAACTGATGTTCCTCTGTCTTCCATTGCTTTTAGGTGCACAAGACTCAAGAGAACCACCAGTGCCAGGAAGAAGTCCTGCAGCGGTGTGTGTGTGCAGCCTAACGTCACGCGACGTCACGTCTGGCCACAGACAACTCTGCAACTCGTGCAACTGAGGCCTGCTGTTCTGACCTGCTCTGAAGAAGATGGCCCTAAAAAAAGTTCCCCGTAGCTCTTCTAGCAAGAAAGTTGCCAGTAAGGAGCATAAGTAGCAAGTTACCAAGGAGACTGGTGTGCTGCCCGCCACATTTTTGGGGAGTAAAAAAAAAAGTATGACTGCAGCAGCAGCGGGATCTGCTGGGGACCAAGCTGGGAGCAGCACCCCCGCTCCATTGGGCTCAGTGCCACCACCACCACCACGCCAACTTAAGTCCAAGCCCTTGAGTGCTGCAGAGGCACTTAGTCTAATTGTTCAATCACCATCGACCAGTGATGTTGGCTCATCGTAAGAAATTAGCAGCAATGTCCCTCAATCAACACAGGTTGTTGTAACTCATCTGACAAGTGTTGAACAACCACAGCCGCAACCACAACCACATGTGCAAGTACAAGCCCAAGTACAAGTGGAAGGAGAGGCAGCGCAAGGAGATGTGCAAGCAGAGGTGCATGGAGGGCCACAAGTGCCCACAATAGTTGTTCCTCCTGAAGTAGGGGCACATCAGGAAATCGGCAATCAAGGCGAGGTATCATTTGAGGAAGCCACTCCTCCTGATAATCATTCATTGTCTTCCACACCCCTAGCAAGGAAGAGATCAAGGGTGGTGTCTACATCTTCTTCAAGCACACCTTCTTCTGATGATATGGATCAAAATTGGGAACCAGCACCACTGTCGTCTGAGAGTGAGGCACACCATGACCTGACAAAGGTAGTTAAGCGTAAAAGGAAGCTCGTCCAAAGTCTCATACTTATGGAGTGTGATGAGGCTCAACAAGAAGTGGCGGATACTGCTGCTGATGAAGACTCTCACGACGACGACGCAGTCATCATAGGCTTCACTCCAGCCTCAGCGGGCATGCAGCAAACAGACATTTTGACCTTAGCCCGAGAAGCTGCTGAGCGTGATGATGATGTTGTCAACGAGGAGGCAATGGAAACACCACAATCATTGGAGTTAACTAGTACACCAACACCTACCGATTCCATATTTCTTCCTCGCCAGAAGGGACCTCCATCCACCTCGACCTCAATTAGCGGTGGTGAAAGTGCACAACGTAGTAAAGTTCAGCAATCCACATCCTCCACTTCATCTGGCATTAGCAGCATGACCACCACCAGTATCGCTGCCTCCTCCAGCCCCCACAGATAATTCAAGTCCCCAGATTGGGACTTCTTTAGTGTTTGCCCAAAATGGGAAAACTTCGCCATTTGTAGCATTTGTAAGCATGCAGTTAGTCATGGTAAGTTTGGTACCAACTATGGTACCGGAGGCCAGAGAGGTCATCTTAGGAGACAGCACGCTGTCCAATGGTTTGCGCACCTAAAGGAGATCAAGGAAGCCCAAATTGCAAGTCAAGAAAACGTTGATGTTTCATCTGATGATGACGAGGAGGAAGAGGACGTGTCAAACACTTCACTTACATCCAGTACCCCTGTCAGCAGCACACCCCATGTGAGCCACACTAAGAGTGTGGGAGAGAGTGAGACACCAATGCGAAAAAGTTCATCAGCGAGCGTAACTGGGTCAAAGAAATCATCATCATCATCCCGTAAATGCTTGGTCCAGGGCAACATTAGAAACATGCTTTTTTCAGACGCGCCATATGAACGCAACCACCCACTGACACGTCTGTATAACACTAAGCTGGCTAAAATGCTAGCTCTGGACCTTCTCCCTTTTTCTTTTGTAGAAGGGGTTGGTTTTCTAGAATTAGTGGCAGCGCTCTGCCCTAAATGGAAGGTTCCTAGCCGGTTCAATTTTGCCAGAGTTGCGATTCCAGCACTACATGAAGTTGTGCTGGAGGTGATTGGGGCAGCTTTGCAGAAGAGTGCTGTTCACACTATAACTCTGACAACAGACATGTGGACCAGTGGTGCAGGCGCTGATTACATGTGCATCACTGCACACTGGGTCTCTTTTTCAGGGGTTAAAGCAAAGTTAAACGCAGGTGTTGACCCGGACCAAGTTTTTAAAGCTGCTCGGAAACATGCCATGTTTGGCTTGGAGAAACGTCACACAGCAGAAAACATTTTGAATGAGTTTAACACAAAAGTCTTTCACTGGCTGTCCCCCAAAAAACGCCAGATTGGTTATGTTTCCACGGATAATGGCGCCAATGTAGTTAAGCCCATGGAGCTGGGTGAGTATTTCAGAGTGCCGTGTTTGGCGCACTGTATAAACCTGGTTGTTAAAAAATTCTTGAGTGATGAAGACAGTCCAGCGTGCGAGTTAGTGGGCACCTGCCGAAGAATGTGCAACCATTTCAGCCATTCTTTTAAGGCCCGGAAGCATCTGAGGAGCCTGCTACATGAACGTTGAATGCCAGTGAAAGGACTCATCCAGGAGGTGGCAACACGTTGGAACTCAACCTTCTACATGCTTGAGCGTCTGTATGAGCAGTTTACGGTACTCGATCACTATTTCTTAACAGCGGGTACAGCTCAGAAGGACCTGCGGCTAGATGTGGCGCAATGGAACCTAGTTAAAAGCCTGATAGACATGCTTCGTCCTTTTGAGGTCTTCACGCATTCAGTCAGCAATTTGGGAAAAACTATCCCATTGTTGCGCATGCTGGAGCACCAACTGAAGGCGGTGTCTTCTATGTTTGAAAAAGATGAAGAAAAGAAAGACGCTTTTCTTTTGGCGCAGAAATTATTAGAGTGCCTACTTGGTGATGAACGTCTTAAAATGATCCACTCAGAACAGCATTACATTTGTGCTACTATTCTGGATCCACGCTACAAAAAGGCGCTGGCAGGCCAAGCATTCTTTCCTTTTGGTGATCAAGATGTTACAAAGTACAAACGTTGGCTAGCCTTGTCAGCCAAGAGGTTTGAAAGAGAACGGCAGCAAATTGAAGGAAAAGGCAGTACATCAGCATCCGCAGGCCATCCCAAGTCAAAGAATCCACTTCTGCACCTGTGGCTGTGGCACAAGTGACCTCTCAGCCGTTAAAGACACCGGCAACCGGATCATCTGCACCAGACACAACAGTAACCTTGGATGCAGAAGAGGATTGGCTAACTCGGCTTGGGTTTGGTTCTCAAAAGGTCACAGCAAAAAGTAAGCAAAGTGGAGGAACCTTGGAGGACCTTGAGTCGATGGTGCAGGACTATCTGAATGACTCAACAGAGGTCTATGTTAATGCTGACCCATTGGCGTATTGGCATGGGAAAAAAGAATTGTGGGCACAGCTCTCCAACTTGTCTTGCCCACTCGCAAGTGTGTCTTCTGAACATGTTTTCAGTGCTGCTGGTGGCATTGTAACTTCCAAACGAAGCCGCCTCTTGCCCAAAAATGTGGAGAGGTTAACAATGATCAAGATGAATCAGCACCTCATACCACCAGATTACAAAGTACGAGAAAGCACGCCGGATAAAGACGAGGTGGACAGCAACGTAGATGAGGGAATTTCTTCTCTGTTAGGTGACACTGACCTCACCCTGCTTGAATTCGCAGAGTATGATGACGAAGCCTTATTCTTATTCACTGACACCGAGCCCTGAAAATGAGACAATGAATCAATAACTTTCTTTTTCGTCCTTATTCACTTTTATTCCTGTGTGTCTGTCTTTCTTTGTTGTGCACAGTTAATATAATTCAAACTTTAATCACCTAATCACAAAAACAAGCCCATCAGCAGAACTGTCTTCACTTGTTTGCTTATTGATTTGAAGGTGCTGCAGTCTGCATTCCTCAGGTTCACAAGTTCACAAGAACATGTTCCTCTATCCTCCTCCTCCATACTCCTATTTCCCTCAAAGCAGAGGGCTGGATTACGCCCAATGAAGAAAGACTGCACTTGTGGGGGTGTTCTACTTCTTTGCAGGTGAGTTGACGGCTCTGGGGCCATTGCTGGGAAGCTCTAATACCGGATAAAAGTGGTTTGGACCAAATCGGAGGCGAACTTTTTTTGCGTTTTTGCTGACTTGCTTGCCTTTGAGGTGCTCTTTGGGGGTGTTTGTGGGTGAGTTTTGGGGTCTGGGAGCACTGCTGGGACAGTCTAATTTTGATTGCATTTGCTTTTCAGGAAATCCGTGGTGGAAAACGGGAGTTATGACCTAGCTGCACAGCGCGTTTGGACCGAAGGTCGAGAAATATTGTAAGTATGAGATTTTTCTTTTTGGCTGTTTGGGGGTGTTGTGCTTTTTTGCGGGTGGGTTGGCGGGTCTTGGGGCATTGCTGGGAAGGTCTAATACCGGATAGAAGTGGTTTGTACAAAATCCATGCAGAATTTTTTTTTGCTTTTTCTGACATTTTGCTCCATGTAGCGTTTTCGGGGGCCTGTTTGGGGGGCTTCCTGGTGTTTGTGGTGGGTTTCGGGGTCTGGGAGCACTGCTGGCTATGGATACTTTAGATTGCAAGAGGTTTGAAGCAAATCCATGGTGGCAGAGGGGAGTTAGGGCCTAGCTGCAGAGCACGCGCGGAGTGATTTTGGAAATTGCCAAAAAAATGACTAAGTCCCCATTTTTGTACTTTTGCTTTTTGGCTGTTTGGGGGTCTTCTACTAGTTTTCGCCTGGGTTGACGGCTCTGGGGCCATTGCTGGGAAGCTCTAATACCGGATAAAAGTGGTTTGGACCAAATCGGAGGCGAACATTTGTTTGCGTTTTTGCTGACTTGCTTGCCTTTGAGGTGCTCTTTGGGGGGGTTCCGGGTGTTTGTGGGTGAGTTTTGGGGTCTGGGAGCACTGCTGGGACAGTCTAATTTTGATTGCATTTGCTTTTCAGGAAATCCGTGGTGGAAAACGGGAGTTATGACCTAGCTGCACAGCGCGTTTGGACCGAAGGCCGAGAAATATTGTAAGTATGAGATTTTCCTTTTTGGCTGTTTGGGGGTGTTGGGCTTTTTTGCGGGTGGGTTGGCGGGTCTTGGGGCATTGCTGGGAAGGTCTAATACCGGATAGAAGCGGTTTGTACAAAATCCATGCAGAATTTTATTTTGCTATTTCTGACATTTTGCTCAATGTAGCGTTTTCAGGGGCCTGTTTGGGGGCTTCCTGGTGTTTGTGGGTGGGTTTCGGGGTCTGGGAGCACTGCTGGCTATGGATACTTTAGATTGCAAGAGGTTTGAAGCAAATCCATGGTGGCAGAGGGGAATTAGGGCCTAGCTGCAGAGCGCGCGCGGAGTGATTTTGGAAATTGCCAAAAAAAATGACTAAGTCTCCATTTTTGTACTTTTGCTTTTTAGCTGTTTGGGGGTCTTCTACTAGTTTTCGCCTGGGTTGAAGGCTCTGGGGCCATTGCTGGGAAGCTCTAATACCGGATAAAAGTGGTTTGGACCAAATCGGAGGCAATTTTTTTTTTTGCGTTTTTGCTGACTTGCTTGCCTTTCAGGTGCTCTGTGGGTGAGTTTTGGGGTCTGGGAGCACTGCTGGGACAGTCTAATTTTGATTGCATTTGCTTTTCAGGAAATCCGTGGTGTAAAACGGGAGTTAAGACCTAGCTGCACAGCGCGTTTGGACAAAGGCCGATAAATATTGTAAGTATGAGATTTTCCTTTTTGGCTGTTTGGGGGTGTTGTGCTTTTTGGCGGGTGGTTTGGCGGGTCTTGGGGCATTGCTGGGAAGGTCTAATACCGGATAGAAGTGGTTTGGACAAAATCCATAAGGAAAAGCCTTTTGGCACTTTTTGTAACTTAGGGTTAGCCCTAGCAGCAGGATTGCATGTTTTTCGGGGTGTTCTAGATTTTTGCAACTGAGTTCTGGGGTCTTAGAGCACTCGTGGGAATGTGTAATTTTGGTTGCAAGTCATTTGAAGAAAATCCATGGTGGTAAAGGGGGGATTTGGCATAGTTAAAGAAAGCCTTTGCCACTATTCTTAACTTAGGGCTCGTTAGGGTTAGCGGTATTTCTATTGCATGTGTTTGGGTGGGGGTGTTTTCGAGTCTTGGAGCGATGCTGGCTATGGATACTTTTGCTTGCTTGCAAATGGTTTGAATACAATCCCGGCCAAAGTCATCGAGAAAGCTGTCAACAACCAGCTCGCCGCCTTCCTCGAAACCAACAAATCCCTCGACTCCTCACAGTCCGGCTTCCGAGCCAAACACAGCACTGAGACCGCACTCATCGCTGCAACTGACGACATTCGAACTCTACTGGACAATGGAGGCACAGTCGCCCTCATCCTCCTCGACCTCTCCGCAGCCTTCGACACAGTCTGTCATAGCACCCTGTTACAACGCCTCAGTAACATCGGAATCCAAGGAAAAGCACTGGAATGGATCACCTCGTTCCTTGCCGGAAGAACTCAGAGAGTCCGCCTCCCACCATTAAAGTCGGAGGCTACTGAAGTCATCTGCGGAGCGCCACAAGGATCTTCACTCAACCCCACCCTCTTCAACGTATACATGAGCCCCCTCGCGGCCATCGCACGCCAACACAACCTCAACATCCTCTCCTACGCTGATGACACTCAACTGATCCTCTCACTCACCAAAGACCCTAACACCACCAAAACCAACCTACATGAAGGAATGAAAGAAGTAGCCGAGTGGATGAAGCACAGCCGTCTGAAACTGAATTCAGACAAAAACGGAAGTCCTTATCTTAGGTACCTCCCCCTCCGCCTGGGATGACTCCTGGTGGCCAGAGGCACTTGGAAAAGCACCCATCCCGACGGACCACGCACGGAACCTGGGCGTCATTCTGGACTCCTCACTCTTGATGACCAGACAAGTCAACGCCGTTTCATCGTCTTGCTTCAACATTCTTCGCATGCTCAAAAAAACATTTTGCTGGATCCCCACCGAAACTAGAAAAACGGTCACCCACGCACTGGTTACAAGCCGCCGGGACTACGGAAACACCCTATACGCCGGTACCACCGCAAAACTTCAGAAAAAACTCCAACGCATCCAGAACGCATCACCCAGACTCATACTAGACATCCCGCGTAAAGACCACATTTCTGGTCACCTGAAAGACCTCCACTGGCTCACGACTTTCCTTCCACACCCCCCCCCGCCAGCTACGCTCTTCCAATCAAGCCCTTGCTGCTGTACCTCGCATCAACAAAACCACCATGGGAGGAAGATCCTTCTCCTACCTGGCGGCTAAAACCTGGAACTCACTTCCCATTCACCTTCACCTCACTCAGAAGCACCTAGCATTCAGAAAGCAACTTAAAACCTGGATATTCGACAAGTAATTCCCCACCCTTCCTCAAGCGCCTTGAGACCCTCTGGGTATGTAGCGCGCTATATAAATTCATTGACTTGACTTGATCCACGGTGGGTAAGGGGGTATTTGGGCCTACTTTTACTTTCAAAGTACGTGTTGTTACCAGTTTTCTGCTAGGCCTCGTTTTTTGAGATCTGATTGGGGGTCTTCTACATTTTTGCGACTGGCTTTACTAAGGGTCTGGGTGGGAGCACTGCTGGGAAGGTCTAATTTTGTTCTAAAACACAGTTTACAGTACACCTAGCTTGAGGGGAAAGATCCGCTAAATTAATTTGCCCATACTTATTTATCCTTCAAGAGGAGACTCAGACAGAGTACGCACTTTCAAAAATATTGTACTGTCTATTAGGAAACTCAAAGTGTGACTTTTTGCACTACACAGCGTTCATACCTTATATTTATTTATCAGTGGTGTTGTAATATCACTTCCTGTTTTTCGTTCAATAATTACAGGCCGGGTTTCAGTCTGTGCAATGGGGAAAAAAGGATGGAGTCAGGCTTCACATTAGCGAGCCGCAATTCAGCATCCTCCAGGCAGGCAGTGGACAGGGTGTCTTCTGGTCACCAACATTGATGGAGGAAGCGTCAGTTGGAATGGAGGAGTGCCGCTAGTAAGAGGAATTGTTTGCTGCATGCAACTTACTTACCAAATTCAACAGGACAACTACAACAACATACAGATACAGTATCCATTGTTTTCTTCTATGAGTGTGACTGCATTTCTTGGATCTCTCTCTGCTTCTAAATTGATCCCTACAGCCATTCTATAGGTTTTACTTCGGCTATTTTTTAAACCTAATTTAATGTAAGAAGTGTTTCTCTGAGTGCAGAGATAGGCAAGTGAAAACGCTGCAGCCCTGTACTGTCGCATTCTGTCATTCACGGTTGTCGAAAGTACTACTTACTTTTCAGTAACAATGCATGCAGTAGTGCATGCACTTCCATTTTTGTCACTTAAAAGATTTATGGTTAGCTTTGTACCCAAAGATTTCTTTATCTTCAATTATTGTTTGTCCATGCTGTGCTTTTTTTTCTTCTCTCAACAAAACCTACCCAAAAAGAAACCCCCATTCCCATCCATTTTACAAACCCTAACCCTCTTCCCCTGGGCTGTGTGGTTTTGATTGGTGTGTGACTAAATGACATCAATAATTCCACACACTTGCTGGGGAGGATAAGGTCATAGCAACAGGCTGGTGAAGGAATCCGAGGATATATTCTAGACTTACTCAGCTTCAGTACTATTTCTTGTAGTAGTAGCCAATGTCAAAAAAATTCAACGCAAGTACTAGTTATACTTTCAATACTTTACCATTTGTTAGGCTACATTGTGGCACTGTTCTAGTGTACTGTCACCTGCTATATTCTCTATCGTACCGTTCTAATGCTACGGTAAGGACAAACAAGGTTCCAATTTTTTTTTTCAGATGCTGCAACTCCCACTGTGTAACACCACTAGTACCAACGCAATGATGACATTTCATCCGCCCAGGATTGCCATATCGCCATTTGATGTGCAGCTAGCCCTGTGCCTAGCCCTATTTCCAAATACAAATTACAGGTAAGATAAGCGTTTGGGGGGAGGAAGTATAATGGAGTATTAGGAGAGACGAGAGACTGATGCTAGTACTTGTAAAGTCCTAGGACTATTGAATTCACTTACTCTGTGAGAGGCACTTAGTTTTGAAAACATTTGGGCAATTAATTACACAACTTGAATCAACATGCCACTTAAGTGTCACCAAAACAAAGTTACTGTTAAACCCCCACCCACCAGCCTCAAAAGCAGTAAAAAAAACACATATGCTAAGATAGAGTTTAAAGTATATTTATATCCCTGACAAAAATAATCTCCCACAAGACCCAACCCACCCCCACTCCCTAACCCCAACGAATGTCCGTGAAAAGTCCAAAAAAGTGAAAAAACCCAACTCCCAATTCCCACCCCCCAGAAGTCTTCAGAAAAGGGGCAACGGACAGTCTCCTCCTACTAATGGCTGCTGCTGTTGAATTTACGGGCCAGGTCAAAATGCTCCTTGCGGAGGGTCTCGAGCAGGGTTTTGGTGTTGAGCAGCTCCTGCTTGAGGTAGGAAACCCTCAGGGAAAGGCGGTGCATACGTTTCTTCCAACTCCTGTGAGGGGCAGCTGATTTCTTCGCTCGGCGGTGGTGGGTGGCTGCAGTACCTCGGCTCCGTACCGCTGGAGACCTGCGCCGTCTGGGTGACCCAGGGAGCGCGGAGGAGGATGCAGCAGTCCCTGTAGATGTAGTGGTAGACTGCGTGTCCCCCTCCTCCTGGGCCATCAGCCGCCGATATTCAGAGACAGTGGCCTCCAGCCTCCGTTGCCGGGCCCGTGTAGCCAGCTCCTTCCGGGTTGGTTTGGAAGGAGCATCTATATGAAGAAAGAAAGACATAGTCTGTAACCAGTGCTCTTTAAGATTAACAAAAAATGATTCAGCAGAAAGTTGTGTCACAGTAGAACTAGCAACTTGCAAGTGCAGTACATAACTATTGTGGCCAGTATCTATCTAACCTCCCACTTCTTCACCCTTGCTCTAACATTAGTGGGAGTTTTAAGGAATCAATTCTACGAGCACTATGGACTCACTCCATTAGAGTCCACTACGACAGTACACCAGTCTTATTCTTCTTCTTCTCTCTTGTTTAGCAAAATTGGTATGTTAACTTCTGCAAGCCGGCATCATGCCACTGCAGTCAACTTGCACCCGAGGAAAACAGACGCCCGCCATGATGAGTGAGACAGACTTGCGTTACTGTACCAGTCCAGTACATACAGGTGGTGATGCTGTTACTTTTCTATTACGGGTGGCACTGAGAATACACTGTTACAAGGGCTACTGCTTAATTAATTTAAGTTTCACCCTACAGTGCCAATGAATACTAGAAAAGGAAAATGAAGAAGATAAATAATTAGATTATCTATCACTGCACATGGTATGTATTTACTTACATATGGGATGACTTTAGGTGCTTTGCTTTTTATTGAGTGAACAGTGATACATCCACACATGAATGACCGAGTTCTACTAAACTTATTAACATATGTAGTGAGTGGCCATCGTAATAGCCGTATATATGCTGTGCTTGCAATACAAACTACTGCTACTATGCATGGTAGTATTCGGACAAAATTACAACTTCTTTTCCTTGTCTTTCCTACACTGGACGGACGTACGGGTGCGGTGTTACATGCTCTTCAAAGTAACACTTAGTTCATCCAGTGACCGTCTACTCTCTCTAGATACACATATGCTATCTAAGAGTCAGATAGTACCATGATCCAGGCATCCATCCACTCAAACTATGGGGCAGATTAGGATTGCGGATTTCCCGCATCCTCCGGGCCAGCGGAATCCACCGCCGGCCCGGAGGATGCAGGAAATCCGCAGCGGACTGAAAAAGACCCCCCACCAGATTAGGATGGCTGGGGGATCGTTTTTCAGTCCGCAGCTTTTCCGCTGCGGTCGCCTCCCGTCCGCGGCAGAAAAGCACTAACATGGCTGGCGGTGTCTATCAGACACTGCCAGCCATATTAGGATGTCTGGAGGAACACATGCCTTTACGCGGCGGCATTTCCGAAGTGCAAAGGCAGACAGATTTTTGTTTTGGGCCCGTTGCAGGCCCCCAGAGGTGAAGGAGGGGGTGGGGGGTGCACATGGGGGGTACCTATGGTACCCCCCTGCATTTGCCTGCACAAAGCTGCAGGCACCACGCGGTGCCTGCCGCTTTGTGCATACAAATGCACAACTTACATTTTTATCATTGCGGCGGGTGCTGCTTCAAGCAGCACCCGCCGCAATGATCAAAATACAGGGTGTGACCGCCAGGGTGGCAGTCACATCCTAAATACCACGGAGGGACCGCCACTGCACCTGCGGACGGTCCCTCCTACTCTATGGTGGCGGACGGACTCAGGTCCGTCCGCCATCATAATAGGCCCTTAAATGTCAATCATTCTTCTTCATGTCTCTCATCTGGACAAACCTTACATTTTCTCACGGGGAGCAGCACACTATGCAGTCTGCAATCTCAATAAGTAAGGTATATATTAGCTTACCACTGCCCGCCACTACCATGGCAACCCGCACAGCAGTTTGGTCCGGCTCCGGCACTGGCACCGCCTCCTCCCCAGAGCTTCTCTCCTCCACCTCCGCGCTGGGCCTAGCACCAGATGTTCCACCTACAAAGTACATTTAAGAATGTTAGATGTCATAGACATACACCACTCACTAGCATTTTGTCTATGAATGAAGAAATGTGAATACAGAAACAAATCTAATAATGTGTGACTGTCTACTCTAAAGTAAAATTTTCCAGTGAAGGGTCTGGTCTTGCTGCACTTTTTGGCACAACTGATGAATGCTTGCTTTTTAACAGGCACCATTTTTCTCATAACAGACAGAAGCTTCACTCCTAAGAAAAAATCATCATCACCACCACTAGGACAGATGGACCAATGATTCATCACCAAAAAGAAAAATTAAAGTTCAAACCAGGTGAGGGCTCGGCTTGCCCACAATAAATGTGTGAAATAAATCACTATTAGCACTTTTCCATTTTTAATCAACCGTTTCTGTTTTATGACAAGCTTGATTTTAATAAATATTTTTACTTTTAATAAAGCTTTAAAACTTAAATAGCCTCTGTCCTTTTTGGTCATGAGTGAATGAGCAAAAGGTTTTGCAATTTGCAAGCATGAGCCCGTGCCTCTGACACTTCTGGACTCTGACTCCGTACTTTTGTCCTGCATTGGATAATCATCATTGGGGATCAATCATCGATGAATTTGGGAGCTAAATGACTGTGCCACACTATCTAGTCAGTAAGGAGATTGGGGGTTCTTCAAAGTTCTGATATCACTGAGGTATGTGGAAAGTCTACCTGCGCCTATTATAATTGATAAACAATGCACTATTTAGTGTCCATAGTTCTGTTTGTGCAGATTTGTCCCTGCAACAGTAGTAGAATGGATTGTCCTCCTATCCAAACCAAAAGTAAAGTAGTATCTTATTCATTCTTGGTGGTCGTTCACCTTTTTATTGTTGGCAATTGTCAAAGCATAAACATTTAGAAGACTTGAAAAGACATTATGGACAATCCCAGAGGACTGCACTCAGTGCATAGAGCTATTGCTGACTAGAATGGGAGTCCAATGGAATTGCCAAAAGTGCAATCTTACTTAGCTTCACAGACAGACTAATAAGAATAATCTAGTAATACTACAGGGAGTCATTGTTGAGGCAGGATAAGAATTTAGATACAGTCTACAAGAAGATCAAAGACGATTTAGAAAAAATCTAATGAGGAACGCTAGGAAAAAATAGGTACTCTATATTAAAATTAAAACTTACCGGGGCCAGCAAAGGAGCCCTCGCCTGACCGATCCTGTTCAGCAGCAGCAGCAGCCTCCTCCAATGCCCTCTTGCCCCTGGGGGGAGCTGATGTACAACATGAAAGAAAGAAAGACCAGAAAACATGGAGGAGATTTGTCAACCAAATCAAACATTTCAAAAGAACAATAACAAAATATTTTGGCGAAATAGCAAATAGACAACTATTCCACGGGATATATTGACCGATCTCATGTGGTCTACTACGTTATTAGTATTGCTTGATTTGCAGACCGTCGACTTGGAAAGTTCTTATGTAACTCACTAAACAAAGTACTAAAAAGGTTTGCCTAGGACTGGCAGGCAGCAGTCCGCAGCACGCGAAGTGACAGACAAAGTCCATCGTGATTGCAGATCAGCGACAACACTAAAGTTTCCTACTACATTAACCAGTCATTAAAATACTCAAACTATCAATCCACCACCACTATTTCTTCTTATCGCCATGTGCACAAAGGAAGGACTGGACTTGAGTCTGTAGGGGCTTATTTAGAAGCCCCTTGCTGCTCTTTTGCTCCATTGTTGCGTGACTTTTGTGACGCAGCGGCAGAACAAAAGAGGCGCCATGGTGCGGCATATATTAACAACGTGACGCATATGGGAGATGCATCACGTTGTAAAGCCCTGCGCCATCAGGGGGTGCTCCGGCACAAGGGAGGGCGTTCCTGCGCAGGAACGCATTGTAAAAAGTGGCTGAGGGAAATCTACAAGATTTCAATCAGTCACTTTGAGGACAATGATGCGTGACTTAAACCCTGCGCCTGCTTGAAGCAGACGTATGGCTTGACGCAGCATTGGGGAGATAGGGCACCCCAGAGCATTGCTGGAGCTGAGCCATCGTTGCGCCGCAACTCCAGCAATGCGCCGCCTTTACGACACAGATGTGTAACGCTTTGGTGACGTTTTGGGCCCATGGTGGGCCGCATTGTAAATACGGCGCACCATGGGTGGTGGTGGCGCACAATTACTTGCGCATCCCTGCTACTTTGCAGGGATGCGCCGGTAATTAAAAATCTGACCCTTAGTGTCTAGCATTAGGCAGTTCTTTAAACTACACTCATGTATAATTTCACAGGCCAATGAAATGAGCACAAAATCGAAAACAAATAAGCATAGTAGCACCGCTACTGAGAAGGAGAGCAGTGCACCTGAAATACACAGAAGATTTTGAAATTTAATTTACCTACAATGTAATAAGCAGCATTATTGCTCTTGGTAAAAAACAAAAATTTGCAAGATAATAACACACAGAGCAGGAGAAAACATAGTAAAGAAATAGCTACTACTACTCACCAAGCCCGGGGATCTCAAGGCCGAGCAGGTCGAGCAGATCACGTTCCCGGTCCAGGACATCCGTCCAGCGGTGGGTGGCCTGGTTGTAGCTGCCCCGGACCCGAGTGTGGTGGTAAATGGCCCGTCACACCTTCTCCCACCGCTTCCGGCGCTCCTGGATCCCATACCCGCTAGCGATCTTGCCGCCTGCCATGATGGTCCTGGGGAGGCGGCGCTGAACATAAAAAATTAGTGCGGCCACCTCCTCCGGGCTGAAGATCTCCCAGGGTGCGACCTGCTCCCCCCTCAAACTCCAGCACGGGAGCCGGGCACGGGGTGCGGGACCCTTCCCCTTCTCGGGATGCTTCCCGGCTCCCTTTACCATGGTCTGGGCAGAAAGGAAGCTAAATAATAAAGAAAATAGAATGGGGAAGAGAAGAAAAGAAAAGAGTTTAAAAAAGTAGTTTAAAATTAACCAAAAGTAGCAGAAAACACAAAAATATAGAGCTAGAAATATAGAGGGATAGATAATAAGTAAAATGGATCAAAAAAAACTTCAAACAAGCAAAGGATGGCAGAGATTCAGAGAGGATAGAAAAAGCATGCCCAGAACCATAGCAATAAATGAGAAACAAGATGGCTGCGCCCGTTCACGACTGCGTGGGTAAGTTTGCGCGAGATTTTCCTCGCGAACACACGCGAAATTGTACTAGCGAGCCGCACACTTTGCGAGATTACACATCGCGCCCGGAACTGGAAATACGTCATGCAAACAAGATGGCAGCGCCCATGAACGACCGCGAGGGTAACTTCGCGCCATTGCGCTACAAGCGGCTCGCTAAAACGCACAAAACCTTGCAAACTAACACGCCGCAAAAAAACAAATCGCATATTCGCACGAATTCGCGGCTTCCGAATTCGATCTCGCGCAAGTTCACGCCCCGAGAATCCCGCGAAATTGCAGAAAAACGAGTTTTGCAAAAGTGAAAGCACTCAGCGGGTGCAAAAGTTCAAACTCATCATTAGTAACCATTCCCTGTAGTGCTTCCTGACTGGGGCCCCTCCAGAGTTCAGTTGCTAGTTGCAACAATTGTATGACCCTGCTCTGACCCTCACAGCAGGCTCATAGAATAGCTACAAGAAGGCCACAAAGGTCCTGGAAAAAAAATGCACTGCAACAGAAAGCAAATTACTGATAAGGAAGCAGGTGCCAGACTGGAATTTTAAAACAGTGATACATTAATAAACCAACCCCAAATTAATTAATGTCAGTTGAAGCAGGGCAGGTGTGCTTGCTTTTCCCCCCCATAATCTACAGTGATGATGAACCAGAGGGTGGCATTGATGTACCAGAGGGTGGCATGGGTGAAACAGAGGGTGGCAGTGGTGAAACAGAGGGTGCTGGGAACCTGTGATGATGAACCAGACGTAGAAACAACATAGTTGCGACCGTTGCGAGCCGATAAGTAAGTTCGCGATTGCGAACTGGTACCAAACCCTCGCGAACTGGCAGAAACCCTTGCGAACACAAAAAAAATCCGCAAATTCATGAGAATTCACGAATTTTGCGGATTGCGAGTTCGCAAATATGCAAATTCGCGAACGCCAGATTCGCAAAATTCGCCCATGCTTAATTGGAACCCTTTCCCATTACCTGAGGCACCAGGCAGGGCTGCCCCCTGTCACTACTACTTTCTGCGGTAGCTATGGAGCCATTAGCTGCTAGAGTTCGCCAACACCACTCCGCCTGAGGTCTAGTTTTTACTCATAGGAATCCTATCATCTCGAAGTATGCTGACGACATTACGCTATACATTTGACACCCGGACAAAAATCTAAACCCAGCGTTGAGAGAAATCCTTTGATTTTGCGGAATGTCTGGCATTAAAATTATTTCGTCCAAATCCTCCATTCTACCTCTTACAGATGTCCCACATGATACCACATTGGTATTTCAGCTCACATGGGCGGATGATGCGGTGTAATACCTGGGCATATGGCTCAGTAAGGACCTACAAAGCATCTGGCGATTGAAGTTTGGTAAACTATTGGACTTGCTGGAGGGAGAGTCGAAATTCTCCGTTCCCTTGCCTCTGACACTAGCGGGCAAGATTGCCATAATTATATTGATAGTTCTCCCTGAATTTTTATACCTCTTTGTTAATATTCCCATACCTCTAACCCCGGCCTTTTTTAAGACTTGACGCACCGTCATGATCACTCTGGTTTGGGCTGGTGGCCAACCCCGGGGAAATTGGTAACTGCCACAGGGAGGGCTGGGAGCTCCCAATTTTTAACTTTATGCACTGAGAGCGCAAGCACAGTTTCTTCACTTTTGGATACAGACCATCCGGTTTCAGCCACATGCGGTCATTGAGCGTGACATGGCTGATCCAGTCCCGCTACACATGGCTGTTTATCAAGCTTATCGTAGAAACTCGAACAAAATAAACTCAGTTGAAACCCTACGCTGGGCCTGGGAGGACCTGAGGAGGAGGACAGGTACTCCACCGATGTATGCACCATCCACACTGCTTGGGCTCCACCCACACTTCCCCTTCCTACTTGACAAGGGTGCCATTGCACGTGCTAGCAAAATGGGCCTCTCTACGCTAGGTGACCTGTACCCACAAGACACGTTCTTAGGTCCTCCATTAGGTCAGGAAGGAGGCAAGGCATCGATCCTAGATTTACTCCTATATTACCAACTCCGAGCCACCTGCAAAACAATGCCTCCTACCTTTACAGCTCCTCCAGTTATTCTGAAACCGTTAGAACAATTATTAACCACACCGACCTCTTGCAAATTGGTGACCAGGCTCTATACTCTCACGCAAACAAACATCCCATGGGTTGCCCCAAAGGCCCTGGCCCAGTGGAAGGACGAGCTGATAGATCTGCCCACAGATGCACAATGGGCGTTTTGTTGCACGCAATTAAGGTTAATTATCCCCTAACAACAAGCTGAGACTTATACGTTTTACATTTCTACACAGATGCTATTGCACCCCCTTACAGCTATATAAGTTGAAGCTACGTCCAGATTCGCGCTGCTGGAAGTGCAAGCGATAACCTCCCACCTTTCTACACATTGCGTGGGATAGCCCTGTCATATCCAGTTTCTGTGTGGTGGTGTATGATGCCATACAGGCCATCACAGGACTACAACTGGTATGCTCCCCATTAGTTGCGCTGCTAGGCTACGTAGAAGAGACATCGCCTGAGTCACATCGCCTTACAGTTATGTTGCTTTTGCTTGCAAAGCGTAGACTGGCCATACACTAGGGAGCCCCTAGACACCCTTGAGTTCCTGTATGGATCCAAGACGTGGCTCATTGTCAGGAGCAGCTGGCGGCTTATTGGGATCTAATGCCAATGGCATCTCGCTCTAAAGATATTTGGTAACCTTTCATGACCTGGCTTGGAAGAAGGGATGTGCACCTCACTGATGACACCATAACACTAATAGCTGATGGCCTGGTAGGAAATGGCCCGACAGATGACTCGGTGCCTAACACCTAGCGCATGCTATACCTCCAGTCAAAATAACGACCCCCTCCCTCTATATGGTGCTTACTATGAGCAAACCGATGATTCCTCTCCTATTAAATTTGTCATCTTGACGTCCCCAGTCGTGTTCTGCCTCTTCATATTGACATCAAGTCTCCTTAATAATTACTTGTTACTGACTGTTCTAACTTATGTGAAGTTGCATTTTCTCCAGGTAATGTAAATCTTTGGAAAGTGATTGTACTGTACTGATAATGGTTGAAGAGAGACCCTCTTATAAGATGTCTTAACTGCGACCTTTGTGCAATGAATGTAAATAATCTGCTTTGCTACCTAACTGTCTGAATACAATTAAATAAAAACCTTTTTTTTAAAGAGTTAATGGTGCTCTTGAAGTTGCAGTTGTGCAGACAAGGCAGCACTGTGGAAGACCAAGAGACGTTCACCAGCTGTCCCATGTCAGATGTTGAGAGCCTGGGGGGTCAATGTCTGGCAGGGGCATTAACAAGCCTTGGCAGCTGCAACCAACATAGTCATCGGAAAAGGTGCATTGTTGGGACCAGCAAAGTCCAGGTGGCTCACAATGGGCAGGTAAGTCAGATTAGGCCCCTAGTAAGGAGGGGATCCCATTGAAGGCAAATAAGACTCTCAAGAGACCCATGGGCTGAAGGCACAGGAGTCACAAGAGGACCTTGAGCAGCTCAATAATGAGGAAGGCCCATGGTGCAGAGGAAGTAGTGAGGGCAAAAATCTTGGCTGCATCAGTTGCTTGAGGTTGGAGCTTTTTGGAGCCTGAAGATCTCTGAAGAAGAGGGTCAACAAGCCTTGGAAGCGGCTAGTCGACGAAGTGCACAGGGGTTCTGTTCCAGCGGTTCTGACGATAAATACTGGCCTCAAATTCGATATGAAGACTGTGCAGGCCTAGAGGGAGTTGCAGAACCACCACCTTTGTTACTGAGCCTTTCAGATTCTGGGGAGCCCAGGAGCAGCAGACCGATCAGCTGCGTTGCAGTGCCTGCGGATGCAGGGCAGTCACTTGTTCACTCCAAGGGAGATTCCTTTGAGTGTCTTGAATGTCCACAGGCCTGGTGAAGAACCTGTATGGAGCACGGGCACAGACGTTGCAGAAGACTGGCAGGATGACGAGACCAGGAGCAGCAGGAATCTTCCCCGTTGCAGTTCGGTTCCCAAAAGCAAAGTCAAGTGAAGTCCAGAGTGTCCAGACTGTTGAAGTTGAAGTGGTGTTCAATCTGAAACTTGTTCCATGACGAATATAGGGACCCACCCACAGGTAAGCCCTTAAGTACCCTAAGGAATGTACTACCAGAGGTGGGGCTGAACAGTAGGGAGGTACTCCCATGTCCTTTGACCAGTTTCACGCCAGAGCATCCCTGAACAGGGCTGGACAGGAGTGTGCAAGGAGGACACCAAATGTGCCTTTCAAGCAGTTGGAATGGCGCTAGCAAGTGCCCCCACCCTGTCCCAATACACTAACTCATGTCTGGGAGGTGGTTACACCTCTCTGTGACAGAATACCTATTGTCCTGCCTTCCTCTGCTCGAGCTTGGCTCAACAACAGGAGGGCAGAATTGTGTCTCTGGTCAGAAGCAGCCATAGTTTGCTGTCCGGGTCTAGAAGACTGATACTAGGAGCACTGAGGGTCTCCCGGAGGAGCTTTCAGTGCTGTCCCTAGGGCGGTGCGATCGCTGGGCGTTGACTTGAGGTAAGGGCGCCCTGTTTGCAAATATATTATAGCTCGAAAACCACCTGCTGCCGAGTTCCTTGCCTCCAGCAATTTTCAGACTTCAATAAAATGTCAAGATTACTCCGTGATTAATGTTCTTCCTGGAGAGAAACACATTTTTGTATAGTTGGAAATGACTCCTTGTAAGGTAGCTCAGAGAGTTAATATGCCTGCTGCTAAAAACTTGTGCCATGATAATCACAGAGTGCATACAATGTTAATAGGTCAATGGTTTACTACTATTGTCAGCGAGATCTTTTTGTTACTTGCATTTTATAAGTTAAAATCCTAATACAGAGCAATGAGCTATTAAGTGTCCTCAAAGGTCTGAATGCAAACTTCAAAGTTTATATTAGAACAACATGTTTTTTTGCCCGGTCTTTCCTTAACTTAATCTTGCAAAAAAAATGGTTAAAAGGGGTAAAAATAAATTATCATTATTAAATAGAACCCCTAACAATTAGTGTTATGTTTTAAATTCTGAATTTGTGCTTTTCCAGACCAAAAACTCTTAAACTATACTGCCTGCCAGTATGAAAAACATGTGACTCCTACATCTTGTAATCCTCTGTCTTATGTAACGTTTCCTATACACTGATTTACACGTGTAATTGTCTCTGTTAAATATGTGTATGATGTAAAGTGCTCTGACATCTCACACTGCTTTGAGCGGCGCTATAAAACTAAATGAATCGGAGAGACTGGTTATGGAGATTTGAGGGGCACTTTTAACTGGTGGTTGTGAGGGAATCAGTGGCAGAGGTGGTCACTGGGGGGGCGCCAACAAACATTGTCACACAGGGCGCCACCAGTGCTAAAGCCGGCACTGGTGGTTTTACAGTGCATGGAATCGTACTACTACACCATAACATGGAATCATACCTCCCACACCTTTTATGGTGTGGGGGTATGATTCCAACATGTTTGATACTAAACATGACAAGGTTAAGTACAGCCACTTTAAAGATGGTCATTGCGTAATGATGCATGGCCACTTTATGTATCTTAATGGCTGATGCATTTACAACCCAGGAGAATGGACTCTGAAGGTTGTAGGGGTGTCCTGCTCATGCAGGGGCACCCTCACACTTAGAACCGAGCACCCTGCCTTCAGGATTGAAAGGCCTGCCTTAGGAGTGACTTAAAGGTTTTAAGAGCAGTGACTTCAGATATAAGCAAAAGTATATCTGTCGTAAGTGGTTCTAGCACCAGCTTACAAAGGCTGCAATGGCAGGCCTGTAGTCACAATTTGAGTGGTCTCTCATGGGTGGCATAATACATGCTTAACCTCATGGGGGACCCCTTGTGTACCTATGCCACAGGTACCTTAGAACCATATACTAGAAACTTACAAGGATATATCAGTTGCCAATCAGGAGTGTACCTAAGCACTCACCAAGTTCAATTTAGGTAGGAAGAACAGACTGGGGTTCTGGTTAGCAAGACCCAGTCCGACTAATCAGAAAAAACATAACAACACCAGAAAAAAGTGCCGGTGCCCATGAAAGGAGATCCTACTTTCCTACAATGCCTGCGTTGGGTTAATGTGTTTTCAAGTTTGTGTAATGTATGACTCATGATTCACTTGTGGATTAGACAAAGGCAGTCAGCTGCTCACTTCATTTGTGATTGAAGGAGTTCTACGGGGTGTGGGGCATCTACCAGACAAGATTGTTGCTGTGTGGATACTCCAGTGGTCTGCACTTCATTTGACGCGTTTTTAGGTCGAGCGTGAGCCAGCGCACAAGAGCTGCTCTGCAAAGAGCTGTGGTAGTTGAGTGCAGAGAGAAGCTCCGCCCACTCCCCCGCACATTTTTTTCATTGGCTCATGTGTTTGTCGTTTGTAAATTCTGCCTCCAGATTCATTAGGAGCCTTAATAGTCCCTCCTTAGTACAGCCATGTCGTCATTTGTATCCTCCCATGGCTACTGGTCCCTTTACTTGCTTGTTACACTGGGTGTGTACCATTTCCTTGTCCGGCTCAGATAATAAATCAGAGGGTTCATTTATTCACTGTTTGTTATTGCCTTTTCTGTTTCTGTGTGTTGACACCGTTTAGAAAACGCTTTTCATTTTCACGTTCGGTTTGATGCTGAGGTCAGGAGGACAGACAGCCTCTGCCACAGGTGGTTAAAGGTTTCTCACAGAAAAAGTTGTATTTCACTCCTGCCCTCAGCCTTGTTGCGGTGATCAAGGCTTTTTATTGGAAAAGGGAGAGAAATGTGTTAGGGATTTCCACTTCTCCTCAAAATACCTTGTTTTGGGACTTAAAAAAAGGGACAGGGTCCTTGTTTTTTGTACTTCTGCTTTGAAGAAGGTGACGTCACCGCTGTCAGCATCGGGCTGCTTGCTGCAGCTTGCAAGGGCCTGTGCCATGGTCCGCGTGCTGTCAGCACCTGCCTACCCCCCTCTCCACCGAAGTCAATTGGTCATTGCTGATGGGGAGGAGTTAGTGACTGTGACCCGGTGGCCCGCTATTGCGCCGTGTAGTGTAATATGGCTCTTGGGTGACTTGGTGGTCGCGGCATGACACTGTGGCTCCCTGTGAGTTGGAAAGTATGACACACTATAGATTCCGGGCAACACTAGAGGCGGGCCGGGTGGCATACTCGCATTGCTGTGCACGCAGTAGTGGCTCATTGCCTGTCCAGCTTTGGCAGAGCCTGTGTCGCTGCCTCCAATGGTATTACTATAGTCCAAACAATGGTACAAGTACACCACTAGGAATAAGGACATTGATTGAAAAACAAACTAAAGAGAAGACCTACCCAAATAAGAGAAGAAGAAAAAGTGCTATTCGACAATTAAAACAACCATACCCATGTACAAATCATTTTCCTTCATTTTCAAGAAATAATTTCTTTATATTATCAAAAAAATATCAAAAACATTTATACAATGATTGCGCTCATACAGTTACACAAACAGAGTTATAAATGTAAACAATGACAGGTGTAAACAGACAAGATGTGGCTGAGGGAAAATACAAAAGCAGATATCAAAACAAAACAAAAATACACAAAAAAACAATTTGTGTCCTCATTAATTAAGGCCACACTTTTGGCATCGGCGGCGTTTCAAACCATAGATCAATGGAGGGTCATCATCAGGACAAAGCGTCAGGTGTAGGAGCGTCCACTGTATTTCAATAGAAAAGGGTCAGTCGTCATGAGGAGCGTATCAACATGAGATGTGCATCCAGCACGGGTAAACTCATAAACTCAGTGCAAAAGGAATAATCTGCCAGTATGTCAGAAAATATCTGAAGAGAATGAATGGAAAATTATAATTGTAGATGGTAAAGCCAAAATTGCCTGAAAAAACGCAGTCATCTAATATCAATTAATGGATAATCCAGTGGTCATGCAGGTTCCGGGGATCCCGGTCGGTGTGCTCAATTATGTGTCAAGTTTAAACCGCCTCCTCCCACCAGCCTGCCGACTCACTTTCTCTTGGCAGCATCAGCTCCAATGGAGCAGCACCACCACTACATTCCGGACTGACTCCCATCTGCGGCCGCGGCCCCCAAGTAAGTTAAAGTTACCAGTCTGTGCGTGTTAGCACAGTGCCAATGCCTGCCGGTGTCATTACCCAAAAGGTGACATGAGTGGGTCAACCGGTGCTTCATGTTGTTAGGCCTCTGACATTGGTCCCCTGTTGGGCTGGATCACTCATGTGATGTCAGAGAGAGGCCCCGCTGAGTCCTGATGTTCTCCTGATTTTGCCGGGAAGGAGGCTGGCCCCACGACAAAGGCTGGCAATCTGTGTTTTGTTTTTCTACCGGCCTGTCCGACAAGAGTAGCCACCAGAGGAGTGTGTTGGTGGGACCTCACACGTCCTATTTAGGCTGGGTCACACGTGGGAGAGAGGCCCTGGACTAGGTGTTGCTCTAAGCAGCATCATTAATTACCTGGGGGCCCAGCCTAATTCAGCAAAGGTTGGAGTGGGAGCACGAGCCTCAAAAATAGTGGAAGCACAAGCTTTAAAAAATATACAACCTCAAAAACACAGCTCCTGACCCAGTGTGCAAAGCCTTGCAAAAGGAGCTTGTATATTAACCTAGATATGAGTATGATAATTGAAAATCGTTTAACTACGCTTTGCAGCAGTTAACTTGGAGTTTCTAGTTGTTCAAATGGCTGTAATTTCTGATATTTATGTTTTCCGTGCCTCTATTGCTTAATTTCTCTCCTGGAAAAATGTCACTCATAGTCGTTAAAATGTCACTCATAATTACTCTGAAATTATGAAAATGTCACACAAAGCAATCTGAAACCTTGACAGCTATGCTTGTGTGGTCTTTGCATTCTGGTCCTGGGGGTTTGTTATTACCATTACAAAAGGAAAGCTACCCATGTCCGGATGCAGAGAGGAGACCAGAGGACTGATCCATCTACCCTCGGATGACGGAGGCCTACGTCAGAGCTCTGCCTCCGCCTCTACTGGTGATATGAGTTCAGAAGCATTGACAACTTCCTGTCTTTAAAATGTCTGTTGTCCCTTCCCTTTAGCTGCCAAATAATCATATGACACTTTAGGTCGCTCACGGCTTTTAGGCCAACAGTACTCTGAGAGCATTGATGGCCAACCTTGCTGTTCTGGAAGCAAAACTGCAAGTCCCAGAATGCAAGCGTTGTTGAAGAAATTGCAGTAAGTGGTGAAGGTGTCAAAGATAATCTTGATGTCATTTGGTAGATATAAGACTTCTCTTCCTCTTCTAGTCTGCACTTTCCACTTAGGACTCTTGAATTATAACTCCCGGCTCTAACGGTTGTGTTTTTTTTAAATGAGTGATTGTCTCCCCTGGTCCTCATACACAGACAGACTATATCACAGAAGTTATAGTGTGAGTCGGAATTCACAGAAAAAGAATCAATGTATTTGGAATACTCTATAAGTGGCAATCCAGGATGCACATGGGGGATGTATAATTCTGCCCGGTGGCAGGAGGTTACGTCACCTTTGGCCAGGCCTGTATTTCTAGCCGAGGGAAGTGTGCTTTCATTGACCTATGCTTCACGTTTTCTAATATAAGCAGAATCTGAAAGCCTCTCTATCCGAAGTGATGATGGCCAAAATGCCATAGCACTGAATGGGGAAAATACAAGGCTGATCAGTGGAACGCCATGAAAAATATAAGCCTCTGGCAATCTCTTAGGACTGCACTCCAGTGCATCGTTTTTTGCCCTCTTTCGCTTTTCATCAATCAATCAATCAATCATGAAATTTGTAAAGAGCACTACACACCCGTGAGGGTCTCAAGGCTCTAGAGGGGGGGTTGCTGCTACTGCTCAAAGAGCCAGGTCCTGAGTAGTCTCCTGAAGGTAGGTAGGTCTTGGGTCTGCCGTAGGAGGATGGGGAGTATATTCCAGGTCTTGGCGGCGAAGTAGGAGAATGATCTGCCGCCGGCAGTCATTCTTCGGATGCAGGGGATGGTACCGAGGGCGCAGTCGGTGGAGCGAAGCTGGCAGTTCTGGGTGTAGAAGGTGAGTCGTCTGTTAAGGTAAGCTGGTCCGGTGTTGTGTAGTGCCTTGTGTGTGTGGGTGAGAAGTTTGAAGGTGATCCTCTTGTTGACATGCAGCCAGTGCAGGTCTCTCAGGTGGGGTGTGATGTGGCTGTGTCGAGGGGATGTCGAGGATCAGGCGGGCAGAGGCGTTCTGTTTGTGTTGCAGTTGTTTCAGCAGTTTGTCCGGGGCTCCCGCATAGAGGGCGTTTCCGTAGTCCAGCCTGTTGCTGACGAGGGCCTGGGTGACCGTTCTTCTTGTGTCGGTTAGGATCCAACTGTAGATCTTCCGGAGCATGCAGAGGGTGTTGAAGCAGGAGCAGGTGACGGTGTTGACTTGCTTGGTCATGGAGAGTTTTGAGTCGAGGATTGCATGCGTGGTCGGTGTGTGTTGGTGCTGCTCCCAGGGTGGTTGCCCACCAGGAGTTGTCCCAAGATGAGGGGGTGGAGTCGAGGATGAGGACCTTCGTCTTCTCCGATTGGGTGTTGCCTTGTTCTACCCTAATAGTACCATGCAGCCTGACCTGCACTCAAGTCCATCGTTTTTTCTCTCTGTCGCTTCTCATGGTAGTCACCTTGCTCTGCCCTAATAGTACCATGCACCTTGAACTGCACTCCGGTCCATCGTTTTGCCCTCTGTCAATTCTAATGGGGGTCCCCTTCTTCTGCCTTAATAGTACCGTGCAGCCTGAACTGCCAGGCCAGGTTCCTGTGAACTGAAATACAAGGAGCCCCACATCAGGTTTGATTTAGGCAGGCCTCATTAGTGATGTACAACTTGAGGCCTGTGGCACAGTCCGCATGGAATGCCATATTTACGCATACGATTGCGGTGCCTGCGGATGCAGGGGAGTGACTCCTTCACTCCAAGGAAGATTCCTTTGGGTGTCTTGGATGTCCACAAGCCTGGTAAAGAACCTGTATGGAGCATTGGCCCAGACGTTGCAGAAGATTGGCAGGATGACGAGACCAGGAGCAGCAGGAATCTTCCCTCATGCAGTCTCAGTTCCCAAAAGTACTTTGGAAGACACAGAGGTGATGGGTGGAAGGCTTGAATACATATAATACACTGGCAACCATTCTGAGACGCATTTCAGTCTATCATTTTTTGCTCATCATTCCTCCTCCTCCTCTGCAGGAGTTCTCCAAATCTCTTGTTCCTGCTCAATGATGAACATTTCCTCTGAACTTCCCGGCCAGGTTTACTCCAAATAGGAACAAAAGCAATCCAGACCGCTTTCGGCATACTTGAATTCATAGGTGAGGTGCAGCTTGAGTTCTGTAGTGCTGTGAGCATTGGGCCTCTATCAAGGCACACTTAGGGTGTTGCACTGAAGAAACTCAAAGGTGATTGCTGGATTGCTTGCAAATGTCTCAGCGGCTGATTATGATTATGACCTTGTGGTCAAACAAAAAGGGAAGACCATTTACAAATTGTAAATGACAATGACTTTTGTTTATATTTTGGTTTTATAGCATAAATAAAAGAAATTGTCATTTACAATGTCAATAGCTTAAACTAACTTAAATGCGAGACCCATTGCATTGCAAATGGTTGTTTGACACAGACGTCACCCATGCTATTTGTATAGCTTGGCGTGCTTGTTTTAAATGTGCTCGAATGCTTCTTTTTTTGTTTCTTGAAATTCTTAAATGTGCTCGTATGCTTCTTTTTTTTCTTGAAATGCTTTCGGAACCTCAGGTTCATACTGTCAAACTATTGTGAGGAATACACATTGTGGCCCCTGTCATTTTTAGCAGGATTCCTTCATCCGGGAGACAATTAATCAGAGAAGCAGTTAAAGCATCTCTATATGAGGAGGTGCAAGTAGAGAGACGTTTGTCCCTCACAAAGGCAACTGTTTGGAGATATGTTATGCCCTTAGGACAGTCCTGAGTTCACTCCAGAGTGATCGTATACCATAAGCATCACGTTTGTAGTCCGTACTTCCTTTCTATATGCTTTAGACAAGAAAAGTTGCAAGCTCACTTCATCCTATCGGAGCATGTCAGATGCCATTTTAATGGAACCTCAGCAAAGCACAGTGGCTCTACCCCTTATCTCGTACCTGTCAAAACAATGTCATAAACATTTGCTTTGTCACATAAATGTAGTTCCCCATATCTAATATTCTCTTGAAGAATTATGTTTATTAGTTGCCAGATTCCTAGCCATGTTGTACATTGTTCACTTTTGATCACATGTGTAAATAGATTGATGTTTTAATGTAAATAAATAATGATGAAAAGTTGTGAAATCCTCGCTTCAGTTATTACAAATAGAATAAAGACACGAAAGCTCAAGATAGGTCTTTGATGAATAATAGATCACTTTCAGTGTAAACACAAGTGCATGCTGTGAGTCCCTGTGGCGAGAGTATTATACATTTTTCTGAAGGCGAGCATTAGCGCAACATATTTTTTCACGTCCTTGACAGTTCATGTAGCTCTCAGACATTACTAAGCAAAACCATTTTTTTTCATTTCGTTATTAGATTTTCAAGATACCAGAGATTAATCATGGCGTGCATTGCATCGGTGTTCATTATCACAGGACAGGCAGCAACACTAATGCACAGTGCACCGTGCGGGCATCACTGCCTAGCCAGGGGGTGGAGGATACCTTATCGGGCAATAATGCATCTACCATCCAAAATATGGCTCCGCGCCCGTGGATAACGGTCAGGTTGGGGGGCGGGAGGAGGGAGGCGGGGTAAGGGCAATATTATAAAGCCTGGGATAAGCAAAATGTGTAATACATCGGTATGCGGATGGAGTCCCCGTGAACTTTTAGATAGGAGTCTTGTGATTTGTGACATTAGCGGGGCTCTGAGACATTCCATAACAGGGTAAGAATATTCCGTGTAGGTGTAGAAACTGAGAGAGCGCAATTTGAATAGAAAGTATATAGTAGCCATATCTAGACGTATATGTTATAACCATAGGAATGGAACGCATATCGTAATGTAAAGTTGGCGACTATAGCATAAAGGCCAATGGATGTGATAACATGATATAGGAAATATAAATGTATTCATACGTTAAACTGCATTAGATTTAGAAGACCCGTATGCATGAAGGGTAAATGTATAGAAAAGTGTAGAAATGCTTAGGAAATGTAGAAACGTGCACAGCAGACTTCGTGTACGTGTGTAACTTTAAACATGTGTAACGTGAAATGGAGAAGCGGCGAGAAAATAACGTGGAAAGGCGTAAACGTGGAGAAACGTGGATAAATGTATAAGAGAACTTACATAAAGATGTAACCAAGGAAATGTATAGGTTATATTCTATACAGTCGTATTCTATGTAGTATATATTTGATGTAGAATGTTTAAGTATAACTAGGGCTTTTGCTAAAATACGAATATATAAATGTATGCCAAAGGTTATACTGTGTAGAGGGCTTTTGTAGAAATGCTGGAAGAGTTTAGGTCATTTGTGTTTATAACCTAACTGGTCAAGAGTTCGAAGGAGCATAGTCACATGAATGTAATTTAGTGGTCTTGTGAAGGTCGTAAATAGCTTGATGTGGACATGAGAGCCGAGAAGTCTAGCACTTGTTAGATTTAAGGTGACAATGCCGGACGGAGCTTATTGCTCGAACGTGAGGAGAGACACTTTGAATATAGACTATGTTTTGACAAGACCATTCACAGGACCTAGCAGGGTCAAGTTAAGAGACATAGAGTTAAAGCCTTGTCTAGATTCATATGTTACTCGATCTGAAAAGAGTCAATAAAAGTCGACGATGAGATGATGGAGATGACATCTGAAGAAAAAGGTCAACTTAACGGACGACGCAAGGAGTGGACGAATGGAAGAAGCAGGAAGTTGACATCATCGGGGAAAGTCCGTGGTGGGCGTCAAGGGGCGTTCCACCCACACTGTGATTGTGTATTTTAGGGACAGCACCCCGGGGAGGAGGTAGCAATTGGGAGATTAGGAACAGCGAGACGAATTGCTCAGAGCAAGGGTGAAGGGTAGATGCCTTGAGCAGATGCGCTGAGACATCAGAGCGCAAGGGAGCAGTAGGCCGAGGACCCTTAGAGAGCGGATGGGTAGGCAGATAGGGTACTGCTTCTGAAACTTAAGATTTCCTTTAGAGGCTAAGAGAGTTTGAACTTCTTTGGAAGTCAAACTGCTGACACCTTTTTAGGGAAGAAACTTGCGAAGTAGGATTGTCACATAGCATAGAGTAGGGACAGTTTTAATTCGATTATTGTTTTTATCTTACTGCAGATGACGCAGAAGGAACCACTTCACACCGAAGCTTAAGCGACTGATATATTAATTGATTTGTATTTTGTATTTTGTATTCTTTTGAGATTTTATCCTGAGTGGATTGTATCGTATTCAAATTAATCTTTATATAAACTTTTGAAATTTCATCAGTTGTAAGTGGTTCTTCAGAGTGGCGTCAGTTAATGGGGTTTGTCTAACCAATGCGGGGGTGGTCCTTTCCTCAATGACAGATAGCAACGATCCAAAAACAGATGAATGGGATTCTTTATTAAATTTATCATAATTATAAATTGATATCAAAATCCCGTTCCCCGCAGTTGGTAGCAGAATTTGATGGTTATCTTCTTGAGGAAGACGACCTAGGCCAGGTTAGTTTACCCCAAGGTCCCTAGTCATCGTCGACCAGAAGAAGAATTGCAGCCGAAGACGGTGCTGACGGTGCGTCGAGAGAAAAGCAGCAGAGTCGGTCGAGAGTGAGTATAAGGGTCATGCGTTGTAAGATTGCGGTGTTTTATGTTGTTCCTGTGTTGTAATGTCAAGCGGAGTTGAATGCCTGTAGTGTGATTGAGGGAAAGTTGTGAGCGCGCGCAACTGGATGAAATCTTATGTCCAGAGGACTTAAGTGGTTCAGGTGTATCGAACACCTAGAGTAATTTGTCTACCATTGAAAGGGGGTCATGAGGTACCATTGATTTCCCGACAGACCGATGATAGGGGGAGCGTATGTGTGAGTGAATGAGTAGCGGACGCTGGTCGTACGTTTACTGCGTGTAAGTAACCTATCAGTTAAGGCAAGTGTCCGACCGTAAGAGGAAAGACGCTGTGCCAGTTGAGGTAGCAATTACAGTTAGACTGTGGCCGTACAGTCAGAGAAAAGTGATCGCTTGGACGGAAGTAGTCATTTTTCAATGTATGAATGAAAACGCATGTGAAATCGGGAGACAAGTTGAGAAACGAGAGAAGCTGCTGAAGAAGAGACAAGTGACGTCAGTGTAGAACCGTGCTGGGATAGGCTGATTAGCGAGAGTCGTACAGGGATTGGTGGTTGTCATCAAGTAAGAAATATCATACGGGATCAAAATGAAGTGTTTTAAGGGTTTAGGAAAAATCTTTAAAAAGAAAAGGAGAAATCTATATGCCGGAGAAGAAGCTCCACCAGAAGGTACACCAGCATATCATATGGCAGTAAATGTAGGCTTACACTCAATACTGTGGATTTCCGAGTGGCATAGGCTAACAGAAGGGCAAAAAGAACTAGCGTTTCCAAGATTTGGAACGTTTAAATTAGAAGTGTTGAACCAACTGAAGGCGACAATGCTTTCAATGAGACCTTTACCGAGGCCAACACAATTTGAAGCTCTTGGTGTGTGGTTTAGAACAGCACACGAAAGGGGCGTAAAGAGGCGACAAGAAAGAGTGAGAAGATCGGTAAAAGCAGTGCAGGATGCTAAATGGGACGATGAAGCTAAGAAATGGAGGGTACAAAAGATAGAAGCGGACAAACTGTTCACCATGATAGAGGCTACGGGAGAAAGGAAACCCCTAGAACAGGAAGATGAGGAAAGTGAGTCGGAGGAGGATCTAATAGACAGGTTGTTAACAGATAAACCACCTCCATACAGCGGTGAACTTGCGAGTCCCATATTACCGCAAGTAGACGGAACTAGGTGGGGAGAATATAAGTCGATCCCAGTAACAGAGTGGGACGCTACTAAGACCGTAGAAATACCCCAAGCTAGTCCTGAACAGAGAGTAGTGGGAAGATTTGTGGTCCAGAGGGCTCCAGAGACGCAATGCGCTAGGTCATACCAGATGCCGGACGCCTTGCAGGTCCCGGTCACCATAGGCCCTATTGTGTCAATCTATAACCCAGAAGGGGTTCAACAGGAGGAACAGGCACGATGGGATAATGAAAGAGCAGAAGAGGAGAATAGGAATGCCACAATGAATCCCCACAGGCAAATACGAGCACCAATAAGTCGGAGTACCCCATTAGATTCCGCAGCAGGTCCCAGGGTAGAACAGGGAGGTCGAAGAGGACCAATGGACTTAAGGGGACCAAAACCGAAAACCCATAAGGAATTAAGGGAATACCTGAGAGAATGGGATGCGGCCGAAGAGGCTCGGAATAAAAGTTTGGAAACGGGATCCGAGTGGAGAGAGCAGGATAACAGGATTCTCTCTCATTGTGGAGCTGGCGAAAGCAGCCCCGAGTGGGAGGGAGGAAGCCAAGAGAGCAGAAGAGATACTTATCCTACTGATAACAGCAATAGGCTAATGTGCGAAGACAGGAGTGCAGGGTGTGGTGAAGTGCCTCGTGTCACCTTCAGTGAAGGGGAACATAGGACACAGGAGTACCGGAATACCTTCAGGTGCACACACCATGCCCCAGGTGAGAATGCGAGACATTGGAGTCACGGAAATATGGAGAGTCGCGAAGCGTCTCGACATACATCCGGGGACAGCGGAAGGAGTCATGAGAATTCAGGGAGTCACGAAACATCTCGCCATGCATCCGGTGATCATGAAAGAGATCACGGGAACACGGAAGATCGGCGAGGGCCTTTCATTTTGTTAAGTGACACCAGAAAACAAGCAAGTTATAATGGGTTAGAACCGAACGGTGGATCCTATCTCACATCTGGAGAAACCGAACCGAAAAATCGGAACGTAGGGTTGGGGGAAGGAGCCTTATTCCACCATACCCCACGGGACGATGGAAAGGCTTGGGATCTAGAAGGGTGGGAACGAAAAGATGGATGGAAGACTCCTCATAACTCACCTGTGCTCAGGCGTAGGGCGCATAGTGGAGGTGAGAGGGATATGAGAGAAGAACATAGAACTGAAATGCTGAAAGCTGAAATAAAAGCGAAACGGCTTGACGTAATGAGTTTGAAGGCAGATCTGGATGAATTGATTGATGGTACAGTGCAACTAGAGAGATTAAACTCATATACACCAGATGAGATACTGTTTCTATCCAAAGATATTACTCGAAGAGCGAGGTCAGTTCATGAGAACTTATCTAATTTAGCAAACAGGTACATGGTAGACCTGTCACGAACTAAGGCTTTACAGAGTAATCACAGGCTAACTTGCACGGATCAGGATTTGGATGATCGCAGAACGATCGCGCTGAAAGTACACATAAGGGAATTGATCGTAAGTATCAGAATATGGAGAGATCTAGATAGATGGGAGGAAAGATGGTCCAGAAAGGGCTCTGTTAGACGGAGTGTACTTGAGGGTTCCCAGGACACAGGCTTGATGCGAATGGAAGCCTTCCCTTTGCGAGAAATCGCGAACGGAAGTTACGTTCATGTGCCTTGGACTAGGGGGGATTTGGCGGCATTCACCAATTCCTTCCCAAAGCTTAGAGATAATCCTGTCGAGTGGTATAAGCAGGTAGAAAGATTCGTGAAGATTTCAAAGGTACTGTGGGTCGATTTGAACACACTGTTCGATATCGTAGTACCCGGAGACCTATGGACGGCGTGCAAGCTTAGTGTTGAATGGCCCACTCGTGAGCCATCAAGGGATACCCGGACGAATGGTCCATCAGATAGAGTCATGGAAAAGTACGAGAGAGTAATAACATGGCTAAAAGAGAAAGTGCCGGTACAAGACATAGATTGGGTAAAGATAGATCGAACCACTCAGGAGCCGAAAGAGACAGTTCATGAGTTTTACGAGCGATTGCTGAAAGCATTCAAGCAATACAGCGGATTAGATGTGATGGATCCCAAGGACATAGGACAGTTTGTTTCAAAGTTTGTCTTAGGATTAAGACCAGAAATATGCCTAATGATCCAACAGCATCTGATCTGTTGGCAGAACAAACCTTTAGATGAAATTCTGAGGTACGCAAGGTATTGTAGTGACGAAATAGACTCTAAGGCAAAGAAGCTTAAAGAAAAGTTAATGCTAGTGCAAATGCAAGCTGCTGGAAAGGATAAACCGCGGCAGCAGGGAACAGGAACGCAGGCAAAGAAACAGAATAATCAGAGCAGAGACGAGGAAGAAAGACCGAGACCGAGAATGGATATCGCGACCCTGAAAAAGACGACGAGATGCCATCAGTGTAATGAGGTGGGACACTGGCGACGCGAGTGTCCTTACAATGTTGAGACAGGGGAATTAGAACAAGAGGAGGAAGAGGTTCAGAACAACGTGGTTAAGGGAGCCACAGTCCCGAAGGGCAGGTTTGTCAAAGGGGGGACTCAGACTCCTCGAGCCCCGTTTCCTCAACCACCTCGCATCTCAAACGGAGGGAAAACCTACAGACAGATGCCATTGTTTGTAGGAGGAGAGGAATGTTACTACGTTGATCCTCTTACGGGGCAGCGGGCGAGTAGGGACGAAGACTGTACTCTAGGAGCCGCCTTGGAAGTAGATCAGAGAGGACCATACGTAGAGGCTGAAATAGCGGGATGTCCTACAACCTTTTTGGTGGATACAGGGGCCACTCGATCTACGTTGAGATCTGCGGTAGTCCCGGGTCTGCCAATGTCAGGAGAAACGGTACAGGTGGTAGGAGTTGCGAACAAAAGGATGACAAATCCCTTGACCGAACCAGTGTCGGTAAGGATAGGGAATTACAGTGACGAACATCAGTTTGTGATCTGCGATTCTAGTCCTGTGTGCTTAT
Organism: Lissotriton vulgaris; assembly: GCF_964263255.1. NCBI lineage: Eukaryota > Metazoa > Chordata > Amphibia > Caudata > Salamandridae > Lissotriton > Lissotriton vulgaris. The sequence continues at coordinate 1,527,150,840 of NC_141685.1, read as the reverse complement.
TAGGGAGAGATTTACTGTGCAAACTGAATTGCACGATACATTGCACACCTGAGGGAGTAGAAGTGCAGACCAATGATGAGGACGCTGATTTCAAAGTTGTAAACTCAAGGGAATGTGTGGAACTTTATCCTACCTTAACAGTGGAGGAGCTTCCACAAGACTTGAGAGAGAAAGTCTCAGCTGAGGTATGGGATTTTACTGGGGAAGAAATAGGATTGATCAAAGGAGTAGACCCGGTAAAAATCTTGGTAAGACCCCATGCTGAGTATCCAAGAACACCACAGTATAAGCTAACGCCAGAGACGATTGCAGGGATTAAGCCTGTGATCGAATCTATGATTAAGCAGGGAATACTGAAGGAGATCGTGGGAAGTCCATGTAACTCCCCGATCATGGGTTTGCAGAAACCTAGTGGAAAATACAGAATAGTGCAGGATCTTCGAAAGATTAATAACATTGTTGTTTCATGTTGTCCAGTGGTACCGAATCCATCAGTGATATTGTTTCAGATACCGTTCCAAGCTGAATGGTTTACCGTGATAGATTTGTGTCAGGCTTTCTTTTCAATACCGTTAGATGAAGAGAGCCAATATCTTTTCGCTTTCAAGCTGGAAGATCGCGTCTTAACATGGTGTCGTATCCCTCAGGGGTATACAGAGAGCCCATCGATCTTTAACCAGTTATTGAAACGAAATCTTGAGAGTCTGGTACTGCCCAAGAATTCAGTTCTAGTCCAGTACATAGACGACCTCCTAGTTGCGTCAGAAACTGAGGAAGCTTGCAGAGAAGACACCATCACCTTGTTAAATCACTTGGCTGAGAACGGACACAAGGTGTCTCCAAGTAAATTGCAATATTGTAAGACTGAGGTGCAATACTTGGGCCATAGGATTGAAAAGGGAAAGCGGAAGGTGTCTCCAGACAGAATAGAGGCGATTATGAAAATGAACGCGCCTACGACACAAAGAGAAGTCAGGATGTTTCTAGGCATGGTTGGTTATTGTCGACAGTGGATAGCAAACTTTTCACTGAAGGCCAAACCGTTATTACAACTGACGCATAAAGGAGTAAGTGATCCGGTACCATGGGACAAGGAGTGTTTGATGGCGTTTTTGCAGCTGAGGGAGGACTTATGTCGCGCCCCGGCTTTAGGAATGCCAGATTATAAGAAACCTTTTTTGCTTTACTGCTGCGAGAGAGAAGGATGCGCTTTAGCGGTATTAGCACAGGTCCATGGAGATGCGCGCAGGCCAGTGGCGTACTTTTCGGCTACATTAGATCCAGTAGCCGCAGCGTTGCCCGGATGTCTCAAATCCGTAGCTGCAACGGGTGTCAGCATTGAAAGATCTGAAAGCGTAGTTATGGGTCATCCGTTAGAAGTGTATGTACCACATTCTGTAGAACTGTTAATGACAAGGACGAAGACTCAGCATCTGACGAATAGCAGGCTCACAAGCTACGAGCAGGTCATACTGGCTGCCGAGAATGTGACCCTAAAGAGATGCTCTGTCTTGAATCCTGCAACCTTGATGCCACTTCCGAATGAAGTGGACGACGAAAATTGTACAGAACATGACTGCCTCGATGTGACTGAACTATGTACCAAACCGAGACCTGATATCGTAGATGAGCCATTGACAGACCCAGACGAAATTTTCTTCGTTGATGGTTCATGTGTAAGAAACGATGTCGGTCAGCTGAGAGCAGCTTATGCAGTATGCACGATTACCAGAGTTATAGAAGCCGCTTGCCTGGAAGGAGTACACTCCGCACAGGTAGCTGAAATTGTGGCTTTGACTCGTGCTTGCTTAGCAGGCGATAGACTTCGAGTCACTATATACACCGATAGTCAGTATGGTTTCGGCGTAGTTCATGATTACGGGCAGTTGTGGTCTCAAAGAGGTTACATGACCTCCTCGGGTTCTCCTATTAGGAATGGAGAATTCGTGAAACTTCTGTTAGAGGCTTTGCAAAAACCAATGGCCATAGCTGTGGTCAAATGTGTAGCTCATACCAAAAACACGGATTTTGTATCACTAGGAAATAAATATGCAGATGAGGTAGCACGTTATTGCGCAGAGCAGGGATATTCTCACACTGATACAAAAGTGGGGGGAATCCAGGAAATTACTGAATTGACCATGTTGTTAGACACTGTAGATACGTGGGATGAATTGAGAGCAGTACAGGAAAATGCACCAGATGAGGAGAAAAAGGGCTGGGAAACAGCTGGGTGCGGAAAAGGTGAAATGAATTTCTGGGTGTCTGCCGATGGAAGGGCAGTATTACCAAATGAGTTTGTTAGTCCCATGGCAAGGAAATTGCATGGATCAGCACACATAGGAAGAGATGCTATGGTGAGAGTATTCAGACAAACGTGGTTTAACCCTAAATTTAGAGTAGCGGCAGAAGCAGTGTGTCAGCGATGTACGATCTGTCAGCAACTAAATGTGGGTAAGAGAACACCAGTTACCTTGAGTCACGTAGGAAGGTCTGGGGGGCCTTTCAATAGGATGCAGATTGACTTCATAGAAATGCCTCCATGCAACAGACTCAGATACGTGCTAGTGATTGTTTGTATATTTTCTAGATGGGTTGAGGCTTACCCTACACGTAGGTGTGATACACTTACAGTAGCAAAATTGTTACTTAGAGAGTTGATACCGAGGTTTGGGGTGCCATCCTCTTTGGAATCGGACAGAGGAACTCATTTCAATAGCGAAGTGGTGAAGATGCTGTGTTCAGCTTTAAATATCGATCAGAAGTTACACTGCAGCTATCGACCGGAAGCCTCAGGGATCGTAGAGCAAATTAACAGTACTATTAAGTCCAGACTGGCTAAAGTTTGTTCATCGACATCCCTGAGTTGGCCAGACGCACTTCCAGTAGTTCTCATGAGTATACGTAGCACACCTGATAGAAGAACAGGCCTCTCTCCACATGAAGTGCTAATGGGGAGAGCTATGAGATTGCCATCGGTTCCGACTGCAGCGCTAGTGAACATCACAGACGATTTGATCTTGGACTACTGCAAGGGACTATCTGATGCCGTTAATTCTGTGTCCCTCCAGGTCCAGGCTGCAGAGGTTCCATCAATACAAGACTTGTGCCATGACCTGAGTCCAGGAGACTGGGTCCTGGTGAAGAAGCATGTCAGGAAGAATTGCTTAGACGTGCGTTGGCGAGGGCCGTTTCAAGTCATACTTGTAACGAATACTGCAGTGAAGTGTGGAGGTCTGCCAAACTGGATACATGCCTCACACACCCGAAGAGTGCCAACACCTCCAGAAGACACAGCTCCTCTCTCGGATGAGAATCCGGCGGGAAGCGGAGAAGTCATAGAGGAGGAAAGCCAAGCTGTGGAGGTGATCGAAGAAGCTGAAACTGTGTTGGAACAGGGCGACGAAGGTCAGGACACGAGTGGGACCGAAGTTGCCTCAGGAGAAGAAAGTAATTGGGAATCCGACACAGATATCGGACAAACTGAGAGTGACCAAGAGACAGTTCCTGGAACAAGGAGCGGAAAAACAAAGAGTGAAGAAGCCAGTTGGCCGGAGAGAAGGAAAAGGCCAAGTTCGGAAAGGAAAAAGGAAAGAACTCTTGCCCCGATCGCTGAAGAATCGGATCAGGAGGACGAGACGACAGATTCAGGAACTGAGAGTCCACGAAGATCAAGAAGGGTACGTGTGCCCTGCAGAAGGTACGCCACCCCAGAGTGGACTTATCTAGCAGATGTATTGGGGACAGAAATCTGGGAGAGTGAAGAGTGTGAAAGTAACCACTCTCGATCCAGTCGTGACAGTGGAGATATGGATGTTGGCGCCTGGGCTTGAGACTGAGGGGTTACTGACTTTCACACTTCCCATACCCCCACGTTTGAGTAAAATTCAAGATTTAGTGTTAAAAAGACTACAATTTCCAACAGTTGGTCAGCAAATGACAGAAGAAGAAGAAAAAGTTATTCGTTTTGAACTGTTAATTATTGTTGTGAAAGCTGCAGGTCCGAAAATAATTGTTGATGCATAAAAGACTTTTGTACTTATGTTATAAAGAAGAAGATAACCTAGCGCCGAGGGGAAAGAAGAATAAAATTAGGGATTACCTTTAGAGGACGGAGAAGGGCTAGGGTTGTCTGCTGCTAAGAAGAGAAAAAGACATTGTGGTGAAAAAGATACCTGTTGAAAAAAAGCACTTTAAAGACTGTGAAAGCAAACAAGCAACCAAAGACTGGAAAGAGAATTTTCGCTGGAGAACGAGGTACGCTGTTTGGATAACATGGAGAACGGCAACCCAAACAGAAAAGCTAGATGTATAGTAGGTACACTTATAGCAATAGTGATATTTCTCATAATCATAGTAGTAACGATATCTTACATGACAGGACATGATAATGATAAAAGAATAGCAAATGTAAAAATTGTAACGACTTTGAAACCTGCTCTCGTGGGAAGGAAGGAGGAGAGCAATGTTATACGTGAAAAGGCGTTACTTGCAGATGAAGCTCGTAGATTACACATAGACGAGTCACAGGGAAACTTTAGGTCAAATGCATATGCCAAATTATTGTATGAATATATCGATGCCATGGAGGCCAAAGATTGCTACGTTTGTATGCAATTGCCGGCTTCTGTAGATGAAGGCATTAGGTATCACCATCTCCCATTGACTTATGGGATCACATGTAGTTTACTGCTTAGTATTTTTTATGGTAGAGAAGGGTTTGAGTACTACTTTTCAAATTATGATTCGGTACTGCCTGAAGTTCCGAATTATAAGCAAATGAATAAGTGGGACTACTACAAAAAGGAAGATAGACTGGCTAAATTCTTTCTTCCTTGGGATACATTAGATACATCATATGCACGTAGAAATAATCTGACTTGCAAAGTATCAGAAGTAGAGAAAAGGTTTATAGCACAAGTAGATGATCGATGCAGACGGCAAAAGATTCTAAAAATGTCAGGACAATGGAAAATAGACTGGACAGAAGAAGAGAAGGCACACAAAAAGAAAGGTAGCAATGGTCCAATAGCATTGGATAGAACGCAGAAAGGAAAGTTATGTTTAACTCGAAGCAAAACGTATTATGAGAGTGAATTTGTAGGTGAAGTTAGTTGTGAGCACTCTTTCAGACTGGAGTACTACACAAAGGATTTTATGAAAGGGATGCAAGCTATTCCGAATGTGTATTTTGTATGTGGGAGAAATGCCTATGTAAAACTTCCAGACAATTGGTATGGTTCGTGTTACTTGGCAATTGTCTTCCCCAAAATATATCATGCAAAGGATTTAGCGATCATAGAAGGAAAGGCTTCGAGGAGAACGAAAAGGGAAGTAGGAGATGCAGAAGTAGTAGGAGATGTATTTGGAGCGATGTTTCCATTGTTAGGTTTGATTCTTAACGATGTTAAGATTAGAAGGTTAGCGACAGTCGTGGATAGATTGTCTGCCAGCACTGCAAGATCTTTAATGTTAGTAGAGGGTGAAATGCAGTCGATTAGAGCAATGGTTTTACAGAACAGACTTGCTTTAGATGTAATATTAGCAAAAGAAGGCGGAGTTTGTAAAGCTTTGAAAGTTCGGGAATGTTGTACTTATATTCCTGATAATTCAAAACCACTTGAGAAAGTCATACAGAACATTACACAGATTCATCAAGAAATTGAAGATTTATCAAAAGTAAATGTCTGGGAAAAAGTAGGAAATGGAGTGGGAAAGGTTGGAAGTTGGTTTGCTAATCTAGGCAAAAGTATATTTTGGTATATTTTGAAGCCTGTATTAATAGTAGTAATTTGTATAATTACATTATTAGGATTAGTAAAATTGTATAAATGGTATAGGTCGAACAAGTTACAAAGATCGATGAGAGACCAAGAAAGGAGACTAGCTGTTCTACAAGATCAACAGTATAAAAGTCTGAGAACACTTGAATCGATAAAAAGAGGAACTGATGTAACTAGTTCGGTATAAAAGATATATTCAAATTGCTTTTAGTGATGACTCCTAAAAGTCATCAAAGGGGGGAACTGAGAGAGCGCAATTTGAATAGAAAGTATATAGTAGCCATATCTAGACGTATATGTTATAACCATAGGAATGGAACGCATATCGTAATGTAAAGTTGGCGACTATAGCATAAAGGCCAATGGATGTGATAACATGATATAGGAAATATAAATGTATTCATACGTTAAACTGCATTAGATTTAGAAGACCCGTATGCATGAAGGGTAAATGTATAGAAAAGTGTAGAAATGCTTAGGAAATGTAGAAACGTGCACAGCAGACTTCGTGTACGTGTGTAACTTTAAACATGTGTAACGTGAAATGGAGAAGCGGCGAGAAAATAACGTGGAAAGGCGTAAACGTGGAGAAACGTGGATAAATGTATAAGAGAACTTACATAAAGATGTAACCAAGGAAATGTATAGGTTATATTCTATACAGTCGTATTCTATGTAGTATATATTTGATGTAGAATGTTTAAGTATAACTAGGGCTTTTGCTAAAATACGAATATATAAATGTATGCCAAAGGTTATACTGTGTAGAGGGCTTTTGTAGAAATGCTGGAAGAGTTTAGGTCATTTGTGTTTATAACCTAACTGGTCAAGAGTTCGAAGGAGCATAGTCACATGAATGTAATTTAGTGGTCTTGTGAAGGTCGTAAATAGCTTGATGTGGACATGAGAGCCGAGAAGTCTAGCACTTGTTAGATTTAAGGTGACAATGCCGGACGGAGCTTATTGCTCGAACGTGAGGAGAGACACTTTGAATATAGACTATGTTTTGACAAGACCATTCACAGGACCTAGCAGGGTCAAGTTAAGAGACATAGAGTTAAAGCCTTGTCTAGATTCATATGTTACTCGATCTGAAAAGAGTCAATAAAAGTCGACGATGAGATGATGGAGATGACATCTGAAGAAAAAGGTCAACTTAACGGACGACGCAAGGAGTGGACGAATGGAAGAAGCAGGAAGTTGACATCATCGGGGAAAGTCCGTGGTGGGCGTCAAGGGGCGTTCCACCCACACTGTGATTGTGTATTTTAGGGACAGCACCCCGGGGAGGAGGTAGCAATTGGGAGATTAGGAACAGCGAGACGAATTGCTCAGAGCAAGGGTGAAGGGTAGATGCCTTGAGCAGATGCGCTGAGACATCAGAGCGCAAGGGAGCAGTAGGCCGAGGACCCTTAGAGAGCGGATGGGTAGGCAGATAGGGTACTGCTTCTGAAACTTAAGATTTCCTTTAGAGGCTAAGAGAGTTTGAACTTCTTTGGAAGTCAAACTGCTGACACCTTTTTAGGGAAGAAACTTGCGAAGTAGGATTGTCACATAGCATAGAGTAGGGACAGTTTTAATTCGATTATTGTTTTTATCTTACTGCAGATGACGCAGAAGGAACCACTTCACACCGAAGCTTAAGCGACTGATATATTAATTGATTTGTATTTTGTATTTTGTATTCTTTTGAGATTTTATCCTGAGTGGATTGTATCGTATTCAAATTAATCTTTATATAAACTTTTGAAATTTCATCAGTTGTAAGTGGTTCTTCAGAGTGGCGTCAGTTAATGGGGTTTGTCTAACCAATGTGGGGGTGGTCCTTTCCTCAATGACAGATAGCAACGATCCAAAAACAGATGAATGGGATTCTTTATTAAATTTATCATAATTATAAATTGATATCAAAATCCCGTTCCCCGCAAAACTACCCACTGATTCGGGCGAATATAGGGGTTTGATCTGTTAGTCTTTATACAATTTGTTCACGTGTAGCTAGGCGCAGCTGCTGATCTGAGAAGGCAGAAATTTGCAACAGAAATGGTTGTCGAGACCCATCCCCACTCGCGTGAAGTAGCATTTTCTCTTTCTGAAGTATTATGTAATATGTCCGATTTGACTGAGGGTCGGACAAGACAGGCGTTTGTGTCACAAAAAAATTACTATATATCTGTCCAGTAGTTCATAAGTCTTCGGCAGGCCCCCATAATCTGAATGAGTTCATCTCGCATCTCCAACATTGGTCATTTGTCAACATTTCAGGACCCTTGAGTTAATATGGGACCAACATCAATCATTAAAGATTTTAAAGCATGTATATTTTAACCTGGGTTCTCTCAAGTCTGTAATGCGTTTTAAGTATTTTTTTTTCAGTCTTCAATTGTAATGCCTGTTCACGTTTGTGTCTGCCAAGATTGGTTTGTTTCCTGTGTGATTAGGGGAGCTTAGGTTCCGGTGATAAGGACATGGTAAATGCATGATATTGTACCTCTGCAAGTCTTATTTCATAAGTCATCCCCGAATCTGGGAGCACTCTAGGTTATTTCGTTAGGGCCAAATCGCTCCCTTAAACAGTAATGGAGCTGTAGGTATTTCCAGCTCAGTGAAGGGTGCAGCCCATATTCTGCTATTTCAGTTATATATACCACATAGTGCCCGGGGACGCAATGGGCATGCAGCCCATTCCACAATGCTGATACCACTGGATATGCCGTTGGAACCTCAGTCCATCACTTTTTATGCCTCCTTTGTGCCAGATGGGGCTTCAGCATAAATATGGTCACCTATCGCCAGTTTTTGAAGTGGTGAGGACCACACATTGAGCATGACAATAACAATAGGAGGGGGCGAGGACTCTTGTGTAATTGATTACAGTATCAGACATGAAGCTCAGGTAGGTCGCCAAAGTATGTGCGCTCCATGCTCACTCACATTGGGTTGCTTTCTTGGTTGCTGGTCAGGTATACTAGTTGGGAAGTATTGTTGGCTAGTTGAAATAGGGTTATGTCGGGGAGCCGTAGGCCCCTAGAAGTTTTTGTCAGCGTGCAATTTCGACGGCTTTAGCCTTGGCCTCCTGCCTCTTCAGACGAAGTCCTTTATGCAGTAGTTTGTGGCATTTAGCATGGCCTTGGTGATAGAGAGCGGTAACATTCCCAGAATATAACTAACATGAGGTGCTACCACCATTTGGGCCTCCTAAACTTAGATATTAGCCTTTTACATTTTCCACAACTATATTTTCAAGGCCTTTATTGATCAGTATTTCTAGATATTTTTAGCTTGGAGAATTTCTATTTGAAAACCTGATGGTCTCCTATCGCCCTTGCTGTACCTTTGGTCAATTATATATCTTACTTTTATCCCAATATAATCGACAGCTAGAGAATGAGGAAAGCATCTAACAGGGAGATCAGGTGTGCTATCATAGAGTCTGGCTTACTAAGGGTAAGGTGATTATCTTCTGTGTAGACCATGATTTTCGATGGCACTGCCACAGTGTTTATACCCTTCACAAGGTCTATTTGTATAACAATCGCAAGTGGTTTCAATGATAATAAGAAAAGGAGTGGGGATAAGGGGTGACCTTGCCTTTTACCCCTTCAAATCAGAACGGGTTCAGACATGTAATCACCACAGTCTATCATGGCTGATGGTTCTGTGCATAGCAAGTTTACCTTAGCTATGAAATTAGATCCGATGCCTGCCCTCTCAAGCATGTTAAAAAGATAGCCTCCTTCCACAAGGATGAGCGACTTCTCTTCATTGAGCGGAAGTATCACGTAGTCATCTGCATCATCCTTAACATGCCAGACGATATTTGTAAACAGATGCGTGACTTACGACTCATGAATTAGGCTCAGTAAAACCTTCTTTTTGGAATTTGACAATATTTTGGCCAGGATTTTGACATCAGCACTGATTACTGAAATTACTCTATTGCTAGAGCAATGCAAAGGGTCTTTCTCCATTTTAAGTATAAGGCAAATAATGACCTTTTTTTAAAATTTCACTGCACCCCCCCTGTACTCTGCCACCTTAAACACCTTGTGCAGGAACTGGACTAAAGTTGTCATGTTGAATCGATAAAAATGTCACGATGGGACCCATTGCCTCCCAGAGCTTTATTGACTTCTTAGGGCTCTTAAACTTATACTTCTCCACCTAGTAAGTCCCTGCCAGCATCAGATAGGGTGAGGGGTCGTTTGTCATCTTGAAATCACAAAGTGTGTAAAAACATTATCAACCTCTACATTGTGCTAACTAAAATGCCTTCAACATGAATGACAATCATATCTGTGCATACTTCTCTCTATTATATTGATGTGCCAGGTGGCTGCCCGCTACCTCTTCCGTTCATGGCATTGTTAAGATAAGGTGTATCTAGCATTAAATATAAATAGGGAGTTGATATCAGACATTTTCCTTTCTAACTAAGGAAGTAAGAGGTTGGAGTTCATGTACTGTAGATCAGCGTTGGGTCACTGGTCTCCCACTCCAGTGCAAGATGTTCCTCTTAGAGTTTTCTTTTTCTGAGGGCAAAGTCCCTCCTTAGGGTATCCCTCGGGGTTGCTTTGCTTGCTGTCCAGAGTATCAGAGATGTTGACACAGAGTTTGGAAGATGGGATAAGTGTGGCAGATGTCCTGCCCATCGTATTACAAATACCATAGACTATGATGCACTTGTAATATGGAAGATGGGAAATCCACACGTTTGTGATGGAGTATCCTGTTGGCTAAATAATACTTTGAGTCTAAGTAGGACCACTGATAATCTTCCAGGTCCAGTTTTTTATGGGTGATCTGTATTTGGTTATGTTCATCCTCAATAACTTTAATGCAGGGGCAAATCGACCTCAATCAAGATCATGACTGGATATTTCCCCCTCCTAGATTGAGAATTGCAGAATAATCTAAAGCATCAAGTGGCGGTGAGAAAGTAATGACTCCTGGAGCAGGTCCCAAAGATTCATGAAAGGAAGGTGTACTATTGGTCCCTGGGTTGTTTCCGGTCTATCACATTACCCAGCATGGCCACGACTTCCACAATGGACTTGTCTACAGGTTCAATTCGGTCTATTTTTGGGTCATGCACCAGATTCCAGTACCCACATGCTACCAGCTTTCTGGATTAAAATTTTGTGAAAATCCAGCACACGGAAGATAAAAAGTCTACAATGCAATGTCTAGTGATTTTGTAGCCAGGTATGAGAAGAAGTCATGCCACTCTCATTTATTGAGAGTATTCAGAATAGTGTTGTGTGGCGTTGACATGATAAACGAGTGGAGGATGATGGGCGGTCTGGATATGGTAATGACAGTACAACTCATAGGGGTGTAAAGTGTTCTGAGAATGGGAGCAGGTGTGTGGAAGGATGAGTTACACCATAGATATCATCTTTGATCTTGGAGCAGTAGCAGATATATAACAGGGGTGTGTTTAGTGTGACACATGGATGCCTTATGGTACCAGGATATATGTACAAAAACTAAAGAAAAATTGGGGAATAAAGGAAAGAAGTAAAGGGGTTGTGTTTTCAAGATCCTACAGGTGTGACTGCAGCAATTAGTAGTGTTATACAGTGGAGAAACGGTCAACACAATACTGAGTAAAACAGTTTAGGACAGCTATTTAAAATTCAGTGGCGGCTCCTCCACTAAGGCGGAGGATCGTCTCCCCAATGCCTACAAGCAGGAAAAGAAATGAAAAAATAAAATGATAATAATAAAATGTTATTATCATTTTATTTGTCCTATTGCTGCGGCAGCATGAGTGAGGGGGCAAGGCTCAAGAGCAGGGGAGGAGGGTACAACCCTCGTACGTGCGCAATGACTGTTTGGTCGGCCCTATCAGGCTGCCCAAAACAGTCATGCGCACTTTCAGTGTTCTCCATGCAGGCTGCACTACAACCTGCATGGGGGACATGCTCACTACTCCAGCTCCTGGTTGAGAGGCATGTCACAGCGTTCAGACCAATCACAACAGGTGCTTCCTGTTCCCGGAAGACGAGATCAGGAGCAGAGAAGACTCGGGACCTGGCGGAAAGGTAAGTGTTTCTTTTTTTTAAATTGTAAGCTGCATGCCTCGTACCCCCCAACCCACCCCGCTCCCTCTGCCACCCACAACGATGCAGGCTGCCACTCATAAAATTGCATAGTAAACTCGAATTCTGAAGCTTTAACCTTGAAACACTTAAGTTCAACTTCAGACGGCTAACATCGCTCACCATTATACTTCAGGATATTATTATCTGTCAAATACAACATTGATCTTTAACTATATATTTCAGGGATGACCAGGATTTGTCTCTGTCTTAATTCATAGTATCGGAGAAATTTCATCAGACTTTGTCAATTTCTTGGTGACCATTTCTAGATATGCATACTCTGAAGTTGAGGTGCCTAGTTTCCTATTGCCACCTTTGTCCATCATGTTTTTCAGTTTAATTTAAAACAAAGTTGATGGGGGATGTAAAATGTTCATTGCAGAGGCTTCCACGATTCCGGGGGCTCAGTAAATTCCCATTTCTTTCAAGATACAATTATGAACATAATTTTTGATCACGTGGCATGCCTTCCGGTACCACAGAAAGCATGCAGTCACAGACCATAGTTTATTTTATTTCGATTCATGTTGTCAAATTCCAGTTGCTCGGGTATACCAAAGTAGCGGATGTTGTTTCTGTCTGCACATACCTTAGTTCACGTCCCAAATATATTGGAAGTATCCGAGCCAGACCTAAGTGACATGGACGCTATTGCTGTGGCCATAAGTCTTCCCGTATTGAGCTTACTGATGTCAATTGACTCATCAGGGTCTCCAGCATAATTTACGTCATTTTTTGTGACACACTTTTGGTTTACCCATAGCCACCTCAGTGAGAATGAGCTGATGGCAAGGTGTATTTTAAATATCTATCAGGACTAACAGGAGTTCGAATGAGTCTAGAAGTGATGCTACAATCATCTTTTTAAGCAAATACAACACTTACTCCCAGCCGCAGCCATCTGTCCTGCGTCCTCTTCCTGGCTTCTTGTGAGAAGCAGGAAGCACCAGGACTCTGGTGCTCCCCGCAGCCAATCACAACGCTGCAATGCAGCATTGTGACCAATCACAACGCTGCGATGTTGCATTATGATTGAACTGAGCACCATGACATAACACTCAGCCAGGGGCTGGAGGGGTGGGCATGTTCTCCACACAGACTGTAATGCAGCCTCTATGGAGAAAAGGGAAAGTGTGCATGACTGTTTTGGGCGGCCGAGACGGCAGGCAAACCGTCATTGCGCACTTAGGAGTGTCTACCACTCCTACCCTACCCTTCAATAACGCCCGCCCCCTCACACAAGCTGCCCTAGCAGGAGGACAAAATAAAATGAGTATAACATTACGTTATAATCAGTTTATGTTTTATTTTTTTGCTGCTTCATGGCAGTGGGGTGGCGCTCACATGCCAGCATTTTGAACTAAAGGTAAGACTACTACCACAGCCAACCAATTCACCCGTTGATCTGGATAAGCCTTTTATGTTCAGGTCATTTCTACCAGTTCAGAGATATTGTGAAAGCCGACGTATATATTGAAGCTGTGTGGATTGTGTGACACTCGTACTTTGAAATAATTCTGCTCTGAATAATGTTAATGAATTTGTAATGCATGTTTTTTTCAGATGGAAATTATCGTTTTACTAAATTTAGAGGTTAGCTTTTTCTCAATCACCAGATTGTTGTTGTTTCCAAAGATTTAATTGAACAGGACCAATTGTTTCTAATTGTAATTGTATTTATTTAGCGCTTACAAACCCTGAAGAGCGAAGCTATTAAGTCCACGCTACTGAAAATATGTTATTGTCTTCGGAAGCGCCTTATTTCCACTATTTTTTTAAATATAATAGATTGTAGCTGACACAGGGTTTACAAGTTTTTTTCTCAAGGCTAATAACCGTAATCAAAATACAAAAACGTAATCTCACAATTAACAAAAGTAAAGTTTCATTAATAAAAGATTGTTCTTACTGTAAACCAAACATTCTGACAAACGGGTTATTACTATTGAATTGTTCTTAATATCATGTAGTAAATCATTCCCTCCCAACAATGACAGTGAATTATTACATATTTGAAAGATAAGCTGATAAAGAATATATGAAATAGAAAAAAATGGATTGCCCCTGGTTTACTTTTCCTGTTTTTAAATAAATATAGTGGTTCATTATTCACTTATTTTGTCATTTCGCCGTATTTGTTTCCTATTGCGGACATGCCAAGAAAATGTTTCAGCTACGAGATCACATTTTTGATCCATTATAACAAACATAACATGATACCTAACTGCCTCTGTCAATCATTCTGTCCATATTAAGTAATAACTCTTTGTTTACGTTCCATAGTCTTCTGATATTGCGTTTTGCCTAAAGTTATATAAATGGATACACGATTTAAAGCCAGATAGCCTGCATGTTGCAACTGTAAATGTAACCACCATCATTTTGTATTTATGAGCATCACATGCCTGACATTAATTTCTTGCCCGCATCAAAACAAGTTGTGACAGTGGCGATATTTTAGGCAATGATAAGCCCTTGAATGTAGTACAAAACTATATAATATTGATGACTGCCTCAACTTTGTTAAAGTTAGTGTCATGTTTCTAGTAGGTAAAAGCCTCCCTGTCCCCTTTCCTAACTTCTTTGATTGTGCGTTTCCTTCACATCTCGAGAACAGACGCAATTGTGTTTCTGAATTGTGGTTAAATACAGTATTTCAATCTGAGACCCCAAAATAAGCATCTGGATCTTCACCACAAGAGTCATCTTTGTACTGTAAATTTTGGGGCATATTTACAAGCCCCTTGTGTCGCCGGTACATCACTTTTTTTGACGGACAGGCGGCGCAGTTTGGTGTTTCACATTTACAAGGCCATGTAAAGCCACCCTGCATGGCTTTTTGTGACCTTGTAAATACTGACCCTTTTCAAGCAGCAATTTGCGTGAAAGGGGCAGGCCATGAGGGTTGCGTTGTGCGGACTCCTGATAAAGCTGGACCTAAGATTGGCGTCCACGTTTTGACCCTGGAGGTGCCCCGGTAGGTGGTCACGGCGGGTCTTTCTTAAGACGGGGGGAGGAGAGGGCATGTTGACAGCCCTTTTTGCAGGCTGGAGTGGCTCAGCCAGGTGGTCTGGGAAACAAGGAGTATTCAATATGGATCCCAATTTGAGCGATTTCTGTATAAATTATTTCTCAAGGAAGGCACAGTGAACAGGCCGCGGTACTGTCCATCCTCTGCAGTTAGTCAGAGTACGTCAACGCCAATCTTAGGTCCAGCTTTATCAGGAGTCCGCACAACGCAAGCTAGGATCTTCTGTTATGAAAGCATTGTCTGGCCTTCTTCTAATCTGTATATAGATAATCATGTTAGCATTGTATATTTCATACACCATTGGAGCACTGAGCACCAGTGTGACCCCTTTCACTTTGCATCTTTGTAAATAATTCGTTTTGACAGACCATTTGTTTTTGATGTATAACAATGAATGACGCAATTCAGGTATAAAAAGTAACACTTGACCTTTTCTCTGTCATCATATATTTAGTATTGAGACTGTAACCCTTCTGGCTTATTGCAGGGTTTGCCCTCACCCTCTCAATCAGCATTTAGAGCTGTCTAATACTTACGTACTTCCTACCTGACAGAACCGTTTTTTCTGAAGTTAAACATACCCAGGTTCTGAGGGACACAGGGTTACCGTTATAACTTATGCAGAATAATACTTCATCAGACAGTTGTGGATACAAAATGTTTAGTATCCCCGATTTGAATGACCATCTTGACTATTTAGCATAAGATGTAATAAGTCATTACTTCCCTAAAAGGAAAACTGCATGTTAAAAAACGGAAAACCTTCTTCCCCTCCACCTGAGAAGTTCACCACTATGTTACAAAAGCATTAGCCTGGCCACTGAGAGACCCCTCTCCAGGCACCAGTTGAGAGAAGGATGTCAGTGTACAAAGGAATGGTAAGGGTGAAAGTGAGCAGCATCATTCTGTGGCAAGGAGATATATTTCAAGCAAACAGAACACAGTATCCCCAGTCCAACTATCAGACCCGTTGGCGATCCACTCCATGGCCTTAGGCTGGCTGGGAGTTTTCTTCAGCATATACTAGAAATGGCTGAAGAATCATGTCCTAGCAATCCACTGGGGGAAAGCTGTCTTAGACCCTGTTATTCCGCTCTGCGGAGCATGGTGCCCTTTGCTTGCACCCATTTTATGACCTCAGGCCTTGCTTAGCCAGAAGTAAGGCTAGATCCATGAATCTCGCTGTGGATTTTTTGGGGCAAGGGTATATGCCCAAAAGGCAATGTTGAGACTGAGGTGATCTTCGGGCATTCTGCGGCGTGTATAATGTTGGACAGCACCGCTTACTAGGGAGGGGCATAGTATAGTCCACTACATGTCCAAAACGTATACTTCTGTAGTGGTTAGGTATATGAGAGCGAGATGTCGGGGTGACATATGCCCTGTGCAGGATGAAAAATTGGAAACATTTAAAATGGGAATTCCTGGATACCTTGCTGAGCTATTCTAAGTCTTGAAGCCTTTCAAAGTCATTAAATACCTGTCCCAAGGTGTCTTCCCACTGATGAATGAGACACACAAATTATTCCAGGGGGTCCAGTGCAAACTCTCTGCAGAACCATGTAATCAAACGTGTGCCATGACACACACTGTATATTGTGTGAGGTAGTAGAATAGTGGCAGATTTGAGACACCACAAGTCCCAGTGTATAATCAGTGTTCGTTTGATGACACCATAGGTCAAGAAAGTTTCTCAATGCAGACCATATTGCTCCGGTAGCTCATGGAAGCTCATAAGGCCACCTTCTGAAATGAAGTTACCAATAGTAATGAATCCAGCCTCCTTCCATGCCACCAGGACTTGACACAAGGGGAAACCACCATTTATTGGGTGCCCTCTCAGCATTAAAGCTTGGGAATTGGGACACAGTGTTATAGTGCGTAGGAATTATTGCTTCAGGCTTTACAAGACTGTTTGCACTAGTAGCAAGCGGTGGCCCCTGCAGACCGTGCTGGCAATAGATACATGAATACACACACACCCACGCACGCACACACACACACACACCTACACACATAAATATGTATTATTATCTCTAATATTAAGTGATAAGAACTGTGAAAGAAATCAGGATTAACATTTCTCTGGTTCATTATTTAGCACAGCAAAGCTAAAGACAGACTAGACCCTCACCTAAAGTGTGTCATGCGGTTGGAAAATAGTATTAAAGGTGCTAATAATGGTTTAAAGTGCATTTAGTATGATTTTTGTTCATAGGGAAAATGTCCACTTTTCTGCAAAGGAAATGTCTGACCATTAGTGCGAGCTAAAGAACGATTTTAATTCTGAACCTTTCCATATAATGCAACTTCAGAACACACTGTGGGGCATATTACCAACAACTAGCGATAATTATCGCTATGTTGGCTTAACGGCAATATTTTTACCGCTGACCTGCGGTGATTTTTATCGCAGATAAACCTTGGTATTACCAAGGTTTATCACAAATGCGATAAAATTCAGCCCCAATGCATGAATATCGCTGAAAAGTCCGCGATATTCATGCATTACTGAGCTAATGCTCTTAGCCATGTTATCCACCTCCCATTGGATAACATGGCTAAGAACTGCTCAGGGCAGGTGTAAGCTTTTGGAGATATTCGGGCTTAGAGCGAATATCTCCAAAAGTTGGTAATAGGAGATAGCGATGTTAGCGACTGTTTCCAGTCGCTAACATCTTGGCACACCCACTTTGCATGTCATTAGTGATAAATATCACTGACATGCAAAGTGGGGCCCAAGATGGTCGCTATCTCCTACTAGCTGTCGCTAACCGGTGTTAGCGACAGCTAGGTAATAGGGAGATAATTTTATCTCCGCTTTCTTGGCTTTTAAAGCCACAAAAGCGGAGATGAACCCCCTTGATATTATGCCCCTGAGTCCGTAGGTTATTCTCCATCTAATTTAAAATGTGTAGTGAAATAATGATTACTAGTTACTCTAATATACTTAGGGGCAGATTTATGAAGGACTTGCGCCGCTGGTGCGTCATTTTTTCCCATGTTAAAAAATGACGCACCGGTGGCGCAAGGCCTTCATAAATATGCCCCTTAGTGGCTTTGTGGTATTATTGTGAGGTGCCAACAACATACTCTAAATAAAGATGATGAACACTGGTGAACTTCATGACTAGGCCCAGTTTCCCAGGGCGTGCATCCTATGATAATAAATACCTCTTAAAACACAATTTGTGATTCCCAAGTGTTGTGAATAAAATATATTCAAACCTCCAATTTAATGGTAACCATGTATTGCCTTCAGAAGAGTGAAAGGCTTGTGACCCAAAAGTCACCCACAGCCTGAGTAGCAACAGCGAATTTCAAGGTGACAAATGTACATTTATGCATGTGTTAAAATGCTACTCTCTTGCTATTATGTTTTATTGCACAGGAAAATGTTTTACCTTGCGAGAAAACCCTTCACCTATAACCCCCACTTATACTTGGAGGCCTCCCTCTTCATTCCCGTCTTTAATATGGATTACTCTTGCCTTTTACATGAGTAAATATAGGATTCTCCCTGCCATAGATTAGTTGAAAACTAGGGTGGATACTTTTTTTCACTATGCCACAGAGTTAGAAAAATTCAGAATGTTCCAACCCACAGAAATTACTCAATTTTTTATTTTTATTTTATCCAACTAAAGGAGGTCTTGGGAAAACCTACTTCTCTACATCCCCATGAACATATTGATTGCCCAATGTGTGTTTGGGAAAGATATCCAAAAGCAGGACGCAGGGGACTAATAGGCTCTATCCAGAATAAACTCCAGTAGGTGCCGCAGAGAGTAGCATCCGGGCACAGTGCGGTGTGGACATGCCGGGTGTGAACAGGAAACCTGGGCAGGTTGGACATTGATGGAGGCAGTGCCAGGCCATCAGGAGTTTGTTCAGAGGATGGGGAGTGACTCAGAGCAGAGGACTGGGGATAACAGTAAATAGACACCATCATCCTTATTGTGCAGAGTAGGTCCTGAAGCCACAGCAGCATTTCCACACTGCCATGAGGGACCGATGACATGAAACACTTTGCATACCTACCTTAGTATCAAAAGGGACTTGTGTAAGTGCAATCCTACAAGTTTGCATGTTTGTACATTTTTATCTTGTTAGGCAGGCACTTCTGTCTTTCCGATCACATTTACATGTACAAAATGTTGAACCATACCTGTCTAATAGAATCTATAAACCAATCCATTTTTGAGTGTAAAGTCAGATTTTCTGACTGCAAATCATGACTTTCTGCTCTTAAATTCTCATTTCATGTATGCAGACAGTTTTGTGAATGTAAGTCTAGCCCTTTTTCTACATCACATGTACATACTACCACAAATACACTGTTTTTTGTTGTTGTTTTTTTTGGTCCTCATATAACATCAACAGGCTTGGTTAGGCAGTTCAAACGACCGCTCGGGATACTTTCCCCTTTGAAACAGGGGGAGATCCTGAGTATCCTCAATGTTACCCTGTAACCCAGTCCTACAGCCTCGTAGTTAATCTTCCAGGGAGTTATTTCTCCATTCACCCTTTAAGCTATTGCTATTTTTTATCATAGGACCGATTTCTAAGCAAACTCCTTTACTCTCCCTTTTGTGTTCTTATACCATTTCACAATTCTCTCAGATCCCCCAAAACTTAGCCTTTCTCTCTGTAGAACTCTTACAATCCAGGGAATTTACTCTCTGGATTGATGATACCCACTCCAATTTTGTTGGGGAAGAAGGCAGTACCCATTTTAAATAAATCTCCTTCCTTGCGAGCAATATTAGCATAAACAGTAAAGATTTTTATGTCATTGTTAGCTTAATCCTTCTCTTTGCCACCCCAAATATTACCATTGATAGGCTTACCAAGAGGTCACCTGATGGTAAATGGGAGGGTCCCCCAGGGTGGGGTGGTGTACAATAGCACATATATATCTTTGTTGCATGTGGGTAAAAAAACGCAAAAAAAAGTCCTCATTAACAAAATAATAGCAGATCTCATGGAGAAGACAGTGATCTATTTCTCTGTTATATATACCAAGTCCAGAAATGACTGTAAAGACTAAAGTTAAGACAGTAGGCATTCTAACTTGGAATGTTAAAAGTCTTAGGGTTGTAAGTAGGCAGAACATTTTTTGGGGCATACTGCAAGCTATCAAACAGCGAGATAATAACAATACAGGAGGCCCATCTGTTGGAACAAGAGTGGAGTAAGATTTTGAAGAACCAAAAATGGGTTGATCACTACCTGTGTACAGATCCGGAGTGTTGTATAAAAGGGGTGGCTATCTTTCTATTAGGGCACGTCTGGGGGACTGTATGGTAGACAAAAGGGAGAGATGGATCATAGCTAAAGTTTAGCTGTATGATAATTGGCTTGCAATTGTAGGGTATTACAGCCACAATACAGATTATCCTACCCTGCTTCAGCAGTTATATAACATTCTTTTGGATATAAACGTC
Source organism: Lissotriton vulgaris (assembly GCF_964263255.1). Classification (NCBI taxonomy): domain Eukaryota; kingdom Metazoa; phylum Chordata; class Amphibia; order Caudata; family Salamandridae; genus Lissotriton; species Lissotriton vulgaris. The sequence goes on along the minus strand of NC_141685.1, from coordinate 1,527,130,472 downwards.
CCCATTATTTTAGGGGGTGGCTTTAATGTTTCGATTGACCCAATTTTGGATACATCTTCCCCCAGGGCAACAGTGCATACTCTGACAACGAGGGCTTTCATTAAAACCATGATGGAAGATTTAGGCTTGATAGACATTTGGAGGGAAAAAGGTAGCAATGACAAAAGATATACTTTAAAAACAAAAAATATGGGCACTCTTCAAGAATTGATTTCTTTTTAGTAAACAACAGGGTTGGCAATAAGATATCGAAGGTAGAACATATAGTAGAACACTTATTGGATCAATCGGCTGTCAGCCTGCTGATTAATTTAACTCAACCACTCACATCAATGAGATGGATGCTAGATTGTGATCAACTTATGAATATTAGCTTAATTGAAATTTGGAAGAGACAAGCAAATTAATGTTTTCAGTTCAAAAGGTGCTCAGCCCCGATGCATACAATCTGGGACACATATAAAGCTTTTATAAGGGGATGGTTAATTGGCCTTTCCGTAGATCAGAGTACCATGAGGAAATCTAAAATCGAGAAATTTGAATATAACATAGCTAAGCTTTCGAAGGAATTAGAAAAACATCTGAATGTATTAAATCAGGCCCAAATACAGAGTAGTTTGCAAGAAGCTAAGTATAGTTTGTCAAGTTTTCTGGAAGAAGAAATAATAAAGAAGCAGGAGGCCAGTAAGTTATCTCAATATGAGTACAGGAGGGCTGTGGGAAATTGCAGGCATGGAAAACAAAATCAGAACTGAATAGGACTAATATTACTGAAATTTAAGATTCCAGATCGGGTAAACTGTATAAGGAAGATAAAGAACTGGAGGAGGTCTTTGTACATTTTTTTAAATATTTGTACAACAAAGACACAGCAGTCTCCAGGGAACAGTTACAAGACTATTTTGAGGGAATGAATATGCCCAGACTGCGTTCTATATCTCAGGATAACCTTTGTGAAGAAATAAGCCTTGAAGAGGTTATATTAAGAATGGGAAAACCGAAAAAAGGAAAAGCAGCTGGCCCAGATGGCATGCCCAATGAACTGTATAGAGTTCTAAGAGATGAGTTGGCCCCATGGTACAGGGAAATAGTAAATGCTGCCATTATGGAAGGGAGAGATCTGCCATGTTGCTAGGATGAAGCATCAATTAGCATTATTTTAAAACCAAATAAACATCCCGAATTATGTGAGTCATACAGACCGATTTCTCTTTTAAACTCAGATTATAAAATATATACTCAGATCTTGGCAAAGCGATTAGAGAGTCATTGGCCAATTGATACACCCTGAACAAAAGGGATTTGTTAAGGGGAGATATTTGCATGATTTAACCCACAAACTGATCGGAACAATAGATTTATCTACAATACATAAAATCCCTCTGACGGTCCTTACTTTTGATGGTGCTAAAGCATTCAATAGCTGACCCTTTCTACAATGGGCAATCAGGCAACATGAACAAGGGGAGAAATTCTCTAGAACAGTGACAGCGATTTATACTAACCCTACTGCTAGAATTTTGGTAAATGGGAACCTTACGGACCAATAGAGATTAAACGTAGGACTCGTCAGGGATGCCCCTTGTCCCCTATACTGCTTAGTATATATTGAGCCTCTTTAGGTATAAAGGCTGGGAAAAAATTTAGCCTTTATGCTGATGACCTGATGATTTATACCAGTGAGATGGAGAAATACCTCCCTGGGATTTTTAAAACCTTACAAGAGTTAAGGAAGGTATCAGGCTACCTAGTCAATGAGCAGAAGACTGAAATAATGGAATGGAACATCCACTGCTCCAGCCCACTGGTGAAACAAGAGCTAAGATATTTGGGGATCCAGGTGGTATAGAATCTTGGTGATCTAGCTCAGAGACATTTTGTAAAGGTAAAAAAGGAGACCCCTACTCTACTAAAGAATTGGAACACTCTCCCGCTATCTTTTTAGGAAGGTCAAACTTATTGAAAATATCCATTATGCCCAAATTTACCTTTATTTTTAAGACAATTCCTTTGGAGTTTAATGTAGACTCTTTAAAAAACTGCAAGAGTTACTGAATAGCTTTATTTGGGCAGATAAAGGGGTAAGTACTGCTTGGAAGAAGCTCCGTCGGTGGAAAATGTATGGGGGTATCACGAGTCCTGACCTCTTAGTATACTGTTGCACTTTTCAATTTAAGACTTTTAGGTAACTTCTTTTGGATAATTATTTCTACATCTTACTCTTTGAAGTCTTAACAATGGAAGAGTTGAACAAGACAATTTTTTAAATATAAATATGGCCAATCTAAATATTTTAAAAAGGTGAGAGTAAAGTTACTTTGGGCAGCATGCAGTACATGGTACCAGATCAGACAGACTTTGGCAATCTCTTAATATTGAGACTCAGCTCCAATCTGGGATGCCCCGGGGACACCCACGTGTCTGCTTGACAAATTGGCAGATCCGTTAGAGCAAGCAGGGGTAGACAAATGGGGTCAATTCCTGCAAGAAAACAAATTAGTCTCCTGGGATGCATTAATAAGACTGACAGAATGGAGCCTCCCAAAGTTTAAATATTACCAGCTTTTAAGCTGGGCAAATGCTCTAAGGAAATCAGGGGAAGTCAGTAAGGATTTTGAGATGGAGTATCAGATAAGACGCCTTCAAAAGACAGAGATCGCAAAATGGTTCTGGGTGCTGATTGAGGCTGGGGAGGAACTCTATTCCACGCTGGGAGAGATCTGGAAGAAGGACCTGCCAAGTCTGTGTTGAAAGATCTATGCCACGTATCGATGACTACCTTTCTGTCAACTGTAAAGTCTGCACCCCTCAAGAAAAACAATCTCTTCACAATACACAGGGCGTACTGGACTCCAAATAAGTTATCAAAGATGGGGAGACAAGAGACAAAGAAATGCCCTAAATGTGGGGAACACAGAGTGGATGATGTTCACATGCTTTAGTGGTGCCCTCTGATAGAATCCTTCTGGCAAGATGTGGTTAAGCTGGTTAAAGAGATTATAAACACAAATTAAGCATGGGCGGAAAATCCGTTCGGCTCGCGGATTTTGCGGATTTTCGGTAAATTCGCAATCCGCGAGATTCGCGAATTTCCCGCAAAATCCGCAAATCCGCGAGCAGCGGATTTTATGGCTTGCTCGCACTGTTCGCGTGAGTTCGCGGCTTCCCAGTTCAACTTCGCGCCCCGCGAATAAGCGCTAAATTGCAGAAATACGATCTTAGCGAAACTGAAACTACTTACCAGGTTCAAAAGTTCAAGCTCATCATTAGTAGCCATTTCCTGTAGTGCTTCCTGAGGGGCCCCTCCAGAGTTCAGTTGCCTACTTGCAACTATTATGTGACCCTGCTCTGACCCTCAGAATAGTTACACAAAGGTCCTGAATTACAGCTAAGGCAGACAAGCAGGAGCCAGGCTGGAAGCTCAAATCCAGTGACACATTAATAAGCCCCTAATTCATTATTGTCAGTTGGGGCAGGGCAGGTGTTGTAACTAATTTTGCAACAATGAAAGCACTTAGCAAGTGCAAAAGATCACTAATCAGGAAGCACTAAGGAAGCAGGTGCCAGCTAAAAAAATGTTCTGTGACACATTAATCAGCCCCAAATTAATTCAGGTCACTTGAGGCAGGGAAGGTGTGCTTTGCTTTGCCACAATAATGTACACTGGACAACCAGAGGGTGCTGTGATGAAACAGAGGGTGGCATGGGTAGGCCAGAGGGTGGCATGAGTAGTCAGAGAGTGGCAGTGGTGACAGAGAGTGGCAGTGATGAAGAAGAGTGTCCCAAACAGGCTGGACACATAGAAACAACAAGTTCACAAAACTTGCGACCCGACAGGTAAGTTCGCGTTTGCGAAATTGTACAAAACCCTTGCGAACTGGCAGAAACCCGCGCAAACACACACAAAAAAAACCCCGCAAATTCGCGAGAATTCGCGGATTTTGCGGATTGCGAGTTCGCAAATCCGCAAAATTCACGAACGCGAGATTTGCAAAATTCGCCCATGCTTAACACAAATACACTGTTGTCTGGCAAAGGGGGATGGGGGGGTCCTATTCAAACGGCTTTTGGCACTTACCTGTTCATGAATTCAATTCAGTAGAAATTTACTATACAAAGTCAAGTGAGATTGTGGTTCTGATAATGAACATGCTAGGTTTTTCAATGCAAACTATTGAACATATTCAAAATGTCTTCTGCTTTAAATGTTTTTTTGTTTGCTCCCATGCCTTTATTGAAGCCAAGATCCAATGTTCTGCCTCCGTTTGCAGGTGACAGGAAATGCAACCAATTAACTTATTGATGTAAAAAGACAACGTTCTCCATTCATTTTGTAACTTCTGTGCTGTTTTTTTGTTACACTATCGACGTAGCTTAAAGTATTGCACGAACTCATTGAATATGTTGATGTTTGACTAGAAGAGGGATTACCTACTCATTTAGTTTTCCATTTTGAACCTCTATCCACGCAGAACATATTATTTAGTTTTAGCATACTTACGTGAAAAAGTAAAATAGAAACGCATCGAAAAAAAAAAAGACATTATTGTTCAAGTGAACTCAAATTGTGGCCTTTAAAAGTGAGGAATATCAGTTTAATGTCGACAAATGATATGTGTGGCTCTGAAGACATTACATCTTATGATGTCACATACGCCTCACACCCTGTGTAGGTATTTCATGACTTTCTCCTTTCAAAATACCATTTGCAGGAAGGCAGGAGTCTGAGGCACAGACCATTACTTTAGTCTAAAGTTGTTCATTGTAAGCTCAGGACGGTTTGATCTAAACAAGGTTTTCAGGAAAAAAATCATGATTATGGAATGATTTTAACTTAGATTAAATGTATGTAAATCTATATTGTGTGGATGTCTCTAAAATGTCCATCCAGGCCACCTGGACCAAAGCTGAACATCACCACTATAGCATCTGACATCTTTGCCTGCCATCTAAATTCCCAGCCTCGATTTCAAAACACAGGCAAAAAGTATTCATATTTAACTGTCTTGAAGATTATAAATAGAAATCAGTCAATATGCCAAATCAAAGATATACTGCTATGAAGGCTAAAGAAAACTAGCGATTATAATTAATATCATTTTCTCAGTATAAAGGATGGGTTTTGCAAATGTCTAACATATATCATTTGCGTGAATTTTGAAAGGCAATATTATTGAAAGAAACACACTACTTTAAATAGGTGGTAGAATTCCATAAAGCCGATGCTCTCAATAAAAGTTCAAATGAGCTGAATAGTGAATACCCAAGAAAATGGTTGTAAGCCCTTTGTGATATCGTTGGCGCGCACGGGCAATTATTCGTATCCGTAGATTCGTAGATTGCCCACGGTGGCAACAACATGTTATATTACATTTTAATAAGAGGGGTTGTTATCATTCTATCGAGTAAAATAAAGTTTTCCAATAAAAATTCTTACAAATGATATTACGTCCCCAAATTATTCACCAATTAACTTAAAATAACATTATTCTCCGGGGCACTATCAATATTTATATTCGATTATAAAACGTGGTATTTGCAGTGGCATGAAAATCATCTTTGAAGAAGATTCTTTAAAGATGTACCTGGCTGTAGATGTTATGTGCTGTTAGTGTGGCGCTACATTTACCATTTTCACAGCTTCTACGTGCATTTGAGTGTCTCAGTTTGTAGGCTGTTGCTTCTAAATGTGGGGTTTACCAGTGGTGAAGGCATATAAAAGGTTTATTTATTTTGACCTAAACAACAATTCAATCTCGCTGTGTTCAGTGTGTCTTCTTTACAAAATAATGACATGCATATCACTGTCTCGTTGCCCTAGTGTAAGTCAATGTCTCTCTGTTCTTGTACTTTTGAGTTTGGTCTGACTAATTTGCGAACTTTAGTTTCAGGAAATTTTGCAAAATTCCCTAAATATTGCACGACGTTACGTGCCATTCATTTTAATCAATTTGTATACAAAAATGGAAGCACGATGCACTTTGTACAAAACAATCTCGCTAGATCCAGCGTGACATGACCAGCGACAGTGGTCATTTTGGACTTGGATGTGGCTGTCTACATGCCAGCCTGCTCCTGTCTGCCTGGTCTTAACCCTTTCCCACTTATTTCACTCCGTTTTCACCCTTTCCTTGTAATTTGTGCTTTTTTTCTTAAAGCAATCTTTTTACTTTCCATCTTGCTCCCCGGCTGCGGTGTTTTTGTATGTAATTTTCCAGTGTCTATCTTTAAATCCCATTTCACCAAGTCATGGCAGGAGAATGCTCCATCTCCTCTGGTGCTGGTGGATGTGGAAGCACTTGTTCCACATGCTGCTCTATCTCCCCTTTATGTTGGTGGCAGGCCCAAAATGGGCATCAGCTTGGCACAGTACCAACTTCCCTGGGGCATAGTGCATCGCAGCACCCACCACAGAACCAGCATTGTACATTCTCAGCAGCAGCTCTTGCACCACTGGGCAGATGTCCTTCACCTTTGCTGCCAGGGATGCCGCCATCCACAGAGGGGAGACTCAAATCCCCAACCTGCTCTGCTTCGCGCCTGGAGACGCTGACGATGGCTACTGCACCAGGAGGCGCTTAAATTGAAATTGCGGCTTCCGCAGTGCAGTAACAGCTCACATTTGCTGCCTGGAACGCCGCCATCCACAGAGGGGGGCTCAAATCTCCAGCCTGCTCTATTTCGCTCTGATGACGGCTGCTACGTCCGGAGGCGCTTAAATTGAAATTGCGGCTCCCGCAGTGCCGGACTCGCGGAGGCGTGCCCGGGCTAAGCCTGGGCCAAGGGCAGGCCCGTCCTTGCCGGGAAGAGGCAGGGCAGGCCCACCCCCCCTTTCTCCCCAGGCCTTGGCATCTGGAATCGGCTAACAGGTACTGTGTGCCTCCTCTTCTTGTCTCTATCATTTGCACCTGCCTGCAGCAACTGTACCCAACCGCTATCAGCAAAACTCACTTGTACTACGGTTAAACGGATTAGATGTGACTAAACTTTTTATATTAACTCATTATTATTCAACTGGATCTCAGGGCCCAGCCTTTTTCGAACCTGGGCACTGTACCGCACGCTGCACTTTAGTGTCATTACTTTGTCCAAACGCCTTTATTATTATTGCTGCTAAAAACCTACATGCATGTTGCACTTTTACTGGCAATATAAGGCTTTTTGACAGTCTTAATACTTGGCATTTTATGGTTTGTGATCGAGTACTGTATTGTATTTTGCACGTTGCATATTGCACCTTGTTTAAAAAAAAAAATGGTTCTGTCGGGTGACAACACAATTGATTTGCAAATGCAAATAAATGCAGTAACGAAACCTCCCTCTGACACAAAACTCACAGAACAGATTCTTACAATAAATGAGAAGACTACCTGTATATAACTTGCTTGTTATATTTTTATGGTTTATCCAAGTTAAAATTAATTCAAAACAATTCAAGAGGTGATCATAATAAGGAGTTATCACCGAAACGCGCCGAAGCAACCTAAAGCGTATAATTCAAGTCTCCAACACCATAATAGATATGCTGATTTGTTAGTGATACTACTGATATTAGAGCGGAGAAAGAATATACAAGCCTGTATCCAACAAATGTATGTTGTAACTGTTCTGTCTGCATGTAATTGTGCAGGTCGCAATTATATGTATTGTCTCAATTTTATTTTGTTTTAGTTCAGGGATTTAGTTTAGTTATCCCTATTGATTGTTTTTTTAATATATTCAAATAAATTAATTTTTAACTTTTCCATATTTTGTTGTATGTATTTGTGAAGTCATAAGGTACAGTATTTTATACCTGTCTTTATCTGTGCCTTAAGGGAACCCTTTCTCTTACCTAGGTTAAATAACCCTATTTCCCTTGGCCTACACAAGGGGTACCTCTCTGTTTTTTACATTTAATGAACTTACAACTTGTATATATTTGTATAGATTGTTCATATTGAAATTGATTACTATTGTACATATTGACTTTGTCACGTGATCACTATTCACTATTGTCACTGTTTGCACTTTTTTCAATATATTGACAGTCACTCTTGAATTGTTTTGAAGGAATTTTAACTTGGATAAACCATAAAAATATAACAAGCAAGTTATATACAGGTATTCTTTTCATTTATTGTAAGAATCTGTTCTGTGTGTTTTGTGTCAGAGGGAGGTTTTGTTACTGCATTTATGAGAATTTGCATATCAATTGTGTTGTCACCCGACAGAACCATTTTTATTTTTAACCATTAATTACCCAGGTTCTGAGGGACACAGGGTCAACCCCGTTTTTCATATAAAAGCATATTGCACCTTGTCCTGTAAGTTGTGAAGCACTTTAACGGGGATTTGATAATATAACAGTGTGTATACATATGGTAACATGAGTAAACATAAGCCGAGTATGAGTAAAAGTGTGGCTGGAACCTTAGATGCCTTCAGATTGAGGGCAGAATCAGCCCTAATTAATGAGATAAAGCTTACCGAATGAAGGTTATCTCTTGAGCCCCAACCTTTGCAAGGAAGACTTTCTTTAACTCCTGCAATCTCTGAATCTCTGGTGGTATCCAATCATGATGTAACTGCACCGCAAACTAAATTCTCTGTGCCAACTTTTAAAGGGAATGGAAGGGGGTCTTTTATAGATTTTATTTTAATTTCCTCTTCTTTGCAACCCTTATTTCATGGTTTTAATATTATGGAGAGCAAATTTAGTGACTACAACCGACTATGTGTGCACATGTTGGGCCTATTATCAGTACAAGACTTAAATGGTCTCAGATTTCCCCAAATACATTTTACAGTAAAGTAAATGTATCTTGTGCCCCTGAGTTTGCACTATGTACAGCTGCAGGTTCCTCCCCTAATGAGATTATTTGCGCATACGAATCAACAACGCATAAAGTTGGTGAAATCTTAAGTGTTCCATCTAGCAGAACTGCACTAACGGCCCTAGATGGTTTGACTCTCATTGCTCTAAGGCAGCAAAGAAGCTGAGGGAAGCTCTGTCAGCCAAACCAAGAATTCAATCCGAGGTATGGGTTTGTCGTAAAAAATATAAGTCAGCTGTTGTCAGATGGAAGGGTGTCCTGAAGGAGGAGTGCTGGAGGGAGCTGATTGATTCAAGCACTCTTAGGAACAGCTCCAGGTTTTGGAACATTGTGAATCGACCCCTTTTTTGTCAGGAAGTTGGGGGCCTTGGACTCACACATCACTGAGGAGGAGTGGGTGCTTCACTTTAAATCTTTGTTTGATTGCGCTACGGAGCATATCTGCCAAGAAAATCGGGACATAAATGTCCCTGTAATAATTTTTGAAAGGGGTGAGGTTATGGCTGGTATTGCATGGCTATCCATTAATAAACTGCCGGGCCCAGATGGGATTACTCTGGACTTATTTAAGTCCGACCCTCTGTTCTGGGTCCTGATACTGGAGGCAGTGTTTAACGCAGAGGCAAAGAATGGCTGTCCTTAGTCTTGGGTCTCTTCCACCAGAGTCCCTGTTTTCAAGAAGGGTGACAGGAACAGTACCCACTGTTATAGGCCATCTCCCTCATTGACTTAGTGGTTAAGGTTGTAGGACGTATTCTTCTGCAGAGATTATCAACCTGGGCGGAGGAGCATGACAACCTGTTGGATGTCCAGTATGTATTCAGGACGGAACGTCCTACTGTTGCTCAGTGTCTCAATCTATCTATGATACTGAGCAAATATACTGTTGCATGCCCCGGTACTATCTACCTTGCCTTCATGGACTTTTCCTCCGCATTTGATTGCGTTAAAAGGTTTAAATTGTGGCAGTCCAGAGGGCAATGGGGGTGCATAACAGTATTGTTAATTTCCTAGAGGACCTGCATAAATCAACCAAGGGTAATGTCAGGTTTTCTCAAGATCTGCGGGTCACCAGGGACTTTGATATTAAGAGCGGAGTACAGCAAGGATGCATTTTGGCTCAATTTTTGTTACATTTTTACATCAATTATTTGGATATTGTACTAAGAGCAACAGGATTTGATAACCCTTGAGTAGTGCTGTGTGGTATTCCCGTCCTGCTATATGCAGTCGACGCCGTCCTTATATCCAGGACTGCAATGGGCTGGCAATCTCTTTTAATAGCATTTTCTAGATTCATGACTGATCGGAACTAGGCAATAAATTCCAAATCCTATGTAATGAAATTGGGGCAACAACCCAAAAAGAGTTTCCAGTTTTGTGTTGGCCCCGCTAAGATTCCCCATACTAACGTATTTTCCTATCTATGGGTTGTTTTTTCTGACCAATTGAAATGGGGTCCATTAATCTCGAGGAAAAAGGAGGATCTGGCCCTGGGAAATGCCACAATTTTTAATTTTGCTTCCAAAATAGGGAAGAAACCAACAGGAGCTATGGTGAAAGTCTATCAAGCCAAAAGCATGGCTATAGCTACCTAAGGTAGTGAAATCTGGGGATATACTGCTGCGGATTCCCTTCAGGTGGCGGAGAATGACTTTCTGAAGCGTCTATTGTGTGTTCCACGTGGAACCTCCAGAGGAACTGGGGGTTCCCTATTTAAGCGATGTCCTTGCACTGCGCATCCTGGTTTTCCGGTTGAAGTGCTGGCTGAACAAAGATTTAACTCTTAACCATTTAATTTTAAGAGAGTGTACGTCTCTCGACAATGCATCCCGAATTCCTGGGCTTAAGTCCATTAAAAGCAGTTTGGAAGGGGTAGGGCAGGGCAACTTATTTTGTGAGCCTGAATCCATTGTCAAGAAGGATGTGGAATTATTTAGGGTAGCCTTCTGGACCTTGAGGAAAGTCGACAGGGAAGCGCAGGAGATGCTGAAACCTAGTGTTCGTATGTTTTAATGCTCAAAACAACTCCAACAACTGAACCTTATCTTATGAGGTTTCTATCAACGCACAAGAAGTTTTTATAAACAAGGTTTTGGATGAACCTCTTCCATCTTGTGCTAGCCAGGCCTAAGGGAGTCAGCAGAGGTCAAGTGCTAGCTCCCTGCGGCTGCAATGGACAGTCTCTGCAGGATCTGCTGCATTTTATGTTTTTAAGTAAATTGTATGAAACCCCCCGAAGGCATTTTCAGGTTTCCATTTTAAAAAGAATGGGGCAGATTTATAAGCCCCTTGCGCCACTTTTGCATCACTTTTCCCATGTTAAAAGTGAGGCAAAGGTGGCGCAAGAGCCTTGTAAATAAGCCCCAATGATTTTTAGACAGGCCTGTCCTGCCCTTATGTATCTTCAACCGCTGAAAGAGGACTGCATTATTTTTATTATAGGGTTTTCAAAAGCTTCTGTGAAATCTAGAACCTGTATGGATGTGTAGACATTGGTGATCCGGGAATGTTTTATTAGTTTAGCTGGCCTACCTTATTTATTTATTTATTTATATCATTTGTAGAGTGCACTGTAACCCCTGCGGGCATCCTGGCGCTGAGAGAATAGGTCATAGGTAAGCAATCAGCCGTGAGAGCAGGAGGAAGATATACCAACAGGAGTCTATTACTATTGCACCTGGGGGATTATACCCTTGGAAAGAACCAGGTCTTGATTTTCTTGCGGAACAGCAACAATTCGTGAATTTTCCTGATTTCGAATGGAAGGCTGTTTCAAAGGCGGGCCGCTGCCACGCTAAACGCTCTCCCGCCCTGGGTCGCTTTCTTTATCCTGGGTATTCTAACAAGGTTGGTGGAAGAGGAACGGAGGGTCCGGGTGGGCTCGTACCACTGGAACTTGTGTTGGAGTGGCTTAGGGCCCTGACCATGTATTGCTTTGAACACGATGTGTAAGGACTTAAATAAAATCCTCTGAGGTACTGGTAGCCGATGTAAGTCTGCCAATGCTTGTGTTGTTGAAGATCGGCGAGTTCGAGAGAGTGCTAACTTAGCTGCTGCCGGCTGGATACTCTGTAGCCTGGCAATCAGATATCCAGGCGATTCCAGTAACAGGGCATTACAGTAGTCCAGGTGACTAAGAATGGTACTCCTGATTACAGTTGTTCTTGCCTGTGCAGGTAACAGAGGCAGCAGCTTCTGAAGACCTCGTATTAGAGTGAAGCAACTGCCCACCAGTTTGTTAACATGTGGCTCCAGATTTTAATTTTCATTAAAACTGACCCCCAGATTCTGCACCGTATTCACTGGTGTCAGTGGACCATCCGATGCTAAGGGCCAGAAGTCTGCTGGCAGTCTTCGGGCAATCCTCCCCACCTTGCATTGTAGGATCTCAGTTTTTCCGCTGTTGAACTGGAGCAAATTTCCCTTCAGACTTTTTGCCATTTCGTGCATTCAGGCGTGAAAGCTATCTAATAAATCTGCCTGAGCACCATTAAGGGAAATCATATGCTGTGTGTCATCAGCATAGTTAATCACGCTGATGTTATGAGCTTTAATGATTCCCAACAGAGGTTGCATGTAAGCATTAAACAAGATGGGACTGATGGATGATCCCTGCGGAACCCCATGTAAGACTTTAGCAAATTTAGATTGGTACGGAGGGAGTGCCACTGCCTGCAATCTGTCGGACAAATAGGATCACAACCAATTAAGTGCCATCCCTTTCACCCGAAAGGTCTCCAGCCTTGTCAGCTTGGAGTATAAAGTAAATGCAATTGGAAGTCATGCTTTTCTGGTACATTGCAATTTAAAGCCCGACTAAATTTGGGTGGGTGGATATTGGGTCCTTTTTTATAAACTGTATATGAGGTTCTGACTTTGAAAATCATGTTTTAATGTATTACTGTTTTTATGCACCTGTATCTGTGTAACTTTTATGGTTTTCTGATGTAAAACCGAATGAAGTTTATTTGATGGTGATGAGATGTCCTTGACCAGAAGCAGAACTTCGTTGGACATGTTCAGCATTGAGATGGTAGGCAATTGGGGAGTTGGGGCAAACAAGGAAAAAAACTAATTTAAAGATCTTTTTCACTGTTCTGTATTTAAAGATTTTTCACTCACTAACTAAAAATGAGTTATTTACACCTGGCTGAGAGCGTTTCCCCAATGTGCTCTGAGATGTATGAAGGAGGGGGCCGTGTAAGTAAGACTGGCGGAGCGGGTTTGGGAGGGAGTCAAGAGACGACGACGAGGGAAAATTAAATAAAAAAAGAAAAACACTTCCCTTGTGCTCGCCGCATCTCCGAGTCTTCGATGCATCTAGCACAAGGCAAGTGGTTTTCTTTTTTTATTGAATTTTCCCTCATTGTCTGTCAACTCCCTCCCCACCCGCCTCACCGCTCTTACCTGCATGGGCCGCTCCTGGATATCAGCACTGTTTTGTCACCTAATCTCATCCAATTGTATGTTGTGCCTGTTTGTGTATGTGGCTATTGTATTATATGCACTGAACACATAAGCAAAGCTTAGTGATGAAGGCCTGTGGGTTTCATTTTGGAAATCCTAGGTTTGCGCCTGTGTGCACGTCGGGGGTGATGTTGTGTTCCCAGACAATGGAAGTGTTTCACGAGAGAGGCAGGAGGGAGAAGACCTAGTTGGTGACTTGAGGACACAGGAGACAAAGCTCCTATAGAAATTCAATAAGGTCTTTCTGTAGCACTGTCACTTGGTAGATGGTAGGGATGAAAGGGGCCGCAGTCTCTGTTGTTCAGATAGAGAAGTGTCTTTTAGGTAAAGCCACCTGTTTGTCTCTTTCCTGATCATTGTCTTTGTGGCTGTGCATAGCCCAGTGCAGCAAGTTCACATCTCTTTTGTGGGAGCTACAGGCTTGAGACTACCTGGCTGTGAGTAGCATCTCCCCACACAAAGGCTGTGTCTGCAGAACTTCTTAAAGAGTTATCTGAAGAAGAAAACAACCACAAACCAGTTATAAGCCTGCACATTTCTAAAAAAAGATTTGCACTTCCCATTCTTTGAAAAGGAAGGCATGTTTTTATGTGTTTCAAGGCAGGAATAGCTATTTACTCTTATCAAAAGTAATTTTGTATGACTCTGAGCTGTGCCCCCGCATCACCCAGGGTAAGCTGGCATCACCTAGAGTACTCCGGTGTCATCCAGAAACAGCTCTTGAAACTACAGAAAGTCCAGGATGCTGCAGCCATATTGGTTGTCGGCATCCCGCGCCACAGCCACACGACACACTTCTCTGACATCTCCACTGGCTCTCTATCAACAAGAGAATCACCTTCAGGTTCCTCGCACATGCCTACAAGGACCTCCACGAGGCAGGACCAAAAAATCTATAACACTGTCTCACTTTCCACACACTCGCCAGACAACTCAGCTCTGCCCAACTCGCTCTGGCGTCCACAAGACTAGAACCAGAAGAAAATCCTTTGACTACCTCGCTGCCAAGACCCGGAACACCCTACCCCTCCACCTCAGGGCAACTCTGCGTAGTTGAGGAAGGACCTCAAGACTACCGGCTCTTCAACTGAACCTCCACGCCCAGACGGATCAGCAGCCCCCCCGCCCCCTCAGTGCCTTGAGACCCTCACAGGTGAGTAGCCACGCTTTATAAACCCCTGATTGGTTGATTGGTGCTGTTATAGGAAATCTATAGCACAACACTATAGCAGGGTAGTTCCTTGAAAACCTGTACCTTCATCTTGTGTGCTAGTGCCTGTTAATTTTTGGTCAATCACGTGGTTTTAAATGATGCTTTCCTTAAAGGAAATATACGCCAACGACAAACACGAGGGGGGCACATTGCTCCTCCAGAATACCAGGGCATACGAAGTGCCCGAATGGAGTGTATGCAGACCATGTTCCCTGCAGCCTGCACAGTTTTCCATTTAATAATCAGCAATCAGAGCCACTAAGCAGTTGTGTGTCTCCCGCCATGGCACTAGAATACCTTGTACAATGCGCTTCGGCTCCAAAAATCAGCATTCATGAATGTATAATATTGAGTTGAGAAATGTGGCCAAACCACAACTTCGTCCATTCAATATAGTTTCCAATGATATACAGGTACGAGTGATATATACCCACATACACCCATATACACATGTATATGTACATATATACTTATACACACACACTGTTGGAAATCGAGGCAGCACCTGTTTGGCCTGCACAAATAACATGACTACATTTGTCCTTCACTGGAAGCCAAACATCCAATTGTAGCTCCTGATTCTCAGAGGGTAGCTTTGCAAAGCAGCCTGAGGCTTTCTCAAGGGAGGTGGTGTGGGCTAGTAATCATCATTTGCAGGTGCACAGAAATAACATTCAATAATTGATTGTCTACACTGTACTTTGCTTTAAAAAAAGTAAGAGTACATTTATTAAACACACACACTACTCAATACTATGCACCAATTTACAAATATACATAAGCTGTTGGAATTACTTTGTGACATTGTGTAACATTTCAACCCCTCCCATGGGGGGGCGGGGTCTAGTACAACCACTGCCATGTATGCACATCATCTTGCCCCCAATGCAGGTAGTTAAATATAACCTGGAGCAAGGGCCCTGCACACTGGCACCATCCCAGTGGCGACCCCCCCATCATCTCATCAAGCTGTTAAAATAGGTAATCGTGCCTTGGTGACAAACGACCCTGACAGCATATCCTACTGACAATGAAGTATACACCTCTATATCGTAAGGGCTACCAGTCTGGGTTCTTCACCTAAGAGCAGCAGCAAGAACACATGTTTAAGCATCACTTTAGAATGAGGGTACTCATCACATTTGCTGGGATTAGAATGCATTGCAATTACAGTCCCTAAAGACATCACAGATGAAATTACAAGATTAATGATATACAGCCAGACACCCTAGCAGGAATATCTGGCAACATAACCCCACTTTGCTTATGCCATCCGCTACTTCACATTACACGTGTGACCTTCAGTCCCTCTAATAGTAATAACATTATTAAATGCACTGTGGGTGCATTTACACCTCTTCACCTCCAGGAGATGCCCTTCTCCAGATATCCCCAACTCAGCCCTTCATTCCTTGATGCACTTAGACATACACCCTCAGCTGTAGAACAAAAGTTCCAGCCCAGACAATGTTAAAATGCTGGCTGAGCCCTTAAGGGGTTATTCTTTTCAAGCCCCCATGAGACTTAGGGAGGGACTTCCAGTTTTGGACTGGGGAGACTGCGCTTCTCCAGCAGCCCCCCCCCCTGCCCCTTTGCACACATGTGGTGGTGACCCCGTTCCCCTGGGGCCACCACAAGCAGAGAAAAATGTTGTTTGCCCTTGCAGGACGGTCCTTGCATGGAAGGCATTATGCATTTTTGAAAAGCAGCTCTCCCGCTGCTCTGGGGTGAGCCGCGATGTGGGCTTTCCACCGTTAGGGACTTCCGTTAAAGGGTCCGGTCCCACCTGGACCCCCAGGTAAGTGCTACAGTGCGGGGAGCCCACCCCCAGCCACTCATGCCCATTTTTGTGGGCCCTGTCCCACCCGGGCCCTTTTGCGTGAATACAGGGTCCCGGTCCCACCCGGACCCCTGCAGGAACTCCAGGTTGTGGGGCAGCTGCCTCCGCCGGCTCCCTGGCCGGCCGGCCGGCCGGCCAGCACCATTGCGTTCTGCTGCGGAGCCAGCTTGGCAATTCTGGTCTGCCACTTGGGCAGGCGCGTCTTCTTCCGCCGATCCGGCGGGACCTCAGGAGAGTGCGGCAGCACTCCCCCGGCCTCCTCCTTCTCTTTGGGGCCCGGGGATGGGGTCTTGGGTCCCCGGACAACTTCGGGGGATGCGACGGCTCACCCCTCCATCCCAGTCACTTCGAGGCCCGGAGATGGGGTCCCAGGCCCCTCCTCCTCTTCACAGGGAGCGTGATGGTGCTCCCCAGCTGCTTTCAATCAGCGGGGGCCAGGGTGGGCTCCTGGCCCCCCGTGGGGGATAACTTCAGGGGGAGAGCGGCTGCACTCCCCGACTGTGCTTCGGGCACGGGGATTGGGTTCCGGGCCCCAAAAGACCTCTCTGCAAGGGGCACAACAATGCTCCCCACCTTCACCTCGCCACACGGTGCCCGGAGTTGGGATCCCAGGCCCCTGAACCTCCTCAGCAGACCACACCCTAGAGAGAGCTTCTCTTCCAGTGCAAGTACTTTCTAAAATTTGGGGAGGGGGCTGGTAGTAAGACTCTGTTGGCCCTATCACACAGCAACACATAACTTCCCTGCCCTGGCTACCTCCTCCCTGCCCAGGCCTCTGGGTTGGTTCAAGATCGCGTCGTCCAGGGTCTCTGGCCACATGGTCTCTGAAAAAGCCCCTTCCCCCAGGGCTTCCTTCTCCCTTGTGCAGCCTGGTGCCTGGCACCCAGTGATAGCTGCTGATGGATGAGCCTGTAGCTCCACCCATCTTCTGTTGCTTGGAGAGGAGGCCTTCGCTTGTGGAAGAAAGGTTATCAATCCAGCCTGCTGAGGTCAGCCCTCAGCCAGGCCCTGGTTATGACTGACTCAGAGAAATATGACATTTCTGGATGACCCAAAAGTAGTTCAAATAGGACTTTGGACCCTGCTGAATACTTCTTCTCACACCAGTTACAGTGTCTGGAATCGGTAGGCCTTAGGAAATGTAATCTAGTCCCTGGGCTCCACATCCCGTAGGAGAATAATGAAGTGAAAAACAGTAAAACACACTGACTTTCCCTGGCATGTTTCCTTCCAGTGTATAAAGCCTATTCCATGTCACCACCCCATTCTGCATAAGTCCTGCCACACCAGTCTATCTGCAACTGCTCTTTGGCTAGGAATAACCCTTGCGCAGCCCCTACACCTGTGCACACGCATGTACACATGTGTCTGCATGTAACCAGCCCAATGTCCCATACTCCAGCTGCTGAGCAGTGGTCTGGTCAAGCCAGGGAAACACCAGTAAAATCCCCATGCAGTCTCTTTCATCCTGAGTTCACTGTGGGTGAATCCCAACTTATGAGGCTCCCCTAC
Organism: Lissotriton vulgaris; assembly: GCF_964263255.1. Lineage (NCBI taxonomy): Eukaryota > Metazoa > Chordata > Amphibia > Caudata > Salamandridae > Lissotriton > Lissotriton vulgaris. The sequence continues at coordinate 1,527,112,621 of NC_141685.1, read as the reverse complement.
AGTAAAAGCTCAACAATTAGGTGCTCAAAAAGCAAAAAATCTGGGCAGCCCATAGTGTCAGAACCACTTTCTAACACACACATACAACTGCTCATAGCTTTCAGCCATAAGATCCAGGGTAGTTTGCAGGACAAAGCAATAGACAGATTCATAAGTGACTCCTACTGACTTCGATTACAACACACGCAATACTTCAGTAAATTGTGAAAAAGTATGGCGAATGCGTAGCTGATGTCAAACCTTCATCAGGCATATAACAGAAATGTATTATGGGATTCTGAGGCAATCAAGTTGTTTCAGTACACACGGTATACGTGCTCTCAAGTGGGATTGTGTCTGAATTACAGAGCTGTGTAGCCTCTGGCTGAACCTAGTTACCTGCAGGTATAGCTAAGGAGAAGAGAAAACATTTCCCCGAAAGCAGATGCCAGATTTACTAGCTTTGTTTAGGGAAGTGATTAGAGCTTGTGATGGGAGTGCAGGGTTAGACTGCAGGTGATGAGATAATTGAAAGTGAGTGCCCAAAAATGAGTGCTGATGGGTCACACCTCCATTTATGGAGACCAATTAAGTACTCAAACTAGCTCACAGTCCATACACAGTCCCACAAACAGCCAAAAAATAGGCCTTACACTGACCAATTTAATCGGCCAGTCCTTCAGGCACAGCCTGATCGCCCAATAGGTCAGTCCAACCCTATCCACAGGGGCCTAAACTTAAGTCTCATAAATAAATAAAATGCAAGGCGATCTACTGGGGGCAAGATGGCCGCTAGGCTGCTGTAGAGAGCAGTCGCACCTACTCCCTCTCCCGACCCACGGAACATGTGGCTGGCAACTTGAATAGGCATGCCGATTCTCCAAGGGCTCAGCAAGATTCAGGATGAAGGAAGCACTGGCGTAATACAGAAGACCTTCTCGGCAATTTTCGTCTTCCTCGGGAGGCACTGGAGAAAGTTGTGCGCTCGAGGGGTCAGAGCCAGCTCAATCGCGAAAATGGCACAACGTTCAGGAGCAGTCTCGAAGCTCCCAAGCGTGAATAAACGATCTACCCCGGCGAACAGTACCCTCCAAAAAAACCAGCAGCTCAAGAAGGGGGAGAAGTCAGAGAAAGCCGGTAAAGAAAAGACGGAACTCAAGACAGCAGCGCAGGCAGGCACTCCCGGCATCAAAGGACAGCAGCAGCGGCGCTCACAATCAGACAGCGGATCGCTTTACAAAGAAAGCAGGGGATCAAAACAAGCGATCGCTGCTCCTAGCAAAGATTCGATGCAGCTCACCGTCTCAGAGGCTTTTGCGGGCAGAACCCAGCCGGAGATTCAGGCTTCCGAGGCTTCCGCGGAATCAAACGCTGATGCCGCATTCACTGGCCTCGAGGACGCAAGCACGGCGGTTGCTAAGCAACAGGAGTTCAAGCTGCATACGCCTCACGCGGGAGCCACGCTGGGAAAGGAGGACGCTGACACGGTGAGCGGAGCAGACACGGTGAGCGGAGGGAAGCTGGAGGAGCCGGGGGCAGGCTTGAGAGACTCTGGAAACTACAATAATGCCCAAATGTTAGAGGCCTTGATGCAGGTAAATGTCGCCCCCCCCCTGGAGACAAAAATACATTAATGCAATCTGCTACTTGGGGGAGTATGAGAAGCGAGGAAAGCCATGCATCAAGGGGGCATAAGGGGGCTAAGGGAAGGAGAGTCCGATCTCCAGAAGGGGAGAAATTCTATTCAGTAACTGAAGGCTCTCAAGTGGGTACGGAGGAGGAGGGCAGTACTACAGATCTATCGTCAGAGACAGAGTCAGAGGGATCCTGCTCTAGCACCTCTAGAGGCAAAGAGACACAGAAGAAAAGGAGATCAGTGATAAGACGGGATAGAGACAGATCGGCATCTAGTACAAATAGGAAATTGCTTTGGGACTATGGTAATACCTCTAGAGCGTATCAGGAGCACTACATAGAAGAGGGAGTTGGTACTCATGCCACTCATGTCTCTCAGGATGCTAACGCTGAATCACCACCACAAGCAACCCTAGATGGTATGTTCGTTATGCTAAAACAAATGCACGCAGAGGCTAGAATTGAAAGCCGGAGAGCCAGACAGGATACTAAAAAAATCCAAGCAAGTATTAGGAAAATGAATAAGAAATACGAAGAAGTAGAAGAGAGAGTGGTACAGGTGGAAGAAAGGACTGGCAGGCTGGAGGACGAGGTAACGGACTGGCAGGCGTACAAAATGGAGCAAGGGAAGGTGGTCGAGGACTTGCAGTGGAAGCTGGAGGACTTTGAGAATCGCCAGCGGCGGAACAATCTGAGACTTCTTGGCCCGGAAGAGGGGGTAGAAGGGAAGGACCCAAGAGGGTATGTGGTCAAGTTGTTGAGAGGTGCATACCCAGAGGCGCAGTGGCAATGGGAATCCGAAGTCCAGAGAGCACATAGATTTCCACTTACGCAGAAAAAGTCAAGAGGTGGCAGCCAGGACTTATTGCCGAGGGCCATGCTAGTCTTTTTCGGAAACTTTCTGGCTAGGCAGGAAATCATGGAGACGGCCAGGCCAGACAAAAAGAGATCATTTGAAGGGGTTACTTTCTTCGCAAGGCCTGATTTCTGCCACGCGACCGTTGAAAGGAGATGGAAACTTAGGCAGCTAATTACTCCCTTTCAGCGACAGGGCTCCGAAGCATACCTGATGTTTCCCGCAAAACTAAAAGTCATCACAGGAGGTCGCGTCAGAATGTTCTTCTCAGAAATAAAGGCAGGCGAGTATCTTGCAGAAATCACGGAGAATCAAAGGGGAAGAAATATTAGGGACACTGAGCCAGCCAAGGATGCATAAAGTATTGAATATGTCAGTAGATTGGGTGGAGATGGGAAGGAGGGGGAGGCGACGCTACAGTAGTGAGCGGTCACACATAGGTCATGACTGACCTATTTGCCTGTAGTAGGGGGGGTAGGCAAGGGGAGGGGGGCTGACGGGGGGGTGCAGGGGGGGTTGGGGGGGTGGAGATAAATCACGGACATCTACAGCACAAGAAAGGATGACTTACAGGAATAAACAAGTGTTAGTTACTCTAAGAGGATGGCGATTGGTCAGTTCAATCTTTAAGATCAGATGGCATTAAGGATTGCCACTATTATTATTTGTGGGCTAAACGAGGGCGGGAAAAGGCAGAAGGTGGCAGCTATGCTTAGATTGCTGAAACTGGATGTCATATGCCTTCAGGAGACACATTTGAGGGGAAAGGATAAATACCTCATGGATCAGCTTGGTTTTGAGGTCTTAGAATATATGTAGCAGGATTCTAAAACAAAAGGAGTGGCTATAATTGCTAAAAAGGGAGTCACGCAGGTGAAGAAAAAGAAGGAAGATGATGGGGGGAGATGGGTCATGATAGAAGGGGAAACACCTGGGGGGCGCTACTCTATTGTCTCAGTATACAGCTCAAACGACGATGAACCTGAAGTATTCGACTTTCTAGATATGGAATTGGCCCTCTGGCCAGAACCTGTGATCTTTTGTGGGGATTTTATTGTTAACGGATTGTCGGGTTTGGGTCTGTTGGGAGGGGGGATTCAGGGGGATCGCAAAAAGAGAATACGTAGGGCTATTGGTAATTTAATGTACCACAATGCACTGGTAGATGCCTGGGCAGCCAACAATCCTACTGGGACAGGCAGTACCTTTTATTCTGCTCCTCATAGGGTTATAGCTAGATTAGATTATTTTTTGGTTTCTAGCCCGCTAGTGTCTGGCTTAAAAATAGAGAGGCTCCCCCGTGTCTTCTCAGACCATAATCCCTTAGGACTAACTATCCCCCAGAACCCTAGGGGAGCCCACAAAGAATACAACTGGACGTTTGAGAGAGGGCTACTTAGGGAAGAAGATTACGTAGCTAGAATGAGGTTATGGATTAGGCAGTTCTGGGAAGTAAATAGAGGTACGGCATCTGCGGGGGTGGTCTGGGACACTTTTAAAGCAGGGGTAAGAGGGGAAACACTGGCCTACACACTTCATAGGGGTAACAATGAAAAATAAGCATTAGCTAAAAGACTGAATGACCTAATGGAATTGGAAGAGCAACTTATTCGAGCAGTCATTAGTCAAGAACCACTCGAGGAGATCTTATTGGAGATTGAGTTGAAAAGAGCTGAGGCTAGCGAAAGCTTGGCAAGGAAAGCTGTGAGCAATTATTTAATGAAAAAGGAAAAATGCTATGAATTTAATGAGAGGGTAGGTCACATATTAGCAGTCCGTATTAGACAAAATATGGCAGCTGGGGAAATGAAAGAAATTAAGGATAGAGGGGGAAGGGTAGTGACCAAGGTAGAGGATGTGCGGGAAGTGTTTAGGGAGTTTTACTCTGATCTATATGATCAAGGCCTGGGTAATGTAGATGCTGGGATAGAGGGTTATTTAACAGGTATCCCACATGAGGAGTTGAGTGATGAGAGTAAAGAAGCACTGGAGTTGCCACTGACATTGGTGGAAGTTCAAAGCGCAGTAACCAAACTCCCCTCAGGGAAGGCAGCAGGGCAGGATCAAATTCCGGTGGAATTTTATAGAACCTTTTGGGATACCCTGGGGATCGATATGCTGGAGACCTTAAGACAAGCACAGAGGAGGGAAGTTGTTCCTCGATCTTGGGCCGGAGCAAACGTCATAGTAATTCTGAAAAAAAACAAATCACACTTGGAGCCGGGTTCATACAGGCCAATAACACATCTGAATGTTGACGCAAAAATCTATTCTAAGACACTCTCACAAAGGCTAAGCAAGGTGATTGAGGGTTTGGTCTGCGCAACACAGCACGGCTTTATACCAGGGAAAGGGACTACACAACATACAAGACAGATGGTTACCATACTGGATGCAGCAGGTGCCACGGGGGACCCTGTCTCGGCCATTTTCTTAGATGCGGAGAAGGCCTTTGACAGGGTCTCCTGGGGCTATCTATGGAAGGTTCTAGAATGGTTTGGCATAGGGTAGGTTTTATAAAGGCTATTCAGCCTCTGTATGTGGAACCTATGGCAAAAGTGAGGATAAACAGAGGGTATACCGCCGAAATACGAATAAGGCGCGGCACACGGCAGGGCTGTCCGGCCTCGCCACTTCTCTTCGCGCTATATTTGGACCCCTTTCTGCGCAAACTGGAAGGAAATACTAACATTTGCCCGGTAAAACTACACAGCTATGAATATAAAACACTCGCTTATGCAGACGACGTGGCGGTGGTCACCCCAGAGCCGGAGTCGGCAATCATGGAAATAGAGCAGGAGGCCGCAGCTTTTGGTGGAGTGTCGGGTTACTCCCTAAATAAAGGAAAGAAACAAATTATACAGAATAATTTGGTCAATTACCAGGATACAAGAGTGGCTCCAGAACTTACGTATTTAGGTGTAAAAATTACAGCCGACCTAGACAGGCTAGTGGGAATAAATATGGGCCCCCTGCTGGCAAAAGTAAAAGAGAATACGGAAAGAATTAACAATCTGCATCTGACCCTGATGGGCCGGATCAATGTAGTAAAGATGGTAACATTCCCGAAGTATCTTTATCTGTTTAGGGCCATCCCGTTATTTTTTGATAACACATGGTTTATTACATTTGAAGCGATTTTGAATAAGTTTATATGGGTTAAGGGGAAGACAAGGAGAGCCTATAGACATCTAACGGTATCCAGAGAAAAGGGCGGTTGGGGGGCACCAGACTTTAGGCTCTACTATTGGGCTGCTGCCTTGCAGTATTGTCAGGGGTTGATAGGAGGGGGAGGTTCAGATCACACAGCGGAGGTTAGTTCGGGATTCACCAATGTTTATACTACACTATTGGGCGAGGGGGCAGAGAACAGGTTTTTAAACACAGTTGATTTCAGTTATTTTAAACACACACGGTTCAAGACATTAAAGGCGGCCTACAGGATCTGGAAAGGGATTACAAAAAAAATTGGCCTAGAAAGGTACAATAATTATACACGACTGTATACGAACTGCTCATTACCGAGGGATATTTTTAGGGATGTTACTATGAGGGACTGGCATAGCAAGGGGATAGTGAAAGTAGGTAATCTTCTGGACAGCCAGGGGAACATGTTACAGTTTGGGGAGCTACAAGCAAAATTTGGGCTAGAACATCGCAGCTTTTACAAGTACCTGCAAATTAGAAGTTTTTTAATGCAAAAGCAGGGCGGCCCTGCAGGGTTGGGTCAATGTAAAGTTATGGAGTACATAGAAGGATCTAATATGTGTACTATAAGGCAGTTGTACGCGGAGTTGAAAGCTAGTAAAACTGACGAAAGGGGGAAATATGCTCTAAAATGGACAGAAAAACTGGGGTCAGAGCCAGAAAGCTTTCAGTTATCTCTGGATTTGGGAAGAACGGTGTTATGCTCAGCTACTTTACAATCACAACATTTTAAGACTGTATACTCACTGTACCACACTCCGGCCAGAATCGCCCAATGGGGCGTTACAACTGGAATAACATGCCCCCGCTGTGATTCAACCGATGCAGACATTGTACATATGTTTGCACGATGTCCTCAACTGTTCACCTTGAAAAAGGCTATTGAGGAGTTTTTGGATAATACGCTCAAGATTAAGATAAAGCTCACAGATGAACTCATTATTTTGGGGGTGGGGGATATGTCAGATGGATTGCCAGTAGAATTCATGTTTGTCTCCCTTGCGGTGTTTTGTATATGCATAGCAAGAACTTGGTTGGACAAGGCTCCCCCCCCGTTTCAAGCATGGATTGCAAGCCTACTTGCTATGTATAATCTAGAAAAGGCAATCTACGATAGGAAAGGTAGGAAAGCTAAGCTATTAGGTCAAAGGATATGGCAGCCTATCACAAATTGGAAAAGCCGTAGGCTAGACATAGGACAGGCGGGGGAAGGTTGATTTTTCACTATAGAATTAGGCACATAATGCGGGATAGGTCAATATGCAAGTTGTGTATATCTCTCTTATCTTTATGGATGCTTATTTCTCTTTCTCCGTTTTTCTTTTTCTGGAATGTTTAGAATATACAGTATGTTTATTTGGGGGACCTTTTACGATGCCATGTATCAGAAGTATGCTGTAATTTGGGTATCTTGTACAATCACTTGTGGAACTGTTGTGTGCTGTAACACATACAGAAATTGTGCGGAAAAAGTTTCTAAAAAAATGTCTAAAAAAAAATATTAAAAAATAAATAAATAAATAAAATGCAAAATGTACAATTGCCCGTTGTCAATTCTGACGGCAATCATTCCTATGTTTGTATCCAATCACAGGGGATCGCAACTGGTGACGTGCTTAAAACTCATTAGGCAAGTCGTACTGAGATACTCTGTCAGTGAATATTAAGCAGTGCGCCCTTATATGACTTAGATCGCAAAACGAAAGGCTACGTTTACGAATTGTCCTTTAGTACATCTGGCAGCTTTCAAGCCGTTGACTCTGTGAACGATTTTAAGGCATCAAGCAACACATAGCTTAACTTAATGCACATTGTAGATAATTTGTATTTGTCGGGATATTGTAGTACATTTTGTTTGTCTACGGGCCAAGAGAGTCGATAGCAATACGATTTCAAAGTAGTCTGTAGCTGTCCATTTAAAGTGGAAACCAAATACAGCTAACGCAGTTTCACTTAGTTGATCGAGGAATATGAATGACTTTGGAAGATACATTTTGAAAAGCACTTGAACCACGTGCATAACATTTCTGCAACTCGAAACTGAGAACAACCGTGCACTCAGCAATTAATGAATTCACACCTTTCGAAATAGACACTAATTACTTTCTAGTGCAGATTGATCCAAAGTGTAGAAACTGCATATTATTAATATATCACTTGATTTCTAAAAACTGTGATTCCGCTAGCTCAAATAAGCCCATGAGTTTCCAGTGTTAAGATTACTACCATCTGGTGACAGATAACATAACACAGAAGTTAAGAAAAACTCTTCATTACGCATGGGGTTCTATTAATATTTCTGTTCTCAGCATGCCAAAGCTCACCAAGACGCTGTGACTGGTGAAATTCGCTGTAATATGTATAGTGAGCAGAGGAATCTATGCGGAGCACTAAAAAGCATTAGTTACAAAGTGTATACTGGCTTTTAATGGGGTGGTCTATGCTTCCAACAGATAGTGTATGAGTTAGCTATTATGGTTTTGATGTGGTGATGCTAATGGGCTTTTAATTTAATTAACTGACAACAGATGTTACAAGGTCTCTGTAATAAGTTGTGCAAACTTGCGAAACCAAACGGTTCCGCATAGAGGTGGGCCAGCCAGCAAATTGCCAGGGTGAGTTTAGCCAGAGCTGTGGCAAGGGATGGCCATAGCTCTAAGATATTGTGCACGACCCGATCCTCAAAAATATTTGACATGAGAATCAGGCACAAAACATCATGTTAGAATATGATAAGGGGTCTTCAAAAACGTAAAAAGTGTATTTATCTCTCCGCACGGAACCCTGTTATCTTAAATTTCGTAAAGAAGTCAAGACTTCATCAATGAAAATAGCGCTCGCAAAGGGCCAGATTCTGAGAATCTGGCCCTTTGCGAGTGCGATTTTTGCATTTGGGATGCAACATCCCAAATGCAAAAATCGCTATTTGCTAATTCGCATATTTGCGAGGATTTACATTTAAGGAATCTCTATTTGAGATTCCTTAAATGTAATTCATCATCCATTTTACAATTGCGAAATCGCAATTTCGGGCCGCAATTTACCGCGAGGTCAAACCTCGTGGTAAATTGCGAAAACTCAGAAAAATGCATTTAAATGCATTTTTCTGAGTTGCACGTTACACACACATGTCCTTTGGACATGTGTGTGTGCAACACCTGTGTTAATTTCCATTGCAGGGGTGCTACAGGGTGTCCTTTGGACACCCCTGGCACCCTTGTACTCGCAATCTCATTTGCGATTAGCTAATTGCTAATCGCAAATGAGGAATGACTCCCCATGCATTCCTATGGTCCTTTTTGCCCATAGGAATGCATGGGGAGTTATTCCTTATTTGCGATTAGCAATTAGCTAATCGCAAATAAGGAATCAGTGGGAATCGCAATTAATATTGCGATTCCTACATGAATACCGTTTTGCGAGTCTCAAATAGCGATTCCTTATGATTCGCTATTTGAGCCTCGCAAAACGGCCCGTTCATGAATCAGGCTGTTGGTTATTTAACCAATAACGTCGCTTCAGCTTTCAATCTGCTCTCCCCCTCACTTCAGGTCCTTAGCGCCGGGAAACCTCCGGGTAGCTGTGCGCTTTATAATCTTAAATATAATAATAATAATAATAATAATAATAATAATAATAATAATAATAATAATAATAATAATAATAATAATAATATAATAATTTGTTTAATGCGTGGTAATGTATCACCCTCCTAGACTAGGGGCTGTATTACACAAAGTGTCCTGGGGGCGCAATGGGCATGTGAACCCAGGGTGGGGATCCACATGGGCACTTTGGTATCACAGATGGGTCTGAAGATACTTGTGCTACCCATTCTGTAATATTGATAGTGCAGGTGCACATTTAGCACCAGCACTATCTCGAGAGGGCGTGGCTCCATGAAAAGGAGGTAATCTCTTTTCCTTTGCAACCAAGCCGTATTGTGGATGCAGACCGCTAGTGCAAGGGTAAAGAAGCTGGAAGGAGGCACACTGACAGTGCGCCACAATAAAGAGCATACTGTCATGGTCCCCCCTGATGGCAGCCCCCTGAAGGGAGAAAGGTGGTCACATGAAGCCCCCAGATTCTCCCCTGCAGGCAGGTGCAGTCACTCACTGCAACTGCCTGCCAGGGGAAATCTCTCCTCTCTTGAAAGTGCAGGAAAGTTGCCACCTGCATTGTGAAGCACAGGGAGGTTTGTAAACAGCTGCTCCATTTTTTCATTTGAATGTGCTTGCCCCTAGGGCACCTTGAGTTTACAGCTGGCCTGAGGGCAGTTAATTATCTTAATAGGATGCACTTTCCCTGTTTGCGCCTGGTGTACTTTTTGAAAGGTACGACATGGCACAATCAGGGAAAATGCCCTGTGTGGGTAATATGGCCATAGATTGTATCTATGCACGGAGAAGTATTCATTTAAAGTGAGAGTTTATAAACATGAATTGCGAAACATTCCTGGCCCCACCCTGATGACAATACAATTAGTGAAGTAACAGGTAAACCAGTTGTCATGCATCGCTGCGTTGGACTTGATTTCTATTATTCATAGAACAACATTATAAGTTATTCAATCAAACACAAGAGGTTTTTAACAAGTGCACATCCTGAACTCACATATTTGAAGGGGCTCTCTCATGTAATAAAGAACAAAAAGGAGGCTCAATGAAGTAAATAATTTGCCTATGATCGTAAAGCAGGGAATCAGGAATTGATCCCAGATTTTCTACTTTCACACTATGCAATTCAGTCACTGCATGGTATCTCTTTCTGACAGCTATTGTTAAAATGTTGTCTTTAATTATTGGAAGATGAGATCAAAGCGTAGGTGAGAGGCAGATTCCACATTTTATTTTTGATACTTTTTCTTTGTGCAAACCTTGCTCAAGGACATCGGATTGCTTCACAACACATAGGGTCTGATTACGACCCTGGCGGTTCTCGAACTGCTGTTGCCTTTTAGCGGTCTGACCGCCCGATGCCCTGGAGGTCTGACTGCTGGATTACAAGCAGGGCAGGAAGACCGCCTCATGACCGCCACCACCGCCAACATTTGGGCTCCTGCGGAAGGAGAGATAGCAGTGGGCCCTAGAGGCGGTGCTGCCAGTTCCTCCACCAGCCACATTACGAACTGCCTTTCAGACGACCTTTCCTGGCAGGGATACTGCTATGCGTGGGTCGGCGGAAGGCAGTATAAGTGCCCCAAAGTCGTGCACAGTGTGAATGCGACTGGGGTGTACTAGCACTGGCACTGGCACACATGTAATGCACTCCAATACCTTTGATTTGGGACAAGCTTAATTTCACACAGCACTTCTTGGACGACAACATACCGCTGACTGGCTGGTATCACATTGTGGGCATGTCCAGCAGTCTGACCAACATTGTATACTTGCTGACAGCTAAGATACCATAGTCAGTGCTCTGCCACAGTAAGACCGCCAGCCCAATAGGAAAGCCAAAATGCGGCAGGTGGGGAGAAAGCCTGCTCGGTGCAATGCTCGGTCCTGCCGACATCGTGGGACCGTGGTACCACCACCAAACTCGTAATCAGGCCCTTGGACTCATTCAAAAATGTGATGTTTTTATGCACAGGGAGATTTTCCAGGATTCAATAGATGCTGAGCAAAGGCCAGGACTTGAACCTGGTTCCCCCTATTGCAGCAGCTATAGCCACCTGGATGCATCACCTCACATGCAAGCTTGGCTCAGCTTGGGCTCGAAGTTCCAAGAGGACTTCCAGCTGAGCCAGAGTCAGGCATCTGTCTCAAGCTTTCTGTGGCTGTCCACCTTTAGTTCCCAACATTGCATATTTTTCTTACAAAAATCTTTTCCCTGAAGAGCAAAGTTAGCAAAGTTTTAAACAAGCATTGGAAATGCAATAGGTCTCGCATTAGGAAAGTTTGAGCAATTGGTATTGTAAATGACACTTTTTTTATTTATGTGTTGGTTTTGAAAATAGCAAAAGTAATAGCTTTGTCAGTTACAATGTCAATAGTTTTAACTTTCGCAAATGTGACACCTATAACATTTGTAATGCAATGTGTGTTGTGTTTACGTGACTTAGATGTATTGATATTGCAAATAACAATGGCTTTTAATTTTGTAAATAATTAATACTTAAATAAAATTTATTGTAATTTATAAATGGCAATAGCTTAAACGTTTGTAATTTAATTTTGTGAAGATTATGTTCAGTGTATTTTATTGTGACGAAAATCCAAGAACATTGCATTTGCACCTGGTGGTGTATGTGGTGGTGTATGTGGTGGTGGATGTGGTGGTGGTGGATGCGGTGGAAGTGGTGGTGGATGTGGTGGTGGTGGTGGATGTGGTGGTGGTGGTGGATGTGGTGGTGGTGGTGGATGTGGTGGTGGATGTGGTGGTGGTGGTGGTAGATGTGCGGAAAAATCTAAGGACTCAAACTTACAAATTGAATAAAATATTCGAGGGCCGATCCGGCCTTGGGGTGAAGAGACCCCTTTGCCTCTCTAATAAAAGATCTCCCCAATCGCGCTCCCCACAAAAATAGAACAAAATGCGGGTCAAAGAGTGTCTTCTTTGTCTCTTTCCGCACATTTTCATTAAACGAAGTCTGTAAATACGGAGAAACATCCCCGGGGGACCGCGAGCGACGGTGACCGAAGATTGCACCCTGTGCAGCAGGACATGTTTGTGGAGTTTAAACAACATACCACAGTTTAAAATAAATTCCACAATCATGTTATTTTTTTCTGCAAGGGACCACTTCTGGGAAAACGGGAGCACACAAATTAATTTAAGAAAATGCAAAATGTAAAAAACACACCACAAACCAGCTTGCGCATCTAAAACCACAACGCATCCCCCCCCCTAAAAAGAAACCCCTAACTGTTTGGCAAAGATAGATATTGTTATTATTTTGAAATATTCTGAAATCTCCGCCCGAGAAATACATGACCGTTTAAGCAAGGTCTGATGGGTGAGGCGACTCGGTCTCCTGGCCGGTGTGGGGCTTGCCTAATGAGTATTTCTGCCTGAGTGCATGCCTAGGACAGAGGGGTTGTAAGCCTGTGATGTCCTTTCAAGTGAGGGATGTGTATGCGCGAGATGCTCTCCCGTGAGTGAGGAGCATGCGTGAGATTCCCTCTTTTGAGTGAAGGGTGTGGAGTCGGACGAGATGCCCTCCTTAGAGTGAGGTCTGTGGGTGAGTTTGTTGCCCTCCATTGAGTGAGGTGTATGCGTGAGATGCCCTCCCGTGAGTGAGGTATGAGGATCATATGCTCTCCCTTGAGTGAGGTGTATGCGTGGGCTGCCCTCCCATGAGTGAGGTGTGAGGATCATATGCTCTCCCTTGAGTGAGGTGTATGCGTGAGATGCCCGCCCGTGAGTGGGGTATGAGGATGATATGCTCTCCCTTGAGTGAGGTGTATGCGTGAGACGCCCTCCCTTGAGTGATGGACGAGGTGTTGGCACGGTGAGGGGCGAGGTGTGTAGCTGGGTCTAGGGCTGCGGATGAAAGATGTGAGCCAGGTGAGGTACGGGGTCTCCATGGCACGACGAGGCGAGTAGCCGTGCCGAGGGCTTCGGGTGAGATGCCTAGGTATGGTGAGGGATGCGGTGAGGGTCGAGATGCGAGGAGGGTCGCGGGTGAGACGTGTGAGTCAGCCAGGTGAGGTATGAGACGCTGGCACGGCGGGAGCGAGGTGCATAGCCCGATAGAGGGGTGCGGGGGAGAGGTGAGCGCGTGGATGAGGGCAGGAGTGCGCGTGGGGTGCCAGCCCTTACCTCCAGAGCTGGCGGAGGCGCCTAGTTCATTGTTCTGCCGTCTCGGGGAGCCCAGCCCGCTCCTCAAGGTGCTGCCTCCTTCCTCCCTCCAAGAGTGGCATCTCAAGCAGAGTACCCGCCGCGGTGCCAGGGCATATGGCTGGCACGTCACTGGCAACAGCTATCACATGAGAGGGCCTGATTGACATGCGCCCGCATTCGGGGAGATTTGCCTCCCCAGGGAGAGGGTTCACCATCTGTCACTCTCTCCTAAAAAAAACCTCTCTCTCTGCAAACCCACAGCTCTGCCTACACGCTGCAACAGAGGGCAGGGAGGGGGGGCTCTTCCATTGGAGAGGGCATGGTTGGAAGGAGGGCTGAGCCTGCAGCAGTGGCATGTGCATGGAGTACAACATGAGTCTCCTACAAGGGGCATGGTGGTGGAGTCGCGGAGGGGGTGGGTGGGGGGGGGGTCGTTTCTGCACAGGATACGGCCAGGGAGATAGATGCCTGACCCTTATGAAAAGGAGGGTGAGTCTGTAGGGGTGTTTATGTGTGTGGGGGGGGGCTCGTGGAAGGGGTGTGTACATGAAGGAGTGGGCTCTGCATGGAATACACCATGGGGCTTCTAGAAGGGGGCATGGTGGATGGGGGCTGAGCCTTCGGGGGAGAGGGGGGATACACGCGGGGAGAAGCCTCGGAACCTCATGCAAACGGCGGTGGAAAGGGAGCAGTGTCGGCACGAGTGGCATGTGCATGAGTACGCCTTCAGGCTCCTGCAAGGGGGGGCATCTAGAAGAGGTGGTCATTTGATAATAAAGCACTGACAGGGCCCGTAGCCACTTGAGGGGAGAGGTTGGGGCAGATAGCAGGAGGGGCCCGAACCTGGAAAAGAAACAGCTGTAGTGAGTGTTGAGGAGAAATGCGACACGGCGGGCAGGGGAGGGGGCGGAGCGGGTAAAACAATAAATAAACAAGACGGAGGGAAGAGAGAGAAGGGGAGGGGGGAGGAGAAATGCGACACGGCGGGCAGGGGAGGGGGCGGAGCGGGGAGAGGTGCAACACGGCAGGCAGGGGAGGAGAGTAGGAGGAGGAGGGGGGAGGAGAGTAGGAGGAGGAGGGGGGAGGAGAGTAGGGGAGGCACGGCCTAGCGGCCGTGCAATCAAGAAGTTAGGGGGCGGAGCTGGGGGAGGCTGTGACACAGAGAGTAGGCAAGGCAGGCGGCTGGGGGCATGTGCACGCGCTTTTAAGCTCAATGCGCATGCGCATTGAGCTTAAATTTCTCGTGCACTGCAAGGAATCGCCACGATTCCTTGCAAGTTGGTTCAAGAGTGGATAAGCCCCCATAGTCTCGCAAGCTCGATGCGCATGCGCATCGACAGGCGAGACCTAAAAAGGGAGCAAAAAAGGGGCCCTTCTTGAAAGTGGTACTGTTGACGGCAGAAAGTGCCTTCACTGAAATCCGCGTACTCTCTCCATGAGATATGCACCTTTTGTTTTTCACTGTTAGAAGTCAGAGGGCAGGACAAAAAATGATTGTGGGTAAAACATTCCCAGCAAGCGGTTGCCATGTCCATATGGGTGCAGCATTGGCCACAGGAAGACGGTCAGTGCGGTTAACTTGCTTTGCTCAAAGTCAAGAAACTTTGTTTTTCCTCATGATTTCCCACTCCTACTCCATACACAATTCACTAAGCATGCATCCAATTTCCAATGTGAATATGTTTACTATGTTTAGAATAAATAATTTTTTTTACTCCTATCCTGCAAGCACTCTGGGTTGATAAGCATTTTCTTCTGCCCAACAGGTCGTTCTGCTGTAACTTGGCTCGAATGCGACGAAGTGTGAATCTCAGGGAATGGCTTTTTAGGTTGAGCCTGAGTCAACGCGCTAGTGCTGCTCTGGTGATCTTTTGTAGGTAGAGTACGCAGGAGAAGCCCCACCCATATTGTTCTTTGGCTTGTGTCTTTGTCCTTCGTAAATGCTGGCGTCTGATTCCTTAATAGGCTTGTTAGTCCCTCCTTAGTACGGCCATGTCGTCATTTGTAACCTCCGATGGCCCCTTTTATTGGTTGTTACACAGTATGTGTACAATTTTCGTTATTGTGTCTCCACTACATTCGGCACGATAACCTGCTTTGCTTACATTCAGCGGGCAATGACCGCTTTCACTTTCGAAGCAGCCTGGACAATGGCAGTTGTTTGTTTCCAATGCCATAGATCTCACATTTAAATGCGAGACCTATAGCATAGCAAATATTTTTTTTGAAAACGATTCCATTCTGCCTTAAAGGCGGCCGTGTGCCTGCATACCCCCCTTATCGGAATCAGAGATTGGGACTGCTCCTGGGACTGCCTAGAACCGAGGTCTTCAAACTTTTGGATGCCGAGACCCCCCCAGACACAATTTTCAGGCATAAGGACCCCCTCCTGACAAACAATTCTAAACCTATAGGCAGAGTTGGAATTATGTGGCAGGTAAGGAAAAAATTATGTGGCAAGCTCGACTAAATTTTATGGGAAGAAAAAATAAATAATGCTATGTGATGCCGCATATTTTGGGATGGTATTGCTTCATTATTTTGACATTGTTACACAGTAACACTGAGGAAAGATTTAATCTCATCAGTACCAGTTTATAATGAAAATACAGCAATAAACAACAGAAAGATGTCTAGTCAACCTTTGTGAAGGGCCTTCCACTCTGCAGGAATAAGTGCTGCCACATTAAAAGCTCACCTGGCACTGTCCCGGAGCAGCAAGGTTCCCTTAAAACACTGGCAGCCTTATGCAGAGTCAAGCAGCTTACCCATGCCACTTTCATCTCACCCCCTCTCTTCCATCCTTACCTCCTCTTCCAACCCTGGATCCCTCTCTCACTTTACATGCCATTGTCTTTCACCCCAATATACAACTTCTGAGCTCTCCCCATTCAACCTCTCACTTCATTTTTAATCATCTCATGCCATTCTGTCTTTTCACTGCCCTCCTCTCTCGCATTTATCTCATAGCCTCTCTGGACCCATCAACTTTCTCCCCTCAGCACCTCTCATTCACCTCAAGTCTCTTCGTTCAAATTTCTGTCTATTTGTATCTTACACCTCTCCAGTCCACCATTCATCTTTCACATCTCCCCTTTGTTCTTCCACACCTTCTTGAACCAACGTCCCTCTCCCCTGTTACCTCAGCACCCACCTCAGTACTTCCTCTCTTCCCCCCTCACTGTTGACCCTCACCCACGTCGCACTAAATTCTCTTTTTACGTCTCAGATCATCTCTCAGCTATCTTCTCTCACAGTTTAACAGTATCCCTCCTCTGTGCTCTCACCTTTCGCTCATACTCACTTCTCATCTTGCGTTTCTGCACTCTTCAGGACTTCACATTTCTCCATATGCCTGACCTCTTAAATGTAATTCTCTCGCTCTCATGCTATCCTCTCTCATCCCATCTACTCTCACTCTCTCATCTCTCCTCACTGGGCATACCCGTATGCTCCTCTTGGCCTGTGCCAATCTTCTTATTGTTCCCTAATTCAAAAAAACATGAATAGTCGGCCTCACTGTTTTGATGCGGGCCGCACAGTTATGGAACCTTCTCCCACCTTTGCTTCACTCCTCCATTATTCTATTATCCTTTAGGAAGCTATAAAAACCTGGCCCTATGCCCTATAGGTTACCCGATTTGGCTGGTTCTCCTTGCCCTTCTGTGTGTTTCTTATTTGCCATTTCAGCCAGCAGGTGGTTATTAGCCCCAGGACTCCAGAAGTGTGACCTTGAATGTGCAACCCATTTTCTATCACTCCAGGACCCCCGTTGGGGTCGGGCCCCACAGTTTGAAGACCCCTGGCCTAGAAGGAGATTGGAGTGCTCCTTTCTAACTCGGACTGACGATGGACTCAGAGCATCCATCCCCGGGGTAGCTTGGAGTGGAGCCTGTTGCATGCACAGCTTGGATCGGAGCAGGGACTTGGTCATATAGCTGGGACCGTGGTCCTCTTGGAGGTGGTCAGAGAGTTCTCCCATTCGGGACCTCTCAGATGGTCTGTGAGGGTCGGCTCCCCTCGGAGCGAAGCTCACTCTGCCGTGTCTTGTGGTAGGAGTCGTACGTGGAGGAGGCTAGTGAGCACAGGAGCCCCGGGGATCTCACCTGCAGGCAGTGATATGGTTCCGTCATAGGGGTCAGTGGCGGCTGCTGGGAATCCCTTGGCCCGACCTGCCTCTTTGGGTATACGCAGTGCTGCACTGCAGCCTGTACGGGGCACATGGTCGCGCCTGCCTGGCATCTTGCCCCTGTTTCGGGGACCTGGTGGACTGCAGTCGGAGGAGGTCAGCGCAAGTACCCAACAGACTGCCTGGATGGACTGTGCAGCTCTGAGTATCTTACGGGTTGCCGGGGCAGCTATCATTGCGACGGTGTGCTGTCTTCAGTATTCTGAGAAAGACCCGGGACTGCTGTATCCAATGGTGGAGGGTAGCTGGGAGTATAACAGGAACTGCAGTAAGCACCTGATGGGGTTGGCGGGGCAGCTGTGAGTATCGTGGGGGGCATTGGAGTGAGGTGTTGTATCTGTTGGGGCTAGGGTTACCGTCATGAAGACCCGGGGATGTTAGTTTTGAGTATCTAAGGTGTGTGGACGGATAAGACTTATTGGTGACAGCTGCATGGAAGAGGCGTGCTTAATGCCTTGTGAGTATCGGAGGTGGGCTGGGGCTGTTGGAAGTATTTGAGGAACCAGATGCGAGGGTTTCCTGAGAGGGTACATCTGGCAGTAGCTGAGGGGGCTGCGAGGCAGCATGGTTTGGTAAAGTCCAGGGGTTCGGACGGACCCTTCCGAAAAGGCCTTGTTAGAGCAAGTTGGCCAATCAGGCGTCCTATGACTCCCGCCAGTCTCTGCCGGCTGGACCAGTGGCCAGCGCTCCTTGCTGACTCCGGGCTTTAAATGCCAGTGTTTTGTGCATCTTCCAGCTGGGAAATTCAAGGCATCCTTTCACTCTGCGGGTGCCCTGGGAATGGCAGGTCGCTGCCAGCTACCAAATACTGCCTGCTGAAAGTGAAAACCACACCAGGCCAAGCCGAGTTACAAATGAGGACTGTCGGATGCATGGTCCCACTTTAAACAGTGGCCCTTGCAAAATCCATTCTGCTTAAAACACAAAATGTCTAAGTTTGTTGCCTGCCACAGATCAGGGAGCCCTGTCTGCTGCAATGCCATCCAGTCCCATGAGCCTCGCACGGTTTCTGCTTCAGGCACTTCTGCAGCATGACCTCATCATGTCAAGTGTCACTGCACAAACAAGTACATGTAAGGCAATGCAGCATTACAAAACTCGGAATTTGTTCAGTTTAACTGGGTTGGCGCCCCGCTGCCGAGCCAGCAATATTGCATCGTTTCCTCAGGCTCGCAGAGCTAGAGGGGAGCCCTGGGCAGGAGGGCAAACCCACCCTGCATAAAGTGCGTTATAAGCCCTAGTGCAAGGGAGGAAATGCTCCCCAGGACGTTGTTTGAACTGTGAAATACAGCAACAATAGGGCTTAGTGCCTCCCCAGGCCACGTAGCCCGCAGTCTCAGTGCACCAGCTGCACCGATCGAAGCTACGTCCCTTCCCTGCAGCCGGAAGTCTAACCATTCTTTGGCGGGACACCAGCCTGCAAGGAACTGCAGCCAGATGTCCATAAACATTGCCTCGGGAAAAGTCCGCAAACTTCACCTGCCATTATAAAACGTACACTTTCCTGACAAAGCCCGACTTTGCATCCATAACTAGAATTTACATTCGAGTGACCCTCTGACTCTAAGTCACCACGAACATTGTGTCAAGTCCTGAACATTTCACCTACAGATCATTGATTTCAGGTGATGTTAGTATAATTAAAGATAAACAAGCCTACACATCCCAGAATGCATTAGGTTGTCACATAAATGTCCAGGACTAACAATAGTGTTCAGGAAGGTGGTCACTCTAGTCTACAAACCTTTAGGGGCAGATTTACAAGCCCCTTGCGCCACGTTTACGCCGCTGTTGCGTCACGCAAGGTGGCGTAAACGTGGCGCATCCCTACGAGGCATTTACAACGTGACGCATCTATGGAGATGGGCCACGGTGTAAGGCCCTGCGCCACATGAAACATGTGTCAGGTTTCATGTAGGCGTTCCGGTGCAGGGGGGGGGGCGTTCCGTCGCAGGAACGCCCCTGAAAAGTGACTCAGTGAAATCTACAAGATTTCACTGAGTCACTTTCCCAACGCTGATGCGTCAAAACCCTGCGCCTGCTTGAAGCAGGCGTAAGGCTTGACGCACCACGTTAAAGATAGGGCAAGTTGGAAAAGTGCTGGAGTTGTGTGCCGCACGCAACACAACTTCAGCACTGCGCCAACTTTACGCCCAAGATGCGACATGCATCTGTTCATTCCTGCACCATGGTGCGCCGCATTGTAAATGCGGCGCATCATGGGTGGCGCAAGGATGAACTTGCGTGCCGTATCTTTCCTGGCGCATCTCTGCCGATTTGCAGAGATGCGTCAGGCGACGTAAATCTGCCTCTTAGTGTCTACTAGCAACAAAGGAGTCTGCAGGTACCAGAGGTAAAAAAAAAAGTCAAGAGTGGAAAGCCTATTTACGCATATATAATCATGGCAACCAGCAGTGGCCTTTTAGCAATGGGGACCCTGCATGCTGGGGGTTTTAAACCCATCCTTCTACTGAGTGTATCAAACGTAAAAGATACAGGATGCAATGTGCCTGAAGGGGCACCCATGACATCAGCATGTTTTGAAGTGACATAACAGCAGCAGTAGCAATGGTTTTCAACCTCTTGCATATCTACTGCTACGCTAAAGCCAGCTGTGTCCATGTGTGCCTCCCAGGTCATGTATGCCAATGGTTTCCACTGAGTGCACTGCCTTTTATTTTTGTTTTAAAAGCAAAATAAAAATAAAAGGCAACGTAATGTACAAGGCCAATAGCTCAATCTCGCGTAATTGCGAGACCTATTGCATTGAAAAATGCTTGTTTATAATCATGGCCTTGGTAAGTCTCCTCAGATGGGAACATTTCGTAGGACGTTTATCCCGGTATTCTTGGTTAATGGTAAATGTGCACATCTGATATTATGTATATTGTAAAATGCAAGATTAAATAAAAACTTATGTTTGAAAATTATATTCGTACTTTGTTAACTGAACAAATGATGTAATTTGAAAACATTGTTTGAGATTATAAACGCATCATGATAAAACACATTTCTAGATTATTAATACTAATAAAAAGACCCCCACAAAATGTCAGAATGTAGAGAATCCATTACGAAGGTGACTTTTCTCACTTTAGATGAAGAATCACCCCAATACATATAATCACTTCATACTGATATTCCTCAGCAAAGACCAGACCAGCCATTACATTGGCTCAATTCATTAAGGCATGTGCATAATTCACCACCCCCTAAGAATTTCTTCCTTTTTTAAATGTAATTTCTTGCAAGCAAAGAACAAGAATGTGAGTCCTACAATTCGGCACATTTTTCATGTATAGCGCTGTGTTTATTGGAAGGGATCATTGTGCTAATAACATCAAACTATGGAAACATATTAAAAATGTGATCGCAAATTGGCAAGGCGTATTTATTGGCATTTCATCATTGAGTGAATGGTCGCAGTACAGATCTAACAATTACCATTGAATATGACTATTAGCAGATAGATGTTCTAGATATTGCATTTAAAGTTGGTAATAATGAACTCTACATTACATCATATATAGAAAATGTCGTCACTTTCTTAGTCTGAGGGAGAGCATCTCTCTTTGGAGAGTTTTAAATCTTTTGATGAATTTCTATTAGAATACACAATTACTGTTGTGGATCAAGAGAGCATTTAAAAAAGAATAACTGCAAGAGGTTAGTTATCCAGTCACTTTGGCTGAAAGAGTTCACAAAAGAGTGTTATTGTGACAGACAATCCCTCCTTCAGCCAGAAGAAGGTACAACAGACAAGGTTTTTGGAGTTCAGAGAGTAATTGGATCAAAAAATGGTTATCTAATTGGAATCCTTAAATAGGGAAACGCCTTAATCTCGAACATCCCTTATTTGTTTTTAAAAGAAGCCGCAGCCCATGCCGGTAAGAGCAGTGGGGCCGGGTGGGGGGGAATTTTGACGGACGATTGAGGGAAAATTAAGCAAATAATGAATTTTCCCTCATCATCGTCTGTCAACCCCCGTCCCACCCGGCCCCACCACCCCACCTGTCTTACCTGCACGGGCCGCAGCTGTTTAAAAGGGGAAAATTCTAGACCCCATTAGGTGGTCTTACAAACACCATTGAGCTCCAAACACCATATTATCAGCTTGAAGCCCCATATTTCTTTTAGGCCACTTTAGATGTGCAAACTGCACAGTCTGTGCATCGCTCTTTAAAAATGTAGCTCTTCAGCCATGATACTACTTGCTTCAGTAACGTTTTCTATGGCATCACTTGTCCATGTGATCTGGTATAAGTAGGTATGACTAACCAAGAAATCAAAAAAGATATCTTGCATCGATGTTCGAGAATGATGCTAAAGGGCCGCTTGGTAGAACATCATCAGGAAGCCAAACACACTGAACATGATATGAGGTGGTCAGTTATTGAAGTTGTAGCAGCCGACTCTACAGTTGTCAAACTATGTGGGGTTCACGTTGAAGGGAAAGTACTGGATCCACAAATTCATCATATTACCAAATAGACTTAATATATATTTATATGACTGTCTTCTTTAACTGTGATCTAATTATGGTTCTTAATGTCTGTTTTTCTAACCCAACTGCACATTCTTTTTTGTAAAACACCTTATAAATGAGCCCTCTTTTTCATATGTTTACAAAACTACAACCTCAAGTTCTGTGCCGACTAACCAGGCAAAAAGTGGTAACAAAATTAGTGGCATATTATCAAGAACGGCGTTAAAATTATCGACGCTTTAGCAGCAGGAAACTGCGCTAAAGCGGCGATAATGGGCTTGATAATATCCCCTTGTGAATTCCCATAGAAGCCCATGTTCTATGGGAATTCACAAGGGCATTATCCCCGCTTTAGCAGCAATTTCCTGCAGCTAAAGCACCAATAATTTTAATGCCATTCTTGATAATATGCCCCTAAGTATTTTGCTGATTAAAATGTTTGAGAATACTGCCCATGTCAGTTGACGCAAATAAAAAAGATTTTGAGAAAGCCATTGCAAAGCTAGTGATTATTCAGCACTTGGATCAATAACATACATTCAGCTTAAATAATTTGTATGACACACCATGTAGCTCAATTTATTTTTTATAGCTACAAATGCTGTTAATATTTGTTTGCAATTCTTTAACCTCTTGACTGCTGATGACGAGCTAAGCTCGTCATGTAACGCAGCTTTTTGAAAATTACTGCACACAGCGGGAAAAGCCGCCGCAGCGTTGCGGTTAAAGTAATTGATCTGAACGGTACCGCCCCTAAAACTGCTAAATATATTTTTTCATTACATTCACTGTAGCACAACTAACCGCACCAAATCCCTGCATTGATCTTTAACTAGCAAATATGATATATATTTCTTTCTCTTTTACATGCAAAATAACTTCTGTCAGGCACAAAACCAACTTCCTCTGCAATGGAAGACCTCCTACTATTAAAAAATGTGAATCAACAATAAGGAGCTAAATGACATCGTCAACCACGTTAAATGCACGCTAATATCTGGACCTGTTACTAACAAGCATTATTCAAGCCACTTGCCTTCTGTTTGCATAAACACAGAGGGGCTCATTAGGATGTCAGTTGAAAAGCCTCCAACTGTAGGTCAGAGGCTTTCTGACCGACATCCATGGTTTAAAATCAGACCGCCTAATTACATTAGAGGCGGTTAGAGTTTAAACCGACCAGTCATTCCGGCTGGCTTCCAACAGTGGAAAGTCAGGAAGGCATCGATAAATGATAGATGTCTTGAAGTACTTTGAAGAAGCTTTATTTAGCATATGAAGCAACTCATTACAGACAGGCTCAAGGAGCCCATCGGCCAGTCGGAAACTGCCACATAATCCCTTATGTACAGCATTTCCGACAAATGGATTATGATGTTGGTTTCCGGCAGTCTTTCCATGTTGGGCTTTCCAACATGGAAAGCCTGTCAGAAAGTTAATTTGAGGGCCCCTATCAGGGCCCCATTTCCTCCTCGGCCTTTCGCTTGTGGGCCTGGGTGGCAGCTGTAAATCTCTGCACCGTATAGCAGGCACCATGAGGATTTCCACAAACTCCCATTTCTCTATGGCAGCTTGTGCTGCAGGCGGAAACCGCACACTGCACAAGCACCCATAGAGAATTAAGAGTTTTCGATCTCACAATCCGATATCGTAATTAGGGCCTGTGTGTCATTAGCTGCGTTTCTTCAACCAATTATTCTTCCCTGACCTATTAAAAAGTTGAAAAATCTCCCTCATCCTGAAAAAATCCAGTTCCAACAATAATCTCCTCTCCAGTTTTAGACCTTTTTCCAAACTTTGTTGGCTTGGTAACACCATAGATCTAGATATATATACAATAAAACCATCACCTACCTTAACAAATAGCAACTACCTGCTACCTGACCACTAAACAAACCTCCTGTCTATCTTCAGTACAAAAACGTCCATTCTAAAAATCTTAGATGACACTCACCGAATATTGGATGGTGGGGATGCTTGTCTTCTAATTTTAATCAACCTCTTGGTGACTTTAGATACAGTTGATCATAACAGGGTGATTCCTACAATGAGCATTAAGCCCTGAATGCCTTAAATCCATTCTTGTTTACCAACTGTTTTCAACTGAAGACTTTAAACCATACTTCATGTAGATCTGAAATACTATGATACATGTTCCAGGTTCCACCCTGTTCAACTTTTAATTAGAGTTTCTCATTTCAGGTGTCAAGAGTCAAGTATGAAGGGGTCAGGAATCACCATAGATGAAGATGCCAAAGACCTTAACTCTACTTAAAAAAATCTTAATGATATTGTCACCTTATGCATTGCTCTTCCCAAACTTCAAA